>NW_027518714.1:12214000-12833000 GCF_043159265.1 Tasmannia lanceolata | reverse complement strand
GATAGGCTAGATTCATCTACACATCACACACAATCACTAGATCGAGTATGCCCTAGTGGACGTTAAGCTAATCTGAGGACATTAAGCTAATTTTCCTATATTTAATTGTTTGGCGATAGAAATCCTTGGATAAGCTGTTCCTAGAATTGGTTATGCTGCTTGGGTAAGTTTATAAATCTTGAATCAACTCCGGGCACTCTACTCGGCTACTCATGTGGTATGCCCTAGTGGACATTAAGTTAATCTGAGGATAAATTAAGGGCGATGATATTTTCACCCCCACTGCGGTACGCATTCGCCCCAATTTTAATGTGAATTGACGTCAAAAAGGGTTAAAGTTGCCCACTGTTCACGTTAAGAGGGCGAATGCCTACGTACTGCAGAGGGGTGAAAATATCATCTCCCTAAATTAAACCTGGTCTTGTTTTACACATAAAGCACAACCTCAGTGTGCACGTTCTTTTCACCCTGTCATAACCAATTCAGTGCGGGTTGCACTCGGGCTGTACTCCGGAATACTGATGGGCCAGTAATTTTGTCTGTAACTCTTGACACATCTGTTGAAGTATCTTCCCGTATTACAAGTTAAAAACAGCTCTCCTTAATAATAAACGTCACTATGAGCACATTTTCCCATTATCTCTAGTCCTTTCCCTGTCATTCTTAATTGGCAAATGATACGAACAAAAGAGAATTGAACCACACATCCAAAAGTCCTGGTCCATCCATCACCGGGGTAGCTCGGATCGGAATATCGGATCCAGCTACACCTTAGTTAAAATCCGTCCAAATCCCCAATCGGTGACCAACGAAGTTAGGACAAAGGGTTATGTTAGGCCTAAAATCGGTAACAGGTTATGGTAGGGCTGGGTGGTCCGAACTAACGAGCCACGACTGAGGGGCTGGTTGAGTCCTGCGCTGCACAAGAGTACAGACAAGAAAGAAAAGGGTCAGAGGACCAACCCGGAGTGATACTCCGGACGGGCGCTTCGACACTCAAGTCAGTATGAGCAGGAGTGCAGAGCAAATGTCAGAGCAAAAAGCTTAGAGTTTTGGTTCTCAGTTTTTCAGGACCCTCACCTTAGCACAAGTGAAGGCTATTTAAAGTGATTCTGAGCCACCTGTCTAGGACAGGTGGTAGTTCTGAGCCAGGTGGTGGCCTCTGTATGGACCAGGTTTCATACCTAAGGAGGGCAGGTGGAGGTCCCTGATTGGTCCAGGTGCCACACCTAGGGGAGACAGGTGTTGGCCTTCCAACGGTCCTTGTGAGGGCCACGTGCCAGAAGCTAATTGGATGCTGAGTTCGGACCCCTCAGTGCTGAGTCCGGATTCCCTCAGTGGTGAGTCTGGATTCCCTCAGTGCTGAATCCGGACCCTATCAGTTGCCCCCTGGTTCTTCAAGCCATGAAAGTGGCTAGAAGAAGCAAAGAGAAGGTAAAGACAGCGTCGGGCCGGCCTTAAGACCTCCAGGCAGCTTAGGCCGGGCTCAGACTCAGCTAGGAGAAATAGTGGCCGGACAGGAGACTCCGGGCGCCCTGGCCTGGCCTTGGCGTTTGGCCTGAAGGAGTACGGCCGGGCAGAAGGCATTCGGCTATCCAGCACGGCTAAATTTTTGACCAGAGGTCTGGGCGGCCAGGCTTCCTGGACGTCCTTGGTTCAGGAGGTTATGTGGTCCTGTTCGGCTAAGGCAGTGGACGGCCAGCCGGGCAGGTTTTTGCTGGTAAAGCTTTTTGTCGCCTAGCGCTTTTGTCGTCTAGCGAACGCGCCATATCCTGTCCGGACAGCCGGACAGGTCTTTTGTCGTCTAGCGCTTTTGTCGTCTAGCGAACGCGCCATATCCTGTCCGGACAGCCGGACAGGTCTTTTGTCGTCTAGCGCTTTTGTCGTCTAGCGAACGCGCCATATCCTGTCCGGACAGCCGGACAGGTCTTTTGTCGTCTGAATTATCCTGTCCGGACAGCCGGACAGGTCTTTTGTCGTCTAGCGCTTTTGTCGTCTAGCGAACGCGCCATATCCTGTCCGGACAGCCGGACAGGTCTTTTGTCGTCTAGCGCTTTTGTCGTCTAGCGAACGCGCCATATCCTGTCCGGACAGCCGGACAGGTCTTTTGTCGTCTAGCGCTTTTGTCGTCTAGCGAACGCGCCATATCCTGTCCGGACAGCCGGACAGGTCTTTTGTCGTCTGAATTATCCTGTCCGGACAGCCGGACAGGTCTTTTGTCGTCTAGCGCTTTTGTCGTCTAGCGAACGCGCCATATCCTGTCCGGACAGCCGGACAGGTCTTTTGTCGTCTAGCGTTTTTGTCGTCTAGCGAACGCGCCTGTCCGGACAGGTCTTTTGTCGTCTAGCGTTTTTGTCGTCTAGCGAACGCGCCATATCCTGTCCGGACAGCCGGACAGGTCTTTTGTCGTCTAGCGCTTTTGTCGTCTAGCGAACGCGCCATATCCTGTCCGGACAGCCGGACAGGTCTTTTGTCGTCTAGCGCTTTTGTCGTCTAGCGAACGCGCCATATCCTGTCCGGACAGCCGGACAGGTCTTTTGTCATCTGAATGCACCATATCCTGTCCGGACAGCCGGACAGGTCTTTTGTCCTCTGAATGCACCATATCCTGTCCGGACAGCCGGACAGGTCTTTTGTCCTCTAGCGCTTTGGGACCTGTGCCTTGTATTTAATGCAGGCGGCGCATTTAATGCGGACGGCGCATTTAATGCGAACGGCGCATTTAATGCGGAAGGCGACGTGGCGCACTCCGGCTGGCGGAAATGGGCGGGATTTTTCCCGCTCTTCCCAGCCTCTCTATAAATACTGAAGTTTACTCTTCATTTCTTACTTTTCATCTTTTACTCTCCTCCTCTTCTGTTCGGCTACTCAAGTTTTCTGCCCGCTTCGGATCAGTGAGCCCGGAGGTCCTCGTCCAACACTTCAGTTCGGTAATCTTTTTTAGCTTTTAGCTTTTCTTTTCTTCCTTTTTTATGTCTAGCACTAGTTCGGAGACGGACTCCAGTTCAAAGGAGTCCGGTTCGACCAGCACCACCACGGGGTCCGGGGCGTCGGAGAGGGCGGTTCCGGCCTCACCTATAGTGGAGGCCGGTGTTGAGGGCGAAGAGCTAGTGATCATAATAGACGAGGAGAGCGGTGAGGAAATGAGTGTGGACTTAGACACAATCCCGGCCTGTGGGGACGGATCGGACCGGGTAGAAACCAGCGACGATGATTAGGACGTCGAAGCGGCAGTTCCTCAATCGTCGCGTATGCCAGTCGAGGTGATAGCGGAGGCACAGATGGAAGCCAACCCTCAGTATAACATCGGGGCCCTATACGAGGTGAACCATCTGTGGCCGAACAGGCTTCAGATCGTCAGGGACAAATACTGTATTCCTAGCCGGTACATTCTGAGGGCGGCTGTCGAAGGGGATCGGGCCAGCAACGATAGCGCAGACCTCTGCGTATATGAAGAGGCCTTACGGGCCGGGCTTAGGCTCCCCTTCCACCCCTTTTTTGCGGACGCACTGAATTATTACGGGCTGGCAGTTACTCAGGTCGTCCCAAACTCTTGGAGAACGCTGATCGGCTTCTTGTACCTTCTTGAAGTCCGGCTCCGTAGGAACCCCACCGTGCCCGTCTTCAGGATGTGTGCGCACCTGAAGAGGCATAAGGACGGCGGCTGGATCTACATTAGCCAGAGGCCTGAAATGAAAATGATCACTGGGATACCTTCTTCCATTCACACATGGAAGAACATGTTCTTCTATGTAAAGGACACTGTGCCGGGCTCGCACTGGCCGTTCTCATTACAATGGAGAACGCCGGACACTCGCCGCCTTAGTAAGAAACCAGCCCTCGAGGACTATGACCATATGACCTTCGCTCTGATCAAAGAAGAACTCAAGCGAGGTCCAATACACTGCTCAGAGTTCGAAGAAGAGGCCGAGCTGGTCGCACTCGGGGTCAGTCGTGCGACGCCGGCACGTACGTAGATCTTTTAGGATAACATTTTGTTTTTCTGAAGTGTTCTTCAATTTTCATATTTCTGACTGCGCTCCGTTCTCTTTTGCAGAAATGGTGAAGCAGATGTCCCTTTTGGACAGAATCAAGCAGACCTCGAGCGCGTCCCCGGCGCAGGAGCAGCCCCAAACAAAGGGCAAGAAGAGGAAGGTGCCGGAGTCGACTCCGCCGATGGTCGCACTGGCTAAGCCTCTGAAAAGCAGCCGGGCGACGCATAAGCTTGCCCTCTCGAGCCGGGCAGATACCACGGGTCAGAGCTCCAAGTCCGGAGCGGCGACAGGGCCAAAACACGGCGGGGCAGTACTGGGTATTCCGGCCGCCGCATCAGTTGGAGGCGACAACGTCTTCCGCCCGAACTGGGCCGTGCAGAAAACGGACACCGGCCTGGGGGATACCCGGGTGGCCACAGAGTTGATGTACAAGGGCGTCCTCCCACGCGACCGGTTAGAAGTCGAAAAAGAGGTGCCGGAGACCTGCGAAGCGGCAATCAGCTCCGCCCTCTATCAACTCCAGGTCTACTCAAGGGATATGGCCAAGAAGCGATATCTCTTCTCTGAGACGATCACAAGGATCGAGTCCGAAAAGGCCCAGCTCCAGAAGGAGAACGGCGAGCTCAATGAAGCCGTCCAGATCAAAGAGGCCGAACTTAACAGCTTACAGGACGAACTGTAGAGGGTCAAAAACCAGGCCGTGCAGGATCTCCTAAGTTCGGCAGAGAGGGCCGGAAGGAAGGAGAAGGCGGCCGTGGGGAAGGCCGTGAAGGAAACTGAGGAGAGGAAGGAGGCCCAGCACTTCGACTTAGGCCTCCAGGCTTACAGGGCGGGTTTCCTTCTCTGCTCCGAGCAGGTGAAGAGACTTCACCCCGGCATCTCCCTGGACGGGCTAACCGTCCCGTATGCACCTCCGGAGGAGGAAGATGAGGAGGAAGACGAACCGGACTCCTCCCGGCCTGTTGAGGTAGATGCGGAGGTGACTGTGGCCGCCGTCTCCTCTGCGGAGGGCGGCGAACTTACAGCCCTCACTCCCACAGAGATCGTCACCGAGGTGGTGGCAGACGAGGAGGCCTGAGCAGCAGCCTTCTTTCTTTTTGGTGATACGTTTTTTTGCACAGTTTGTAATGCCCATTCTTTGTAAGCCAGCTCGGCGAAGAGAGCAATTTTGTAATACGAATACTGAATACAAATACATTTTTGTTCAACTGTCTGTACAGCATTCTTATTTTTTGTACGCATTACTCAAACACTTAGGAAATATTTGAGGGTGGTTTCCACTGCGGGCGTCCTGACTGGAACTGATCTCCAAGCCACTAGGATGAGCCAGAGTGCACCACTGCTGCTCGTCCTAAGTCTGCGAGAACCGAGCTGGAAGCTTGGTACTCAAACACTTAGGAAATATTTGAGGGTGGTTTCCACTGCGGGCGTCCTGGCTGGAACTGATCTCCAAGCCACTAGGATGAGCCGGAGTGCACCACTGCTGTTATATGCTGATGTCTACATAAGTTACTCAAAGAGGGACACTTGTTCGGGAAACTTATTTTATTCATTCCAGAACTTGGATGATTACAGCAGTTCTTTACAAGCCTATGAAGGCAAACAAAATTACTGATAGTAGATCCGAAGATTTCTAGAATTCCAGGCGTGTGGTAGCATCTGTTCGTCGAGGGACTCTAACCGATAGCTTCCTGGGCGGATGGCTTCTTTGATTCGGTATGGTCCTTCCCAAGTCGGAGAGAGCTTGCCCACGCTTCTTGGCTGGGAAACGGAGGCTTTCCTCAGGACTAGGTGGCCGGCACGGAATTCTCTTGGTCGGATCTTGACGTCGTGATATCTGGATACTTTCTGCTTATAGGCCGCCGACCTGATCTGAGATTCCTCACGGACTTCTTCAAGCAAGTCAAGGTTGGCACGGAGTCCGTCCCCGTTAAGCTGCTCACTGAAATGGACGATCCTTGGGGAGGGGACGCCGATGTCAACCGGGATCACTGCTTCTGTTCCAAAGGAGAGATTGAAAGGTGACTCGCCTGTGGCCGTACGCGGAGTAGTCCGATACGCCCAGAGCACATGATACAGTTCGTCTGCCCAACGCCCGGCCTTGCCATCCAGTCTCTTCTTTATCCCCTGCAAGAGGGTCCTGTTCGTCACCTCTGTTTGCCCATTCGTCTGAGGATGTGCCACAGATGTGAATCTCTGCTCTATGTGCAGGTCAGAACAAAACTTTCGGAAGTTTCTCGAGTCGAACTGCTTGCCATTGTCCGTTATGAGGACCCGGGGGATTCCGAACCTGCACACCACCGATTTCCAGAAGAAGTTCTGTACATTCTGCTCTGTGATCTTGGCCAGAGGCTCTGCTTCTACCCATTTGGTGAAATAATCAATAGCGACAACGACGAACTCCCGGCCTCCCGAGGCCGGCGGAAAGGGGCCCAGAATATCCATTCCCCATACTGCGAAGGGAAGAGGACTGATGATCGGGGCCATCGGAACGGGTGGCTGGTGGACAGTCGGAGAGAACTTCTGGCACTTCTCACACTTTTTCACAAGGCTCAGCGCGTCCTTCCTCAATGTAGGCCAGTACAGACCTCTCAGGAGGATTTTAATGGCGAGGGCCTTGCCCCCGAGGTGCTCTCCGCAGATTCCTTCATGGGTTTCCTGCAGGGCTAACAAGGCATCACTGGGGAGAAGACACTTCAAATACGGGAGGGTATACGACCTCTTATATAAAGTCTCGCCATCCAGTGAAAACCTTGCTGCCCTCTGCGTGACCTTACGGGCCTCCTTTCTCTCTCCAGGGAGCTCTCCGCTGCGTAGATACCTGATTATCTCATCCATCCAGCACGGCTCATCGTCAATCTGCATCACCACGACGGACTGGGCATCGATACTGGACCTCTTCAGAAACTCCATGCGAATTTCTCTGAGGGCGGTGTAACCTGAGGCTGCAAGCTTTGATAGCACATCTGCCTTTACATTCTCTGCTCGGGGGATTCTGACGACCTCAAAGCTCTTGAAATGAACGGCCAGACTGCGAACCCTTCCCAAGTACTTGATCATCCGCTCTTCACGGGCTTCATATACTCCCTGGATCTGACAGACGACCAGCTGTGAATCGCAGTACGCCTTTAGCCTCTGAGCGCGGGTCTGCACAGCGAGATTCATCCCGGCTATGAGCGCTTCATATTCTGCTTCATTGTTGGACGCACGGAAACCGAACCTCAGGGCATAGTTCAGGACGAAGTCCTCTGGTCCAGTGAGAACTAGTCCTGCACCACACCCTGTCTTGTTCGATGACCCGTCCACATAAACTTCCCAGAGCGGCTCTTCATCAAAAACTGGGTGCGCGATGACGGACTCAGTCCCGGGGGGCGGTGATGCTCTGGAAACGACTCGAGACTCCGGTACAGCCAGCTCTGCTTCTGGAGATGGAACTGCTACCAGCCCGGGGTCTGGATCCGGAACTGTGCACTCGGCTATGAAGTCAGCGAGAATCTGAGCTTTGATCGCCGGCCTGGGTAGATACTTGATATCAAACTCACTGAGCTCCACGGCCCACTTGACAAGTCGGCCCGAAGTGTCTGGCCGGTGGAGGATCTGTCTGAGAGGCTGCCCTGTCAAGACCTTGATTGTGTGCGCCTGAAAGTACGGCCTTAGCTTCCGGGCCGCCATAATGAGGGCGCACACGAGCTTCTCTACTCGCTGATATCTGGTCTCTGCATCGTGGAGGACCTTGCTAACATAGTAGATCGGCTTTTGCTGGTTAGACTCTTCTTTGATCAGTACTGCTGCAACTGCCAAGGGTCCCGCTGAGAGGTACAGAATCAGCTCTTCTCCTGGCTCCGGCATGGACAACAAGGGAGGGGAGGATAAGTACTGCTTCAACTCATCGAACGCTGCTTGACATTCCGGAGTCCAGGGCGCGGTTTTTATACCTTTGATCGCATTGAAGAACGGGAGGCATCTCTCGGCGGATTTTGAAATAAACCGCCCCAGGGCTGCCACCAGCCCGGTCAGCCGCTGTACTTCTCTGATAGTGTTGGGAGGAGTCAGCTCCATTACTGCCTTGATCTTCTCCGGATTCGCCTCTATTCCTCTCTGGCTTACCATGAAGCCCAGGAATTTGCCTGCTCCGACGCCAAACGTACATTTGGTCGGATTAAGCTTCATGTTGTGTTCCCTCAAGACTTGGAAGGCCTCTTCGAGGTCGGAGACGTGGTTGGAAGCACTTCTGCTCTTCACTAGCATATCATCAACGTAGACCTCCATGTTCCGACCGATCTGATTTCTGAACAGCTTGTTGACGAGACGCTGGTAAGTGGCTCCTGCATTCTTCAGTCCGAAAGGCATCACCCGATAGCAATAAGTCCTCTGGTCGGTAACGAATGATGTCTTCGGGATGTCTGACTCGTACATTCTGATTTGATTGTATCCTGAGAAAGCATCCATGAAACTGAGCAGCTCGTGACCTGCTGTGGCGTCAATGAGCTGGTCTATTTTTGGGAGTGGGTAGCTGTCCTTTGGGCAGGCCTTGTTCAGGTCTGTGAAGTCTATACAGGTCCTCCACTTCCCGTTGGACTTTTTCACCATTACCACATTCGCGAGCCAGTCCGGATACTGGATCTCACGGATGAAATCGGCCTTCAAAAGCCTCTCCACCTCTTCTCTGATGGCTCTCCGCCTTTCTGGTGCAAAGTGTCTCCGCTTCTGCTTCACGGGCTTGCATGTCTGATCGACACCGAGTTCGTGGGTGCTAATCGACGGGTCAATGCCGGGCATGTCTGAAGGAGTCCAGGCAAAGACATCTGCATTGGCTCTGAGGAACTGAGCGAGATTCTGCTGCGCGGCCTCTGGCAGGGCAGAGCCGATCTGGACAACCCTCTGTTCGTCATCGATGTTCAATTGAATAGAGATGAGGTCCTCTGCGGGCTCGTTGATTGTGACCTGTGCTTCGTCTCTGAGATCGTACAGCTCGATTGGAAGAGACTCAGACGCATTCTTCCCTCTCAGTGCTGCCGCATAGCATTGTCTTGATTGGGGTTGATCCCCTCTGACTTCACCTACGCCTCCTGGCGTAATGAACTTCATCTTCTGATGATAAGCGGAGGGAATAGCTCGGAGGAGGTTCTGGCCGGGGCGTCCTAGAATGGCATTATAGGCCGACTTGGCCTTAACCACCAGGAAGGTCACCATTGCGAAGGACTGGCGGGGCGGCTCCCCGATAAGAACTGGAAGCTCAATCTGCCCTTCGACCTTGACAACTTCTCCCGAGAACCCGAACAGATCTGAGTTGGCCGGCTTCAGACGGTCAGCTCCGATCATCATCTGTTCGAAGGCGTGATAGTAGAGGATGTCGGCGGAGCTCCCGTTGTCAACCAGGATCTTCTTCATTTCCCAGTTCGCCACTAGCATTGTGACGACCAGGGCATCATCGTGCGGGAGGATCAGACCGTCAAGATCTGCCTCCGAAAAGGATATCTCATTTTCTGGCTCGGCCCTCTTGCTGCAGGCATGGACGGCGTTGATCTGCCGGGCATAGGTCCTGCGGGCCGATGAAGAGGTCCCTCCCGCGGTCGGCCCTCCTGAAATGGTACCAATAACACCATGAGGTTGAAGTTGAGGTTGAGGTACCTGAGGAGGGAGAACGGCCGGGGCAGGAGCCTGGATGCGGTCGCCCAGGGGTTGGGCGTCTCGAGGACTTCTGTCTCTGGGCCTCGGGTTGTCCTGGCGCTCCCTTCTGTTGTCATTATTTTTTAAGTACCTCCCAAGGTACCCTCTGCTTATCAGCTGCTCGATCTCCTCCTTGAGATGAATGCAGGCGTTGGTGTCGTGGCCGTGGCTCTTATGGAACCGGCAATACCTGGACATATCTTGCGTGCCCGCCTCTGGTGTCTGCTTCTTCGGCCATCGGATGAAGTCTTCTTTCCGAATGGCTGCCAAAATTTGAGCCCTGGAAGCGGTGAGCGGCGTGTAGCGCTCCCTCGTCGGGGGGCTCCTCTCCTTCCGAGGCCGGGGGGAGCTCCTTTCCTTCCGGGACGGACTGCTCTCCTTCCTCTGGGGCCTGTCATCCCTACGCTGCTTGGCGGGGTTCTTCTCCTCTGGTCTTCTCTTGCTGACGGAATACAGGGCAGCGAGAGTTTCCTCGACGGAAATGTACTCTTCCGCCCCGGTCATCAGATCTGCCAAGGACTGCGGATTGCGTCGAGCGACTGCCCTTCTGAAGTCGGTGGACTGGGCTCCGGCCAGAAGAGCATTCGTTGCCACGGAGGGGTCCAGGTTGGGTACCTGCAGGGCCTCCCTGTTGAACCGGCCAACGAACGCCTTTAAGGCCTCACCGTCTTCCTGCCTCAGGGCCATCAGTGAAGCCGTTGTCTTTCGAGGCCTTCTGCTGCTCATGAAATGTCGGGCCAGGTCGTCCCCGAAGTCGTCGAAATTGTCCACAGACTTGGGCTTCAGCCGTGAGTACCAGTCTCTCGCGGCTCCAGTTAATGTGGTGGGGAGTGCCCTGCAAAGGAACCCGTCCGACGCCCCGTGGAGAAGCATCGTGGTCCTGAAGGTCTGCAGATGATCCACGGGATCGGTGGTCCCATCATACTGCGGGATCTGCGGCATCTTGAAGCCCAAGGGGACTGCCGCACCGAGTACCCTGTCTGTGAAAGGGGGATTGCTACTGAAGATCCTTGAAGCAGGGCGGCCATGATCTCTAGCCAGCTCCTCGATTCTATTATCGATCTTCTGGATTCTCAGTAACATCGGATCATCCCTCTTTTCGGCCAGACGGGCAGGTCTACTCCTTACGGGTGATGGGCTCCTTGCGGATCCGGACTGGCTGAGGGGACTCCTTCGCCGGTGCCGCGATCCCTCTCCGTGCGTAGGGTCTCTCTTGCTACCACGTTTCTGCACGGAGGGGGATCGTGACCGGTGATGCTGACGAGGCTCAGGGCGCATGTTCCTGTCCCGCGAGCGGTGGTCTATTCTTGTGGAGTGACGAGTTTGGTCCCGGGGTGGAGACGCGCGTTCTCTGCGGGAGCTTTCTCCCCTCTGAACGGGTCGAGAAACCTCGACAGGGTATTGCTGGAGTGCGGGGGCCGCGTTCCTGAACTGCGCAACTACAGCAGTCATTTCCTGAAAAAGGGCCCGCATCTCCCTTGGGGTCGGGGTAGGGTCTGAACGGTCCGAGTGGGGCGAAGTTCGCTCCACGGCCGCCCCGACCTCCACCTGTGAGGCCAGCCGCTCACTTCGTCCTTCACGGGGGGCCGTAGCCCGGGTAGCCCGAGAAGTCGGAGGTGCTCGCTTGCCGGTCTGTCCTACCATTTTTATCTGGGTGAGATTTCGAACAGCTTTTTGTTGCGTAGTCCCACGGATGGCGCCAAATCTGTTAGGCCTAAAATCGGTAACAGGTTATGGTAGGGCTGGGTGGTCCGAACTAACGAGCCACGACTGAGGGGCTGGTTGAGTCCTGCGCTGCACAAGAGTACAGACAAGAAAGAAAAGGGTCAGAGGACCAACCCGGAGTGATACTCCGGACGGGCGCTTCGACACTCAAGTCAGTATGAGCAGGAGTGCAGAGCAAATGTCAGAGCAAAAAGCTTAGAGTTTTGGTTCTCAGTTTTTCAGGACCCTCACCTTAGCACAAGTGAAGGCTATTTATAGTGATTCTGAGCCACCTGTCTAGGACAGGTGGTAGTTCTGAGCCAGGTGGTGGCCTCTGTATGGACCAGGTTTCATACCTAAGGAGGGCAGGTGGAGGTCCCTGATTGGTCCAGGTGCCACACCTAGGGGAGACAGGTGTTGGCCTTCCAACGGTCCTTGTGAGGGCCACGTGCCAGAAGCTAATTGGATGCTGAGTTCGGACCCCTCAGTGCTGAGTCCGGATTCCCTCAGTGCTAAGTCCGGACCCTATCAGGTTAGATCAACTGGCCAAGGGTTATTCCCGGCTATCTTCATAGCACATGGTCGTATTTTTTAACATTAAAAGAGAGAGAGAGAGAGAGAGAGAGAGTGCAGTTTTTATACGGTGGCCGACCGTCCAAACATAAAGGGCAGACCGACCGTCCAAACATAAAGGGCAGACAGAGAAAAACTCTCCCCCTTGATTTTTGATCCAAGTCAAACTCCATTTTTTACTTTTAACTTAATAAAAAATCTCTCTCCGCCCTTTATATGTAATGGGCGTCCACCGTATAATTTCTTGAGTCTTAGAGGAAAAGCTGAAAATGAAATTGTATTTCTCTTTTGAATTTGTAGGAATTATAATAGTTACGAAAAAAATATTCCTCATCAATAGACCTAAATGAACAAAATACAAAATGTATTGTTATGCATTAGCACACCCAATACGGGTTTTTGAATGTTAAGAAAATATTCCTCAATGCATTTTGTGGCAATATTTGGTTCATGATCCGAAATATTTTATGACCTTAGGGTATGAATCCTACGTTTACTAGGAAGAACACGATCTTCCAGTATGACGAAAAATAATGTACAAGGATTACAATTGATTAAACCTAAACCCCACAAAACCCGCAACCCTTTCCTTGCCCTCTCAACCAAGATCGTACAGAAGAGAAATTCGAGGAAGAACCCAAAGAGAAAAAAACCCAAGAAAAAGAAAACCAAGAGAAAACCCCAAGAAAAACCTTTCTTCTTCTTCTCTCTTTCTATTTCTTTTAATCCCAAAAGCCCTATAGCTGCACCAATTTGCTGAGTCTAAGCATGCCTAAAGAACGGAAAGCTAAACAATGAATAATAAGAGCTAAAATCAAAATGTGAGACAACAGACTTAAATATTCTAAAGTTAGAATCTTAGGTTTACCACAGAGAAGCACAAACGGAGTATAATACAATTAAACTTGGAGGCAATTAAGTTTCTAAACCCATGATGAAAGGTTAGATTTTAACACAGTCACAATCTAGTAGAAGTCAAGGAAATCACACACTAGTCATATGCCAAATAAAAACACTTCGAGGTCATAGGCTTAATTCACATTCACAGGATACCACAGAACCCCGTGGTTCAAAAAGACGCGCTAGCGGTCAGCACCGTCACAATCTCTTGTCAACAGGGCCAACGTATTAACCACCATGGCAGAATCCACAATAATGACCAAAGCATCCACAAGAAGTGTCCACAATACACAGTGAATAAAATATTCGAAACCATGCTAAATCCAAATCAAATCACAAGATGGGCTAATCATAAGATTTCACATGAATCAGATTCTAACACAAGGTCATAAGTCTAAATGCTGAGGAAAACATTTGAGGTCAAACCAATACGATATTACTTACCACAATCAGAGAAACAATACTTTTTAAACTCCGAATCTTCAATTATCTATTATCCAATCCCCAAAGTTAGAATTTCATCTTAGTGGATATAATTGCTAATCTTAGAAGCAAAAAAGGCGTACCGTTCAAGGTATTCAAAACGGCCTAAGAATCACAGCGGGGTAAAATTAGGTTTGGTCGTTAGACCCCCCATTCGATTGACTAAATCCAAAAATAAAAATCCAGTATCGTGAGGTCGATCGACCGAATAGGGCTTTGGTAGACCGAAGCCCTATTCGGTCGACCGAACACAGAAACGAGAGTTTTTCTCCCATGGGTGATTTCTCATCCGATTTTTCTACAACTTCAAGTGCTTCTAGAATCTTTGTTTCTCGTACGGAATCAAGTGAGGTTGGGCTCGTTGGAAAGCTAGTGGTAAAAAGATTCCGAAGGACTCAACGAACTTGCCGGAATATAATGAAACAAAGGAAAAATATCTTCTTTAACAACCCTAATCTTTGTGAAATCAAAATAATTAGTTAGTTTACAACAGAGGCCAAAATCTGAATATACTTCTTACCTTAAATCATTGTCTCCGATGTTTTGGACGATCTCCGACGGCTCTGGGGTTTTGCCTGCAGTTTCTCCTCTTGAGTATAGGTTTTTCTTTGGAGAAAATTAATCAATATTATTATTTATAATTAGAGTTAAGATCCCTAATCCATATTTCTAATTCATTGACAAAAATACCCTTTCTAAAATAAATTATACAATTGGGTAATTTCATAAACCAAATCCCAGATTGACACCCTCCTACCCTTCTCCTTACATTCTGCACCCATGCAAGATATAATGAACCCTTGGGAGATGATAAATTCGCACCCATGTAGGGATTATTCGTAGAATGTAAGGGGGAGTGAAAATATCATCGCCCATGGGTACCGTCTACTCTATATGACTCGCAGCGTCATTTATGACTCCTTTCCTAAGTCAGTGATTGTTATTAAGGAGTAGTTCCTTCATTCTATTTTATCCTATTCAATTAGAATATTTCATGTTATTCATTGAACCATTGGCTCGCTCCCTCTTTTTTCAAGAATTCATGAGTGCACCCAAGCCCCCAAAAAATTATAAATAAATAAAATAAAGAATACTACATCTACACGTGCGCAAGAAGGCAATGAAGAGGTGTCAATCGTCAGGAGACTCAGGACTAGGGGTGTAAATGGATGTTTGAAAATTTGATTACTGCCCGCATCCGAATCCGTTTAAAATGAATATTATCTGTATCCGTTTCAAGTGGATATTATCCGAATCCGTTTATGAGATATCCGGCTCTTAGTGGATGCCCATAAAAAAAAAGATATCCGGCTCTTAGCGGATGCAAATCTGGTAAATGATATATCCGATCCATTTGACATCCGAATCCGAGAACTACATCATTTTTATTTATTATTAATAATATTTATTTTTAGTAATGACACACTATCTTTTGTTTCTGAAAGAAAAGTGAATTTTCTTTTTAGAAAAAACAAAACAAAACAAAAAGTGTTTTGGGTGGGGAATGGAGTAATCTCTAGTTTTAAGGGCATTCTTAGAGTTTGACATAGCTTCTTTATAAAGCAACAAATGTGGGTTATAGGAAGAAAGCGACAAATTGATGATAGTTATTGAAAGAACATAGCGTAGCTTCTAGAGAATTCTAAAGTAAAAATGTCATCTAGGTCATTGATGGTAAATTGACGGCTCGGATCAATTTTTCAACTTAGGGTTATATAAAAACCCAAAATGCAACTAAAAGAGGGAACTTATTGCCAGGAGAAGCAAGAGAGAGAGAGAGAGAGAGGAGAAAGGAGGAGGCCGAGACACCATCTCCGGCATTCCTTGGTGCCCCCAACCCCCACCAAAATCCACCGCCGCCCTTCTCCACCTTCTCATGGCCACCTCCACCACCGCCAGTCACCTCAATCTCTAACCCAATCCCCATCTCAATCCCCATTTCTCTTCATCTTCCACCATCAGCACTCCCACTTCCCCTGATCAAAATAGCCCAAACCCATTCCATCATATATACACAAAAAAAAAATTCCAAAGACCACTACCAACACCATCCATCCGCACCGTCTCTCTCTCTCTCTCTCTCTCTCTCTCTCTCTCTCTCTCTCTCTCTCTCTGCCTTTGTTTTAAAAGGAAGAAAATGATCTCAAATATTTTAGGGTTTAAGAGTTAATTTTGAAAAGAGAAGGCAGAGGTCTGGTTTTAGGGTTTGAAAATCCATTCGATGAGTAAGAAGGAGAAGAAAGATAAAGTGCTGCAGTAAAATGTTCACATTTACCGGATAAACGGATACGGATAATATCCGAATTCGAATTCGGTAATAGATATTAAATATATGTCGAATTCGGATAGTGTATGTTGTAATCGAATTCGGATTTAGCCATATCCGCTTCTCATTCGATCCGTTTAAACCCCTACTCAGGACTAATTATTTTTTCAATAAAATGACCAAAACGCCCCCATTCAAGGGCTAAAATTTCAAAAACTATCATAGATGGCCGGATGAAGTCAAGGCAGAGATCAGAGTCTCTCCATCAATGCAGCGAAAAGTTGTCCACCAACTACCAGACATGGATCCACTTTCACTTCATCAGGAAATTGACAAACAAGAGAGGGTGGAACACCTGAGCCAGGGGTGGAAATATCATATCTCTGGGACGATCTTGATACAGAGTGGTTGGTTTTATTCAAAGGATAAATTTTCCTGCCTGTCACTCATTACATTAATGCATAAAAGTCCAGTTATACGAAAACAGCCTCTTGCGAGGAACAGATAAAAGGAATGGCCAATCCACTGTGGAGTCTATTCAAGAAAAGGAAAGGCCAAACAATGGATAGTACACGCGATAGATCCGGGGACTTTGATGCCTACCTTATTCAAGTAATGGACAAAGACTTGAAAGCTACAACTACCCATTGCACGAGTAGTTAATAGTCAGCAAAAACATGATTCCGCGAAAAGAAGGGACGGTAAAAATTCGAGTTTAATAGGGTACTGGTTAAAAAAAAGGTTAGTAAAAAAAACTGAAATACAGAAAACTGAGTAGTTAATAGTCATTGCACGAGTAATTAATAGTTAGCAAACCACTCTATTTCGTTGTCCCTTTTCTGGATGGGCCATGGATCAAAATCCATTCCTAATGGACGAATCTGACCGTCCAACTTGGCGCCAATTGGAATTGATTTTGCTTAATGGCCCATTTGGTTTGTATCATTAAGCTAATGGCCGCTACTTTTTCTTTACCTGCTCATATATTTCCACGTAAAATTTTTTACCCAGAATTTATTTAGGAAGAACGAGTTATAAGAGGATGGCATAGAAGCTTGTCTCTAACCCAAGATGCAAGAAGAGGAAAAATAAAATCCATTTACCCATTTTACAAAGAAACAAACAACGTTTATTTCTTTGAAAAAAAATATGCGCATAAGAAATTTTAAGGATGAGATTTATCCCATAAGTGTTCTTACATGAAGATTGCACGTATTTTCTTACGAGCAGGGAAAAGTACAATAGGGGATTGAGATGGGGATTGGGTACAATATTTTCAACCCTCACGTTTTCCCTGGGGTGGGGCTATCATTTCCCTAATTTTATATTGAGAATTGCTAGCGTCCATCGCGAAAAGGGTTTTCGCGGCCGGTCTATCGCACATCAGACCAGCCACCTCATTAATGAAGACAACAGCTTTTGTCTCCATTCACGAGCTCGCTGGTCTGAGGTGCAACAGACCAGCCGCGAAAAGCCTTTTGCAATGGACGTTAATAAATTCTTTGCTCTTATAAAGCCAATCAATTCCTTTTAGTGTTGCTATTACATCGTTAATGAACTATTTGGTGAGTATAATAGGAATGAAATTGAAATTGAAATTTTTTGGCTGATAACAAATCTACTTTATATCTCTGGTATCTTCCCTCCCCTAACCCTTGCCCTAACTTTGTATAGCATAAATAGGACTTGGAGGAACACTCTGATAGACGGTCCAATTCAAAGTTATCGTAACCCATACTTAGGAAGTAGAATCCTATTGTACAAGAATACCTTTCATACTTTTCTTCATTTATGCTATTCATAAGGAATATTTTGGTAACATTTAACTAAGAATCCTACACAAAAAGACAAATAAAATTTCATTTTCAGCTTCTGTCTCGGTGATTATTCTCGTCCAATTAAAAATAGATCATCACACAGATTTATGAAGTAGAATCCAAAAGTAATGTTAAAAGGATCAAGAGGGATCTGAATGGATTTTAACCAAGATATAGGTGGAACCAATCCGAAATGTCCTTATCATCTATGTATGTACCATCTGCCATTAAGGAGTGATGGAGAAGGAAAGCACATGAAAAATTTGCTCAGAAATGTCATGTTTATCCTTGTGGACAACTGTTATTATACGGAAAGAAACATCACCACATGTATACTGATCAACTCTTTAAATAATGTCGGCCACATATGGTGTTGCCAGGTGCAAGTACCATGGTTTTAAATTTCGACGAAATTTCGGATTTCGGTGGGGGGACTGAAACCGAAATTTTCCGAAATTTCATTTTTCGCCGTTTACCAAATTTCGGACCGAAATTTCGATTAAATGAAAGTATTTATTTTAAAAAAAAAGTCTTACAAAATTTCGGATGTCGCCAAAATTTATGTTTTCGGTGGGGTCCGAAACGGTTACCGAAACTGAAATTTTAAACCATGGGTGCAACCCACTCCGAATTGATTAAGAGTGACGATAAAACGTGTTCACTGGGGCTGTGCTTGTGGGGATAGCAAACCCTTGTTTATTCTATCCTCAGATAAGCTTTATGTCCCCTAGGATTAGGGTTGGGTCAAGGTTGACCCTCCTTGTCTTGAGGTTGAGATTAACTAGGGTTAGGGTTAGGAGTGGGATTGAGGTTATATTACATCGGGTTAAGGCCAACCCGACCTGACACCGCCCTAGTTGCACCCGTCGATGTCCCCCACCAACGGAAGTCCACATGACCTCTTTATTGATTAAGATCCCCAAAAATTGCAAAAACCAAATGATCCTTAACCATCTGATTATTCTTTTTCAAGTTAACGGTAGTTCGAGCCCAAGCCGAGCTTTTGAGCTTAACGAGGAGCAAATCACATATCACATGGCATAGTGAGAGGTAGTTTTGTTATTTTAAGAAAAGAAAAAAGAAACTAAGATAAAGGCAAGTAGTTATCGGGTATATTGCATTATCATCGCACTTCAGATCAGTTATTCAACCCTCACGTTTTCCGTTGGGGGCTATCATTTCCCTAATTTTATATTGAGAATTGCTAGCGTCCATTGCGAAAAGGGTTTTCGCGGAGGGTTTTCCTTAGGGGGCTGTCATTTTCCTAATTTTATATTGAGAATTGCTAGCGTCCATCACGAAAAGGGTTTTCACGGTTGGTCTATCGCACATCAGACCAGCCACCTCATTAATGAAGACAACAGCTTTTGTCTCCATTCACGAGCTGGCTGGTCGCCGCTAAAAGCCTTTTGCAATGGACCTTAGCAGATCCCTTTTATTTTTGTTAATGAACATATTTATTTTTAAAATCCACTACCAATAAATTATTTGCTCTTATAAAGCCAATCAATTCCTTTTAGTGTTGCTATTACTTCGTTAATGAACTATTTGGCAATAGGAATGGATTTTAACCAAGATATAGGTGGATCCGATCCGAAATGCCCTTATCATGATATCATCTATGTGTGGACCAAAACTTTTGGCTGTGTAGTCTAAATTTCTTGCGTTTGTACCATCTGCCATTAAGGAGTGATAGAGAAAGGAAAGCAAATGAAAATTTTGCTCAGAAATGTCACGTTTATCAAGGACAACTGTTATTATACGGAAAGACACTTCACCTCATGCATACTGATCAACTCTTTAAATAATTTCGGCCACATATGGTGTTGCCAGGGGCAAGTACCATGGTTTTAAATTTCCACGAAATTTCGGATTTCAGGGGCAAGTACCATGGTTTTAAATTTCCACGAAATTTCGGATTTCAGGGGCAAGTACCATGGTTTTAAATTTCCACGAAATTTCGGATTTCGATGGGGACCGAAACCGAAATTTTCCGAAATTTCATTTTTCGCCATTTACCAAATTTCGGAACCAAAATTTCAGTAATTTCGGTCAGAAATTTCAATTAAATGGCATCATTTTTTTTTTTTAAAGTGTTACAAAATTTCGGCTAAAATTTTGGAATTTCGGTCTTAAATTTCGAACCAAATTACCAAATTTCGGACCAAAATTTCAGATTTCGCCGAAATTTCGGTTTTCGGTGGGGTCCGAAATGGTTACCGAAGCTGAAATTTTAAACCATGGGTGCAACCCACTCCAAATTTATTAAGAGTGACGATAAAACGTGTTGACTGGGCTGTGCTTGTGGGGATAGCAAACCCTTGTTTATTCTATCCTCATATAAGCTTTATGTCCCCTACGGTATACTATGAGTAGAGTACCAACTAGGGCTGCAACTTGGGTCGGGCGGGTCAGGTTTTGAAGAACCCAACCTTACCCGAGAAATATCTTGGGTTATCTCAGGTCGGGTCGGGTTTTTTTCCGGAAAACCCACGATTCCCAAACCTGGCCTTACCCATGATAAATCTCGGGTCGGGTCCGGTTTTTTTACATTGACACAATTTATTAAGGAAAAATCGTGTTTCAGAAGGCAACTCAACTAATAGAAGTAGAAAAACTCAAGCATGGAAAACTCTTTAGTGCATTAACTAATGAATAGTCCAAAGAGAATAAATTGATGCATTACCAGATGAAAATGATTATACTCATATGAGATAAACAACAAACTATTTAGCGCATTAACTATTTAGTTGAAACTTGAAACCCTAAAGCTAAAGGGGGGAAACAAACAAAAGATGGAAAGAGCCCCTTGTGATTACGTGCGTGCGTGAGTTTTACTTTTAAGTTTTCACTTTTAAAGTAACAAAGTTTTAGAGAGAAAAAATGCATACTATAACTTAAGTAACTCAGGTCGGATCGGGTCGGGCCCCTTCAAACCCGGCTCGACCCGAGATTTATGCGGGCTTTTGGATCGTAGACCCTGCTCGACCCGAAACTTGAGAAACAAGAACCCAACCCAAGCTATTTTCGGGTCGGGTTGATGCGGGTCAGGTAAAACCCAACCCAAGTTGCAGCCCTAGTACCAACTACCAAGGGTTGATTCAAGATAAAATTACCGATGATGAATAGATAATTCCATCAACAACTTATCCAAGGTTTTCTATCCCTATGAAGCCATGAAGTCATTGAATCTTTGCATCAGCTACTTATGTTGTGTATCTCTGTTAATCGGTTATACACGTGACAGGAACCTAACGTTCTACAATAGATGACCTATCAAATCAATAGTCCGATCAAACAGCTAAAAAATAGCAAACATAGGAAAATTATTTCCTTTTGATGACTTTTTTCAAAAAAAAAAATATATATATATATATGGAGCTGATATTTCCGCTCCCCTTTTAGACTGATCCGCTCCAAGTTACTTTTTCACCCTAGCAAATGACAAGAACACCCTTGTGACATGTTCTGTTATCTTCACATGCAAAATTTGCCCCTCATTGCCAAAGCAACGCTTTTATACCCGAGATTATACATAATAAGCACTTCCCTCAATAGGTATTTGGTTAATCTAAGCCGTTCATTTGTTGGTCCCACCGAAGGTTAGGATCATCATATGGAAACGATTTTTGGAGCATAACCTATTTAGGCTATGGCCCATCTAATTGACGGTTTGGATCATCCTATGGTGTGGGCCATACCATTCTTTTAATAAAGTGAGAGTGCCCTCGTAAGAAAACAGTAGTGTTGATAACATTTCCTTCTTTTTTCTTATATGAATTTGCTAGCAAACTTCTCCTATGCCACTTCTCGGAATGTGAACATCCTTGGTGCAAAGATGCGCACATGACTAGCAAAAGCAAAAAAAAGAAAAAAAAGTAATCATTACACAAAAAAAGTTAAATATCTGTAGTTATAAAGTTTTAAATGAAAAATTACCAACAAAAGGTAGAAAGTTATGACAATTACGAAAAAAATAAAAACAAAAGGTAGAAAGTTATGACAATTACGGAAAAAATTAATTTCTCACAAGAATTACAATCCCTATTTTTCTCAAAAAAATTAATTTCGCACTGCCCTCAATACGTTTCTGTGGCTTTTGACGTTGACCATCTGCTTAAAGCAATCAGGAGCAAATTTGGCATGTGAAGATAACAGAACATGCCACAAGGGTGTTCTTGTCATTTGCTAGGATGAAAAAGAAACTTGGAGCGGATTAGTCTAAAAGGGGAGCGGAAATATCAGCTCCCTATATATATCTTATAATCCAAATGCCATGTTTGTTTTTAAGGTAAATGACATCAGCAATGCAATGTTTTAAACATTAAAAGACAAGAAGCTTCCGCGGAACTATCAAAACATTGAAGTGCTAATAATATTGGGCGAGTGATATTCCCCCCCCCCCCCCCGCCCCTATCGATAACTTTTATGCTTTTGGAGTTAACCGTTGCTTCTCCACCCCTTCATAAAAGTTA
This sequence comes from Tasmannia lanceolata, assembly GCF_043159265.1. Lineage (NCBI taxonomy): Eukaryota > Viridiplantae > Streptophyta > Magnoliopsida > Canellales > Winteraceae > Tasmannia > Tasmannia lanceolata. Next base: position 12,811,117 of record NW_027518714.1, on the reverse strand, counting down.
ACAAAAACTGTTAGGGGGGGGGGGAATATCACTGCCCATATTATTTCCCTTTTTTGAATTTTGAGAACCGATTGTGAGTCCAAAACTAATCATTGAGCCCAAAAGTAAATGGAAAGGAAAAATTGCCGATGGGGACACAAAAAAGCTGGAATTGCCAATGTGGAACACAATTTTGAAAATTTGTTAAAGAGGGTTTATAACCCCCTTTTGAGAGTTTGACAACCCCATATAGAGGGTTGATAACCCCTTTCAGAGACTTGGTAACCCCCATTTCGTCCCTCTCTGAAAAATATTCAAAATTATGTCACTCTTTGGCAATTCTCGTATTTTGGTGTCCCCCATTAGCAATTTTTCCATTAGGGCCCGTTTCGATGTCAAGAAGATTTTGATTTGGATTTCTCACATTTGCAGCCCTTTTGTGTTGTGATTTGGATCCATATCAAATTCTTTGATTTCCAAATCGGCGACTGACAATTAAAAATATCAGATTTTCAAATATGCTATTGAAATAAGTAATTGGAAATCCATAGATCTGGCAGTTTCCTCCACCCTCCTTTTTCCTCAACCTCTCGCCTCCACTAGGAAGTAACCCCTTCCCTCTTTGACTCCATCAACATGAGTTGGCGGATCTATTCATTTTGTATTCCAAATTCAAATACAATATATGAAGCATCCAAACAGGCCCTTATGCACCGTTTGGTTGCTCGAGATGGCTCGGAAAGTAGTGGAATGTGAAGTCAAACGTGAGGAGACAAGCATTTTAATTTGTCTGGAATTACCACGGAGAATAGTGAAGTAGTGTTTGGCCACACAGCATATCCTCATAAAGTAGGAGGAAAAGTAGGGGTGTCATTACTGTCAGAATATGTGTTATCCAATGGTTGGATTGGGATAAGATCTCACGGTTGGATCATCTTGGAGGTAGATTGGGTAAGTTAGCTAAATGAGGCACGTGGATAAATTAGGCATGTAGATTAGAAGAGGCAACCAAAATAGATTAGGAAAGTAGATTTGATTAGGATTATTTTCTTCTATACTTATCTTGATCTCCCTTCTATGTTTATCATTTGAGTGTTCTATAAAAACACTCCTTGTGCTTAATGTTAATCATCCATGATTAGTGAAAATCTCCAAAATTCTTCATGGTATCAGAGCGGGTCAATCCAACCTCGGCCTGATAAAACACTCGTCTTTTCCGCCGGGCCTCAAACAATCTGCACTCCCGCTGCAATTTTAACTCTGTCTCTATGCCTACCTTTCTCTCAGACCCACCCACAAACAGTTTGTGTGCGTCTCACACCCATCTACTCTATTTCCTCCGGCACTAGACTTGTCCTCTTCCGTCTCCTCCTTTCCCACCTTTTATGATGGATGTAAAAAGGGTGTGTGGAATCTGAGAGACACCACCAAAAAAAAAAAAAAAAACTAGCAGGTTGTATGTCATTAAAGTCTGCAATTAAAGAGAGGATAAGTCTACCAACAGTTGGCTCAAGTCTCCACCTTCACAACAATTATCATCAACATTACTTGCAGCTTCTTTCTTTTTCTGTTCAAGAGCCTCTTTCACCTTTATATGCTCCTTAGGTGTCTGCGAATAACCCAAAGTGAAATTCCGATCTGATATCTTGTTTGATTCTTGCTTCATGGAGGAGAAATTTGATGGGTTTGGAGATTAATAACCCATATGTTCGATCCAACCATTTTCTTTGTTTCTGGAAAGTACCCAATATTTAGTATTGGTCATGACACCCCTTGCTTCTACTTTTTTTTGTCAACGTGTCTTCCCATGCCTTTTTTTTTAACCCCATTGTTTTCTTGAAAGCCCGTCTCATCTCACAACCCCATATTTGATATATGCACTGTTTTTTCACGTATTGTCCCAATATTTGCCATCAATGTTTTTGTCGCGCCTCTCAATTTCTTAATTTCTCTCTTCTTTTCTAAATCTTAAGATCTCATTTAATGTATTTCAGTTTAGGTACTTTATTTAGGTGCGTGCATGGAATATTATCTCCTTTTAGTTGAGGTGCTACATTTCTTTTGAAGTGCGTGCCTGAAAGAGAGTTTTTCATACCGTGAGAATCGGTAAAACCGACCCATGTTGTCTTGCCCATCAAGGCCTTTTCTTGCCTATTCCGGCATTGGTCCATAGTGACCCAATTCTTGCCCATTCCGGCTTTGGTCCTTAGTGACCCATTTCTACTCGTCCATCAAGGCTTGAGTATCATCTAGTCCCATCGAGGCTATGATCTATTGGCTTTTAAGCCCTCTTCGTGACACATCAACAAGCGGCATCTTCTTCGGCAACCATCATTAATGATCATTGGCAGCAACATCAGTCTTCATTAAAGGATCTTCGTCATCGACTTTTGAAAGTGTATATCAAATCGGTTGATTTTGATTACATTTGTATTTTGGGGAATTCTATTGTATTGGGAATTTTTTTTTTTATTGTTGTCAAACGTATATCGATTTTCAATCCATATACGTTTGAGGGGGCATGTTAGAATATGTGTTATCCAATGGTTGGATTGGGATAAGATCTCACCGTTGGATCATCTTGGAGGTAGATTGGGTAAGTTAGCTAAATGAGGCACGTGGATAAATTAGGCATGTAGATTAGAAGAGGCAACCAAGATAGATTAGGAAAGTAGATTTGATTAGGATTATTTTCTTCTACACTTATCTTGATCTCCCTTCTATGTTTATCATTTGAGTATTCTATAAAAATACTCCTTGTGCTTAATGTAAATCATCCAAGATTAGTGAAAATCTTCAAAATTCTTCAATTACAAATATAAGGATAGAGGAAAGAGACAGAAAGATAGAGAGCAACATTCCCTAGAAAATTTGACCAAAATATTTTAGTCTTCGAAGGATTTGCTTTTAGAGGAGATAAGGAATTCACATCATCACACAAGTCATTATTACATGGGAGAAATCCAAGTGAGTCCAGTTCTATTTTGGCAACCAAACATGGAATGGCATGTCAAATCCAAAGCAAATTCTGACCGCTGCTGAGCTTTTGTGCAACCAAACGAAGGAATTTAAAAAACCTGGGTAGGGGCGCGTAGAGCTGTTTTTTTCTTTCCTTCTTTCCTTAGCTTTTCTGAAACTCGAAGATTAATCCATAGTCCGCACAGCCAAAGATCCCGCGATCTCGCAGGCCAAGGATGAAACTGCAAACTGTGTTTCTCTTGTCACTGTGAGAGAGAGAGAGAGAGAGAGAGAGAGAGAGAGAGGTTTCCGGTCCTCTCTCCTTATCTGAATCAAAATTATCAATGAGTTTGTTTCAGTAGCAGAGGCTTTTAGCCAATCAAAAACGAAAAAAAAAAAAAAAATGATTGATTAGGTAGAGAGACTTTGAAGTCTAAGCAGTGTTACATACCTATATTATCTTTTCATGTTTTGATATTGATGATCCTACATTCCCAGTTCATCCTTTACCCCAAATTCAGTATCAGAAGAGCATTTGAAGCGTAGTGTTGTTATCTTCAATAATTACTAGCTTTCGCGTACTGATAATGGTGCATGCATTGATGCACACAAGGTGATAGACAAAATGGCTGGACCCAAATTCAAAATCATGGAATGCCATGAGAGTGTTGTCTGAATCACCATTACAGAGAAGCTCTTTCGCTATATCGGTAGGGCCTTCGACCCGACGACTATGGACTCTCTGCTCAACTCAAATCCTGTGCTTTTGGATCGGTCATTGAATTGGAGAGAGAGCTTTACATGGTCTGTGGTTGAGGAAGGCTTTGGATCGGACTGAGGTGTTAGCAAAGTGCTGATGAACATATATGCCAAAGGTCCATCTCTTGTAGCCACCCGAACTTGGGGTCGGTTTTGATAGCCGTTCTGATCTGTTTGATGATTTAGAGTGATTGGCTCGTGGATACTATGATCCGGCAATATCTTTGATCGGTCACATCTGACGCTCAATCCGATGGTCTGACAGTTAATCTGAGGGTCCAAATTGATTTCATCATGAATTTGAAGCTATCGAATTGGCTATTGATCTGCACGATCCGATCAATCCTATCATGGATCTAACTCTAAAGCCATGTACTGTCATTTGTAGCCCCTAATAAAATATGGTGGGTTAGGCCATAGAACAAACATTACACGGTCACTTTCTCATCTAGAACTTTGAATGTTGAGTATGTTGGGCTTCGATTTTAGATGAATATTGTACACTCCCGTTTGTCACTGCCATTTTTTTGGAGTCAAAGTTGCATTTTGTTTATCAAATGGGCCTACCTGTCTTGGCCAGATTAGGATTTCGAAGAGTTGGGAGCAATTTAATGCCTAATTGTAAATTGTGCCGGGTTTGAATGGGGCTGCTGTTGGATCAAATATCAAGGTTGCTACTTCTGTTGTACCTCCTACATTGGACCTTAAACTCGGGACCGAATAGTCTCTCCTAAGCTTCATTTATTTAGTTGCGCCATCATAAGTACTCTTTTCACACCGTGCAGGCTTCAAATCGTTTGATTTCTCACATTTAATTGAGATGATTTTCAATAAGGAGATGATAAATTCGAACCCCCTGTAAGGTGAATTGACGTCAAAAAGCGTCACACTTTAACGCTTTTTTGACGTCAATTCAAGCTGCAATGGTGTGAATCATCTCACAGGGGGTGGGAATTTATCATCTCCCACAACAGGTAAAACACAAACCTCGTTTTTTTTTGCGATTAGGGTCAGATTTTATCTCCAAGAAAAAAACACACAAACCTCGTGTTGTAATGCAACAGTTGTCCGATTTAATTTCTATGCAAATGTTACTCAAGTTTCGTTCTTTCATACCACTTATTGCTATTAGGGTTCGGGTTTTAATTATTTTTGCAGATTTTCTCTCCTTATGCTCTCTCTCTCTCTCAATCTTTCACACCATTTGTTTCAATTAGGGCAGATTTTATTTCCGTTTTCCTTCAATTGAAACTCTATCCACCATATTGTTTTTAAACAAATTTTACTGATATCTGAAATCTGCATTTTCTTCCGTCTACAACAGAGTAATTTGTTTTGATCCACGACCAGATGAAGAAGAATAAATAGCTGGTACGCATTTTTTTCTTTTTAAATTTCACCCCAATTCCACCCAACCCACACCATAAGCCCATCCACATCGTTACACTTTTCTAATATTGGACTATTTTGCTTCCACATGGAACCCTCCAACAATCTCCCCCTCCACGTGACAATCTCGCCCCTCCACGCAGCAGGAACGTGGGAACTACAAGATCTTCACCGAGGGATTTTTCCGTCCTCGGAGTCATACCGGAGTTACCGAGATCGCTTTTGAGGGTGAGTTCTACACAGGTCCCAACAAGTGGTATCAAATCCGGGCACGTTGCAACCCCGGTTTAGCCTCTGATGATGGAAATATCGCTTGGGGAAGATCTCGGTAACCCCAGTATGCTTCCGAGGACGGAAAAATCGGGGTTGCCACGTGCCCGGCTTTGATACCACTTGTTGGGACCCCTTACAGCTAGCTTTTGAGGGCGAGTTCTACCCGCGTCCGAACACCACGCTGTCATGTTCCTTAATACCAAAAGCTCCTTGGATCAAATGGAATCAGTAAACACCTAAAAACAGAGCATATCCACTATCCCAGTTAGTAATGCAAATCTAACTCTGATACCACTTTGGTGCAAGTCCAACTCTGATACTAATTTAACTCAGACTATGTAGATAAAGCCCCTGGACCCGATGGTTTTTGTTTGGCTTTCTTTCAAACTTGTTGGGAAACAGTAAAATCGGACATTCTTCGATTCTTCATAGAATTTTTTGAGGGAGCCATCCTTGACAAAGGGACAGGTGCAACTTTTCTCGTCCTCATTCCAAAAATTGAAGGAGCAACAAAAAGCTCGGATTTTCGCCCGATTAGCTTGGTGGGCAGCCTTTACAAAGTCCTCGCAAAGGTTCTGGCGGATCGTATCAAAGTGGTTCTTCCTTCAATTATATCGGTCTGTCAAAGTGCCTTTATAAGCAACCGGCAAATTCTTGATTGTTCTTTAACAGCCAATGAAGCCATTGACTATTATCGGAGGAAGGGGGAAGGCGGCATTCTATGCAAGCTTGACATGGAGAAGGCATATGACCGAGTGGATTGGGCAGCATTAGATTTTCTCATGGGTCGTATGGGCTTTGGGGGTAGGTGGAGAGGGTGGATCCGGAACTGCTTATCGTCCGCCTGGTTTTCTGTCCTCATCAACGGATCAGCAAAAGGATTCTTCAAATCTTCTAGAGGATTGCGGCAGGGCGATCCTCTCTCTCCTTTTCTTTTCCTGATTGTGGCCGAATCACTGTGCAGACTGCTGAAAAAAGGAAGTGAGTTGGGGCTATATCAAGGGTTCCTTATTGGAGAGAGTAAGGTGGAAGTATCGCTTCTTCAGTTTGCGGATGACACTCTTCTGTTCTGTTCTCCGGTCATATCCCAGATTCTTAACCTTAAAGCTATGCTTCGTTGTTATGAGATGGTTTCGGGTCAAAGATCTAATTTCGCAAAATCTCGGTTGTTCGCGATCAACGTTTCTGAGAGCGATGCATCCTTTTTCGCCGGAATTATGGGGTGTGGTTTAGATGTCTTTCCAGCAACCTATCTGGGTCTTCCTCTTGGTGTGGGTCGACCGAAACACAACCTATGGGCTCCTATTATTCAAAGGATTGAGCGACGTTTGGCCACCTGGAAGCGCCGGTTGGTTTCCAAAGGAGGTAGATTGGTGCTTATAAAGGCCGTTCTATCCAATATGCCGATATATTTTCTATCTCTTTTTCAATGTCCCGCCTCGGTTGCTAAACGCATCGAACAAATTCAGAGACGCTTCCTGTGGGGCGGATCAGGGTCTTCCAAGGGGGTCTCCCTGATTAAATGGAGTATGGTCTGCTTGCCTACTAAAAATGGAGGTTTGGGTATCAGGAGGGTTCAGAGTTTTAACCAGGCCCTTATGGGCAAGTGGCTGTGGAGATTTGGCGAAGAACAATCCTCTTTGTGGGTCCGGGTCATTGGAAGTAAGTATGGTTCAGATCATGGGCATTGGGACTCTGTTGATAATTTTAAACTCAAAGGTCTCACGGCTTGGAGGGACATCTTGAAGTTGAAGTCGTTATTTGCTCCTGGCGTCCGATTCAGAGTATATAGGGGGGATCGGATTCGGTTCTGGCAGGATCCTTGGTGTTCGGACGATCCTCTTCAAGTGATGTTTCCTGACTTATTCATCGTTTCATCTCAGAAAGAGGCCTGGGTATCGGAATGTTTTGTAAGGGAACATGGGAAGGTGGCTTGGTCTCCTAAGTTTCGCAGAGACTTCTTTGTTAGGGAGTTAAACTCTTACAGCGCCCTCCTCTCCTTATTGGATTCTTGCTTCATCAAGTCTTCGGGCGTAGATCGTCGGATTTGGATTTGGAATCCTTCGGGGATATTTTCAGTCAAATCTTTTTATAACCATCTGATCCCTTCTTCAGTGGAGCATGTGTCCTCCTCGGTTTGGAGACAATCTTGCCCTCCGAGAGTTGCTTTCTTTGGGTGGTCGGTTAGCTGGGGCCGCATTCAAACTATGGATTTTTTGAGGAAACGAGGAATGTGGTTGGTAGATCACTGTCCTCTATGTTTATCCGCTGGGGAATCCATTGACCACCTTTTCATACACTGTAAGGTTGCTCGCCATATTTGGGGTCTTATTTTTTCTCGTTTTGGAATCAGTTGGGTCCCCTCCAACTCTATGGCTGAATTCATTCAGAGTTGGGCCTGGACTCCTTGGAAAAGGAAAGGCAGAACGCTGTGGAAGATGTGTCTCCTGGCCTCATGGTGGTTCTTGTGGAAAGAGAGGAATGCTCGTATCTTTGAAGGGAAGGCTAGATCTCCCTATTGGATTTATATTCAATTGATAGCTGCGGTCATATCCTGGGCTCGAAGCCTTCCTCTGTTTCGTTTTGTTTCAGCTTTCGACCTCTGGGAAGGATGGTCAATCATATGCTTGGAATCGGCTACCAAAGTGAAAATCCTCCCCTCCTGGATTCCTCCTCCTCCGGGGTCCCTGAAACTTAACTTTGACGGATCGTCTATCGGCAATCCAGGAATGGCAGGAGTAGGGGGGTTATGTAGAAACCACAAAGGGGAAGTCCTCTGGGCCTACTCGGGGCCTATCGGAGTGGCAGACTCAAACGAGGCAGAGGTCCGAGCCGTTCATAGCGGGCTTCTCTCGATGCCTCGTCTAGAGTGCGACAAAATTATCGTCGAAGGGGATTCCTTAAATGTTATTCGCTGGCTTTCGGGTAACGCTTCTCCCCCTTGGCGATTTTTGCCTCTCTTAGAGGAAATAGAGGACAGGGCTAAGGGCTCCTCAATAGTTTTTTGCCATGTCAGGAGATCAGCCAATGCGGAAGCAGACACCCTTGCCAAGAAAGGAGTCTTTCGGGCCGCGTTTGAGTGCTTTGACTATCTACCTCCTTGAATTATTGTACTGCTATCTTTGTATTATCTTTGTTCCTTCAGGACCACCTCGGTTCTGTTTTTACATATATATATATATATATATATTCTGTTGCCCTTTTCAAAAAAAAATTATCTTAAAAGAATAAACAGTGAGTAGAAATCAAAAGACAGTTAGTTTTTCACACATATTCAAAGCCTTTGAATTCTTCCATCAATAGAAATCAAATCAACTAAGTAAGTTTAATAAAATAGATTGTAAATCAAGAAAATCAGCTCACTAGTTAATAGTAATCATATGGTTAATCGGGTCTGTCAACAAATCAGATCTATAAATAAATTCCCTAACCTTGGCCGAAAGAAATCTAGGAGGAGTAATAGAATAAGGTAGGGATATGTTTAGCAACCTGCTCCAGTTTCTCAGGCTTAATTACTATGGCAGCTACTATTGAGCTTGGCAAATGTTACTTGTGCTGATTTTGCCACCTGTAAACTAGCTCTTATTTTCTTCTCATCATTTTTTTTTTTTTGGCTTTTTATCACTTGGAAATGAGCTGCTGTTAGGCATGAAAGGAGTGAAAGGAGAGTGATCTGTTTTTATGGAAATGTTTGAGAGGGGCAGAGATAGAAATCACACCTATATGTGACTGACCCTATGTGTTTTTTCCTAATGAAATTGTATATTAGGAGTACTTTATGTTCTCTATTTTCACGTACAAATTCTACAATGGATATGACCTGATTTTCGCATTGCATTGCTTGAATTTAGGAGCCATGTATCATATATAACCAAAGTATAAATTGCTTGCATTTCATAAGCCCAGAAGAAACAGAAAACGTGGCGTTTGTTTTTTTGTTCTCTCTCTCTCTCTCTCTCTCTCTGTGCGCGTGTGTGTGTGGAGTGAGACTTCTTCCTCTTTTCTGTTTATGTGAAGTCATTCATTTCATTTCATGGGTAATTTCACTTTTTTACGTCCATCTATGTGGAGTGATAGACATCCTCTTCTCATGAATTTGCCGTTGTTGACTTCGGTTCTTCTAAGGGAAATGCTATCAGCATTACTGTATTTTGATTTATTAAAAGTACGGTATGGCCTGGCCTGCACCATACGTTGATCCTAACCCTCCGATCTGAATGTTAGAGGGTTGATCCTAACCTTTTACAGATCGGAGGGTTAGGATCAACCTATGGAAACGATTTTTGAGGCACAACCTATTTAGACCGTGGCCCATCTAATGGACGGTTTGGATCCTCCTATGGCGTGGGTCATACCGTACTTTTAATAAAGTGAGGAGTGCCCTCATCAAAATACAGTAGTTCTGATAATATTTCCCTCTCCTAATTTCTCTGTTGTTTGGGCATCCACTAGGACACAGAAGATGAATGGCCTAGATCCTGCATATGTATGAAATAAGCGTTGGATCATTGAGCAAATGTCCCCTCTTCTACTTTTGCCAGCTCATATGTTTTCTAGGAAAAATATGCCCATCCATCATATAAGACCCTCTCTTCTATTCACATACTTCATGTGGCCGGGAAGTGACTTCTTTCTCTTAAATGATATTAGCATTGGTTTCAAGACAAGCTCTATTTGGGATTGCTTGGGTGCAGGGAAAAGAAAATTATGAAATGATATTTTCCAAGAAAAAAGATCCATAGAAAATAAAATTCTAGGGGCCAGTAGGTTTTGGTTTTCCTGGAAAAACAAGAGAGGTTTTTTATTCTGGAAAAAATTCTATGGAAAATAAGTTTACCAAAAACTAAAAAAATTATTTTCCATGGGAAAAAATCCGATAAATAATTTCCCTAATCTAAACATACCCCAGGTTGTAGTACTATATTACCTGACCAAATCACAAGGAAAATGTACTACCTTGTACTAATAAGAAAATGTACTACCAAGTCACAAGGAAAATGTACTGGAAAATGTACTACCTTGTACATTTTCTTATTAGTACTGCCTTTCTTGTACTAATAAGAAAATGTTCTTAACCTTGCCTTATTTATATCTTTCTACTAATAAGAAAATGTTCTTAACCTTGCCTTATTTATATCTTTCTCATTCATTAGTGACTCCCTCCAAGTCCATGTTTGTTTATCTCTTCTTACAGCCCTCCAAGTCCATGCACTTGGAAACAAACTCACCCCTATATTCTCCCAACCTGAGACAAATCTCTCAATTTTGTTGCCTGACTTTGAAGGTGAATCCCCAAGCTTCCAAAACTTTCAACATCGTATTGATGTAAACATCAAACTTCCGCATCATGGAAATAGACGCTAGCAAATTCCACCAAGTCCATGTTGTCTATCTCTTCCGAAGGTATTCCAGTTGGAAACAAACTCACCTCTAAAGAGGAAAAGGTTTAAAAGTTTGTAGGAGGTATATATTTGTGAAGTTTGATGTTTATATCAATGTGATGTTGAAAAAGGGATTTGCTAGTGTCCATACACCTAGAATTCTTATCCTCCCTAATATTAGCTCTAATGATGGACATAAGTGCAGTGTTTAAAAACTCCTTGACTCGACAAGGAACTCCCCCAAGTCGACTCATTTTTGCCTTATCCGCGTTTCGCGTTGCACCACATCCGCATTCCACATTTTGCCCTACAGAGTCAATGAATGCCTTTGACTCTCTCAAGTTATGACCGCGTCAACCGTGTCCGCGCCGAGTCGACAAGTACTTTTCTTGGCCGCATTTCTCGTCAAATTCACGTTTTTAAACACTGGATTAGTGTTCACACTCCGGCACAAATCGCGTCCGCCTTTTTCAAGCTCCCGAGCCTTGGAAGACCGATGACATCTTTGCAATTATACCATAACTCGGTGAGCAATAGGTAACCTTCAATTTCACTAGCCATGAGTATGTCTTTCTTTTTTGGCATCTTTTCTTTTCACTTTAAATGCTTGTTTGGTAGCCATGATTTTTATATTTGTCTAACCGAAGTGAGAGAGGGCCGGGGAGGGAGCAATTTGAGAGAGCTATATTCCCTGTTTTCAGCCCCATCCCATGCTCTCTTCACTCATCACACCCCTCATAGCTCACTTTCTCTACCGCCTCTCTACACCCCTCTTACACTTGATGAACAAATATTCCCTGAATTTTTTTCTCACGGTTGCCCAACATGCCCTTAAGAAGGTGACCCAGCCAAATGGACCCTAAAGCTCTGTTTGGATTGCAGGATTATTATCATTGCTCTTATTTTATTATTATTATTATTATTATTATTATTATTATTATTATTATTATTTTGTTGTTTTTGAAAAAAAAAATGAAAAGGAAAAGTAGTTCTAAATTTTTTTTACTTTTACCACACACGAAACAAGATGACTTGAACAGATCCTATTCAATTTTCACTCAGAGGACATTTAATTTATGATAATACCCCTCTAAATTAACTGGGATTTGCTAGCATCCATTGCAAAAGGCATTTCGCGGATGGGCTGTTGCATGTGAGAGCAGCCACATCATGAATGAGGGAAAAATCTACTGAAAAGTCACATGCAACAGCCCATCCGCGAAATGCCTTCTGCAATGGATGCTAGCAAATCCCAAATTAACTACAATCATATCATTTCCTTCTAAACTGTAGAAAGAACAAAATTTCCAATGAAAATTTTTTTACCATCAGAAATATTTTTCTTGGAATCAAAATAGGGCAAAGGGAAAATGGTATAGGGACACAAAAATGTGTCGCAATCTTGATGGTATGTCTAGTTGGTTTATTTAATGAGCTATGTTCATATGTATGTCTCAATTATAAAAAAATCAAATTGTGAGAACTGGTAAATTAGATTACACAATATAGATAGGTAGCCAATGGATCAATATTCGTAAGCAGAAGGCACTATTCCTTCTGCTTCCATACGAAATCCCACGGAATACAAAAAAAAATCCTCTGGAATTGACCAATTCGTCCGTCAATTCTACTTCCGTCTTTATTTTCCGAACGAAATCCCATTTTCAAAGTGTTTTCCTTCACCTTGTGTTTCCCACTTTGATCATCTGCAGCTCCACAATTTGATCATTTGTCATACCAGTTTGTTCCAACATACGATTCCATGATCTATCCATTTGTCATAAATGTGGTGCATCCATATAGGTTTGGCTTAGTCTATGGGTTTAAGTATGTCCCGGTTATTTGAGTCATTTCCTAAGGTCTTCTTGGTATGATACTTTGACTGTATGGGAATATTATTTGCTAGGGAACACCACAGAAGGCATTTCGCGGACAGGCTGTTGCATGAGAGAGCAGCTACCTCATGAATAAGACAAAATCTGTTGAAAAGGGGGCCTATGTGGCTGCTCACACATGCAACAGCCTGTCCACAAATGCCTTCTGCGATGGTCCCTAGGAAATCCCTATTTAGATTGCATAGAAAACATTTTGGTCTTTCAAGTGTTTATGGTCAATCGACTGGATAACTTATCATCTGTAGACAAGAAATACAGTAGGGGCCCACATTGTTTGGGGTGATGCAAACCATTCATTTGATGGGCCCTGACATAGATATTGTGTGCTCGAAAGATCTTCTCCATAGGATCATCCAAACCCTCGATTTGGGGAGGTGCAAAATGGATGGCTATGAAATCTATCCATTTTGCACCTCCTCAAATCTAGGATTTAGGATGATCCTATGGAGATGAGTTTTTGGAGACACCCTGATTATGTCAGGACCCATAAATGAATGGTTGGATCACCCACACAATGTGGGCCCCCACAGTATTTCTGGTCGACGGACCGGATAAGTTATCTCGCCGATCGACCAGATAAATACAGCCCTTAGTCTTTATTGGAAGTGTTATATGCTAATCCTCAAGTCCAAACATACTTCTTTCAAATAGAGGAATCGGCGCCCATCCAAGAAACTGAGCTACAAAGGCGCCCACATTGGACCATCTCTCCAAAGTGCATTTATTATTCCTTTAATTGTATATTTTTCAGTGCCATTATAAATTCACTTTGGTGAAATGGTCCAATGGGGGCACCCTTGTAGCTGGTTTTTGCAATGGCGCCCTTAAGTTTAGCACTCCTCTTATAAATATCAATGAGAATCAAAATAGGTTTGGTTGAAACTTAATTTTCTGTAGAAGTATCTTGCTAATACAAATGGGTAAAGGGCAATTCCATATTACATCTTCTCACCTGTTATGGTGGTCCTGGATAGAATATGCAGCAAAAGTCAAAAGAAGCAAGAGGAGCAATAGAAAGAGAGAATATGTGCACGTTAAAAAGAAGAGCTAAAGAAAAGGCTTTTGCTGTCATGGGCTCATGGCAACAAAAATCTGTCAATACGTATAAAGGCTTTTGCTGCCTTCCAAAGAGAAAAGAGATGACAACAGATGAACAAAAGGCTGCCACGATAAACTGGAAAGAGAAGAAGAAGAAAAGTAATTCCTTGTGTTTTTAGTGGGAGAAAAGATAAAAAAGAGGGGAAAGATGTTGAAATATAAATGATTAACTCACACCAACTCTCACAACTTAAGAGTTAAGATTTTGGCGCATTTGGTTAGTCCACATAATTAGTTATTTTAAAAGGGAGATAACTGTAAAATTCTCATACAGTAAAATAGAAGAGACATCCACTTAAAACTTAGAGAGAGAGAGAGAGAGAGAGAGATTAATCTTTTACAAATTTATTTCTACTTAGGCATAGGCAACAAACAGAAAATTACCAATATTTTAATACTAACTGACCGCTGAAGACACATCGCATGTCTATATTATTCATCAAAGAGATGCAAATACAATATCTCCCTGCAAAAAGGTGGTTTCTTCATAAACCAATCTCGATCGTAATCGATTTAATAGTTATCTCCTCCACCTTTCCCACTTTAGGAACTAAAATCACCTCTACATCATCATCATCTTCGGCTTCAAGATCCTCCAAAGCTTCACCTAATGGCAATCTAAGAAGTGTGCTCACTTTCCTGGGCTTTGCACTAGTGCCTTCCATTCCATGAGCATGGGGAACATTCACCAAGCTCCCAACAAAGTCACTAGATGCCGGCCCACCAAAATTCTCATCCTCAGTATTGATGTAGACATCAAATTTCAAAAACATATCCCTAGTAAGCTCAATAGCCACAACCAAAATCTCTTCCTCATTCTCTTTATCCTCCTTGCTCCTAGACTTAGTAGGCCTCTTAACAGTTGCCCTAATAGTGGAGCTGAGTGGGCGTGGGTCGCTCCCAAACTCGGCCGCCTTCTTCTCGCGTGTGGCTTTCTTGGCTGGGGGCGTAGGCCTAGATTTAAGCCATGGGATATCAACTTCTTGGTAACCATACTTCAATTTCTTCGGATCCAGGACATCGGCGACTTTAATTTTAACCAATTCAGCATTCTCATCATAGAATAAAAATGATGCATTTAACCAATCGGTATCGGTGAACTCTAATCGATTCTTCCCCTCTAATTTCTTCCATATTGTCCAAAGTCGATCGATGTTACTATGATGAGCAAAGAAAATTGGGTCACGTGCCGCAGTGTAGAAGGCCCCCATGTCTTCTAGGTTAGTTTGAGTTCGATCTCCAGTCCAATTGTGCACTATATTATGTGGCACTTGCTCAATTGTACCGGATCCGGGGTTTGGTTCAGACCCAGCCCGATATGCTCCACCAAAAAAGAGGGATGATGTTTTGGACCCTGCAATTTGTCTATACATGATAGCGAGATTATTAGAAATAAGTTCTTCATTAGTCACATCTCTGTCGACTAAATTGTAGTCTAAATCGATGATAGAAGGTGGCTGGTGCTTGGCATCACGAAGTTTGTCGTAGAGTTCGGTTCGTTTAACGAACATCTCAGGAATGCTCATTCCGGGCGCTGAATCATAATTCCAGAATGGGAGGGCGAAAGTTTCATCTTTTATTAATTTTCCGAGGATTCGTTCATAAAAGTACAAGTAGCAGCGATGCCAGGGTAAGAATAGCCATGAGAAGTGGACTTGGAGCTCGACCGAGAATCCAACCTGTGATTCGAAAAACATGGCTACAACAACTTAGAAAATGTAAATAGAAATAATGAAATAATCCAAGTCAGTTAAATGTTCACAGATCGATTTTGTTTTATACTAGAAGTTTGGATACAGATATTGCCACTACCATGTTCTGATAAGTGGCCTAACTCTCTTGCTTGGTTAGAGTTTCATTATCAAGGGTATCATGCCCTTGGTAGTTCCGCCCCTTCTTTAGACATTGTTCTAAGGATTGGGGAACTGAATTGTTTCTTCTGTTGTATCATCTTTCTTTAATTAATATACTGGCAGGGGTCCGCCTAATCTAGCTTACCGATAAAAATTAGCTCCTGAGAGCTTTGTGGGAATTGTAATAGCTTTTGAGTTTTGACTACTGGTTAAACAATAAAAGACAAAGTGAGTTTGCCCATTGTCAAAACATGGTGGTGCCAATATAAGTAGCCAGAAATTATTATTTTATAAAATAATTAAGTAAATTAGAAGAGGGATTCTGAACTCGTAGGAGCCCTTGCGAAAAAAGAGACTAAAGGGCTCTCCCATCGGTCAAAATCCAATGACAGTCTATCATTGGATTTTGAAAAATCTGGTGCTAGATCTTGACCTAATGATGACAAAAAGCAAGCCGTACTATTGTTATATCTGCACCTCAGATCTACTTAAGGTTGTGAATATTGAAAATGAAACTGATATCAAGACAACCATATTTTGATAACAGCACTATTAATTTTGTTTTACTCCCTTTTCTTCCGGCCACTCCATCGTAGAAAGAGTTGTCATAAATAAAGCAGAGGAGCGGCCTCCTGAAGAAAAGAGTTACCATTTGTTAATTAGTTTTTTACAGCTGTCAAAATACTTTGCTTTGCCATCAATCTCCAATCAGACAAGTGAAAAACAAAGTGAATAGTTCCATTACCAAAAATTCAAAATATGGTATAGTACTATATTATTAAGATATGGTAGTGCAAATATCAATCACCTATAGAAAAAACATGTCTGCAAAGATATTTGAAAGTATCATGATTTATAGAGCAATATCTGCAGCATCACAATATTTTAAGGGCAGTGATAAATGGACCCCCATATATCTTAAATCGAGCTTACGCACAGGGGGTCGATTTAAGATATACAGGGGTTGATTTAGCACTCCCTTATTTTAAAGGAAAGGATGTTTTAAAACTACGATAGACGGTCCTACTGACATCATGATCCAGAGTCTGTATACTCTAGGCCAGATCAATAGATCTTTTTGTTTGACTTTTCCTGAAAATAAAGATTAAATGGGTAAAACTACTAGAGATGGGAGTGGAAATATCATTTCCCATCCTTTTCCAACATCTTCTACACTTTTGTGTGACTTTGCTTGAAATTAAGGCCATGTTATTAGGTCACCAAGTGTTGAGCGAGGGGCAGGGAGAGTGGGTTGGGGAGAGAATTGAGAGGGCACAAGTGAGCATATTGTGCTAAGTGGCTGAAAAATACGGGAAACAAAAACTCCATTTTGAATACAACTTTTCTTTTACCTCTTTTTCAACTACTCCCACCATCCCCCTTGCCTTTCCCCACCACTTTATAAAGTAAGATTCGATGGGAAAATATTTTCATGGCGGCCAAACAAGAAAACAAGGAGTTGTTGTAAATATTTATTACTGACTATTTTATTGGATAAGAAACATATGGCTATGATATTTTAGCCATAAAGTCCTTGAATTTGACTAGTTGCCTTTATATAAATTAACGTTAAATGACAGAAAGGAAGGCATTATTTACTGTTTTTATTAGATTATTAGCGTGATTTTTGGGCAATAAAGATATTTAAATCAATGCCTAACAATTCAACTGTTCATATGACTTTAAGGTGGGACCCACTATAATACCATTCACCATTATCCCCTGTATAATAAATCATCAAACGTCCCTTCCCCAAAAGATCTGAAGATCTGCCCTGTGATGATATCTCAAGTTCATCAGTCGATGGGCTGAGGAGTGAGGATGATCGATCATAAATGGAATAAGGAGGTGTATAATAATGTTTAAAGATGCCGATATGAGTTAAATTATGGCCCAAAAAATCCTTGTCGACTCGGGGAAGCTGAGAATGCGGTTGAATCACTCGGCTGAGTACTCAGTTGAAGCGATTATAACTTCGGAGAGTCAAAGAAATTTTTGTTGACTCTACAGGGTAAAATGCTGAATGCGATAACAAAATGTGGAACGCGGCCAAAGGAAAAGGGAGTCGACTCAGGAGAGTCCACGATGATGGACTCGGGGGAGTCAACGATTATGCGGGAGAGTTTTAAAACTATGGTGCATAGATTTAAATTAATCTTGATTAACTAATCTTATAGCATGTAAAATTATCAAAATATTTCATTAAAACCTGAGTATAAGCACCGTCGCAGTAAGCGCAATGGATGTTGGCTTGTTGCATGAAGCTTCGTGGGTCTGAAGCGTCGAGCTTCTTCATGAGGCCAATGGCCTCCGCATATTTATCCACATACTCCTTACTAGCAAGGTGGGCCGCGGGCCGTTGACGCATAGGAGAAAAGACAGAAGGGAACTTGAAATCCTTGATTTTGTCAGTGTAGGGAGGGCAACAGTTGATCTCAGTTGCACCCGTCGGGAGGTCCGGGGGCCCGCACGTTTTGAAGTCCGGCGGTGCCACCGGTGCAGCCACGGCCGAGCCGAGGCTCGCACCATACAGACCTCCCAACCCTAGGAGAACATCTCTTCTGTCTAGATTAAGAGATTTGTCTGGCTTTGAAGATTTGGTAATGGGTTTGTTGTTGGGTTCCTCACTTTTACTTCGAATGCGAGAGGGATGATAGGTGATGGAGGGTGGAGGGTTCTTTGAAAGGGAGAGAGGGTTTTTTTTTGTTGAGAAGATAGAGGGATTGGTGGTGAAGATTAGAGTGGAGAGAGGCATCGTGGCGTTTTCTCTTGATCTTTTGAAAGTATGAGGTATTTGCAGCCATATAAATAGAGTGTGAGGGTAGGATGAGGGGTTTAATCTTTCATTTTATCTACGTATATGATTATGTCTGTCTTATCGACGGCATCCGTATCATCTTTATATTTTATATTGAGAAATAAAACACAAAACAAAAAGAGAGACAGAGAAACTTTTCTTTTATTATAAGAGGAATGCTAGACTCACAGGAGCCCTGCAAAAAAATCAGGGAAAGGGCACCCTCATTGCAGTTTTGACCGCGATTTTGTGCCCATCTTAAATTGGTTTTGACCAATGAGGGCACCCTTTTCCTCTTTTTTTTTTGCAAGGGCTCCTATGAGTCTAGCATTTCTCTTATTATGTAATATTATAAAAAATCCCACTCTACAATTCACGTTTTTGCACTTCCCTATTTGTAAAAAGGAAAAATTGCAAATGAGGGACACATTTTTGAAAAATTGTTAGAGGGACGAAATGGGGTTATCAAGTCTCTAAAAGGGGGTTATCAACCCTCTAGATGGGGGTTATCAAACTCTCAAAAAAGGAGTTATCAACCCTCTTTAATAATTTTTCAAAAGTGTGTCCCCAGTTGGCAATTCTTGTATTTTGATGTCCCCAATTGGCAATTTCCCCTTGTAAAAAAATTAAAACCGAAACCAAAAAAGAGTAAATGTACACTACAACTAAAACTAGTATCCAAATCCTACCAAAATAACCACATGTTTCCTTCTTTCCTTTTTAGCTTTATCTACACACGAAAACTAGAAGTAAAATTCAACTACGACTCTAATTCAAGTGTTAGTAGAGCTAGAATTTTAAAGTTTCTAACAACTACGTAACTTCGACTCATTCACATGTGACAAAGTGGTTGAGTTAGCAATGACTCTGAAACTACACTCAGTAGCACTGGCTCTCTATTGGTCACTTAAAGTAACAAAGTATCTTTCTAAAATTTGCAAACCTTTTGCAACACAACCCCTTGGTAAATATGTCCACAATTTGCTCACTAAGACACTAACGAACTGACATGTGAGAAATTTCACTTTTTACAGACCAAAAATCTACCATCGGTTATTTTGGTCGCAAAATTATTGCTTGACCGTACTTGTAAATTGACAAACTAGAAGACACTTTTTGCAAATAATGCAAAATAGACGACTTCTTTTGCAAAAACCCAGTTTTTTTTCTTTTTAGAAATTGAGCTTCTCTCTCTCTCATCCAAAAAAATCATACACAATCCAAGGAGATGAATCTTTCTCATTAATTGTGAGACTCCTCAAATGTTCTTCTTGATAAATTTAGGAGATTTTCACTAAACTTGGATTTCTTAGATTCTTTACAAAGAGCTCTAATGTGTGTTTATATAAAATACCCATAGAGATAAACATAGAAAGAGATCATGATAAGAAGGGAAAGAGATAAACCTAATCTAATTCACTAGCGTAATCTAACCCAACTACTCAATATAGCCCAATTAAATCAAATTTGAGGAGATTTGATCTTAATCTGATTTTATTCTCTAACAACTCTTCTTCCCTCTCCTCTCATCTCCTCTCACTCTCTTATTATATAGTTCTTTTGAGGCCCACCTCTCTTCTCCATCTATTTGTGATTGTTCTATCAATGATATCATTGATGAATCACAACGATTAGGAAATTTTCATGTTTACTAGTTTTTATTCATTGGATCTATACTTGAACTTTGTCTAGATATCACATGAATAATTATTAGAATATATTCATTTAAATAACTATTTTTTTATCATTGCCTAATATATTATTTATTAATCGATTCAATTACAATATTTGCACTCAAATTATTAACTTATTAATATAATTACCCATCTAAACATTCATATATAATATTTATGCTTAAAATTAATCAATTAATTAATAAATTAATTCAACTTCTACTTCTTCTTTAAATATAATTTTCATCACCATATAATTCTAAAAATATTCAACTGATCCAATCGCAATCGTTGGACACAAAGTAACATATTATTCTAATGTTCACATCTATACACTAAAAATATTAAAGTATCATATTTTTGTTATTTTTAGTTACATCCAATAAAAATTAGTTTTAAAAGCTTTTCTAAGAAAAATGTGAGTACATAGCTGGTTGCCACTCCAAACTTGATTAGTGGTCTCAAATTTATGTTTAATTTTGAGCTCAATAATTAGTTTGGGACTCACAATCGGTTCTTAATTCAAAACAATCATGGCATTTGGATTGAAAATTAGTTTTAAAAGCTTTTCTAAGAAAAATGTGAGTACATAGCTGGATGCCACTCCAAACTTGATTAGTGGTCTCAAATTTATGTTTAATTTTGAGTTCAATAATTAGTTTGGGACTTACAATCGGTTCTTAATTCAAAACAATCATGGCATTTGGATTATAAGAATTTTTTTTTTTTTTCTATTTTTTTTTTTTCTAAAAAAAAGAGTCGATAGACATAAATGAAGAAAAGTATGAAAGGTATTCTTGTACATTAGTATTCTACTTACTGGGTATGCGTTATCGATGTACTTTGAATTGGGCAGCCTCCCACAGTAGGGGTGGCAACGGGGCGGGTCGGGGCCGGATGTTGGGGTCCCCTTCCCCTTCCCCTCTGCGGGGAATTTCCCCCCTCCCCTTCCCCTTCCCCTCTGTGGGGATGGTGGGGAATCCCCCTCCCCTCCCCCGCGGGGAATATCTAATCCCCTTCCCCTTCCCCTTCCCCTCCCCACATCCTTCGGGGACAAAATCCCCTCCCCCTCTTTGGAACCCAACCAAACCAGCAAACAGAGCTTCTTTCTTCTACGTCCATTACAGACAATATTGTGATGAATGCTATGATTCTATTCATGTGATCAACAAACAGATGGACAAAATCAGAAATGCATGGATGAGACAACAAACATAAATAACAACAGGACCTCATCTTTCAGCTATTTTCTGCATAAATTATGGAATGATAAACAGGAAATGAGCACCAGGATTACCTTCATTAACAGGCAGCCAATGTGCAAAAAGTAACTATTTCAGTAGTCACAATGAACTTTAAAAGTCCATAAGTGGGCGCTCACACACGCAAAATAATGTTCATTAGTTCATTCTGTATAGCATGTTAACCCCCAGATGAGCATGAGAAATGAGAATGGAGAAGAGAACAAAATCAACAAATGACTTATTTCTTTAACTGCAATTCAGTCTAGTGCTGACATGAAACAAATTTCTAGTAGCTAAATTTTTCTTGTTGAAAATCAAAACCTGCAATCCAACCTTGAAATTCTGTTGGCACTACGATTTTTTGATAATTGCATACACTCAGCGTCTCAGGCTCTCAGCTTGTCTTTATTATTTCAACATATGTGAAAAGGTTATTATAGTTCCCAAAATGCTCTCAGAAGCTAATTAAAAGGAAAAGACAAGCTAAGTTTATGTTTGGGGGAATCTTATAGCCGATCCACAGAGTTTCTAGTAATTTTCCTTTAAAAAAAAACACTTAAAAATTTACAAAAAAAATGGCATTGATTAGCGGGGCGGGGCGGGGACAACTCCATCCCCATCCCCTTCCCCTTCCCCTCTCAAATCGGGGAATCCCCTCCCCAAACGGGGCGGGGCGGGGCGGGGCGGATCCCCGCTTTTTCGGGTGAAATTGCCAGCCCTATCCCACAGTGTTCTAAGTCCTATTCTACTTTGCCTAAGTCTGCTATTTTTTAATTGTTTTGTTGGAGCAAGTTAGATTCCTGTCACATGCATAACAGAGATACTATATCCAAGGTACAGACTCAATTATATCCAAGGTACAGACTCAATTACTTCATGGGGACAGAGATCCTTGGATAAGTTGTTGCTGGAATTGTTTATCCTGCATTGTAACTCTATCTTGATTCAAGTATTCAACCCTTGGTAGTTGGTACCCCACTTGTAATATTCTCTAGTGGACATAAAGCTTATCCGAGGATAAAATAAACCAGGGCTTGCTATCCCCGTAAAGCACAACCCTAGTGACACGTTTTTTTGTCAGTCTTAATCAATTCTGTGTTGATTGCACTAGGAGACATTATTGATAGAGCTGATCAGTATACATGTGGTGAAGCTTCTTGCCGTATAGTAACAGTCTTCCTTTATGATAAATGTGACATTTCAGAGCAAATTTTTTATTTGCTTACTTTTCTACATCATTCCTTAATGGCATGTGGTACAAATTCATTATATTTATACTGCAAAGCCAAAAGTCGTGGTCTGTCGATGCTAGGGACACTTCGGATCGGATCCAACTATATCTTGGTAACATTGCTTTTGGATTCTACTTCATAAGTCTGTCCCAAGTCCTATTTACCCTATATAAGTTAGGACCATGGTTTAAAATTTCGGTTTCGGTAACCGTTTCGAACCCAACCGAAAACTGAAATTCCGGAAATTCAGAAATTTTGGCCGAATTTTTGTACTACTTTTTTATTTAAATAAATAATGGCATTTAATCGAAATTTTGGAATTGCAAAAATTGGAATTTCGGAAAATTTCGGTTTCGGTCAAAATTTAAAACCATGGTTAGGACCAAGGGTTAGGAGAGGCAACAAAATCAACAGATTGGGGAGAATAATCATTGAGACAAAAGCTGAAAATGAAATGCTATTTGTCTATTTGTGTAGGATTTTTAATTAAATGCTACAAAAATATTCCTTATGAATAGACATAAATGAAGAAAAGTATGAAACGTATTCTTGTACATTAGTATTCAACTTCTTGGGTATGCGTTATCCATAAACATATTGAATTAGACAGCTTATCACAGTAAGGGCATGGGTTAGGCTGGGGAAGAAACTCGAGATATAAGAGGAGAAGCTGAAAATGAAATGTTTTTTGTCGTATTGGGTAGGATTTTTAAGTGTCACTAACTTGGCCACATCTCCCGGCTACAAGGGATAAAGGTTTGGAAAATCTCAATTGTCCAGCAGTCACGTTTCGGTTTATTTAAAAAAAAATTGTTTACCAGTCAGAGTCCTCTATTTTTTTTTATTTTTTTTTTCTATGGATAAGCTGGGGTTAGGCGGACCCCTACTTGTCAGAGTCCTACTACATAGAGACAGTTTCTTTATTTAGTTTATTTGTTTCCTTCTTATGTTATTGTAGGAGTTAGAGTTCCTTTTTTTATTCTAGCTATAATTCAGCTTAAGACGTATATCCCGAAATGACGAAAAAGAAGCAGCGAAACAGGACACTTTGACGGAAATTAAGGCGGGACAAATAAGACAATAGCAAGAAACAACGTGCCGAAAAATACAGGATTCTCGCTTTTAGAATAGTAAAGATTATTTAGGGAAATGATAGCAATATCCCCCCCCCCCCCCACCTAACATTATTCGTTATGTTTTAAAGGCAAAGAAAAACGGTGTTTTGGGCGTGAGAGGGGGGGCGGGGAGGCGGAGGAGTTTGTGTAAGCGAGATACAAGAGAAGGGTGGGTGCGCTACCACCGCACAAATTCAACCATTTCCCCACCTTGAATCTCGTTCAATCCATAAACATGTGAATACAAAGAACGAGAATATAATTTCCCTAGATAAAACGAGAGACACGATTTTCCTGTTGCTTCTAAGAGAAAGTATTGGATTGACTTGCTCTTTGTGGATTCGAAGGATTTTGTGATGACGCTGATCATATGTCGTGCAATGGGTAGTTGTAACTTGTAAGTCTTTGATGTTGCTAGGAAAAGACAAGCACCAAAATCACAGGATGTCGTGTACAGTGTACTGGACTTTTATGCATTAATGTAATAAGTGACAGGCAGGAAAATTCTCCCTTGAAGAAAACCAACCTCTCTGTATCAAAATCGTCCCAGGGAAATGATATTTCCACCCCTGGCTCAGTTTTTCCACCCTCTCCTGTCTCTTGGTTGTCTTTTTCTTGATGTCGGGAAAAGTTTTTCCAATTTAGGGTGCTGCCCTCGTTGACAAAAATTCTGCTAGCCGTGTTGGGCAGAGCGTGGAGGAAAGCCCGTGCAATATTCTTACCATGTATTGGTGGTTTCACTCACCAAGAATGCCTTTAGACACGGATCTCCGACTTTCCAAGGGGCGCGAAACCGTGTGTTTTTCTCCCTTGTATCTCTCTCTCTCTCTCACCCAAAATGTGAAAACGTTTCCTTCCCTTGATTTTGCGTGAGATCAATAGAGTCCTTTTTCATAGGTTTTGAAAAAATCTAAAAAAAGAAGTTTCCCACACATTACAAGACACATAGGTAGGCGGCGTGGAAACAAGGCAACTTTTCAAAAATCCCAACAGTTTGAATGTTTATCTGAGAGTCTAAATTGATCCAACCATGGATTTGAAGCTCTCAACCATTGATTTACACGATCCGATCAATCCGGCCATGGATGTAGATCATCCGGCCTTCGACCAGTCGGGGTGCACCTGCATCAACTCTAAAGTCATGCATAATGCCAATTAGGACAACATTTGTTGCCCCTAAAAGATGGTGAGTTGGACATTAGAACATAAAATGGTCACATTCTCATGTTGAGCTTCCAATTTTGTTCTAGTAGAATCTGTACACTCCACCTCGTCCCTGCCATGTTTTGGTGTCATTCCAATGGGCCTAACTGCTGCTTTGTTGGGATATCGAAGAGTTAGGGTTTTATGGATTGTTTCCATAGGAAAATTATATATATAGAGATATGACTGCATCAATGTCTTGGAACCAACACAAAATATGCCTTAATTTACTTTATTTATCTTTACTTTTCCACACATTTTACTTTTCTCAGTAGTAGTTTTTATCCAAGAATACGAAGTCTAGAAGAAATAAAATCCTCCGTGCTTGGGAGCATTTCCTTTTAGTTTCCTGTCTATATCCACTCATTGGTGCTTGTTAATGCTTTTTTGTTGTTAATTGAGAATTGTCTCTGTATTTCAACGTTGTTGTTTGCATTCCTGCATGCCTATGCATGTAGATCTGTATGTTGGCAATTAAATTGAAGTCCTTTGTTTCTAAAGGGATTAAGAGCCTAAGGAAGAGGTTGTTAGTAATTTTGGATTTTCAAAATCATGTATTTTGCATGTTTTAGTGTTTTGGAAAATATTTTATCAAAAGCGTCTGGGAAAAAGAAAATGCTTTCTTGAAAAGATTTGCTTTTACAAAAGGATATAGAAGTGTAGTTGAAAAGATAGTCCCGCACCGGATGAGAGAAAGGAAAGAGAAGGGCTTATAAAGCACTACACTTCTCTAATACTTGTTGATTGCACATTAGGTTGAACCCATGGTTGGACCCGCGAGACGGTGCGTTGCACCGTTCGCACACCCACGCCCGGCGTGGGCAATGGGCTATAGGGCGCATAGTGGCTTTTTTTTAGGCGCACTTTACACTTCGTGTCCCTTCCCCCAAAGGTCAAGTGCCAAGGGGGTGCGATCCACACCATAGATGGTTGATCTAACGATGACTGGGTTGGAGAGAGGTTTTACTCAAACCAACAGTCACCTCTAGGATCGATCATGACCGTTCAATATCAATGGGTGCGATCTAACGGTCAGATTTCAAACATTCTGGAAAAGCACCCTGTAGAGGTGTTTTTCACACTGAAAAGACACCAGGTGGTCTACAAAATGTGCAGAATTCAGTCATTTCATAACAGAAAAACGAATTGGCAATTCTGACAGACTTTACACTCTCCTCATATATATATATATGAGAGAGAGAGAGAGAGCATCATTCTCTAGAAAATTCAATCAAAATTCTTTGATTTTGGAAGAATTTGGTTTTAAAGTCATAAGGAGGGAACAAGAAATCCATGTCAGCAGACAAGCAATTATTATATGAGAGACATCGAAAAGAGTCAAAAGAAAGTCCAATGCTATTTTGGCAACCCAACATGAAATGACATGCCAAATTCCGACGGCTGCTGAGCTTTTGTGCAACCAAACACTATTGCTATCATGGGCCACTTATTTTGGCTTTTCCTTTCAAATGAGTCTCTTCCTCTTTCTTTGGTGTCAAACTAGTTGGCAAATGATTCGTCCAAGTACTGAAACTTAGTTTGTTGAAATAGTAAATCCTATGGTTTCCATCATCACTAAAGGGGTCCGAGCAAATTCATTGACGCCACAACATCACAAGTGACTCCAGCCAAACTTTAAATTTAGGGAAATCATCAAATAGTAATTTTTTTAACACATGGCATATTCTCATTGGAGGTCCCCTCTCTTAGGTCCGACTCTCGGTCTCCGTATCATTTTGCATAGCGAAGCCCAAAAACCCCAATTTCGTATAAAATAAAAGTTTCTCCACATGACAACACGTGCAGAATCGCATGCGGGTTTTTGTATAACCTTCTGTTTTACAGGAAATAATAATAACAATAAACATTCTGTTTTACACGAAACACAATTGGGAACCGATAGTGTAAGCTAACAAAATAGCCTCTTAACAGTGTAGAAATCTTTCCCTTGATTTTTGGCATTTTTCTCCATGAAAATGGCAAAACTACCCTTCACATGACACATGGCATGTGGAGGTTTGTTAGGTTATATTCTTGGTTCCACTCTCGGTCTCCATAGCAGCACTTAAGCATTCCCCCATTTGACGTCAAAAAGCGTTAAAGTTGCCCACTGTTCAGGTTATAAGGGGGGCGAATGCGTACTGCAAGGGTGTGAAAATATCATCTTCCTTAGGCTCTGTTCACCTACGTTCCAGGGAAAGCAAATCCTTGAAAAACATCCTCTTTTTTCCTTGACAAAACAAAATTCTGGTGTTCAATTGCTTTCCTGAAAAAGAAACAAGCCTAGGTGGAAAATGTAAAATAATGACATGGAAATTCCCAAAAATGATGTGGAAATGTCTCTTTTCTCGCAAGTGTGGGAAACCAAATCCCACTATTTTGGTCGGATTTGCTTTCCCGGGAAAACTAGTGAAAAAAGGTGGGCAAGCAGTTTCTCGGGAAACCTTTTGTTAGGGGTGGACATGGTTCCGGTTCGAACCGAGGAACCGAACCGAACCGAACCAGCACATATGGTTCGGTTCCATATTTATATGGTTCGGTTCCGGTTCTGATATCCTGGAACCGATGAAAATTCGGTTCGGTTCTGCGTTTGGGATCCCGGAACCAAAAACCGAACCGAGAACCGACCCTCACCTTAAAACCCAATGCCTCATCGCTTTGCCTTTAAAATTTTAATTCATCCCCCAAATTTGTGCTTGATTATTCCAAATTTGTGCATGTTTGTAGGTCATATATAATTTTTGCATTGCTCAAATTTGTGCAAATTTGTGCACGATTATTCCAAATTCGTGCATGTTAGTGTTTGTAGTTCATATATAAACAGGACCGAACCGATTATCAATACGATTAGGCAAAATATCTACATTTGGTGAAGATTGGGTAAACCCAAAACCGAACCGAACCGATTATATATAGTTCTGGTTCGGTTCGGTTCCAAACATATATGGTTCGGTTCTGGTTCCAATTTCAGGGAACCGATTATATATGGTTCGGTTTTGGGTATACCCCAAAATCGAACCGAACCGAACCATGTCCACCCCTACCTTTTGTTGCACAGTTCCTGCGCACGTGAACAGGCGCGGAAAACCTTTTCCTACACAGTTTTCCTGGATTTCTTTTCCTAATGCCACGTCAGGTTCCCAGGAAACCTTTTCTTTTCCTTTCCCGGGAAAACAAGTGCGGGAAAACAAGTGCACAGAGCCTTAGGATCTCGAAAATCATCAAAAAAGTGAATTTTTTTAACACATGACAAAACGTGCAGAATCGCATGTGCCACTCAATTTTATTTTCACCTGGCCGGGTGCGTTTAAGCATGGAAATAAGAAAGTGTTTTCGAAATAAGAAAATGTTTTAATTTTTCGGGATTTGAAATTGCATAGCCCAAAATACCCAATTTTGTGGAAAACAGAAAGCTTCTCCACGTGGCAGCACGTGCAGTGGCTTTTGGTTATTGCTTTTAATAATGGCCTAATGGGTACTCGTAACAGATTAAGTGATTAACTATTCTTACTTGAATAGTATTTAAATAGGGTAAGTACTGATGAGATTTTGGTAAGTGTGGTTGATATTATAATCTTTAAAGTATAGATAAAAGAGCCCGTTTGGCTGCCAGGAATTGTTTTTCACGAGACACTGGTCGTCTCGGAGTGGAAATGAGGGTGAAGTCCACTAAAAATCCAGAATCGTGTAGGCACTACTTCTGGGATTTTGTTTATGGATTTCTAGCCGTCTTCACCCTCATCTCGACGTCGAGACTCCCAATTTATCATGAAAAACAATTTCTGGCAACCAAACGTGACCGAAAGGATTTACTTTTGTTCACATGTGTAGCTTGTTTGGACACTGGTCGGGGGTCATAAATGAAATGCAATTTTAAAAACACTTAAAAAGTTTTTTTTAAATATGATTTGTGTGGATTTTTCGGGATTTTATGAGATTTTATTTTTTCTGTTAAATGTTAACACACTCGGGGGAGGTGTTGAAGTTTTCTATGCAGGTGCGTGCATGTGTACTCCATGTAAGCTTTGGTTTGGTTGGTGTGAAAAGTCACGATGACCCTCTTTTACTGAAATGACATCGTGTATATCAACACGTTCCACTCTTGGTTTGGGCAACCAGCTACAAATGAAAAATTGCTTTTAAGATTAGGGATTTGCTAGAGTCCATAGCCGCAGAAGGCATTTTGCGGAACGTCTGTTGCATGAGAGAGCATCTAGATATCCCAAAATAAGCCCCCATTGTGCAATCCTCCCCGGCTCCTCTAGTGAGCTGGGTTTAGGATTCTTGGGTTTCTTAAAAAATAAATCGACCTGAGATTTCTTAGAGGTTAGGGAAGGGTTATGGGAAACACAACCCACCCGACCCGAGTTGCAACCCTATCAATCAGTACTATTTGTGCTTTTAATTGATTTTTGGAATAGTTTCTTATCAGTTTATGCATGAATTAGTTGAAGAGTTTTAAGGAGCTACTTGCTCTCATGTGTCTAAATTATTAGCATGGCTAACTTGCTATGGAAAATGACTTGCAGCCAGCTCTACAATTAGGCCGTGTTCTTGTTATAAGCTCCAACTGAGATTGTATTGATTATAGGCACCAAGAAGACTTAGATCAATTGGTGTTCATGGAGGGTTTATCGTGAATTCATTGAGAATGTGAAAAAAACCCAACCCGACCCGAGTTGCAACCCGACTAAAATCCAAGCTGAAAACCAAGGCCCAATCACACAAGACTTTATAAAAGGCAACTATCCTTTAATGCCTTGGACTCTAGTCTATGTGGGGTCCAAACTTTGAACATTCAACTCACAATTAACTCTTCCTCGCTCAATTAAGGACATGTTTTCTATGAGCTCATGTCATCCATCCACAACCAGCTCAACACGGGGCCACTTGGGAGAGCCAGTCCTGATTACAATAGCAAAAGGCATATTAAAAAAAGGAAAATAATTTAAGGGAGCTGATAAATTCCCACCCCTTTAAGATAATTCGCACCCCTTTAACGTGAATTGACGTTAAAAAGCATTAAAAAGGCTGCCACATAACCTCCTTTAAAGGGGTGCGAATTATCCTACAGGGGTGTGAATTTATCATCGCCCATAATTTAAACACAAGAGGGCATGG
Source organism: Tasmannia lanceolata (assembly GCF_043159265.1). Taxonomy (NCBI): domain Eukaryota; kingdom Viridiplantae; phylum Streptophyta; class Magnoliopsida; order Canellales; family Winteraceae; genus Tasmannia; species Tasmannia lanceolata. Next base: position 12,781,147 of record NW_027518714.1, on the reverse strand, counting down.
CCGTACTGCTGGGCTTCTGCGAAGAGCTACGGAAGGCAGGGCCTACCTCGGGTTTACCGAATCATCATTCCCTTTTGCTCTGTTTGGTTGCTGAAAGTTGGGTGGGGGAATAGGAGAAGAAGAAGTCAAATGGGAGAAGACAAGAAGATTAGATTGGGAGAAGAATAGTGAAAATTTTGTTAGTGATTTTGGATTTTCAAAATCATGTATTTTGCATGTTTTAGTGTTTTGGAAAATATTTTATCAAAAGCGTTTGGGAAAAAAAAATGTTTTCTTAGAAAGATTTGCTTTTACAAAAGGATGTAGAAGTGTAGTTGGAAAGATAATCCCGTACCGGATGAGAGAAAGGAAAGAGAAGGGCTTATAAAGCACTACACTTCTCTAATACTTGTTGATTGCACATTGGGTTGAACCCGCAGGACGGTGCAATGCACCGTTCGCACACGCGCGGGCGCGGCGTGGGCAATGGGCTATAGGGCGCTTTTTTAGACGCACTTTGCACTTCGCACGTATGGAGCCTTTAATTTTTTCAGATTTGATCTGCACCGATTTCAAACATTCTGGAAAGGTGCCCTGTAGAGGTATTTTTCACACTGAAAAGACACCAGGTGGTCTAACAAATGTGCAGAATTCAGTCATTTCAGAACAAAAAAACGAATTGGCAATTCTGACAGACTTTACACTCTCTTCTACACTCCTACAAAATCCCCAAGTATTTCTACATACTGTTTTTCTTTTGTTTACTGTTTTAGATACTGTTTTTCTGCAGAAACAGTATCTAGAAATTTCTCTAAGGCTTGAAATTTCGGAAGGGCATTTCAGGTTTGATTCCGCTAGTGCTACACGTCATCAAACATTAGTAGAGCTTCCCTACTAGGCTTCATTGCATCTTGGAGGCAATTCACGGATCCCCTTTGCACACTACTAGTGGGGGTGAATCTTGTCTTAAGGAAAGTGATATCACGCCTTGAAGCAACAAGTTTCTGTTTTTTATCAACAACAGTACCCTCAATTTTTTTCCAACAGAGGTGAGGGATGAAAAGGTAAAATGGACCGACGGGAAAATTCACTATCTAAGAAGAGCAATCCGGAGCAACTGGAGTCTGATGTAGAAGTTTCACAGAGACAACCCCTCAAAAGTCAAGGAAATAGATTCTCACCTTTAGATACCCAGGAGGAAGGGACTCCACATTGAAGAAGTTGGAATCCAATCCCACTGAAGGAGACTCATGGCAAAATGTCCAAAGGAGAAAAGGAAAACAGAAAGCTGGCGAAGAAGAGCACCCCCAAAGAAAAACAGAAAGCTGAGGACCCCAACAGAAGAAAACAGAACTCCTCCATCAAAGAAAATAGGACCCCCAAAGGTTCAGGAGTTGAGGAAGCCAGAGAATAAGTATAGCAAGAAGATGATAGACCACCTAGATGACGATAAACATGGCTTCATCTGAGGACGGGATCTTGCTCTAGTGATCATGTGTGTCCCAAGCCACACCAATTGCTCAAATTCATCTCGTGTATTTCTTTTTCTCTTGCTTGTTTTGAATTTGCCTTCCAGGGTGTCATAACCCTAGTTGTTTTGCCCTTTTCCTTACATTTGTTCTAAGTACTAGGCAATGGTCTTGTTCCTACTATTATATCATCTTTCTTTATTTAATATACTGGTAGGGGTCAGCCTAACCCCAGCTCACCCATAAAAAAAAAACGGAAGAAGTGATACTCCCCTAGCGTGTGTCCACCAAATTCTTCGGATCTCAAATATTATATATATATATATATATATATATATATATATATATATAGAGAGAGAGAGAGAGAGAGAGAGAGAGAGAGAGAGGAAACTGTTGATGAGCTTAAGCTCACCAAACTTATGGTGAGCTAGCTTGCCCAATCACATGGGGGCCCACTTTGTTAGGATGATCCAAACCATTCATTTGAAAGTCCCTTACATAGATGGTCTGCCCATTTTTGTCCTCCACAAATGGAGGGGTTAGGATGATCCTATGGAGCTGATTTTTGGTACACCCCCTATCTATGATAAGGCCTTGCAAATGAATGGTTTGGATCACTCCCCAAAATGTGGGACCCATGTGATTGGGCAAGCTAGCTCACCATAAGTTTGGTGAGCTTAAGCTCACCAACAGTTTCCTCGTATATTATATATATATATATATATATATATATATATATATATATATATAGAGAGAGAGAGAGAGAGAGAGAGAGAAAACGGTTTCTACACACATGTGTAGATAAGTTATCTACACACTAGCTTAAACTACAGTGGAGGGCATATTGTTTGGGTGATCCAAACCATTCATTTGATTGGCCCTCACATAGATAGGGTGTTCAAAAAAATTCAGCTCCATAGGATCATCCCAACCCTATGATTTGTGGAGGTAAAATGGACGTGTATAAACCTTCACAAATCTGTCCATTTTTTGCCTCCACGGTTCGAAGGGTTAGGATGATCCTATGGAGCTGATTTTTTTGGCACACCCTATCTATGTGAGGGCCAATCAAATGAATGGTTGAGATCACCCAAACAATGTGGGCCTCCACTGTATTTTAATCTAGTGTGTAGATAACTTATCCACACGTGTGTAGAAACCGTTTTCTGATATATATATATATATATATATATATATATATATATAGAGAGAGAGAGAGAGAGAGAGAGAGAGAGAGGAGAACGGTGCGAACTCCAATATCACATCTATGTTAACTTACCAACTTCTCCAAAAGCTTAAGCTGATAGAGAAAGGCATTATTTATCTTTTATACTTTAACACTCCCTCGCACTTGTGGCCCACTTGGCAAACACGTGGCACATGTGGTCCCACTTTAGGCCAACCATCGCATGTGGATTTTTGCTATCCAGGAGATTTGAGAACTCGAGACCTTTGGCTCTGATACCATGTTAACTTACCAACTTCTCTAAAAGCTTAAGCTGTCGGAGAAAGGCGTTATTTTTCTTTTATACTTTAACAATCGCTTGATTCTAAACCCAAGGAACATTTTGATTACGCCCTCGAATTTAAGTATATGAAAACTACATTACTTTTTTCAAGGCCCACGCACTCCACACCGTTCCAATTAAGTATTTGGGTAGTCATATCACATAATCTCCATCTTAATTACACTTATTGGTATATTTTTTAAGAGTAATCTCAAGGCCGATTGTGATATGAGGTTATTCATCTATCACCATTTAACAGACCTTAATTTCAAAGAATCCAGACATTCTTCTGCTTTGCTTGATTAGCCATGGGTAATGTTCCAAAAATAAAATAAATCAAACAATCATGATTACCTTATTAATGGACTTAAACATGGTTAAAAATAAAAGGGTTTTAAAATTCACACTCCTTATTTTGATAATGACAAGCCTCACTTTATTTAAACACATTTTAAATTAGTTGTTGATGGTTCTTTTGGGAATTATAAAAGCTTTTCAACAAGTAGTTAGACGTGTGTAAAATGAAGTGTAAAATGAAGAGACGAGTGTCATTATAAGAAGAAATGGATGCAGTATCATTCTCTAAATAAACTAGTCAATGATTTAAATTAAGGGGACAACAATTAATTAAAATGATTCGGGGGTGATTACCAAAAAGTTAAATATCAGTAGAGACCCCTTTCTTGTAAGCAATGTAAATTATTTAACAATTCGAATAACAATTGCCCAAAATTTCGCACAGAATAAGTAAAAAACAGACAACAGAATAGAGACCTATTAAGCAGAAAGTAGCTAAGGAGCCCTCCTAGGTGAAATGCCCAACATCAGATGACAAATGGAACGACAACATGTACTACAGTAACAAATGATACGAAGCCAAGGAGTCCTAAACAAAAGAAAGCAAGAGGAAATTGCCCATCAAAAGCACTAGTAATTTATAATCCCTACGATGTGTTGGCTGATGAGGAATCAATGGAACAGCAATTACTGGATCCTCAAGAAAGCCCAGGACCCATGTCTAAAGATGAGAGTCATCCAGTGAGAAGTATCACTGAGATAAAGCCAATTCTAGCTAGCAGCAAAAGTGGGAGGAAACCTACTAGAAGCCAAGCCGTTAATCATGATGCTGAACTTAGCCAAATGAAAGAACCAAGTCAACAGGAAGTTGGTGAAGAAGAGCACCCCCAACAAAAGAAAATAGAATCCCCAAAGATCCAAGAGTTAAGGAAAAGCTAAAGAATAAGGAGGTATAGCGAGAAGATGATATACCTCCTAGATCACAACAAACATGGCTCCACCTGAGTATGAGGTCCCGCTCTAGGGATCATGTATATTTTTCTTTTCTATTGCTTTCTTTTGAGTTTGTCTTCAAGGGTATCATGTTCCTAGTTGTTCTTCTCTGTTCCTAGTTGTTCTTCCCATTATTTTTTCATCTGTCGTTCTTTAATATATTGGTAGGGGTACGCCTAACCCCAGCTTACGCATCAAAAAAAAATTTAACATAATTTGGGTAGTTTAATCAACGTAATTGTTGTATTATTGCCCATCGTGTTACAATGTAGTGCCCCACTATAGCAAAGTGGGTCCCACCTTTGATTGATCTGAACCATTCGTTTAGTAGATCTCGTTTGACCCAAAAGTTGCGCTGATTACATAGCTATAAATACAATATTATTTCCCTCGTTGCTTGTATGTAGTTTCTGTCTATGGAATATATTTTTCCAGAAAACTTTTTTTCCTAGGCCCAAACTGAAAAGATTTTTTTTTCGTGAAATCTTTTCATAATTTTCTGTTCCCCAGATCCAACACCCCACCCGGTGGCCCCACTTCTATCCTGTTTAGGCAATGAGATGCATTGATCCTAACATGCAACTGTGACACCGGCCAATTGCCATATGTGCAATCAAGACCGTTGATCTTCTAGAACTTCATGACACTGCTGATATGGTCCTTGGTCTCATGCCGAAGAAACGCCCCATGCATAAGATAAAAACTTCAAAAATTAACAATTTAACTCTTGATGGCGGAACCTGAAAGATGCTTGAAGGATCAAGGACTGGGATCATCTGATCAAGATGTTCACAAGTCTCAACATTCTCGAACGAACGGATCGGATGAAATATAATTAGCTTAAATGAGGCCCTGTTAGGAATGAGGCTAACAGCCACTATCTGCCGACGACCACGTCCAACACGACTACGGCGGAAACCACGACCCCGTGTAACAAAGAAGGCTTGATCATTAGGGGGTGAAGAGATGGTATGTTGATTCAAACGATGTTCTTGAGCAAGTAGAATATGTCGACTTTGATCAAATTTTGGAAGAGGTGGATGTGCAGTGACAGCGGAAACAAAACTGTTGCATTCATATGGGAGACCTCCTAAGACTTGCATCACCAAATCTTCCATCTTCTAAGAGATGACCTATAACACTGAGTGAGTCAGAAATGTTTTTTTTATTCTTGGAGGAAAAAATCCATTGTTTTGTTTGTTTTCTTGAGATCATGGAATTCAATTTTTAATTCAAGGTAATACGCATTGGCTTGATCGTGGAAAAGTTATTCTAGGGCAGTCAATGTTTCACGAGCGGTTAGAGATTGATAAGGTTTGAGAATGTGTTTAGGACATCTAGAGAAATAGTAGCATAAGCCATGAAACAACTATAACATCAATTCTTTTCCAACTTTGATAATCAGGATTGACAATAGACAAACCAGAATCGTTGAGGATTGTTGGAGGAGGAGGAGGTGCTGTAGTCACATCTACGTGATCTAAAACATTATGATTGTTAAGAATAGGGATAAAAATAATTTGCCTCAAGATAAAATTTTCTTGATCCAGATTAATAGTTATAAATGATTTTATGTTAGAAATTTTGAAAACAAGATGAGACTTTTGTTGAGAAGAATTTAAAGAAAGAGTTGGAGAGGGAGTAAAAGTTGCTTCAATGGTGTGAGGAAGATTTTCGGATGTTGAAGTTTGAGAAGCCATTATAAAAAAAAATAGTTGAAAGATGTAGAGAAAATAGACGTTAGATATAGACAAAATTATGACGTTGAAAAGTAGTTAAATTAGACTTAGAGAGAGAGAGGGAGGGAAAATAGGCGTTAGAGAGAGAGAGAGAGAGAGAAATGATGTGGAAAAGAGAGAAAATAGGCGTCGAAAGATTTTTGCAGATTTGGAGAATTTGGAATTAGAAAGATGGGGAAAAATAGGCCTTGAAGGATCGGTTCTACTTTGATACCATGATAAATTTCAAGATTGAGATAATCTGCAACCCACACACCAGTAATTCTTTATATACAAAATACAATATTACATGACTTAAATGCCCCTATACTAGGACAATATTACAATGATAACATAAACAATATTATACATGCTATTAGGGAGTGGACATGGTTCGGTTCTGAGGAAAACCCAAAAACGAACCACTCCCTGCCGGTTCCCAAAATCGGGACCCAGAACCGAACCAATGAAACCTGGAACCAAACCGAACCAAAACAGAATTTAATCGGTTCGGTTCGGTTCGGTTCGGTTCTGGGCTTGCAAGAAGTAAAAAATATGTTTTTAAAAATGAATTAATTTTTCAAGTAAATTTTTTTGCGGAAGTACCAAACCGTAAACAAAACCCTGCAAAGAAAACCAATTGATTCTCGGACTAAACGGTAAACAAAACTCTTTCCTTTCATCTCAAAAGGCATTTGGTGGATGGGATGTTGCATGTGAGAGCAGCCACGTTGTGAATGAAGACAAACTCTGCTGAAAAGTGAGCCTCTATGGCTACTCTCACATGCAACAGCCCATCCGTGAAATGCCTTTTGCGATGGACGCTAGCAAATCCCTTCCAAAGGAGGTTGAAATCAAAAGAGAATCCAAAATCCTTCCAAAAGCTTCTTTAAGAAGAAAGAGAAAACCAGAAATTGAAAGAGAGATTAACACATACCTTCTTCTTCTTCTTCTTCTTCTTCTTCACGGCGGAAATCAAGGCCGGAGTTGCCGGACGAACAGTGGAGGCGGAAAGGGAGAAAATAGAAAGGGTTTGCACTTTTCAAAGCAGGTCTAGGGTTTCTTAGATTTTACTTTCTTGTCTTTAAAAAAGGGTGATGATATTTTCACCCACCCCCCCCCCCCCCCCCCATTACATGCACGCTCCCCTTTTAACCTGATTTGACATAAAGTTGCCCACTTTTCACATCAAATCAGGTTAAAAGGGGAGCGTGCATGTAATGCAAGAGGAGTGGAAATATCATCTCCCTAAAAAAATTAGAGACTCAAGTATGATATCAGCAGCCCCTTGCTTTGTTATAGAATTAACAAATTCTTGGCTTCAACAATGATATCAACCCCCCCCCCCCCCCCAACACCTTTGTTAATACTTAATAGAACAGCCGGTTCGGTTTGGTTCTCGGTTCCAGGTCCCCAAAACCGAACCGAAAGCCAATGGTTCCCAGATTTGGGAACCAGAACCAACCAGAAAATTGCAGTCGTTCGGTTCGGTTCTTCGGTTTTAATCGGAACCATGTCCACCCCTCCATGTTGAAAGATGTAGAGAAAATAGATGTTAGATATAGAGAAAATTATGGTGTTGAAAAGGAGTTAAATTAGACTAAGAGAGAGAGGGAAAATAGGCATTAAAAAGAGAGAGAGAAATGATGTGGAAAAGAGAGAAAATAGGCGTTGAAAGATTTTTGCAGATTTGGAGAATTTGGAATTAGAAAGATGAGGAAAAATAGGCCTCAAAGGATCAGTTCTGCTCTGATACCATGATAAATTTCAAGATTGAGATAATCTGCAACCCACACACCAGTAATTCCTTATATACAAAATACAATATTACATGACTTAAATGCCCCTATACTAGGACAATATTACAATGATAACATAAACAATATTATACATGTTATTAGGGGGTGGACATGGTTCGGTTCGGTTCTGAGGAAAACCCAAAAACGAACCACTCCCTATCGGTTCCCAAAATCTAGAACCAGAACCGAACCAATGAAACCTGGAACCAAACCGAACCAGAACCGAATTTAATCAGTTCGGCTCTGGGTCTGTTGAAGTAAAAAATATGTTTTTAAAAATGAAATAATTTTCCAAGTAAATTTTTTTGCACGAAGTACCGAACCGTAAACAAAACCCTGCAAAGAAAACCAATTGATTTTCGGACTAAACGGTAAACAAAACTCTTTCCTTTCATCTCAAAAGGCATTTGGTGGATGGGCTGTTGCATGTGAGAGCAGCCACGTTGTGAATGAAGACAAAATCTGCTGAAAAGTGAGCCTCTGTGGCTACTCTCACATGCAACAACCCATCCATGAAATGCCTTTTGCGATGGACGCTAGCAAATCCTTTCCAAAGGAGGTTGAAATTGAAAGAGAATCCAAAACCCTTCCAAAAGCTTCTCTAAGAAGAAAGAGAAAACCAGAAATTGAAAGAGAGATTAACACATACCTACTTCTTCTTCTTCTTCACGGCAGAAATCGAAGCCGGAGTTGCCGGACGAACAGTGGAGGCGGAAAGGGAGAAAATAGAAAGGGTTTGCACTTTTCAAAGCAGGTCTAGGGTTTCTTAGATTTTACTTTTTTGTCTTATAAAAAGGGTGATGATATCCCCCCCCCCCTCCCCACCCACCCACCCCCCATTACATGCACGCTCCCCTTTTAACCTGATTTGACATAAAGTTGCCCACTTTTCACATCAAATCAGGTTAAAAGGGGAGCGTGCATGTAATGCAAGAGGAGTGGAAATATCATCTCCCTAAAAAAATTAGAGACTCAAGTATGATATCAGCAGCCCCTTGCTTTGTTATAGAATTAACAAATTCTTGGCTTCAACAATGATATCAACCCCCCCCCCCCCCCCCCAACACCTTTGTTAATACTTAATAGAACAGCCGGTTCGGTTTGGTTCTCGGTTCCAGGTCCCCAAAACCGAACCGAAAGCCAATGGTTCCCAGATTTGGGAACCAGAACCAACCAGAAAATTGCAGTCGTTCGGTTCGGTTCTTCGGTTTTAATCGGAACCATGTCCACCCCTCCATGTTGAAAGATGTAGAGAAAATAGATGTTAGATATAGAGAAAATTATGGTGTTGAAAAGGAGTTAAATTAGACTAAGAGAGAGAGGGAAAATAGGCATTAAAAAGAGAGAGAGAAATGATGTGGAAAAGAGAGAAAATAGGCGTTGAAAGATTTTTGCAGATTTGGAGAATTTGGAATTAGAAAGATGAGGAAAAATAGGCCTCAAAGGATCAGTTCTGCTCTGATACCATGATAAATTTCAAGATTGAGATAATCTGCAACCCACACACCAGTAATTCCTTATATACAAAATACAATATTACATGACTTAAATGCCCCTATACTAGGACAATATTACAATGATAACATAAACAATATTATACATGTTATTAGGGGGTGGACATGGTTCGGTTCGGTTCTGAGGAAAACCCAAAAACGAACCACTCCCTATCGGTTCCCAAAATCTAGAACCAGAACCGAACCAATGAAACCTGGAACCAAACCGAACCAGAACCGAATTTAATCAGTTCGGCTCTGGGTCTGTTGAAGTAAAAAATATGTTTTTAAAAATGAAATAATTTTCCAAGTAAATTTTTTTGCACGAAGTACCGAACCGTAAACAAAACCCTGCAAAGAAAACCAATTGATTTTCGGACTAAACGGTAAACAAAACTCTTTCCTTTCATCTCAAAAGGCATTTGGTGGATGGGCTGTTGCATGTGAGAGCAGCCACGTTGTGAATGAAGACAAAATCTGCTGAAAAGTGAGCCTCTGTGGCTACTCTCACATGCAACAACCCATCCATGAAATGCCTTTTGCGATGGACGCTAGCAAATCCTTTCCAAAGGAGGTTGAAATTGAAAGAGAATCCAAAACCCTTCCAAAAGCTTCTCTAAGAAGAAAGAGAAAACCAGAAATTGAAAGAGAGATTAACACATACCTACTTCTTCTTCTTCTTCACGGCAGAAATCGAAGCCGGAGTTGCCGGACGAACAGTGGAGGCGGAAAGGGAGAAAATAGAAAGGGTTTGCACTTTTCAAAGCAGGTCTAGGGTTTCTTAGATTTTACTTTTTTGTCTTATAAAAAGGGTGATGATATCCCCCCCCCCCCCCCCCTCCCCACCCACCCACCCCCCATTACATGCACGCTCCCCTTTTAACCTGATTTGACATAAAGTTGCCCACTTTTCACATCAAATCAGGTTAAAAGGGGAGCGTGCATGTAATGCAAGAGGAGTGGAAATATCATCTCCCTAAAAAAATTAGAGACTCAAGTATGATATCAGCAGCCCCTTGCTTTGTTATAGAATTAACAAATTCTTGGCTTCAACAATGATATCAACCCCCCCCCCCCCCCCAACACCTTTGTTAATACTTAATAGAACAGCCGGTTCGGTTTGGTTCTCGGTTCCAGGTCCCCAAAACCGAACCGAAAGCCAATGGTTCCCAGATTTGGGAACCAGAACCAACCAGAAAATTGCAGTCGTTCGGTTCGGTTCTTCGGTTTTAATCGGAACCATGTCCACCCCTCCATGTTGAAAGATGTAGAGAAAATAGATGTTAGATATAGAGAAAATTATGGTGTTGAAAAGGAGTTAAATTAGACTAAGAGAGAGAGGGAAAATAGGCATTAAAAAGAGAGAGAGAAATGATGTGGAAAAGAGAGAAAATAGGCGTTGAAAGATTTTTGCAGATTTGGAGAATTTGGAATTAGAAAGATGAGGAAAAATAGGCCTCAAAGGATCAGTTCTGCTCTGATACCATGATAAATTTCAAGATTGAGATAATCTGCAACCCACACACCAGTAATTCCTTATATACAAAATACAATATTACATGACTTAAATGCCCCTATACTAGGACAATATTACAATGATAACATAAACAATATTATACATGTTATTAGGGGGTGGACATGGTTCGGTTCGGTTCTGAGGAAAACCCAAAAACGAACCACTCCCTATCGGTTCCCAAAATCTAGAACCAGAACCGAACCAATGAAACCTGGAACCAAACCGAACCAGAACCGAATTTAATCAGTTCGGCTCTGGGTCTGTTGAAGTAAAAAATATGTTTTTAAAAATGAAATAATTTTCCAAGTAAATTTTTTTGCACGAAGTACCGAACCGTAAACAAAACCCTGCAAAGAAAACCAATTGATTTTCGGACTAAACGGTAAACAAAACTCTTTCCTTTCATCTCAAAAGGCATTTGGTGGATGGGCTGTTGCATGTGAGAGCAGCCACGTTGTGAATGAAGACAAAATCTGCTGAAAAGTGAGCCTCTGTGGCTACTCTCACATGCAACAACCCATCCATGAAATGCCTTTTGCGATGGACGCTAGCAAATCCTTTCCAAAGGAGGTTGAAATTGAAAGAGAATCCAAAACCCTTCCAAAAGCTTCTCTAAGAAGAAAGAGAAAACCAGAAATTGAAAGAGAGATTAACACATACCTACTTCTTCTTCTTCTTCACGGCAGAAATCGAAGCCGGAGTTGCCGGACGAACAGTGGAGGCGGAAAGGGAGAAAATAGAAAGGGTTTGCACTTTTCAAAGCAGGTCTAGGGTTTCTTAGATTTTACTTTTTTGTCTTATAAAAAGGGTGATGATATCCCCCCCCCCTCCCCACCCACCCACCCCCCCTTACATGCACGCTCCCCTTTTAACCTGATTTGACATAAAGTTGCCCACTTTTCACATCAAATCAGGTTAAAAGGGGAGCGTGCATGTAATGCAAGAGGAGTGGAAATATCATCTCCCTAAAAAAATTAGAGACTCAAGTATGATATCAGCAGCCCCTTGCTTTGTTATAGAATTAACAAATTCTTGGCTTCAACAATGATATCAACCCCCCCCCCCCAACACCTTTGTTAATACTTAATAGAACAGCCGGTTCGGTTTGGTTCTCGGTTCCAGGTCCCCAAAACCGAACCGAAAGCCAATGGTTCCCAGATTTGGGAACCAGAACCAACCAGAAAATTGCAGTCGTTCGGTTCGGTTCTTCGGTTTTAATCGGAACCATGTCCACCCCTCCATGTTGAAAGATGTAGAGAAAATAGATGTTAGATATAGAGAAAATTATGGTGTTGAAAAGGAGTTAAATTAGACTAAGAGAGAGAGGGAAAATAGGCATTAAAAAGAGAGAGAGAAATGATGTGGAAAAGAGAGAAAATAGGCGTTGAAAGATTTTTGCAGATTTGGAGAATTTGGAATTAGAAAGATGAGGAAAAATAGGCCTCAAAGGATCAGTTCTGCTCTGATACCATGATAAATTTCAAGATTGAGATAATCTGCAACCCACACACCAGTAATTCCTTATATACAAAATACAATATTACATGACTTAAATGCCCCTATACTAGGACAATATTACAATGATAACATAAACAATATTATACATGTTATTAGGGGGTGGACATGGTTCGGTTCGGTTCTGAGGAAAACCCAAAAACGAACCACTCCCTATCGGTTCCCAAAATCTAGAACCAGAACCGAACCAATGAAACCTGGAACCAAACCGAACCAGAACCGAATTTAATCAGTTCGGCTCTGGGTCTGTTGAAGTAAAAAATATGTTTTTAAAAATGAAATAATTTTCCAAGTAAATTTTTTTGCACGAAGTACCGAACCGTAAACAAAACCCTGCAAAGAAAACCAATTGATTTTCGGACTAAACGGTAAACAAAACTCTTTCCTTTCATCTCAAAAGGCATTTGGTGGATGGGCTGTTGCATGTGAGAGCAGCCACGTTGTGAATGAAGACAAAATCTGCTGAAAAGTGAGCCTCTGTGGCTACTCTCACATGCAACAACCCATCCATGAAATGCCTTTTGCGATGGACGCTAGCAAATCCTTTCCAAAGGAGGTTGAAATTGAAAGAGAATCCAAAACCCTTCCAAAAGCTTCTCTAAGAAGAAAGAGAAAACCAGAAATTGAAAGAGAGATTAACACATACCTACTTCTTCTTCTTCTTCACGGCAGAAATCGAAGCCGGAGTTGCCGGACGAACAGTGGAGGCGGAAAGGGAGAAAATAGAAAGGGTTTGCACTTTTCAAAGCAGGTCTAGGGTTTCTTAGATTTTACTTTCTTGTCTTTAAAAAAGGGTGATGATATTTTCACCCACCCCCCCCCCCCCCCCATTACATGCACGCTCCCCTTTTAACCTGATTTGACATAAAGTTGCCCACTTTTCACATCAAATCAGGTTAAAAGGGGAGCGTGCATGTAATGCAAGAGGAGTGGAAATATCATCTCCCTAAAAAAATTAGAGACTCAAGTATGATATCAGCAGCCCCTTGCTTTGTTATAGAATTAACAAATTCTTGGCTTCAACAATGATATCAACCCCCCCCCCCCCCCCAACACCTTTGTTAATACTTAATAGAACAGCCGGTTCGGTTTGGTTCTCGGTTCCAGGTCCCCAAAACCGAACCGAAAGCCAATGGTTCCCAGATTTGGGAACCAGAACCAACCAGAAAATTGCAGTCGTTCGGTTCGGTTCTTCGGTTTTAATCGGAACCATGTCCACCCCTCCATGTTGAAAGATGTAGAGAAAATAGATGTTAGATATAGAGAAAATTATGGTGTTGAAAAGGAGTTAAATTAGACTAAGAGAGAGAGGGAAAATAGGCATTAAAAAGAGAGAGAGAAATGATGTGGAAAAGAGAGAAAATAGGCGTTGAAAGATTTTTGCAGATTTGGAGAATTTGGAATTAGAAAGATGAGGAAAAATAGGCCTCAAAGGATCAGTTCTGCTCTGATACCATGATAAATTTCAAGATTGAGATAATCTGCAACCCACACACCAGTAATTCCTTATATACAAAATACAATATTACATGACTTAAATGCCCCTATACTAGGACAATATTACAATGATAACATAAACAATATTATACATGTTATTAGGGGGTGGACATGGTTCGGTTCGGTTCTGAGGAAAACCCAAAAACGAACCACTCCCTATCGGTTCCCAAAATCTAGAACCAGAACCGAACCAATGAAACCTGGAACCAAACCGAACCAGAACCGAATTTAATCAGTTCGGCTCTGGGTCTGTTGAAGTAAAAAATATGTTTTTAAAAATGAAATAATTTTCCAAGTAAATTTTTTTGCACGAAGTACCGAACCGTAAACAAAACCCTGCAAAGAAAACCAATTGATTTTCGGACTAAACGGTAAACAAAACTCTTTCCTTTCATCTCAAAAGGCATTTGGTGGATGGGCTGTTGCATGTGAGAGCAGCCACGTTGTGAATGAAGACAAAATCTGCTGAAAAGTGAGCCTCTGTGGCTACTCTCACATGCAACAACCCATCCATGAAATGCCTTTTGCGATGGACGCTAGCAAATCCTTTCCAAAGGAGGTTGAAATTGAAAGAGAATCCAAAACCCTTCCAAAAGCTTCTCTAAGAAGAAAGAGAAAACCAGAAATTGAAAGAGAGATTAACACATACCTACTTCTTCTTCTTCTTCACGGCAGAAATCGAAGCCGGAGTTGCCGGACGAACAGTGGAGGCGGAAAGGGAGAAAATAGAAAGGGTTTGCACTTTTCAAAGCAGGTCTAGGGTTTCTTAGATTTTACTTTTTTGTCTTATAAAAAGGGTGATGATATCCCCCCCCCCCTCCCCACCCACCCACCCCCCATTACATGCACGCTCCCCTTTTAACCTGATTTGACATAAAGTTGCCCACTTTTCACATCAAATCAGGTTAAAAGGGGAGCGTGCATGTAATGCAAGAGGAGTGGAAATATCATCTCCCTAAAAAAATTAGAGACTCAAGTATGATATCAGCAGCCCCTTGCTTTGTTATAGAATTAACAAATTCTTGGCTTCAACAATGATATCAACCCCCCCCCCCCCCAACACCTTTGTTAATACTTAATAGAACAGCCGGTTCGGTTTGGTTCTCGGTTCCAGGTCCCCAAAACCGAACCGAAAGCCAATGGTTCCCAGATTTGGGAACCAGAACCAACCAGAAAATTGCAGTCGTTCGGTTCGGTTCTTCGGTTTTAATCGGAACCATGTCCACCCCTCCATGTTGAAAGATGTAGAGAAAATAGATGTTAGATATAGAGAAAATTATGGTGTTGAAAAGGAGTTAAATTAGACTAAGAGAGAGAGGGAAAATAGGCATTAAAAAGAGAGAGAGAAATGATGTGGAAAAGAGAGAAAATAGGCGTTGAAAGATTTTTGCAGATTTGGAGAATTTGGAATTAGAAAGATGAGGAAAAATAGGCCTCAAAGGATCAGTTCTGCTCTGATACCATGATAAATTTCAAGATTGAGATAATCTGCAACCCACACACCAGTAATTCCTTATATACAAAATACAATATTACATGACTTAAATGCCCCTATACTAGGACAATATTACAATGATAACATAAACAATATTATACATGTTATTAGGGGGTGGACATGGTTCGGTTCGGTTCTGAGGAAAACCCAAAAACGAACCACTCCCTATCGGTTCCCAAAATCTAGAACCAGAACCGAACCAATGAAACCTGGAACCAAACCGAACCAGAACCGAATTTAATCAGTTCGGCTCTGGGTCTGTTGAAGTAAAAAATATGTTTTTAAAAATGAAATAATTTTCCAAGTAAATTTTTTTGCACGAAGTACCGAACCGTAAACAAAACCCTGCAAAGAAAACCAATTGATTTTCGGACTAAACGGTAAACAAAACTCTTTCCTTTCATCTCAAAAGGCATTTGGTGGATGGGCTGTTGCATGTGAGAGCAGCCACGTTGTGAATGAAGACAAAATCTGCTGAAAAGTGAGCCTCTGTGGCTACTCTCACATGCAACAACCCATCCATGAAATGCCTTTTGCGATGGACGCTAGCAAATCCTTTCCAAAGGAGGTTGAAATTGAAAGAGAATCCAAAACCCTTCCAAAAGCTTCTCTAAGAAGAAAGAGAAAACCAGAAATTGAAAGAGAGATTAACACATACCTACTTCTTCTTCTTCTTCACGGCAGAAATCGAAGCCGGAGTTGCCGGACGAACAGTGGAGGCGGAAAGGGAGAAAATAGAAAGGGTTTGCACTTTTCAAAGCAGGTCTAGGGTTTCTTAGATTTTACTTTTTTGTCTTATAAAAAGGGTGATGATATCCCCCCCCCCCCCCTCCCCACCCACCCACCCCCCATTACATGCACGCTCCCCTTTTAACCTGATTTGACATAAAGTTGCCCACTTTTCACATCAAATCAGGTTAAAAGGGGAGCGTGCATGTAATGCAAGAGGAGTGGAAATATCATCTCCCTAAAAAAATTAGAGACTCAAGTATGATATCAGCAGCCCCTTGCTTTGTTATAGAATTAACAAATTCTTGGCTTCAACAATGATATCAACCCCCCCCCCCCCAACACCTTTGTTAATACTTAATAGAACAGCCGGTTCGGTTTGGTTCTCGGTTCCAGGTCCCCAAAACCGAACCGAAAGCCAATGGTTCCCAGATTTGGGAACCAGAACCAACCAGAAAATTGCAGTCGTTCGGTTCGGTTCTTCGGTTTTAATCGGAACCATGTCCACCCCTCCATGTTGAAAGATGTAGAGAAAATAGATGTTAGATATAGAGAAAATTATGGTGTTGAAAAGGAGTTAAATTAGACTAAGAGAGAGAGGGAAAATAGGCATTAAAAAGAGAGAGAGAAATGATGTGGAAAAGAGAGAAAATAGGCGTTGAAAGATTTTTGCAGATTTGGAGAATTTGGAATTAGAAAGATGAGGAAAAATAGGCCTCAAAGGATCAGTTCTGCTCTGATACCATGATAAATTTCAAGATTGAGATAATCTGCAACCCACACACCAGTAATTCCTTATATACAAAATACAATATTACATGACTTAAATGCCCCTATACTAGGACAATATTACAATGATAACATAAACAATATTATACATGTTATTAGGGGGTGGACATGGTTCGGTTCGGTTCTGAGGAAAACCCAAAAACGAACCACTCCCTATCGGTTCCCAAAATCTAGAACCAGAACCGAACCAATGAAACCTGGAACCAAACCGAACCAGAACCGAATTTAATCAGTTCGGCTCTGGGTCTGTTGAAGTAAAAAATATGTTTTTAAAAATGAAATAATTTTCCAAGTAAATTTTTTTGCACGAAGTACCGAACCGTAAACAAAACCCTGCAAAGAAAACCAATTGATTTTCGGACTAAACGGTAAACAAAACTCTTTCCTTTCATCTCAAAAGGCATTTGGTGGATGGGCTGTTGCATGTGAGAGCAGCCACGTTGTGAATGAAGACAAAATCTGCTGAAAAGTGAGCCTCTGTGGCTACTCTCACATGCAACAACCCATCCATGAAATGCCTTTTGCGATGGACGCTAGCAAATCCTTTCCAAAGGAGGTTGAAATTGAAAGAGAATCCAAAACCCTTCCAAAAGCTTCTCTAAGAAGAAAGAGAAAACCAGAAATTGAAAGAGAGATTAACACATACCTACTTCTTCTTCTTCTTCACGGCAGAAATCGAAGCCGGAGTTGCCGGACGAACAGTGGAGGCGGAAAGGGAGAAAATAGAAAGGGTTTGCACTTTTCAAAGCAGGTCTAGGGTTTCTTAGATTTTACTTTTTTGTCTTATAAAAAGGGTGATGATATCCCCCCCCCCCTCCCCACCCACCCACCCCCCCTTACATGCACGCTCCCCTTTTAACCTGATTTGACATAAAGTTGCCCACTTTTCACATCAAATCAGGTTAAAAGGGGAGCGTGCATGTAATGCAAGAGGAGTGGAAATATCATCTCCCTAAAAAAATTAGAGACTCAAGTATGATATCAGCAGCCCCTTGCTTTGTTATAGAATTAACAAATTCTTGGCTTCAACAATGATATCAACCCCCCCCCCCCAACACCTTTGTTAATACTTAATAGAACAGCCGGTTCGGTTTGGTTCTCGGTTCCAGGTCCCCAAAACCGAACCGAAAGCCAATGGTTCCCAGATTTGGGAACCAGAACCAACCAGAAAATTGCAGTCGTTCGGTTCGGTTCTTCGGTTTTAATCGGAACCATGTCCACCCCTCCATGTTGAAAGATGTAGAGAAAATAGATGTTAGATATAGAGAAAATTATGGTGTTGAAAAGGAGTTAAATTAGACTAAGAGAGAGAGGGAAAATAGGCATTAAAAAGAGAGAGAGAAATGATGTGGAAAAGAGAGAAAATAGGCGTTGAAAGATTTTTGCAGATTTGGAGAATTTGGAATTAGAAAGATGAGGAAAAATAGGCCTCAAAGGATCAGTTCTGCTCTGATACCATGATAAATTTCAAGATTGAGATAATCTGCAACCCACACACCAGTAATTCCTTATATACAAAATACAATATTACATGACTTAAATGCCCCTATACTAGGACAATATTACAATGATAACATAAACAATATTATACATGTTATTAGGGGGTGGACATGGTTCGGTTCGGTTCTGAGGAAAACCCAAAAACGAACCACTCCCTATCGGTTCCCAAAATCTAGAACCAGAACCGAACCAATGAAACCTGGAACCAAACCGAACCAGAACCGAATTTAATCAGTTCGGCTCTGGGTCTGTTGAAGTAAAAAATATGTTTTTAAAAATGAAATAATTTTCCAAGTAAATTTTTTTGCACGAAGTACCGAACCGTAAACAAAACCCTGCAAAGAAAACCAATTGATTTTCGGACTAAACGGTAAACAAAACTCTTTCCTTTCATCTCAA
The DNA here is from genome assembly GCF_043159265.1 of Tasmannia lanceolata. NCBI lineage: Eukaryota > Viridiplantae > Streptophyta > Magnoliopsida > Canellales > Winteraceae > Tasmannia > Tasmannia lanceolata. Next base: position 12,762,451 of record NW_027518714.1, on the reverse strand, counting down.
AAGGCATTTGGTGGATGGGCTGTTGCATGTGAGAGCAGCCACGTTGTGAATGAAGACAAAATCTGCTGAAAAGTGAGCCTCTGTGGCTACTCTCACATGCAACAACCCATCCATGAAATGCCTTTTGCGATGGACGCTAGCAAATCCTTTCCAAAGGAGGTTGAAATTGAAAGAGAATCCAAAACCCTTCCAAAAGCTTCTCTAAGAAGAAAGAGAAAACCAGAAATTGAAAGAGAGATTAACACATACCTACTTCTTCTTCTTCTTCACGGCAGAAATCGAAGCCGGAGTTGCCGGACGAACAGTGGAGGCGGAAAGGGAGAAAATAGAAAGGGTTTGCACTTTTCAAAGCAGGTCTAGGGTTTCTTAGATTTTACTTTTTTGTCTTATAAAAAGGGTGATGATATCCCCCCCCCCTCCCCACCCACCCACCCCCCCTTACATGCACGCTCCCCTTTTAACCTGATTTGACATAAAGTTGCCCACTTTTCACATCAAATCAGGTTAAAAGGGGAGCGTGCATGTAATGCAAGAGGAGTGGAAATATCATCTCCCTAAAAAAATTAGAGACTCAAGTATGATATCAGCAGCCCCTTGCTTTGTTATAGAATTAACAAATTCTTGGCTTCAACAATGATATCAACCCCCCCCCCCCCCAACACCTTTGTTAATACTTAATAGAACAGCCGGTTCGGTTTGGTTCTCGGTTCCAGGTCCCCAAAACCGAACCGAAAGCCAATGGTTCCCAGATTTGGGAACCAGAACCAACCAGAAAATTGCAGTCGTTCGGTTCGGTTCTTCGGTTTTAATCGGAACCATGTCCACCCCTCCATGTTGAAAGATGTAGAGAAAATAGATGTTAGATATAGAGAAAATTATGGTGTTGAAAAGGAGTTAAATTAGACTAAGAGAGAGAGGGAAAATAGGCATTAAAAAGAAAGAGAGAAATGATGTGGAAAAGAGAGAAAATAGGCGTTGAAAGATTTTTGCAGATTTGGAGAATTTGGAATTAGAAAGATGAGGAAAAATAGGCCTCAAAGGATCAGTTCTGCTCTGATACCATGATAAATTTCAAGATTGAGATAATCTGCAACCCACACACCAGTAATTCCTTATATACAAAATACAATATTACATGACTTAAATGCCCCTATACTAGGACAATATTACAATGATAACATAAACAATATTATACATGTTATTAGGGGGTGGACATGGTTCGGTTCGGTTCTGAGGAAAACCCAAAAACGAACCACTCCCTATCGGTTCCCAAAATCTAGAACCAGAACCGAACCAATGAAACCTGGAACCAAACCGAACCAGAACCGAATTTAATCAGTTCGGCTCTGGGTCTGTTGAAGTAAAAAATATGTTTTTAAAAATGAAATAATTTTCCAAGTAAATTTTTTTGCACGAAGTACCGAACCGTAAACAAAACCCTGCAAAGAAAACCAATTGATTTTCGGACTAAACGGTAAACAAAACTCTTTCCTTTCATCTCAAAAGGCATTTGGTGGATGGGCTGTTGCATGTGAGAGCAGCCACGTTGTGAATGAAGACAAAATCTGCTGAAAAGTGAGCCTCTGTGGCTACTCTCACATGCAACAACCCATCCATGAAATGCCTTTTGCGATGGACGCTAGCAAATCCTTTCCAAAGGAGGTTGAAATTGAAAGAGAATCCAAAACCCTTCCAAAAGCTTCTCTAAGAAGAAAGAGAAAACCAGAAATTGAAAGAGAGATTAACACATACCTACTTCTTCTTCTTCTTCACGGCAGAAATCGAAGCCGGAGTTGCCGGACGAACAGTGGAGGCGGAAAGGGAGAAAATAGAAAGGGTTTGCACTTTTCAAAGCAGGTCTAGGGTTTCTTAGATTTTACTTTTTTGTCTTATAAAAAGGGTGATGATATCCCCCCCCCCCCCCGGCGCATTACATGCACGCTCCCCTTTTAACCTGATTTGACATAAAGTTGCCCACTTTTCACATCAAATTGGGTTGAGCGTGCATGTAATGCAAGGGGAGTGAAAATATCATCTCCCTAAAAAAATTAGAGACTCAAGTATGATATCAGCAGCCCTGTGCTTTGTTATAGAATTAACAAATTCTTGGCTTCAACAATGATATCACCAACGCCCCCGCTTTGTTAATACTTAATAGAACAGCCGGGTTCGGCTCGGCTCTTGGTTCCAGGTCCCCAAACCTAGAACCGAACCGAAAGCCAATGGTTCCCAGATCTGGGAACCAGAACCGAATAGAAAATTGCAGCCGGTTCGGTTCGGTTCGGTTCGGTTCTTCGGTTTTAATCGGAACCATGTCCACCCCTCCATGTTATTACAATATTGGTACTGCCATGTTTTGATAATTGGACAAGGTCATTTTGGTTTGTCTTTTGTTATTTAAATAGCTGTCAAAAGGTTTTACAGTTCCCAAAAAGCTGTCTGAAGCAAGTTAAAAATAGAAGACAAGCTGAGTTTGTGCAATTATTAAAACATGGTAGTGCTACTATCAGCAGCCCAAAAAAAAAAGTATAAATTCCCACATAGCAGCAGCACTGTAAATGAAATCTTGGAGCGGATAAAACAGCAAAAAAATGAAAAAGATTTCACCGTGCCTTTGATAAACAAGATCGTGCCTTTGATAAACAAGATACAGAAAAAAAAAAAAAAAAAAAGACGAAAGAAAACCACTAGGGTTTCTAACCTTCGGACCCAAGAATCCCATTCACGACAGAAGAAGCAGCAACAACCCCCACAATCTCGGCGGCAGCTACGACCCCAGCCTGCGTCAAATCCCCAGCAAATGCAAAGCTCGCAGCCGTTTCGATCTCCTTCTCGGCCGTTTCGATCTCTCTCTCAGCAGTTATGATCCCTCTCTCGGCTGTTTCGATCCCTTTCTCCACCGCCTCCTCTCCTTCTCTCAAAATCTCCTCCGCCTCTTTCTCCGCATTCCTCAGTTTCTTTCTCAACCCAAATAGTGGAATATCTTCCGCCAATGCCGGAAAATTTCTCACCGTTGATGCTGTTAGAAGAAACAAACACAAGCGCCGGCCGGGGAGCCGGAGTTGTGGCGCACGTTTGCTAGCGTGCACCATGGACGAGGTTCTTTGTTGTGCATAGTGCGCACTTGGGAGACGGAGATTGTGAAGCACGGGCGAGCTCGTGGATGCCATGGCTTTGTTTGGACAAGAGGCTCATCCGAAAAGGAGGCTTTTCAAAGAGTTTTAGTGATAAGATACTGAATTAGAACCATTCGATATGGTGGACCCTAGACATTGTATTTACCCTGTTACAAAATTGAAAAATGTGAACTTAATTGGGATTTGCTAGAGACCAGCGCAGAAGGCATTTTGAGGATGGACTGTTGCATGTGAGAACAGCCACATAGGCTCTGATTTTGTCTTATTGATTTAATTCATCTGAGGTGACTGCTCTTTCATGCAACAGCTTATCCGCAATGGTCCCTAGCAAATCCCTTTTATTCTTTGGGATTTAATAGCAACTTCGAGGAAAACCATATTGCGGCTGACTTTTGCATGTGGGAGCAGCCACCTCAGATGAATTAAATGAATAAGACAATATCTCCCATGCTATTCTCTCCTGCAAAAATCAGCCAATGGCTTTCCACGAAATTGCCTGGCAATTCCCTTCTTCTTTTGTTCATCCCTTCACTTTGTCTTCTTTTATTCATCCCTTCTTCTTCTTTTGTTCACCCATCAAAAAAAAATCCCTTCACTTTGTCTGCTTAGGGGTGTCAATGGATCCAGATGATCTGATTGATCGAAAGGATAAGATTTGTGGTTGTTTAGGGATTTCAATGGACCCATCCAAAGGATAAGATCTGTGGTTCATCAGCTTCTATAACTATCAAGTTGTGTTACCATAATCTTAACACGAGCGTGCCTTGTAATGTTGTTGTTTATAAACTTACCTCGCTATAAAGTAAGTTTTGAAACATTTCTTGGGACTTTTGGAGTAATTGGTTGTTTCACATGGTATACAGAGCAACTTTACTCGGTTCAAAACTCTTTGATATATTAAAAAAAAAAATCACCTGTAATGGGCAACCCAAAAGAGGGGCCACATTTAGGGCCCACCCTAAAAGGAGGGGCTACACCTGAGGGCAAGTGTCAAAGTATAAAAGATTAAATAACGCCATCTCCAGCTTATCAAATAATACTAAGCCGTTATCCATCAAGCCTTGTTTAGGGTTCTGCCTAGAAAAGCTGAACTTTTTCTTTTTTTTGTAGTAATGGTATCTTATTTTAGACATGGGATGCCAGTTCAGAATGGGACCAAGACCATGTGGGTCGTCCCATGATGTTCTAAAAGATCAACAGTCTTGGTCTCCCATGCATGCCCCTTCACCTACCTAAACTAAACTCAGATGTTTACTCTCTTCCTAAAAGACACTTAGATGCCATTGAGAACACATTGATCAATGATCTAGGCCCTTGGTCCATCAAGCCTAAATTAAGCCTTGTTTAGGGTTGTGCCAAGAAAAGCTAAGACCCTATTTGTTTTGGATTTTGAGAACCGATAGCCGGTCCAAAACTAATTATTGGACTCAAATTTACATTTAATTTTGAGTCTCGTAATCACTTTTGGCAATCCGTTGTCAAAATCCAAAACAAACATGGCTTAAATGGTTGATTTTTGTAATCCTTTATCTTAGGCATGAAACATCCTTTCTTGATGGAACCTCGGCTATGTGGTTCACTGTTGGGAGAAATTGGTATGATGAATGATCACATGGTAGTTGATGCAAATAGTCAACGTAATAAACACAACACAACGAGAAAATCGAATGAGTTATAGGAATGGGAGAAAGGCAAGGCAATCCAATTAAGTTTCTCTCTTGAAGACTTTTCTTTCCCCCACTTATGCAGTTGGCTATCAAGAAATAAAGTCCTTGAGGATACAATGCATATGCTATGATCAAGGGCTACACCTGAAGTTCAATAGCAACTATTATACATGTACTTAGAGAAAGATGGAATGAATTAAGAGAACCGAATAGAAAAAAACCATATTCACGAAAGATTACCAGAGCCTACTTTTATGAAAGATAAAGACATGAAGTAACATTTTCACAATAAGTGTCTTCAGAATAAACTAGATATAGGCGATGGGTTTAAAAAGGACTTGGGCACCCTCCCCTTAACTGATAGCTCTAAAGGGTGAGTTCTACAGGTCCCAACACTAGAAACCTTTCTATGCGAGGGCCAATCAAATAAATGCTTTGGATCACCCAAACAATGTGGGCCCCACTGTATTTGAAGGACTCATTTCTTGTTTTCAAAGTGGCCCCACCAATCGGAATCCCGTTTTCAAAGTGTTTGCCTTAAAAAGAAGGGCGGTGGTATTTCACCCCACTACCGTACGCATGCGCCCCATTTTTAACATGCTTCTGACGTCAAAAAGCGTTAAGGTTGCCCACAGTTCCCGTCAAATCACTTCAAAGGGGGCGCATGGCGTACTGCTAGGGGTGAAAATATCATCTCCCAAAAAGAATTAGAGGGTAATTTCATAAGAGAGTATAATCCTTTTGGGCATTTGTTGGTTCTCTGGATCCGATCGGTAATAACCTTGGTTCCACCCGGTAAATAATCTGTCTAGATCCTATCCGTTTAATTTCGGATTCGGAAGGTCCATTGGAGTCTCATCGACACCCTTATTAGTTTGAAACGCCACGCCTTCCTTTTCCTCTCTGAGGGGTTTTATCTTCTCCTAGTTTCCCATTTCCTTTTTCACCTCAGGTTCGTTTTTCCAATTTCCTAATCTATATCCCCTCTATTTCCTTTTATGCGATGCTGAATGTTCTTATTCATCTCTGAAATTTTTCTTGTTTTTTCTTATTCTCTCTGTTCTGTTTTCATTTCCGCCATTATTTCTTCTTTTTTTTAATGGTATTTCCCCCATTATTATCTAGTTAGGGTTTCTTTTCTTCTTCTTTTTTGGTTTCTTGAGCTCTCTCAGCTTAATGTTTGTGATCTGGTGATTCTTTCTTGAAAAAAATATATCTTAATTGGTAGTTATTGCCCGTATTTATGATGCATAGATGGCTGATACTCCACTTGAGCCTATTGTTAAGTTCATTTAATAGATGGAGAGCTTCTTTCATTTTCGATGAATTATCAACAACTTCTTATGATCACTGCGTGATACAAACATATTCCTAACAATCATCTACAAAGAAAACCAAGAAGCAGAATAATAGGATGAAGGCCAAAGGATGATTGTGGTGATGCCAGCAGGTGGCCTCATTAGGTGGGGTTTTGAGCTGGCTTGTTTGGATATATAATCTAGGTGATTTTCGTTTGGGAGGGTAATGTTTTGTCCTTGTTTATATCTATTTAGTGATTAGAGAGGTCCTAATGGAATGTGGGTCATTGCTAGAATAGATACCTGAACTATGCATGCTATTTACATTGGATATTTTGAGTTCTCTGCTGTGTTCTTAACATCTCCACCTCTCAGTTAGCATAGGTTTCGTGACAAAAGAGAACCTATCCACTTGATGCCCCTCATAACATGTAGGTTGTTTTGGATATTCATGGATTTCTCTTTATTTAGTTTTATTTGTTTTGATATCCTAAAAATGTGAAGTTTTCTTCACCTCTCCTTTTGTTTTTTCTTGCCACAGACAGTTGTTGTTTCTGTATATTTTCATGTCAATTCCCTTGATTTTGTCAGTCATGTAAATGGGTCATGTTGGTTCCTTTGTTTCTAGCTGAAAGTGTAATTTGGGTGATCCATGTAGTGTGCTAAGTGTTGTGCTTAGCTTGTTCACCAGCCTATAGAATAATATTTTCTTTTCTTTAACCTCTAAGGTTTTCATTTAGTAGTTCCATATGAGGTTATGCTCTTTCTTTGATATTTAAGGCATGCTTTGCCCCTTTTATGTGAGAATCGATTTTCGTGTCATCAATATACAAAGACTATTACATAAGACAAATAAAATCTTTTAGATGATCTTCAGAAGAAATCCTTTCCATATTTTGATGAATCTTCAGGCTGCGCCCCCCTTCATAGCACCATTTTTGTCATTTTCATCTCTGCTTTACCCCTGCATATCTGTCCATATAAAACCCAATTCAGTTTCAGGGTCTTCTGCTTTCTAAAATGGTAGAAGACCAGTATTCTTAATATTTTTTCTGCTGTTTATTTTTCGTACTATTCATTTTGGTGGATCCGTACTGATTATTGAAGATGTTGTGAATATGCTTGGTTTTTCTTTTGGGTGTTGAAACTATCTTGTTCATTGCTCTCTGTGAGTCTAAAACCTATTTCTCGTAGCTTATTTCTTGAATTTATTTAACTTCGTAACTTGTGTACCATTTTTTAGAGTTATGATAAACTGAAGGGTGCCCTTGCAAAAAACCAACTACCAGGGCGCCCCTATTGGTCCTTTTGAAAGAAGTGCATTTATTGTTCTATTTGTAGAGGGCGAGCCTTGGCGCAATGGTAAGGTTGCTCCATTGTGACCTGGTGGTCACGGGTTCGTGTCACGGAAACAGCCTCTCTACAAAGCCCGTAAAGGCTGCGTACATCTAGCCCTCCCCAGACCCCGCAATGACAAGAGTCTCGTGCACTGGCCACTCCTATTGTTCTATTTGTTTGCACTATTTTTCATACATTTCTATGCCCGTTATTAATGCACTTTGTTGTGTTTGACCAATGTGAGCGACCTTGTATCTGGTTTTTGCAGGGGCGCCCTTCATTTTATCATTCCTCCATTTTTTTATCATTTTGTAAAAATAAAGTGTTAGCCCCTATTTTCTCTTCTTCTGTAGCATTAATCACCCCTCTTGAGTCGGAGCAAGAAGCATTCTCTTCTTGCTCCAGAATTTTGCTCATGCTCCTGCTTCTAAACCTGATCGTCCCTGTCACCATGGTTTTCTAACTCTAATTGATTTCATATTTATGCCTTGATTTTGCGACATTGCCTTAGTTGAGGTAGAGCTTCCAAAGGAGACATTTACTGAGGGTTGGGAGCCAACGAATAGCTCATATTTAAGTATGACTTTGATCATTGAGTGTCTTAATCTATATTTTTCTCATATTTCCATTAGTAACATGGTGTAACACTTAAGTATTCGACTATTCATTTTAAATGACAGTTGCAGTTCTAACATTGAAGAGATTATTGTCGTGTATTCTTTTTGAAGCATAAGTACAGAATTTCTAAAATAATATTTTCTTTTCCTTTTGAAATTGCATCGAAGGATTACTCCAGAATTTCCCAAATAATATTTTCTTTTCTTTAAGAATTGAATTCAAAGTGGTTTCTAATTTTCTACAAGTCAATGCATCCACCCTCAACAGAATGTGTTTTCGCTATTCAAGATTAACATTGATTGGATAGGAATTGTCCAAATGAATTGAAGATTGATCTCTAAATCATTATGCTTTGTAGACGTCCTATATTTCGTGGATATTTTAATGGATATTTGCTACTATATGTATGGGAGATTGAACAAGGAATGCCATTTTCAAACATAGAATGAAATTTTTTCTAAACATATGTATGGGAGATTGAACAAGGAATGCCATTTTCAAACTTAGATTGAAATTCTTTCTAAACATCAAATGTGTGTGTGTGTGTGTGTGTGTGTGTGTGTCTATATATATATATTCATTGTGCTTTGTAGACGTCCTATATTTCGTGGATATTTTAATGGATATTTGCTACAATATGTAAGTGAGATTGAACAAGGATTGCCATTTTCAAACTTAGAATGGATATTCTTTTTAAACATCAGATGTATATCTTTGAATATTTTCAAAACTACCTTGTTTGACTTTGTAAATTCTGACAACCTATTCCACCTTAAGACAAGACAGCCTATTCCACCTTAAGACAAGACCGGGCTTGATTGCCAATGGGTAGAACATCAGATGTCGAAGATCTTACCTGATGTCAAAGTCCCTTTAGCCATTTGTCGTCTCAAGCATAGTTTCTTCAATAAACCCATGTAATTTTGGATGGAAGCAGATTGAATTGCCTGTCTTGAAGACAGCTTTGTTAATAGTAAACATCTGAGTTTATGGTGTGCCAGTTATCATAAACACTACATGACTTTCAAATACCTTGGATATATAAGAAAATATCTTGTAGTCAGATGATTTGTATATTGGTAGTAGTTTGAATTGTAGCTGTTGTTTAGGATGTGAGTGGTGGCACATGTGAAAAGATAGGAATCCTTTATACATTTATTTAACATTTTTGGAATACTTTTAACAGATTCCTATATTTTGTTCTCTATATAAATTATAATCTGTACATGCTGTTGTTAAAACTGTTGTCTTGTGTCTGCATGTTTCCGCATCTCATTAGTCCTGATATTGATATACTGCTAGTTTGTTACTAATTGATATTTGTTTTTTGACTTCTAGAACACAATGTAGTATATTATATAAGTCTACCTCTACGGCACACTACTACTGAAAGATGGATATGCAAAGAAAAATCATGAAAAGAGACAAACATGGAAAAAATAATAAAAGAACGAATTAAATCAAATGAAAATGTTGATCCATATTCAAGCCCCAACAACATGTAAAAATGACACATTGAAAAACAACTCACATGTATGAAAATGTAAGTTATTTATATATAACTTTTACCATTTATATCCAGGAACATGAATATGCTGTCCTAAAAGCAACACTAAAATGAACAATAATTATCATGATTCTCTCTCTTTTGTTGAAAGCTTCAAAAGAAAGTGTTACTGTGTTAGGTGGAATTCGCTTTTCAAATTATTTCTATTCAAAGAGCTCTATGCCAAAATCTGTACACTGGAGTCCAGTTTCTTTACGTCTCCCTCAATGTCTTTCTAGCTAAATAGATTTTTGGAATCTGGCTCACAGTAGCTCTAGATTATTAAATTTTCAGATACTATATTAATTTTTTCATACTGTTATATGGCTATACCAATGTTAAAAAAATCAGCTGTTGACTTTAAATTCGTGGATGTCGATAGTGGCTCAGCCGATTTTGAGTTTTTTTTTTTTTTAATTTCCTTTCAGCTGAAAGATTGATTTTGAATCGGTTTTGAATTTTTTAACATCCAGTATGAATTTCGATGATAGAAAAAATTGATAAAGTTCCTATTTACTAATAGGCATTTGTGAACAGGTCCTCTTTTTGGGAAATAAAACCTTAGTATTCATTAATGTAATAACCATAATAGGGCACTGGAACTCCAGCCAAGAGGAATTAAAAAATGTGGCAATCTACTAAAGGAGACTATAGTGAAGAGGTTAAGATTTTTTTGTTAATGTATTGTAAGATGCAGTATCAAATTTCATTAGCTCTGTAATTGTATATATTACATTGATCTTTTAAGAACTATTTATTAGTCTATGAAAACCTTGCTGTACTGTTTAATTTTTTTTAGTTTACGCTACATTGTGATTCTGCGCTTATGGTGCCAAAAGAAGTGTTAATATTTTATTGATAGTGAGGCCTATGGATTATGCTTCTGATAGTGCATGTGCTGCCCAAATTTGGCCTATTCATCCCCTTTATCCCGATGAGAATCATTTTCCATTTTATGAAACTTCACCGTAAATTAAACTTTTACTACATAATATGAAATCTTTTCAACCGTGTATGTGGGAATCAGGATCATTCACATTAATCCTATCTATTTTTTGGATAGTTTTTCCTTTGACATCAATTCCATGTGCTTGCTGATGTTGAGTTTTCCTTGCAGAGCTGAACGATGTGTTGACCAGAAAGCTTGGAGAGGCTGGAGGATACTCTAGCATTGAGGTGTTACCCTCATCCTTTTCGACATTCTCTAGAGTCATGCCATTCTGCCCCATTCTTTTATTTTATTTTATTTTATCTATGCTGATTTGGTTCTTTTGGATTTCAGGCGCCGAATCACTGAATAGAGTTCTTAGTGGTTTTTTCAAGAGTCAAGTGGTAACCAGGAGAAAGAATGGATAGCTGTGATGTGAGGAGTTGGTGTGATCTTCCCGAGGACTTGTTGGAGTTGATTATAAAGGGGTTCGATCTAAAGGATATTGTCCTTCTCGGTGCGGTTTGTGTCTCATGGAGTTCTTTTGTAAGAAAGATACCCAAAGTCCCTCTTCTACTGTTCACAGAACGAGGAAATTGGGGAGATAGTTTGGAGTGGTTCTACAGTCTTTCTGATGGCAAGTGTTTCAGGTTACCTAATCAGGGTGCTCCCAGGGGAAGGTGTTGTGGTTCTTTTGAACGATGGTTGATAATAGATATGGATCATCAATACTCTCTATTGGATCCATTCTCAAACACTCAAATACTACTTCCGCCACTTTGTGAAGAAGTGGAAGGCCTTCGCATGGCTATTTTATCATCAGCCCCTATTTTAGACAGTAACAATAACATCGTCAACTACAATGAATGCATGATTGTGGGGTATTCTGAATTTGAAAAGCTTGGTTTCTATAGATTAGGAGATAAAACATGGAGTCTCTTAGAAGTAGAAGAATATTGTGAAGATTTCATATTTTCTGAGGGTCGGTTGTATATCCTAACTAGCGAAGCGGGGCTCATAGTTTGGGTGTTAAGTCCCAACCCAAGATGCAGAATGAAGTGCCCAGTAAACTTTCGCTATGCCAAGATGCACTTGAAGAAGTTAGTGGAGTCTGGTGGAGAATTATTGTTGATCGGAGAAACTGAAGAGGAGGATTTTAGGGTGTTTAAGCTAGATCGGAGCAGTGCTGAATGGAATTGGGTCGCGGTAGAAAGTTTGGGCGATCAAATGCTCTTTGTTAGTCGCATTGACTCTAAATCTCTCTCTGCTATCGACTTCAAGTTTTGGGGCTTGAGAGGAAATCACATTTATTTTACAATCTACAATTGGGATGATCATTATCATGATTTGTGTGCTTTCAATTTAGAGGACCGGGAAATAGATTTTTGTTTTCAGATTGATTCAGGAAGTGCGGAAGACGTCATTTTGGTTGCACAAAATTCACAGTAAGGTGAATTATAATGGGATTGTAGGCCTGGGGTGGCTTTGTTGGATGTTCTTGAAACCTGGAAGCTTGGAAAAAGAAAGGAAGGTCTCTCTCTGTTCAACCCAGGAAAAGTGAGGAGCCCGATAATGGCCGTAAGTATACATTTCTTTTTCTCTTTTGAATGACTAAAGATCCATGTGATCGTATTCTATAAGTAGAAGAATAACAGTTGGTATCAAAACTTCCTGTTGAAGCCTTTCGAATCTAGTGAAAATTGATATGTTATAGAAAACCTGCTACTCTGGGCAGTCACCCAAAAATGCACTGCTGCTGTTGACCTGTTTCTGGCGAGTAGCCGGTCCCATTATATTCTCCACTAACCCATGGATCATCCCATAAAATTTGAGATTTGGGATTGATCCGATGGTTGTTCTTTCAAATTTTCTCTCAAAAAACTGATGTTTATCACCTTAAAACTGGAAATTCCAGTTTCTGGAATTGTAGCCCAGAGAAAAGTAGGAGGAAAAAGTTTTACAACTGATGAGAATGGACATAGTTTAATAACTAACTATGGTTTTCGTATTAACGTGTTATGAACTGAGGTTCCAATCGGTTGTAGTGAACGAGTCAGATGGGGATATGCTCAGTAATATTATTTAGCAAACTGAAGGTATTAATGTGTCATAAGTATGTTTGTACTGATCAGTATATTGTAGCCCCCTCCGAAACATCTGAAAGGGACTATGGTTAATGAATGCATAAAGTTCTGTTTGTTGTCAACCTCGTAGATAAGTGGAAGGGTGTCATTACCAATATAGAGAGAGTGAGAGGGAAGAGAGAGAGAGAGATCCATAAGCCGGCCCTGCTTTTGTGAACTAAACACATGAAAATTATGGAAACTATAGGATACCTAGATAACTTGAAAATGGGGCTCTCCTAACTTATCACAGGCTAACATTTAATCTTTAGGGACACGTCTATCTGATCAGATCCGTCCATTCGCGACCATAAGTTTGGCTGGCATGGGACTAAGACCATGTGGGTCCCCTCATGACTTTTTGACTCATTCATCAGTCTTGATTGCACAATTCTCATAGTAGATGGTCACCATTGATGATCTAAACCGTTCATGTGTTGGACCATACAACTAAGCCACCCCTCAAAAAACTCATCTCATGAGGTTAAAGATTCCAACCCTATTGAAACGTTTTGGGTCGTTCAATTAATGCAGAACTCCATACAAAAACAGATCTTACTGGTGGGGCTGTCACATGATCGGAACCGTTCATCTGGTACGCCACCCCTCTACATGTCACTTAGGAGATGTTGTGGGTCCACCAAGATTTCAAGTAATCCAAAATTATCATTGATTGGACGGTTGGAGCCGTCCATTTTGAGATGATCATCGCATACAAGGTAAGGTGCAACTTCATTGGAATTCAACAATGGCGCACAGACTAGCACAGTGGTTCCCATCTTGAATGATTCATTCTTTAGGCCTTGCTTTGTGGGTCTGTTTGGATGCCATAAAACCGGGCATCAATCGGTATGGTTGATGAGCAAAAACTGTTCAGAACAGAGAGAGAGAGAGAGAGGGGCCGAAGCTTTCTAAAGACTTTAGTTTCCCCACTTATGCAAGGGGCTAATATGGAAATAAGTTCCAACAATGCCTGCACTAGGAATAAGAGCTGCACCCCAAATTCAAAGCAACTAATATGCCCTTGAAAAAAAAAGAGAAATAGAGTACGAGGAGAAAAGACTTAATAAAATGAGACCCCAACCCTTTCTTTTACAAAAAGTGAAAGGATATGAAGGCACTCCTTCAAAAGAAAAGTACCCATACGTTTTAAAAATAACACCTTTTGACAACACAAGTGTCATTTGATTGGAAATACTATTTCACACAAAAGTAAGTGTCTATTTGAAAAAAACACAATTTTCTATTTTAGAAAATAAAATATTTTAAAAATATCCAACAGTAGGAGTGCCAACGGATCCACCTATGTCCGAGTCATTATGTATTAAAATTTCTTATCGGTCGGATCGGATTCGGAGTGTTCTTCGGGTCCTACTTCCTACATCTCGGTCACGACCCATTTAAAACCGGAGTGTCCTCCTACTTACATTTTACACCTTTAAAATTCTCTAAAAGGGCGAATGCAAATGTGACCGGTAGCTGTGAGGGTGGGTCGTAGAGGGAGCAAGACGATGGGCTATGGACTTAAAGCCAATGGTTAGATAGTTAGGGAATGACGAGAGGAGGGTGATTGAGACTTGAGAGAGATGAATGAAAAGGGAAATTATATTTGCGCCAAGTGTTTTGATAAACATGCGCTCCACTTGTTTGTCGTGTAGTATTTAAAGGGATGATGTCAGAGGATATTACGGTTCTCAAAAAGCGCTTAAAACCCTTTAAGTGCTAGACCACAAACAAGTGGAGCGCATGTTTATCAACACACCTAGCGCATATATCATTTCCCGAATGAAAAATACAAAAAATAGGAATGGTTCAAAAAGATGTATATGACTTAGGTATGGTTAAAAAAAATGTATATGACTTATTTTACTAAAATACCCCTAAATTAAGAGAAATTATATGATGAGGGGCACATAAACATGTAACTGTGGTATGATAGAAGTACCACCCTTGATATTTGATCCAATAGCAGCTCCTCAAAAAGTGAGCTGTTGTTGGATCAAATATCTAGGATGGGATGATGAGTACTCGTTTATAAGGGAGGTTAAAGTATAAAAGAATAAATAACGCCTTCTCCAACAGCTTAAGCTTTCATATGATATCAAAGCAAAGGTTGTGATTTCAAACCTCCTCCTTGATGTCAAAAATTCATATGCAATTGTCAACCCAAAAGTGGGCCCACATGTGCCACGTGTAGGCCAACCCAAAGAAAGAGGGGCCACACGTGAGGGGAAGTATTAAAGTATAAAAGAATAAATAAGGCATTATTTTCTGGAATGGTAAGAATAAATAAGGCCTTCTCCAATAGCTTAGGCTGCGTTCGGCAACAGTTTTGACCAGATTAAACCCCTGATTCATTCCCCAGCAATCCAGCATATGCAGATGGAGAGAGAGAGAGAGAGAGAGAGAGAGAGTTTTGGGTGATTTGGGGGTTTTAGGAGGGAGATTTTGAAGTTAGAAGTATAACGTAAGCCATAAAGCATGGCTCCCCCCTCTCTCTATCTCTCTGCATGAACAGTTGGTGGGCCCAAATATTAATTTGCTTAAATAGCAAGGTAGGCCCACCTATGTTTTTCAAAATGAACCGTACGGCCCACACCATAGGATGACCCAAACCGTCCATTTGATGGGTCACAACATAAATAGGTTGTATCCAAAAAAATCATTTACACAGGATAATCGCAACCCTCTTATCTAAAGAGAAGCTGCATATTATGTAAACCTTATAGATCGGAGGGTTGTTATCATCATGTGGAAATGATTTTGGGGGCACAACCTATTTACGTTGTGGCCCAGCAAATGGACGGCTCGGATCATCCTATTGTGTAGACCGTACACTGCATTTTGAAAAGTACAAGTGGGGCCTACAATTGGGCCTTAATGTAGTGTGTGGGCGTGGGGGGTGGGGGGAATAGCCTCCCGGGGGGATATCAGTACCCTACTTATTTTTAAAACAAACATCATTCTTAATCTTCTCATTCTCCAACCGAACAAAACACGGAAATGAGCTTTTATGAATGTTTGCCAAACTCACCCTTGTAATTGGGTGTTTCACAAGGCCCTTTATCATTTAATTTCTTCCTAAAAATAATACCTATATTCATAAAAAGTTAGAGGGTAATTTCATAAAATAGTAAATAATAAAATGGGATTTGGGACTGTCCCGGGGCTTTTTTAGGTTGCCTGGATCCTACTCGTAATAATTTCGGATCCTATGATAAGAGTCCGGAAATGTGTTGATGTATCCTGGTATATAATCTGTCTGGATTAGGGGTGCAACTTGGGTCGGGTTTTACCCGACCCACATCGGCCCAACCCGAAAATAACATGGGTCGGGTTTAGAAATCATGGGTCTTGGGTAGGATCGGGTTTTAAATTGGAAAACCCAAATCATGGGTCTTGGGCAGGGCCGGGTTTAAAGAAAAAAAAAACTCGAAAATCGAAACCCGACCCGACTCATATCGGTGTGAATTTCTTAAATATCTCTTGCATAACATAGAAATTTATTTTCCAACATATTGATACAATTGTTTTAATTGAGGTGATCATGTTTGTTATGTGAAAATATAGTGTCCATTTTATATTTATATACACAATGATTAATTTAGAGATTTTTGGTGTGAAGATTTGTTTTTTTTTTTGCTACAAGCTTTAAAATTAGTGAAGCTATCCTTGCTAAAATATGAAAACCCCGACCCAATTCGTGAAGCTATCTTGGGTAGGTCGGGTTTAAGAATCTCAGGTTTCTGGTAGAAAATTATACCCGACCCGACCCGAGATAATTCTCGGGCAGCGTAGCGTTTTGAAAAACCCGACCCGCCCGACCCGAGTTGCCCCTGGTCTGGATCCGCTCTGTTTAAGTTCGGATTTGGAAAGTCCATCGGACTGTCCTGCTCCATCGACACCCTTATTTGTTTGCATCATCGACGTTTTCATCTCCGCGTCATCTCCTTTTCCCATTTTACCTCCTTTTACCTTTCTCCATGGTAAGCAATTCAACCCAAAACCTAATCTATTTCCCCTCTATTTCCTTTTATGCCATTATCATTTACTTAGGGTTTGTTGATGTATTCCAATTCTCACTACTGGTTATTCTTTGTACTGTGAAACATTGCCTTGCAATATTGTGCATGTCTCTATGGTTTAGGTTTTTACTTGTTTAACTGCACAATACTGATTAATGATCGATACAAATTGTGAGAAGTCTGATTTTGAGTACATTTTCAAATATCTAAAGATTAAACCACTGTTGTTTTCATATTTAGTTTACTTTACCTGAAATCCCCAATTTCATCAAAGGAGAAAGATGTATTAATGATGACCATTTCAAGGAGAAACAATGTGGTTTAAATTCTTAGGAGATTTATGTCATCAAGGACATGTTTCTATTAGCAGAGTATGTATTTATTAGGCACTCTTGACACTGGAAATGTATTCAGCCTCTTCATGTAGTAGTTCATTTGTGTTCTTTGGATTTGTCTTGTTATTTAAGCTAATATTCCATGTTCAAAAAAAAAAAAATTGATGGTTTCCAAACGTGGCCTTTATATCATAAAATAAACATGTTTTTTGGAGGTTTATATCATAAAACGATGAGGTCATACCCTATACCAAAAATGAAAAACGACTTTTGGTAGTTGTTGGATTTGATTTTGATTGGCTACGCTCTGTCTGTGGTTTGGATTTTTTCTGTCTTGAATTCTGTTTGGCCATGATGTTTTATTGAATGTTTATCGCCGCTTATGTTGCTGCTTGAAGACTATAAAAAATCATCATTTCTCATGCCCACTTGAAGAGGACAAAAAATGGGAGAGGCAAAGAGAGAGTCTAGCTGCCTTCACTTTAATATGGTTTTCTGTTGTGCTTGCAGCAGGAGCTGTCTCTCCATCCCTTTCATAATTTTCTTTTTCTTTTTCTTTTTGGTGTTTTATACTCTTGTTTTTTCAAGTGATTATTTTGGCAATTCGACATCATGCCATCAAATCTAAGCTTAAGCGAAACTGCGTAAGGATTGAGGCCAGAAAACTTCTGTTGGGTCTCGTCTCCAACAAAAAGAGAAATGTATACTGGTTCAAAGGGACTGCAACATAAACAATAAAATGTAAAGAGTAAGAAGATGAGGAAGAAGACTTTTTTTCTCTTAAGTAGTTGTTTTTCATGTTGTTAACGAGTGGAGTCGATTACGAGTATGTTCAGAGGTACAGAGGTGCTCGGTGGTTGAAGAGTTCTGTCATTGTGAGAGTTGGCCCATTGGTGTATGCAGGAAAGCCATGATGCTTCCCACCATTACTACTTTCTCCATCAGTCTTGGTTGCGGGGCGTAGAAGGAATCCGATTGTTAAGATGTCTTAATCTTGAATTTTCTTTTTTACTCTGGTTTACGATAAATAAACAAATTTCAATAAGCATAAATAGGTGAAAATAAAAACTATGATGTTGATCTTTGCTGGTCATTAATATCTTGCAATGTTTACAAAATGATGAATCGACACACGAGATAATTTGATGAAGAATTTATGTTTTCTTTTGTAAAAGAGTCCATGTTTGTTAATTGTCATTGTTTCTTACTATCAAGCTTCAAAACATATTTATATTTAGTTTTCAACAGACTGATATTTGAGAAGAGTCTGTTTTTATTCTGCTTATATTTTGATTCTTTTAAGCTTTAATTCGTAATCAGTTTTCTGCAGTTCAATTTCATATTGTTCATTTTGGTGGGATTCGTACTAATTATTGAAGATGTTTTTTGTCATTTGTTTTGAATATGCTTGTTTTTTCTTTTGGTTGTTGAAACTATCTTGTTCATTTCTCTTGGCTAGTCTAAAACCCATTTCCTGTAGATTTTTTCTTGAATCTATTTAATTTTGTGACTTGTGTATCCTATTTTATCATTTTGTAAAATAAAGTGTTAGCCCCTGTTTTCTCTTCTTCGATAGCATTAATCACCCCTTAACTTGGAGCAAGAAGCATTCAGAATTTTGTTCATGCTCCTGCTTCTAAACCTGCTCTTGTTCCTATCACCATGACTTGGAGCATTAATCACCCTGCTCTTCTTCGGTAGCATTAATCACCCCTTGACTTGGAGCAAGGAGCATTCAGAATTTTGTTCATGCTCCTGCTTCTAAACCTGCTCTTGTTCCTATCACCATGGTTCCATCAATACTACCTTAAATCAATTGATTTCATATTTATGCCTTGGGTTTGCCATTATCTAGACATTGCCTTAGTTGAGGTAGAGCTTCCAAAGGAGGCATTAACTGAGGGTTGGGAGCCACGAATAGCTCATATTTAAGTATGACCTTGATCGTTGAGTGTCTTAATCTATATTTTTCTCATATTTTCATTAGTAACATGGTGTAACACTTAAGTATTCGACTTTTCATTTTAAATGACAGTTGCAGCTCTAACACTGAAGAGATTATTGTCATGTATTCTTTTTGAAGCATAACTACAGAATTTCTCAAATAATATTTTCTTTTCCTTTTGACATGGCATCAAAGGATAACTCCAGAAATTCCCAAATAATATTTTCTTTTCTTTAAGAATTGCATCCCGGTAAATAATCTGTCTAGATCCTATCCGTTTAATTTAGGATCTGGAAGGTCCATTGGAGTCTCTTGGTCCATCGACACCCTTATTAGTTTGCAACGCCACGCCTTCCTTTTCCTCTCTAAGGTTTTCATCATCTCCTTCTCCCATTTTACCTCGTTTCCCATTTCCTTTTTCACCCCAGGTTCGTTTTCCTATTTTTTCTTTCTTCTTATACTTGTATTTTGAAACTCAGAATATATGTTTCCCCCCTTTCTCCATGGTAAGCAATCCAACCCTTTCGGAAATCAAAATCCTACACAAACCCTAATCTAGATCCCTCTATTTCCTTTATGCGATGCTGAATGTTCTTGTTCATCTCTGAAATTTTTCTTGTTTTTTCTTATTCCATTACATATGTATTGTCTCTCTGTTCTGTTTTCATTTCCGCCGTTATTAATTTTTTTTTAATGGCATTTGCGCCATTATTATCTACTTTTGGTTTTCTTTTTCTTTTTTTGGTTTCTTGAGCTCTCTCAGCTTAATGTTTGTGATCTGGTAATTCTTTCTTGAAAAAAATATATTAATTTGTAGTTCTTGCCCGTATTTATGATGCATAGATGGCTGATACTCCACTTGAGCCTATTGTTAAGTTTTTTTTTATCGGCAAGATGGGGTTAGGCGGACCCCGACCAGATTCAATAAAGAAAGGGAAAGAGATTACAAAAATAAGGGGGGCCTGAAACAGTCCAGAAAAGGAAATACAAGTCGAGTAGGATCAATACAAACACAACCAGGTAGAGGAAAGCATTGGGGTGGATCACATCATTTTTGAACCAGTAGCAGCTGCTATCCATACTCGAGGGAAAATTAAGCTTCCAGGAGTTTGCGGATTTATGAAACAGGTGATCACAAGGTTGCATTAACCTCCAGTAAGAAAGGATCCAAAGCATCCTCCAGGCCAGAGGTCATTCATGAAGAGAATTCCAAAATTTCGATGTAGAATTCTTGAAGAAGTCAGGAGCGATTGTATATTTTTCCTTCCGCATCATCTTTAATGATATCTTGAAGCAGAGTGGGGACATACTCTCCAGTTATGAGATGCCCTTTAGTTGGGCAATCGTGTTTAGATAGGAAGTTAGCCGCGCGGTTTGCCTTCCTCCAAGTATGGGAAATGCTCCATTCTCTGAAGGTCAGAAGGGTCTGAAAGATCCTAGCCAGGGAGGGCCTCCTTCTCCAGGGGCAGGGGATTTTCCTTTTGACTATATTTACGGCAAGAAGAGAATCCGATTCAATCCAAATATTTTCAAGATTCATCTCAGAAGCAATTGAGAAGCCGTGTTTTATGGACTCAAGTTCGAGATCCTGGAAAGTCATAATATCTTTCGGGAGAGAAAACAGGGCGAAAGCTTCCCCATTTGAAATTCTATTGTTAAGTTCATTTAATAGATGGAGAGCTTCTTTCATTTTTGATGAATGATCGACAACTTCTTATGAGTTCGATCTATCAAATGATTTCTTGGGCTGTCATCACACAATTCAATTAGTTAGCCAGTTTTTGCGTCAGTCAGATCACTGCGTGATACAAAACATATTCCTAACAATCATCTACAAAGAAAACCAAGAAGCAGAATAATAGGATGAAGGCCAAAGGATGATTGTGGTGATGTCAGCAGGTGGCCCCATTAGGTGGGGTTTTGCGCTGGCTTGTTTGGATATATAATCTAGGTGATTTTCGTTTGGGAGGGTAGTGTTTTGTCCTTATTTATATCTATTTAGTGATTAGAGAGGTCCTAATGGATTGTGGGTCATTGCTAGAATAGATACCTGAACTATGCACGCTATTTACATTGGATATTTTGAGTTCTCTGCTATGGTCCTAACCATCTCCACCTCTCAGTTAGCATAGGTTTGATGACAAAAGAGAACCTATCCACTTGATGCCCCTCATAACATGTAGGTTGTTTTGCATATTCTGGGATTTCTCTTTATTCAGTTTTATTTGTTTTGATATCCTAAGAGGGTGAGCCTTGGCGCAACGGTAAGGTTGCTTCATTGTGACCTGGTGGCCATGGGTTGAAGTCACGGAAACTGCCTCTCTGCAAAGCAGGGGTAAGGCTGCGTACATCTAGCCCTCCCAAGACCCCACAATGGCGGGAGCCTTGTGCACTGGACCACCCTTTTTTTTGTTTTGATATCCTAAAAATGAGAAGTTTTGTTCACCTCTCCTTTTGTTTTCTTGCCACAGACAGTTGATGTTTCTGTATATTTTCATGTGAATTCCCTTGATTTTATCAGTCTTGTAAATGGGTCCTGTTTGGTTCCTTTGTTTCTAGCTGAAAGTGTAATTTGGGTGATCCATGTAGTGCTTAGCTTGTTCACCAGCCTATAGTATAATTTCTTTCTTTCTTTAACCTCTAAGGTTTTCATTCCGTAGTTCCATGGTGAGGTTATGCTCTTTCTTTGATATTTAAGGCATGTTTTGCACCTTTTATGTGAGAATCGATTTTTGAGTCATCAATATACAAAGACTACTACATAAGACAAATAAAATCTTTTAGATGATCTTCCTTTCCATCTTATGATGAATCTTCAGGCTGCGCCCCGTACACTGCATTTTGAAAAGTATAAGTGGGGCCTACAATTGGGCCTTAATGTAGTGTGTGGGCGTGGGGGGTGGGGGGAATAGCCTCCCGGGGGGATATCAGTGCCCTACTTATTTTTAAAACAAACATCATTCTTAATCTTCTCATTCTCCGACCTAACAAAACACGGAAATGAGCTTTTATGAATGGTTGTCAAACTCACCCTTGTAATTGGGTGTTTCACAAGGCCCTTTATCATTTAATTTCTTCCTAAAAATAATACCTATATTCATAAAAAGTTAGAGGGTAATTTCATAAAATAGTAAATAATAAAATGGGATTTGGGACTGTCCCGGGGCTTTTGTAGGTTGCCTGGATCCTACTCGTAATAATTTCGGATCCTATGATAAGAGTCCGGAAATGTGTTGATGTATCCTGGTATATAATCTGTCTGGATTAGGGGTGCAACTTGGGTCGGGTTTTACCCGACCCACATCGACCCGACCCGAAAATAACATGGGTCGGGTTTAGAAATCATGGGTCTTGGGTAGGGTCGGGTTTTAAATTGGAAAACCCGACTCAATCTTGGGCAGGGCCGGGTTTAAAGAAAAAAAAAACTCGAAAATCGAAACCCGACCCGACTCATATCGGTGTGAATTTCTTAAATATCTCTTGGATAACATAGAAAATTATTTTCCAACATATTGATACAATTGTTTTAATTGAGGTGATCATGTTTGTTATGTGAAAATATAGTGTCCATTTTATATTTATATACACAATGATTAATTTAGAGATTTTTGGTATGAAGATTTGTTTTTTTTTTTTGCTACAAGCTTTAAAATTAGTGAAGCCATCCTTGCTAAAATATGAAAACCCCGACCCAATTCGTGAAGCTATCTTGGGTAGGTCGGGTTTAAGAATCTCAGGTTTCTGGTAGAAAATTATACCCGACCCGACCCGAGATAATTCTCGGGCAGCGTAGCGTTTTGAAAAACCCGACCCGCCCGACCCGAGTTGCCCCTGGTCTGGATCCGCTCTGTTTAAGTTCGGATTTGGAAAGTCCATCGGACTGTCCTGCTCCATCGACACCCTTATTTGTTTGCATCATCGACGTTTTCATCTCCGTGTCATCTCCTTTTCCCATTTTACCTCCTTTTACCTCTCTCCATGGTAAGCAATTCAACCCAAAACCTAATCTATTTCCCCTCTATTTCCTTTTATGCCATTATCATTTACTTAGGGTTTGTTGATGTATTCCAATTCTCACTACTGGTTATTCTTTGTACTGTGAAACATTGCCTTGCAATATTGTGCATGTCTCTATGGTTTAGGTTTTTACTTGTTTAACTGCACAATACTGATTAATGATCGATACAAATTGTGAGAAGTCTGATTTTGAGTACATTTTCAAATATCTAAAGATTAAACCACTGATGTTTTCATATTTAGTTTACTTTACCTGAAATCCCCAATTTCATCAAAGGAGAAAGATATATTAATGATGACCATTTCAAGGAGAAACAATGTGGTTTGAATTCTTAGGAGATTTATGTCATCAAGGTCATGTTTCTATTAGCAGAGTATGTATTTATTAGGCACTCTTGACACTGGAAATGTATTCAGCCTCTTCATGTAGTAGTTCATTTGTGTTCTTTGGATTTGTCTTGTTATTTAAGCTAATATTCCATGTTCAAAAAAAAAAATTTGATGGTTTCCAAACATGGCCTTTATATCATAAAATAAACATGTTTTTTGGAGGTTTATATCATAAAACGATGAGGTCATACCCTATACCAAAAATGAAAAACGACTTTTGGTAGTTGTTGGATTTGATTTTGATTGGCTACGCTCTGTCTGTGGTTTGGATTTTTTCTGTCTTGAATTCTGTTTGGCCATGATGTTTTATTGAATGTTTATCGCCGCTTATGTTGCTGCTTGAAGACTATAAAAAATCATCATTTCTCATGCCCACTTGAAGAGGACAAAAAATGGGAGAGGCAAAGAGAGAGTCTAGCTGCCTTCACTTTAATATGGTTTCTGTTGTGCTTGCAGCAGGAGCTGTCTCTCCATCCCTTTCATAATTTCTTTTTCTTTTTCTTTTTGGTGTTTTATACTCTTGTTTTTTCAAGTGATTATTTTGGCAATTCGACATCATGCCATCAAATCTAAGCTTAAGCGTAACTGCGTAAGGATTGAGGCCAGAAAACTTCTGTTGGGTCTCGTCTCCAACAAAAAGAGAAATGTATACTGGTTCAAAGGGACTGCAACATAAACAATAAAATGTAAAGAGTAAGAAGATGAGGAAGAAGACTTTTTTTCTCTTAAGTAGTTGTTTTTCATGTTGTTAACGAGTGGAGTCGATTACGAGTATGTTCAGAGGTACAGAGGTGCTCGGTGGTTGAAGAGTTCTGTCATTGTGAGAGTTGGCCCATTGGTCTATGCAGGAAAGCCATGATTCTTCCCACCATTACTACTTTCTCCATCAGTCTTGGTTGCGGCGTAGAAGGAATCCGATTGTTAAGATGTCTTAATCTTGAATTTTCTTTTTTACTCTGGTTTACGATAAATAAACAAATTTCAATAAGCATAAATAGGTGAAAATAAAAACTATGATGTTGATCTTTGCGGGTCATTAATATCTTGCAATGTTTACAAAATGATGAATCGACACACGAGATAATTTGATGAAGAATTTATGTTTTCTTTTGTAAAAGAGTCCATGTTTGTTAATTGTCATTGTTTCTTACTATCAAGCTTCAAAAAATATTTATATTTAGTTTTCAACAGACTGATATTTGAGAAGAGTCTGTTTTTGTTTTGCTTATATTTTGAATTCTCTTAAACTTTAATTCGTAATCAGTTTTCTGCAGTTCAATTTCATATTGTTCATTTTGGTGGGATTCGTACTAATTATTGAAGATGTTTTTTGTCATTTGTTTTGAATATGCTTGGTTTTTCTTTTGGTTGTTGAAACTATCTTGTTCATTTCTCTTGGCTAGTCTAAAACCCATTTCCTGTAGCTTTTTTCTTGAATCTATTTAACTTTGTGACTTGTGTATCCTATTTTATCATTTTGTAAAATAAAGTGTTAGCCCCTGTTTTCTCTTCTTCGATAGCATTAATCACCCCTTAACTTGGAGCAAGAAGCATTCAGAATTTTGTTCATGCTTCTGCTTCTAAACCTGCTCTTGTTCCTATCACCATGACTTGGAGCATTAATCACCCTGCTCTTCTTCGGTAGCATTAATCACCCCTTGACTTGGAGCAAGGAGCATTCAGAATTTTGTTCATGCTCCTGCTTCTAAACCTGTTCTTGTTCCTATCACCATGGTTCCATCAATACTACCTTAAATCAATTGATTTCATATTTATGCCTTGGGTTTGCCATTATCTAGACATTGCCTTAGTTGAGGTAGAGCTTCCAAAGGAGGCATTAACTGAGGGTTGGGAGCCACGAATAGCTCATATTTAAGTATGACCTTGATCGTTGAGTGTCTTAATCTATATTTTTCTCATATTTTCATTAGTAACATGGTGTAACACTTAAGTATTCGACTTTTCATTTTAAATGACAGTTGCAGCTCTAACACTGAAGAGATTATTGTCGTGTATTCTTTTTGAAGCATAACTACGGAATTTCTCAAATAATATTTCTTTTCCTTTTGACATGGCATCGAAGGATAACTCCAGAAATTCCCAAAATAATATTTTCTTTTCTTTAAGAATTGCATCCCGGTAAATAATCTGTCTAGATCCTATCCGTTTAATTTAGGATCTGGAAGGTCCATTGGAGTCTCTTGGTCCATCGACACCCTTGTTAGTTTGCAACGCCACGCCTTCCTTTTCCTCTCTGAGGTTTTCATCATCTCCTTATCCCATTTTACCTCGTTTCCCATTTCCTTTTTCACCACAGGTTCGTTTTTCCTATTTTTTCTTTCTTCTTATACTTGTATTTTGAAACTCAGAATATATGTTTCCCCCCTTTCTCCATGGTAAGCAATCCAACCCATTCGAAACTCAAAATCCTACACAAACCCTAATCTAGATCCCCTCTATTTCCTTTTATGCGATGCTGAATGTTCTTGTTCATCTCTGAAATTTTTCTTGTTTTTTCTTATTCCATTACATATGTATTGTCTCTCTGTTCTGTTTTCATTTCTGCCGTTATTTTATTTTATTTTTAATGGCATTTGCGTCATTATTATCTACTTTTGGTTTCTTTTTCTTTTTTTGGTTTCTTGAGCTCTCTCATCTTAATGTTTGTGATCTGGTAATTCTTTCTTGAAAAAAATATATTAATTTGTAGTTCTTGCCCGTATTTATGATGCATATATGGCTGATACTCCACTTGAGCCTATTGTTAAGTTTTTTTTTATCGGCAAGATGGGGTTAGGCGGACCCCGACCAGATTCAATAAAGAAAGGGAAAGAGATTACAAAAATAAGGTGGGCCTGAAAGAGTCCAGAAAAGGAAATACAAGTCGAGTAGGATCAATACAAACACAACCAGGTAGAGGAAAGCATTGGGTTGGATCACATCATTTCTGAACCAGCAGCAGCTGCTATCCATACTCGAGCGAAAATTAAGCTTCCAGGAGTTTGCGGATCTATGAAACAGGTGCTCACAAGGTTGCATTAACCTCTAGTAAGAAAGGATCCAAAGCATCCTCCAGGCCAGAGGCCATTCATGAAGAGAATGCCAAAATTTCGATGTAGAATTCTTGAAGAAGTCAGGAGCGATTGTATATTTTTCCTTCCGCATCATCTTTAATGATATCTTGAAGCAGAGTGGGGACATGCTCTCCAGTTATGAGACGCCCTTTAGTTGGGCAATCATGTTTAGATAGGAAGTTAGCCGCGCTGTTTGCCTCCCTCCAAGTATGGGAAATGCTCCATTCTCTGAAGGTCAGAAGGGTCTGAAAGATCTTAGCCAGGGAGGGCCTCCTTCTCCAGGGGCAGGGGATTTTCCTTTTGACTATATTTACGGCAAGAAGAGAATCCGATTCAATCCAAATATTTTCAAGATTCATCTCAGAAGCAATTGAGAAGCCGTGTTTTATGGACTCAAGTTCGAGATCCTGGAAAGTCATAATATCTTTCGGGAGAGAAAACAGGGCGAAAGCTTCCCCATTTGAAATTCTATTGTTAAGTTCATTTAATAGATGGAGAGCTTCTTTCATTTTTGATGAATGATCGACAACTTCTTATGAGTTCGATCTATCAAATGATTTCTTGGGCTGTCATCACACAATTCAATTAGTTAGCCAGTTTTTGCGTCAGTCAGATCACTGCGTGATACAAAACATATTCCTAACAATCATCTACAAAGAAAACCAAGAAGCAGAATAATAGGATGAAGGCCAAAGGATGATTGTGGTGATGTCAGCAGGTGGCCCCATTAGGTGGGGTTTTGCGCTGGCTTGTTTGGATATATAATCTAGGTGATTTTCGTTTGGGAAGGTAGTGTTTTGTCCTTATTTATATCTATTTAGTGATTAGAGAGGTCCTAATGGATTGTGGGTCATTGCTAGAATAGATACCTGAACTATGCACGCTATTTACATTGGATATTTTGAGTTCTCTGCTATGGTCCTAACCATCTCCACCTCTCAGTTAGCATAGGTTTGATGACAAAAGAGAACCTATCCACTTGATGCCCCTCATAACATGTAGGTTGTTTTGCATATTCTGGGATTTCTCTTTATTCAGTTTTATTTGTTTTGATATCCTAAGAGGGCGAGCCTTGGAGCAACGGTAAGGTTGCTTCATTGTGACCTGGTGGTCACGGGTTCAAGTCACGGAAACTGCCTCTCTGCGAAGCAGGGGTAAGGCTGCGTACATCTAGCCCTCCCAAGACCCCACAATGGCGGGAGCCTCGTGCACTGGACCACCCTTTTTTTTGTTTTGATATCCTAAAAATGAGAAGTTTTGTTCACCTCTCCTTTTGTTTTCTTGCCACAGACAGTTGTTGTTTCTGTATATTTTCATGTGAATTCCCTTGATTTTATCAGTCTTGTAAATGGGTCCTGTTTGGTTCCTTCATTTCTAGCTGAAAGTGTAATTTGGCTGATCCATGTAGTGCTTAGCTTGTTCACCAGCCTATAGTATAATTTATTTCTTTCTCTAACCTCTAAGGTTTTCATTCCGTAGTTCCATGGTGAGGTTATGCTCTTTCTTTGATATTTAAGGCATGTTTTGCACCTTTTATGTGAGAATCGATTTTTGAGCCATCAATATACAAAGCCTACTACATAAGACAAATAAAATCTTTTAGATGATCTTCCTTTCCATCTTATGTTGAATCTTCAGGCTGTGTCCCCCTTCAGAGCACTATTTTCGTCATTTCCATCTCTGCTATTCCCCTGCATATCTGTCCATATAAAACCCGATTCAGTTTCAGGGTCTTCTGCTTTCTAAAATGGTAGAAGACCAGTATTCTTAATCAGTATGGAAGCTGATTGAATTGCCTCTGTCTTGAAAACAACTTTGTTAATAGTAAATACCTTGGATATATAAGAAAATATCTAGTAGTCAGATGATTTAAATTGGTTGCATTTTCTTCTTCCAACTTTTTGGTATTTTTTCATTGTGGCCCTTGCTCAGGCTCTCCATTGAAGATAATCCCATCATTTCGAATTCCTTGTTGGCCGCCACTTCTCTAGCTTGCAAAACCCTCTAGACACGATCCAATCTCTCTCCCTGTTACCCATTCCTTCTACTTCATTCCCATCCTCCTTAGGGTTTATTCACAAGTACCAGTTCTAGTAATTTTTAGGTCCATTTTTACCTCTTCTCCATTCGATTGTGGAAACATGGTGAGTTAGATGAGTAAAAATAGAAAGGTAGATTATGTTCTGCACTTTTGATTTTCCTACATTCCTGCTAAATTTCTGGTGTTTCGTTATATCTCTATTTATTTTAGTTTTTAATGGTTTTTTCCTCATTCAGTTCCTTGCTGATGTTGAGTTTTCTTTGCAGAGCTGAACGAGGTGTTGACCAGAAAGCTTGGAGAGGCTGGAGGATACTCTAGCATTGAGGTGTTACCCCCATCCTTTTCGACATTCTCTAGAGGCATGCCATTCTCCCCCATTCTTTTATTTTATTTTATTTTTTCTTTTGGATTTCAGGCGCCGAACCACTGAATAGAGTTCTTAGTGGTCTCTTCAAGAGGCACGTGTTAATCACTTAGAGAAAGAATGGATAGCTATGCTGTGAGGAGTTGGTGTGATCTTCCCAAGGACTTGATGGAGTTGATCATAGAGGGGTTCGATCTAAAGGATATTGTCCTTCTCGGTGCGGTTTGTGTCTCATGGAGTTCTTTTGTAGGAGAGATACCCAAACTCCCTCTTCTACTATTCACAGAACGAGGAAATTGGAGACATAGTTTGGAGTGGTTCTACAGTCTTTCTGATGGCAAGTGTTTCAGGTTACCTAATCAGGGTGCTCCCAGGGGAAGGTGTTGTGGATCTTTTGAAGAATGGTTGATAATAGATTTGGATCATAAATACTCTCTCTTGAATCCATTCTCAAGCACTCAGATACCACTTCCGCCACTTTGGGAAGAAATGTATGACGATGAAAGGAAGCCAGCAGTCCTTAGCATGGCTATTTTATCATCTGCCCCTACGTTAGACAGTAACAATGAAATCGTCAACTACAATGAATGCATGGTTGTGGGCTATTCTGAAAATGCAAAGATTGGTTTTTATAGACTAGGAGATAAAACATGGAGTCTCTTAGAAGGAGAAGGAGAAGAACTTATTGAAGATCTCGTATTTTATGAGGGTCGGTTGTATTCCCTAACTAGCAAAGCGGGGCTCATAGTTTGGGTGTTAAGTCCCAACCCAAGATGCCGAATGAAGTGCCCTGTGAACTTTCGCTATGCCAAAATGTACTTGAAGAAGTTAGTAGAGTCTGGTGGAGAATTATTGACGGTCGGAGAAACTAAAGAGGAGGAGTACAAAGTGTTTAAGCTAGTTCGGAGCGGTGATGAATGGAATTGGGTTGCGGTAGAGAGTTTGGGCGATCGTATGCTCTTTGTCAGTCGCATTGACTCTAAATCTCTCTCTGCTATCGACTTCAAGTTTTGGGGCCTGAGAGGGAATCATATTTATTTTACAAAGTACAATTGGAAAAAATATTATCATGATTTGTGTGCTTTCAACATGGAGGATGGAAAAATAGATGTTTGTTTTCAAATTGCTCCAGGATATGCAGAAGACGTCGTTTTGGTTACATAAAATTCATGGTAAGGTGGTGAGTTTTACTTTTACATGCATTCAAGCAAATGTTATTTTGGCTCTGAAAATTGAAACCTTGTCATTTTCTTTAGTGATATGCCACTTTGATCCAAAAACACAAATGCACATATCTGATATCTAGTCATTCTGGTAGAATGTTTCCATTCCAGTGACCTGGGTGTGAGCCTTTGGCCAAGAAAAAGTTTGGCTACTGTGGAGAATGAACACTCTTTTTGTTTGAAATGACATTTTGGGAAGTGCTAAACTGACAAATATTCCATGGAATATTTTTTAATGGTGGCCAAACACCGGATGGGATATCCTTTCAACATGTATCCATTCATGACATTCCACTAGATCAATGATCCACACTACACGTGTCCCCTTAGTGGGTCAAATATTGATTTCATGATGCGTGTTGATCTAATGTTGTTTAAGTTCTAAATATTGTTCTTGTTCTTAAAAATATTGACTATTGTCTGTTTTCTTATGTGAGGGATTTGATTTTTAAATGGGGGTTTTGAGGTATATGCGTTCTCTTGGTCCTCTTGTTTAGTCCCACATCGAATAGGAATGAAACTAGGAGGAGAGTGCTTGCGTATAAAACCCTGGCCCAACCCGAGATAGAATTCCCTCAATCCTAACCCGACCCAGCTTGAACCTCAGGTCGAGGATGTTCAACCCTAACCCAACGGCCACTAAATCTCTCAATCCTAACCCAACCCATTTGCTTTTTCCAAATCAGGTCGGGTTAAGTCCTAATGATACAATGCCTACACTTGAGTTCGATGCAACCAGTATGAGAAATAGACGAGGAAGAGGAGAAAACTTAATAAAATGAGACCCCAACCCTTTCTTTTACAGAGGGTGAAAGGATATGAAGGCACTCCTTTAAATGAACGTACCCATACATTTTAAAACTAACACCTTTTACAACACAAGTGTCATTTGATTGGAAATGCCATACCACACAAAAGTAAGTGTCTTTGAAAAAACACAAATTTCTAATTTAGAAAAGAAAATATTTTAAAAATATCCAACAGTAGGGGTGTCAACGGATCCACCCATGTCTTTGTCATTATCCATTCAAATCTCTTATCGGTCGGATCAGATTCGGAGTGTTCTTGGTCATACTTCTTACATCTCGGTCACAATCCATTTTCAAATTGGAGTGTCCTACTAGGTCCCACTTACATTTTACACCCTTTAAATTCTCAAAAAGGGAGAATGCAAATGATACCCGTAGCTGTGAGGGTGAGTCGTAGGGCAGCAACACGGTGGGCTAGGGCCTTAGAGCCAATAGTTAGATAATTAGAGAAGGACGATAGGATGGTGAATTGAGACCAAGGTTTTAAATTTCGGTTTCGGTACCTATTTCGGACCCCACCGAAATCCGAAATTTGGTAAAAATTAAAAAAGAATATTTAATTCATTTTGAAATTCCGAAATTTGGTAACATTTCTTCTTCTTTTTTAAATTACATTTTCTCGAAATGTAAAGTCCTAAATTCCGGATTTCGCCAAATTTCGGTTCCAGTCTCCACCGAAATCCGAAATTTCAGATTTCGGCCGAAATTTAAAACCATGATTGAGACTTGAGTGAGATGAATGAAAAATAGTAAAAATAGGAATGGCTCAAAAATATGTAAATGACCTAGGAATGGTTTAAAAAGATGCATATGACTTATTTTTACTAAAATACCCCTGTAGTTAGAGAAATTATATTACCATGGGCATATAAACATGTAAAGGTGGTACGATAGAAGTACCACCCATGATATTTGATCCAATAGCAGCTCCTCAAAAAGTGAGCTGATGTTTATCAAATAACAAGGATGGGATGATGAGTACTTGTTTATAAGGCCTGTTAAATTATAATAAAAAATAAAGGGAAAACTACTACAAACTCCCTAGATAAAAACGTATCTACAAGAATTCCCTCAAAATTTTCTTAATTACCGATAGTACATCACTTCAGGCAAGCCTAAAAATCTCTCTCTTACAAAGTCAACATCTCTCTTGTAAGATTTTATATGGAGTAAGCCGGTATAGTCCATTATTTTTCAATAAGTATTGTACGTGACACATTGTGGGATGATGCAAACCATCCATTTGATGGGCACACCGTTGTATGATTCCAACCATCCATTTGATGGGCCACAATGAAAATAGGATGTGGCCCAAAAATCATTTCCATAAGATAATCCCAACCCTCTCATCTATAGAGGAACTCCATATTATGGAAACTGCTATAGATCTGAGGGTTGGGATCATCATATGGAAGTGATTTTTGGGCACAATCTATTTAAGTTGTGGCTCATCAAATGGATTGATGGGATCATACAACGGGGTGCCCATCAAATGGACAGATGGATCTTACTATGGTGTGCCTATCAAATGGACGGTTTGGATCATCCTACGGTATGGTCCCTGCAGTACTTTTTGAATAATAATGGTCTGTTCGTTTACACCATCTGAAATCTCTATAGAGAACTTGCCTTTATTTAAGAGTGAGAGATTTTCAAAGGATTTAATGTTGCGTCAGTGATGGAGAGATTTTAGGGATTTCTAATGGTAATATAATGAAGGGTATAATGGGTAAAAGAAAAAAGAAAAAACTATTTTAGGCACAAAACTATATCATTGCTAATTATGAAAATTTGGAGGGGATTCTTGTAGATATGTTTTAATCTAGGGGGTTTCCAGTAGTTTTCCCGAGAATAAATAACGCCTTCTCCAACAACTTAAGCTTTTAGAGCAATTGGTTGTTTTACATGGTATCAGAGCAAATGCCCTGAGTTATAATCTCCTTGACGTCAAAAATTCACATACAATGGTCAACCCAAAAGTGGGCCATGTGTAGGCCAACACAAAGAAAGAGGGGCCACACGTGAGGGGGGGAGTGTTAAAGTATAAAAGAATAAATAACGCCTTTTTTTAAATGGTAAGAATAGATAAGGCCTTCTCCAACAGCTTAAGCTTTTGGAGTAATTGGGTGTTTCACAAGGTCCTTCATCACTTAATTTCTCCTTAAAACTAATACCTATAGTCATAAAAAGTTAGAGGGTAATTTCATAAAATAGTATAATAAAATGGGAATTATGGCTGTTCCAGAACTTCCGTAGGTTGCCTGGATCCTATTCGTAATAATTTCGAATCCTATGATAAGAGTCCGGAAATGTGTTCATGGATCCTGGCATATAATCTGTCTAGAGATCCTCCCTGTTTAAGTTGGGATTTGGAAAGTCTATCGGACTGTCTTGGTCCATCAACACCCTTATTAGTTTGCATTGCCACGGCTCCTTTTCCTCTCCGCAGGTTTCATCTCTTTCTCTTTCTTCTTACATTTCTATTTTGAAACTCAGATTATCTGTTTCCCCCTTTCTCCATGCTCAACCCTTTTGAAACTCAAATTCCTACACAAACCCTAATCTGTTTCCCCTCAATTTCCTTTTATGCCATGTTGAATGTTCTTGTTCATCTCTGAAATTTCTCTCGTTTTTTGTTATTCCTTCCCACCTTTGGCAACCAAACAGAGCATTATAAGATTGTTGTGGGAGAATCTCTGGTGCTTCTCCCTGTTTGTGTTCCCATACACTCTTCATGGTGTAGTCTCAATTCGAGCTACCAAAGAAAGTTGCTTCATTGATGAGCTTGCGAATGGTGCCCATAGAAAGTTCGGAGAAGTAGACCTTGAGTTGGATCAACGACGAGGGCCATATACTATGTATGTGCGGTGGATGGTGGGGAAGAGCTGGTTTAGGTACCATTCAAAAAAAAAAAAAAAGCTGGTTTAGGTTGTGGGGAGGTTCGGCAATTCGGAAACTGAAATGCTTCCACTGATTAGAATGCACATTTTGCAATTAGACTACAGATTTTGAAACCATGTTTAACCATTTCTATCAGGTTAACATGCATTTTGACATATATGGCACAATACATACAACTTTATCTCCACAAAGTTTTAGGCCTAAACCCGTACGGGTGTGGCTCTTTGGCTTAAAGTCATGGGTATGCTCCCCAGTGACGCGAGTTCGAATCCCTTGGGCTTACCAGATGCACGTGGTTTACGGGTGATTGCGCGCATCCGTAGGGAATAGTCCCGCCCTAAAAATTGGGGGGGGCATACCCTATGTGATAAAAAAAAATAAAAAAAATCAGGCCTACATCCTCAACCACTAGGTTCAAGTTCAAGACCCTGATTAGCTACTACACAAAAGAATAAGCTGTAAAAAGTTCACTGCTTGGATTTCCCCTCAGAACTCAGTTGCCTCCCTAGTAAGACAAGTCCTACCGTAGCAAATGCAGACAAGATCGTAGAGAAGTAGGAACTCGCAAGCAGCGCTCCCCTTAAAGACTGTATTAATAAGCAAGCATTGGTGTCAATGAATTAGATAAAAGCAGCAAGACAGGGGATTTTAATATTTCAAATTAAGCAAACATTACATAATAGTCACCTTGGCTAATATCAATGCATTGTCATTTGCATACTGCAATGAGCTCTCTGGGATGCTTTGGATGCCTTGACTTAGTTCCCACGAAAGAATTCTTGAATTTGAGTTTCCCAGATAATTAGAAATCTTAATATTATACTCCCAGAAACAAATACAAAGTCATAGTCTTAAAGGGGTGAAATTTACCCAAATATAAAAGCAATTGCAGCTCCAATGTTTGCTTTCTCAGGTGTCAACGCAACCTGCAATTCTCCAAACTGCATTTGGGGACACTAGGCCTTTAAAAATTTTAATAACTAAATGGATGATACACTAATATTAGTTTTGATGAGCAATGTGATAGCACTGGTTACCTTGAACATTCTACTTTCAATTTTGGGTGTCTCATCGATGGTAGTTACTGGACTTGCAGATAGCAGCTTTCCAGTCTTAACCATTGCTTTGGCAATCTATAATACAAATCATCGACAAATTGTCAATTTAGGGTCCAGTTAAACTTCATCAACTGTAATATTGCATTAAGGGCTAAACAAATGCTACATAAATTGCTAAAACCCAGTAACATGTTAAGGCATCATCCTTGAGGTCGCAGGCATCATTGGGGTTGGGAGCCTGTAGCTCGATGGTTGAGGCTTTGTATCTCAACCTTGAGGTCACATCTTCAATCCCAGCTTTCCTACCAAAAAATTGTTCAAGGCATCATCTACTTGAAGGTAGAAGATATAAACCACACTTGTAGGGCATCACCAAAAAATTGTTGTCACCTCAGCTAATTCATCTACTTTGAATTCATCAAAGGTACAATGATTTTCGATGATATCAGACTCAAGATTGGAGCAAGCAGAAAGGATCAATGGTGAGAGCAGAAAGGATCAATGGAGAGAGCAGAAAGGATCAATACCTCTCTCTCTCTCTCTCTCTCTCTCTCTCTCTCTCTCTCTCTCTCTCTCTCTCTCAAGCTTCTTTTTTCTTGAATGGTCTAGAATTGCATTAACAAAAGACCAAGATGGTCCAATAGAAATACAACCAATAGAAAGAATATAAAATACAACAGATAAGCATAAGAAGAATTAAAGCGAAGACAATAAGAAGCTCAAGGAGGCAAAAAATCATAATGCTCCAAGGCGCCAACTGAATTCCTCTCCTCGCAAGATTATCCGCCACCCCATTTGCTGTTCTTCTCACGTGATGAAAACAAATCGACAAGGATCCTACAATATCCCGAATCTCATCGAAAAGCATAGAAAAACACCAAGGACAAACTTGAGAACTGCACAAACCCTCCCTCTAGTTTCAAGCTTCTTCCCTTTGAATGTTTTCAATCTCAAAATCCTATTTTTTGTCTACATTCTGTTCATACGATTGTTTCCTTCATAACATATTTTTCTCTCTAGTCCATACAACCTTTTCCCATTTAAATCCCATCCCTCATTCTGCATAACTTTTGAGTTGAATCCCTTCTCTATTCCTTTAATCAAAATTCTCCCTACAAGTATTTTCTTCCCTCCTTCAAATCATATGACCAATCTTCTTCAAGGCCACTCCATTCATTCAAATCCTACTTTACTCTCACAAATGTTTCTTTCCAATTCTTCTGGTTATGTCTTCAAACATCATGGCACCTTAATCCTGTTACTCTCTTTTAGTTCCTTCCTCCTTTGATACACCTCCTTCCTATTGCTTGTGGTCATTACAAGAATGCCCAACAATCCAAAGCCAGGATTATACTATTCAATTTGAGTTGTTAATTTGCAGCAAAAGAATTACGTGGTGCTTATTTTTCTCTACGAGAAGGAGCTTTTTGATCAATTCGCTGCTATTCAATAATCTCCAGATGATAGGTCAGCTCCGATATTTACTGATAGATATGAAGTCTTACAGGCACGGGGATCCTTATTATTGATACATCACATAAAGGGCAGCAGTTGTGGCAAACGTTACACCAATACTCAGATCTACGATCAGAATAACTTTCAGAAACTTTCACAGATTCATGCCTTAGAGCTGTGGGGTTTTGCCCCATCCAACACGTCAAGAAATTACTTCACTTTATCCTTGCACACTTGGATCACCACCTTATTATCTCCACACTTCCTACTTGGAAAATCAACTGCCAATTTTTTTTTAAAAAAGGAATAATACTGCCATGGAGCGATATCATCACTTCAATGATAATTATCAACAGAGTTAACTGGCTGATCCGAATCATATTGCCATGGAGTCTGGTCAGCACTATTGTGGTGAAGTTCTTCAAGAAATATCATTCCTCCTATAGGTCTTCAAGAATATATCATTCCTCCTAAAGGTTTCCATGCAGTATATTGAAAAATCTCGAATCAAGGCTCAATAAGTTGAAATATTGTAAGCATTGTTGTATCATGCCTTTTCTATATTTATTCCAACAAATTGCTTAAGAAAATCCCACTTGATGCATAATTATTTTTCCTAAATAATAACTTATTAGATACATAAAGGAAAGCAATTTCATGAAGCGAGTC
This sequence comes from Tasmannia lanceolata, assembly GCF_043159265.1. NCBI lineage: Eukaryota > Viridiplantae > Streptophyta > Magnoliopsida > Canellales > Winteraceae > Tasmannia > Tasmannia lanceolata. The sequence goes on along the minus strand of NW_027518714.1, from coordinate 12,725,490 downwards.
CCACGAAAGGACATGTGCATAATCTCTGTATAAAGTTGATAAATTTAAGGAAAGATAAAAAATTATAAATTTAAGTGCTACTAGATGGTACCTTTTGTAGCTCGCCTTGACCAAACTGTCCCATGGATTCAAACCTCCTTCCAGCAGATATCAACCGTTTACCAAATGCTGCATCAAGTCAACAAAATAAGAATGGGAGAAAGAAGAAAAAACACCATTGATTCATGTAACAGAACAAGGATATAGAAAATATACTATCATTTTTTTGTTTCAACGGTAGAAAATATACTGTCATACGACTTGATTCTTGCCTGATTTAGCATTGCCTGTCAAGGAACCCAACAACAAAGGGAACTTGCTTGTTATACTGAGGGAAGTCGACGTGTCTGCTTGCTCCCATGCTCGAGATAGATTTAAGAGCATCTCACCCAGCTCTTGCCCACACTGGAAACAATAATTCATAGCAATTTACTTTGGAATCTGGAGTGTTAAGCTTCTATAATCCATTATTGTTTCTTCCAATGCATCATGAGAAGAAAAAATTGCACAATAACATCCAAATTCAGAAGTTATTCCAGTGGAGGTTAAACACCTGTTCGTTTTAGATTATGACAACTGATTGTGAGTCCAAAACCTATTATTGCACTCAAAATTACATTTAAATTTGAGTCCAATAATAGGTTTAGGGCTAACAATCGGTTGTCATGATCTGAAACGCACAGGGCATAAGGGCGATACACTTCATCCGATTGCACGGTTACTGATAAATTGATAATAAATAAAGTCATCTTTTTCTAAAACATGGGCGATAGAATTCAGTTATCCCTCTCCTCTTCTCTTTTTTTGTTTTATTTTTTATTTATTTTAATGTAATGTTCAATGGAGGATCCTTTTTGTATTGGTTGGAAAGCTGGGATCAGAGGTCATATCAATGCCCATATGTACCATGTCCCAACTACAAGTACAAGAGGCTGAGGCTCAACCCCCATATATAACGTAGTGTTTACTAAGCAACACATGTCAAATGTAATAGGGGGTTCTCGTCAATCTTCCACCAATGTTCAAGGATGGTCTTTGTTTCAATCACCCAGAAAAACACTATATGGCATGGAAGTATAAAATTAGTGACAATTTAACAACTTAGAGACATGCTCGCTTTTGAATGGCCTGACAAAAAACATCACTGTAAAAGACCATAAATCCCATAATTCATCCTAAGACCAACAAAGTGAACAAACGCTCAAAGTCCAGAAAATTAGTAGTCTTTGGATTATCAAAGCTAGATGTTATCCCCAACAGTCTACAGTTCTACACCATACAATGTGGCACATAAATGGTTATTGGAATATTGGAATCGATCATCTCGTGGGCTACAGTAAAAGGTGCAAAATTTTCACAAATGGGATGAATTTCGCAATTTTATCAGTAGAGCCTGTAAACAGATGACTTTGAATTCCTCCCCCCCCTCCCCCTTTTTTTTTTGGTCTCTTTAAGCATCTAATATTTGCACATTTAGAAACATAAAGAGTTTTTTTTTTACCAAACACAAACCCTAATTATAATTTTTAGAAACGATGTGAGGAAGAAACTAACCTCATCAATGACAGGACCGTTTGCAAGATCAAAAGCCGCATCGTTAAGCTTCGCCAGTTCCAGATACAATGGCATAAAATCCTCTCAATCAAAACTGCAATTTTTTGATCGAACCAAATCGATTACCGAGACAGGATAGGAAAAAAAAATTAGCTCTTACGTCAATACGAAGGTCGCGAGGAAGCTGGGCAAAGTAATCGGGAGGGAGAACAAAGCTATCCTGCAAATCAAAATATAAGCATTGAAACAATAAATAAGAAAAACCCTAACCCTAACCCTAACTTCAGAGAGCGATTTGAGAGACACACACTGACCGCGAGTTCTCGGAGAAAGGTTAGGGCTTCGTCTTGCTCGAGAGATTTGGGAGAATCGGATTCAGCAAGCGCGAAAGAGATTGCGCGAAATCTCTTATTTTGGGGGAATTTTCTCTTCAGAGAGAGAAAAGAAGGGATGTGGCAGGGATTTTGGTGAAAGACGAGGGCGGGAGAAGAAATGTAAGAGAAACGAGAGGATAGAAGAAGAGAAGCCATCCCCAATTCAGCTGTGTCTGAGTGAGATTCAGTCCTCGCACCTTTTTTTTATTTCCAAATGAAGGTCCAAAGGACGTTAAAGCGGTGCGAATTATCCTTCAAGGGGAGCGAATTTATTATCACTGCTCAAAGTCCAAAACATCACACATCACAGACTTTTATCGCTTCGAGTGGGAATTTTTTATTGACTGGCTATTGGTGAACTATGTTTTGGATTTAGATTTGGTTGGGGTGCGCCACGGCCCATGCAGTAGTACAACGCATGGGCGACGCTTAGAGACCCCAATAGCAAGCTATTGTGGTGGACCCCACCCCACGAAAAATTAGATTAATATCATGTGGTCCGATGGACCACGTATCAGATATTAAACTGATAAGAACAGATACTACACTTGATCTTAGCCAAAAGGCCGAGAAAGGTATGCTTTCTCTCAATGCTTCTTACCCATTTTATACACAAGGACTCTTCTCCTAATGTCGTTATTATTCGATGTGGGACTAAAAAACATAGGGCAGCCTACATGATTGTAGTTCCATGAGGAATAGACATCCCATCTATGAGATTAACGCCTACAAAAATCAATGCTTTAGCCTCACTTGGTGGAGCCCTGATGTAGCCTAACAGATCAAAGGGCTAGGATTATCCAATTATAGTGGGACCAACATCATTAAACTGTACTAGTGCTCCCCTATTATATCGGGGTCGATACACTTTGAAACCCGAAAAATGTTAATGATGAGCTTTCTCCAACCCTACGGTGCATTCCGGGTTCGACTAGGAGCTGTAGAAGTTCAAGGTCAAGCCATGAAGGAACCGTCACTTTTCATGACATGATTGCCAGTCCATCATTTGAAAGCCCAAACCTTCAATCAAAGCTTTTGATCGTTGATAAAGAAATACAGCCATTGATTGATGACAATCACAAAATAGCAACTCTAATTCTTAATTTTAGCATTCTTATTTAAGTATTTACTTCTTTTCTTATATGTTTTCTTAGGAATCTAGGAGTCTGATCTCATGCCTGTCATTATAAAAACAAGCACACATAAGATTCTGGGGAGTTTTTTATTATGTTATTTTTTATTCAGTCTCTGCCTGCAATGTTTTACCCTATTTTGAATGACTTGAGTTAATCGAGTATGATCTTCTTGATTTTGCGTATTCTTCTTATACAATTTGCAAGCTGGAAGCCTGGAACCTAATCCTTAAATTCATGTGATCTGCTTTAGGGGATTGGTGTTTTTTTACTTCACTTGTCACAATCCTAACACTCTTAAGAAAAATAATTAAAAATCATGGTAGTGTGATTATTAATAGCCAAAATTTAAGAGAGGGAGAAGAATCTTATGTTACAAACCCGAATCGGTTCTTAGCATATTTGATCTTTTTAGAGGGAAGATCAGCCTCTTGACCTACTTCGAGGGAAGAATCAACCTCCTTTGTCCACAAAACACAATTTCTGCGACAAATTCTGCCTATTTCCTTTATTTTTTCCATGCCATTAAATAGAGATTACATGTAATTGTTCAACCCATGAAACTAGGAGCAAACTCTTATCCAATATCACCCTAGGCAACTAAGACTCCCCTGACTAATGAAATAAAAGACCATGGTAAAGATTAGAGTAGATAACTCTAATCCACTAATCCACTAATCTCAACAACCTGATAGAATAAAAGACATGTAACGTTCCAACCCCTCTTGGAATCAACCTTGTCCTCAATGATGGAAATTAAGTGCGGGCCTGATGGTGGAAGATATGAACAGAACCTTTCAAAACTCTTCCCTCTTCTCTTTGTCATTTTCCTTCTCGCTCCCTTTCTTCTCTTCGTCTTGCGATTAGTCACAAAGTGTTGAGAAAGCATCATTTTCAAATCAAACTGATCGTGTTTTTCATCAAAGCTCTATTGTCGTGCTTTGTTTGGAACAATTGGGATTTTGACGCATAAATGTTCATGGATGAGGATCTTCTTGATGGCGCTCTCTTTTGCATTTTCTTTTCTTTTATTTGCTTTCTTTTTTCTCTTCTCCCTTTTTTCCTCTTTTTCTATTTCGCCGTCTTTTTTTCATCTTGTGAGGCTTTTTCATTGTGCAAGGCTTCTCAATCGTCATGCTGATTTTTTTCAAGCCTTCTTTGAATCATTGTTGTCCTTCTGTCATTTTCAAAACCGGTGCTTTAATCTCCTACAGATTTTCACGTATGGATTCCCAAAACTCCAAAGACACAACCATGGTGCTAGATCAACAGCTCTAATACGACTTGATACTAACCAGAATCAGTTCGCAACGTATTTGATTCTCTTGTAGGGAAGATCAGCCTCTTGATCCACTTCGAGGGAAGGATCAATCATCATTTGTGCACCAAACACAATTCCTAGGATAAATTCTGCTTACTTTATTTGTTTCTTCAATGCTGTTAAATAAAGATACATGTAACCGTTCAACCCATGAAACTAGGAACGTACTCTTATCCAATATAACCCTAAGCAATTAAGACTCACCTGACCAATGAAATAAAATACCATGATAAAGACTAGCATATCTCTATTCTACTAATCTCAACAACCTAATAGAATAAAAGACACGTAACATCTTACTTGTTAAGATGAAAGTATCATCTCGAGAGCCACACAAGTCGAAATGAAAGATAGCGTAGTGATGTATTAGAGGAGAAGAAACACGAAAGAAGGGTTTCTTCTCTGCAACCAATTTGCTTGAAGAAATGCCTCCATGGGATTTTCTTAGATGTAAAGGAACCTTTTTATTTAGGGAAAAATACACTAAGACCCCCTGTGGTTTCTGACATATTCAACGTAACCCCTAATGTTTAAAAAGTTACAAGTAGACCCCCTATGTTCTCAATTTGTGTAAGGTAGACCCCCTCAGTTGACGGTTCATCCACAGATTGAAGGGTAAGGATGATCCTATGGAGCTGATCTTTTGGGCACACCTATCTATGTCAGGGTCGATCAAATGAACGCTTTGGACCATGCAAACAATGTGGGCCCACTGTGTGTTTTGGTAGTGTCTGGATTCGGGTATGGGGTTTGGACTTTGGAGGGGTGTATGGGTCTTCATTAGCACTGATAGTGTTTCAAAAGAGGGGGACCTACCTTACACCAATTGAAACCACAGGGGGTCTACTTGTAACTTTTTAAACATTGAAATGTGTCAGAAACCACAGGGGTCTAAGTGTATTTTTCCCTTTTATTTAAAGAGTACTGGGAAATATATAAAGGACATCATGCCCTAATACAATTTTGGGGACTGATAAATTGGCCCCATTTCTTTCCATTTTGGCTCTTATTAACTGGTTGTGTTTAAAACCAGTCAACAAAAGCTCCACAAACCGGTAAACAAAGGCTCCACAAACCCTAATCCTCCTATTTGTGTAGCACGAATTTTCGTCTTCATTGAACGCATAGATCTCAGCTTTTGGAGGAAACCCTAAAAATCAAGAGAATTGGGGTTTTCTCCTTTCCCCTTTATTTCTTTGTTTTCTCTTTATAAATTATCAAGATTCAGCTCTAGGGTTTTAGTAGAGAGAGGGAAAATACGACCATGGCGTCCGAATAGAGACACTTTAGTCACCGGTCGTTGAAGACAACCAGTAAAAGGGGGCGAAGATAGAAAAGAAAGGGGGCGAATTGATCATTTCCCTACATTATCCACTTAATTACCGTAAGGCCACGCCCTGCTGAAGCATTCCACACTATATTATTTACAGTGGGCAGAGAAAACTCGACCTCTCCTGCTTTCGTTTCTAAACAATGGCGAACGAAGCACCTCCTCCTTCTTCCAAGAAGAAATCGAAGAAAAGACTTCGAGAAAAATCAGAGTCCAACCATTTAAACGTATTGCCATGGAACGAGTCTCTCTCTAACGATGACCCACTCGCTCTTCTCGTTGGTACCAACGAAGGAGGTCTCTTTCTCACACTCCTCAATCTCTTTCCTTGCTCTCTTCCTTTACAGAATTAGGGTTTCTCTACTCTATTTTTTGAGTTCTCTTTCCCACTCCTCTCTCTCTTTTTCTCTCACTGAATTAGGGTTTTGGACACTATTATTATTATTTTTTTCATATTTGGATTACCTGCAGGTTTTCTTTCACTGGAAGAGATTGATGAATCGGAGTATGGTTTTCTCCCCGATTTTTCTTCGAAAACGGGAGAAGAAAATCCCTCCTTTTCGTCCAAATCGGAGAAACGAAAGCGTCTGAGCGCTGATGGATCTTCCGGTGATGATTCTTCAATCGTTCAAGCTGGTAGTGAAGAGGAGGTGGATGATGAGAAGAAGGTGAAGAGAAAGAAAAAGAAGAAGAAGAAGACGAAGGACAAATTGAAGAAGAAAAAGAGTGACAAAAAAGTCGCTGGTTAGTCTTGTTAGATTTGAGTTATATTAGAACTTGTCTGTATGGTGAATTTGATTATCTGAACTTGTAATCTTATCTGTTTTATTGAACATTAGTTTGGTTTACGTAGGTGTACTGGTTTAGGGTTTAGTTGGGGGAAAGAAATACTGGTGAATAATGTCTTCTTTTTTTCCCCAAACATGGTAAGAAACTAAGAATACTAGTTGATTTGAACATCAGCCGAAGTGTTTTTTTTCCCCCCCAATTGCATGTATTGGAAATAATCAAAATAGCCAGTGTAACAGATTTCATGGGGGAAAAGAAAAACTAACATCAACAATTTTTGGCCATGTGATATGAAATCAGTCATGAAAAATGAGTTATATAAAAAGAACTATCTTTTTTTATGTTTTTGTGCTGAATTCTTTTTTACTCCTTTTAACCAAGTTGCTTAGACTTCACATGAACTCCCCAAGTTATCTAATTTGTAGCTGATGTTGCGATTTTCAGAGTTGGACCTCGTAGATTTGCCCTTCGTTTCGCATGATGAACCTAAAGATAAGGCTGACAATGATTTTGATGGGGAGTCGGTTATTGATGAGGAAGGATTTTATGCTTGGAAGGAGTTGAGGCTCCATCCATTGCTCATGAAATCGATACATATGCTTGGATTCAAGGAACCCACACCCATACAGAAAGCTTGCATTCCAGTTGCTGCCCATCAAGGAAAGGTTGATTTCATACTAAATTAAGTTGGTATATTAATTAATAAAGGCCTTTGATGCAAGAACTTTTAAAGCAACTTTCTATCGCAGGATGTCATTGGTGCTGCGGAGACGGGATCTGGGAAAACGCTTGCCTTTGGACTGCCCATTTTGCAGCGTCTCCTTCAAGAAAGGGAAAAGGATGCAAGCTTGCTCAGAAACAAAGGAAAGTTGGTGGATAACGGTGTTCAGGAAAGCCCTCTACGAGCCCTTGTTATAACTCCTACTAGGGAGCTTGCTATTCAGGTATACTTGATTAGCTTTCACACTCAAATTAGTTAACTAAACTTAATATTTCAAAAGCCGAAAACATATACCTGTTACACATCAACTCAAAAGATAGAATTACCTTCAGTGTTTGTGGTCCAACAAAAACCTTAGATACAATGATGGAACTTATCTGAAGCCATAAGCGAGGGCAACAAGCCCAAGCTCTTGTTTTAAAAGTAATAATGAATTAGGGCCCACTAGAAACTACACTTAGGTCTTGCTTATGCAGCATAATCTACAGACCATTGACAAAGAATAAAGAGTCCAATTCGCATGGGGCATTGGGCCCTGATGAAGGTGCATCCCACCAGATTGTCCAGATCAACCGCCAAGAGTGGTTGATCCTTGATCGGGCTGTCCGGGACCCTTGGATCAACAATCAGGCTATTGAGTTCGTCTATCAATTCCAAACTATGGCAGAGGAATGTCATTCGAAGGCTGATCGTCAGAGATCATCCAAAGATCAGAAGGCTGACAAAATCGACGGGTCGTGATAAATCCATCAACATAAAAAATATTTTCGCACTTAGACGATTTCCATGGAAAGTTATTTCGTAGAAGAGATTTAGTTATTTAGGAAGTTTATTTTGTCAAGAATGTGTAGTTGTTTGAGTCAGTCAACTAATTTACTGGAGTTAAAGTCCTTTGTTATTTATCTCTTTTGCTTGTTATTAATCACTTTTATTTAAGATAAGGAGACTAGAGAGAATAGGAGGAGAGGAGTTGATTGCTCTGTAGATGGATTCCAGTAACTGGCCGATTTCCAGAAGGATCCCAGAATTGGGTAAATGGAAAGATGAGTGGGTAGAGAATGTCACTCGAAAATTGACATGGAAGGTAATATCCATCAAATTATGAGAACAGTTCTCTTCATTTCTACATAGTAGCAAATCAAGGACCCATCAGCTATGAACAGATTATGTAGGTTGGAGTGGTGTATCAAGAATCAGTCTTTATTCAAGCATACCCAGGGCTACGGATAGCAGCCAGGAATAAGTGAAACACTAAGAATTCAAAACGATGCTTGTTTGACTAAAAATCTAGATGTTATTCCGTCGCACAGACATTGCATGATCCTTTTCATCAAGTCCAAGTGAAATAGCTCTAAACCGCAGAAAATCATAATTGAAGAGAACTTAAGTCCCAAGACCCTTAATTGGGTTAAATGGGGTTTATAAAGAAATTGATGATAATTAAAACACCCCTAGCCGCATAATAACCAATGCACTGTGCATTTGTGCATACAAATGCATGTATCTTTTAATAGAATGGATTAATGGTAGCTTTGTGGCACACATGCGAATCACATGCAATTGAATTACTATGTCGATTGAAATTGCTTGCGAAAAGTTCAATTTAGCTCTGAAAAATCATTTTCAGGAAAGCAGCTTCCTATTTGCCAACCAGATGCCATTCATAAGGGCTGCTATTATTTGGGCCTAAGAAAAAAAACGGCAATTTCTATTCACATTTAAGCATTTTTTTCAGTTTTATGTTTGCATTGCATCTACTTTTCAGATGTCACACTTGTTGAGCTTGTCATTGATATTTGATACTACACCCTAAACTTTTTTGTTTTGTGGTCCTATTCGTAGGTGTCTGATCATCTCAAGGAAGTAGCAAAATTCGCTAATGTCAATATAGTTCCCATTGTTGGTGGAATGTCTACAGAGAAGCAGGAAAGGTTATTGAAAAGAAAGCCTGAGATTATTGTTGGAACTCCAGGGAGGTTGTGGGAGCTTATGTCAGGGAGAGACCAGCACCTAGTTGAGGTTAGTAGCATGTGCATTTGTGCAGATTGGGAATTTAGAGGCTATTACTAGGTTAAGGCTCGTGGAAAATGCTTCTTTTACTTTTTTGCTCGAAGGCTATGATTTAGCCGACACTTTGAATTTATTGCTGACACACGTACCGTGCCGTGTTGGACGCGACACGCGTGTCCACACGTGTTGACATTCTTTTCGACACTTTTTAAATGTACTTCTATAGTGTTTAGACTTAATGTAGGTGTGTGGGCATGTTTTTGTGCCCTGTCAAGTGTGACAGTCTATTTTATTATAATATATCGTGTTTACCTCTTTTATCATTAACTCTTATTTTCCCTGTTCAAAATAAAAATAAAAATAAAAATCATGAACTCTTATTTTATAATAAACTCTTCTTTTGGCTTTTCTTTAATTAATATTTGCTGTTATATCCCCTCGCCTAAAGCTAAAACCCTAAACAAACTCTTATTCCAATACTATATTCACTGTATCATATTGGTCTCCCTTTCTCACTGGATATTGGAGATGGAATGGGACAAGATTAAATTGATGAATGCATTGTCATTTGATTATCTCATGTTTGTTTAAATTTTTTTATTTATTGAATTGTATGTTTGTTTTAGATTATAATCGATTAATTCTAAGATTTATTAGTTTGTTAAATGAATTCCATATTTATATTGTGACACATTATGATAATAATCAGTAATTTAATGTGTATGTACATGTCACCATTTATAGATTTTTAGATGTTGCCATGTCAGATAACTTGTTTCCGTGTCGAAATTCGACACACCAATCCATATCCACAAATTATGTTTATTCATACTTTCTATTTCAGATTTTAGTGGTGTCTCCGTTTCTAAATTTTGGGGGTTTGTCGTGTCCGTCACTCCGTGTCCGTGTCCACAAATCATAGCTCGAAGGGAATCTTTTTGAGTGGCAATTCAAGGTGTGTATCGCTTATGATGACTGATAACTAGAGCAAGTACCGCCAGTGGTTTGAGACGTTCTGCCAGTGCTATAAAACTTGTTCACTCAGAGCTTGATTCAGCTGGTTTTCTACCTACTGTGTTATTGGGATTCATAATCTTGCAAGTCAAAGCCTTCATCAGTAAAACAGTGACCTGTGTGTGGGAGAGCTCTCTCAAGTTTTGAGCATTACTTTTTTGACACTTGAACTTTTTTATAATATAAAGGAGTAACAGATGGTTAGAGGTTTCTTAAGCTGTCCAAAGGAACTTTTACAACTGAATTTTTTATAACACGGGAAGTTTCAGCTACTCATGGATGTTTCTTTTAAAAACAGTTCTTTTTGAGCCATAGAGCAGCTGGTTAAATTGTCCCTAACTTGCTTTAAATATAAACTTCCCTTGACGTTCAGCATTAGACATGGACCCGCTAGATCTTTTTTTTTTTTTTTTTTTTGAATGGTAACTGAATATATTAATAAGGGAGAGACCAAAGTAGTCCCCCCACTAAACCCACTGAGCCAGAATCCGACCCGATTTTAAGGTAAAAGCTCAACCTGAATTCCCAAAAATCGACTCGCATTGCACCCCTACTAGATCTCCTTCTGATGGCCCATCAGATCAATGGTCCCGATCACCAGTCGAACTCATTTAAATATTTGCATTATATGCAAGTCTTTTTGAAGATATGTGAATGCCTTTTTGTGTATGAAGTTGTATATTCTCTTGGGTGCTTGATTTTACTATATTCATAGAGTTGCCTACTGACCCTTGTTTGGCTTGCTGGCAGTTACACTCTTTGTCCTTCTTTGTGCTGGATGAAGCTGATCGAATGATTGAGAATGGTCATTTTCATGAGTTGCAGTCTATTATTGACATGCTCCCTACTACTAGCAGCTCTGTTGAAGAACATTCACAAGTTATGCGTGGCTGTGAAACAATTTCAAGTTTACAGAGGAAGAAAAGACAAACATTTGTGTTTTCTGCAACTATAGCACTATCTGCTAGTTTCCGTAAAAAGCTCAAGCGTGGATCACATAAATCAAAGCCATCCCTGAATGATGGAATGAGTTCTATAGAAACTCTTTCTGAGCGAGCTGGAATGAGAGCTGATGCTGCAGTTGTTGATTTAACAAATGCTTCAATCATGGCCGATAAGATTGAGGAGTCATTCATTGAGTATGCACTGTCCTTTGTATCTAGCCATGATCTAAAACTATTCCTCACGGAATGCTCATTTGCTTTAGCAGTTCTCTGCATTTCAGTCTCTATGCTGATATTTTGCTTGTACATTTTGGATTTTGCTTTGATTGCTCTCTGATAAGCATATATTGAATTTGTCTTTTACATTCCAGTTTCTCATTTGCTGAATTTATTATAACCTATTGAAGTTTATCATATGCTATTATTTATGCTGCAACATTCAAGAGTTGTTTCTTCTTTTGACCTTTTCAATAGTGGATCATTCGTTTTTTTGGCATAACCATTTTGTAAGGCAATAATAATAAAATTAGAACTATTATTTTTGCATAAAAATCAATCTTTAAACTTGGCAATACTTAAATATATTGATGCCCGGTCGGTTAATGTAGTCAGTGCTCTTTACATCATTTTTTAGATTTAGGATTGAAATATTCAAACCATTCAAAAAAAAAAGGATTGAAATATTCAAATAATAGAAAAAATTAGATTTAATTGAGAAGGGGGTTGGGATTAGATTTTGGGAAGATGTGTGGTTAGGTAATGTCCCTTTGTGTGATGCCTATTCAAGTCTTTATAGGTTTGTGAGAAATAAGGGGGTTTATATTATGGACTCTTTTGAGAGGTGTTAGGGGGACACGGATTGTTTGGGGATGGGAATTTAGTCGCAACTTAAGTGGAACAGATAGATGTTCTTGCATCTCTTCCTTGAATCCTTGATGGGGTTTTCTAGTCCTTGTGAAATAGAAGGTTTGGGCGCCAGATCCCAGAGGTCTATTTCTCAGTTAGGTCTTTTTTTCATTGTTTGGTTAGGGGAGTCCAACCTTTCTTAGTTGGATGAAAATTTGGAGATCACCTGCTCCGCCTTTAAGGCTTTTGTTGGACAGTGGCTCATAAAATAAATCAACTCATTTAGTATTCTCAAGCGGCAAAACTTCCATTTGGCAAATGGGTGTGTGATGTGCTGAAAGGATGAGGAGACTTCTACCCATATCTTCACTACTTGTCTTACCACAAGAAAGGTTTGGAGCTATTCCTCACATAATACATTATCTATGTGACTGAATCATGTCTTCATGAGCCGACCCTCAAACATTCGACTCCATTAAATGAAAGAATTTATTGTATCTCCATTTGGTCTTGATATATTTGATTTTGTACTATCACCTAAAAATCTCAGTACCTGTTAACTTCACCATGGGACACCCTTCTCGCTTTCATTGAGCCTGATGGTTGCATACCTTGTCTACTAACTTTATTTACCATGGTTGCATAAATCCTAGAGAAGAAGGGGGAAGTCAGTTTTTAACTGTCAGTTCTTGTTGAGTAGAGTCTGTACTTTTTTTAACACCAAGGAAAAAATATGAATTGATTTATAAACCTTAGACAAGCACTTATTGCGCATGAACAAATCTAAAGTTCAAGCAATTGAAGTAGGAAAAATCAAGCAAATCATTTCTTCCAGAATGAAACAATTGCTTTCTTTTTATTATTATTATTATTATTATTATGAAGCATAATTTATCCGACTTTTTTCAATGCTCATGTATTTTGTATTTTTAATTCCTACATGATCCTTCTAAACATAATTCTCAGATTAGTTATGCTTGCAGGTGCAGGGGGGCGATCATCATTTCTTCCAGAATGAAACATTGACTTTCATTTTGGTTATGAAGCATAATTTATGCGATTTTTTCTATGCTCATCTATTTTGTATTTATAATTCTTATATGTTCATTTTTTAAAATTCCTATATGGTCCCTTTAAATATACTTCTAAGATAAGTTGCTTGCAGGTGCAGGGAAGAAGATAAAGAGGCCTATTTATACTATCTTTTGAGCATTCATGGCCATGGGCGCACAATTGTTTTCTGCACATCAATTGCAGCTTTACGTCGTATTTCTTCCCTTTTGAAAATCCTTGGCATCAATGTTTGGACCCTTCACGCTCAAATGCAACAAAGAGCTCGCTTGAAGGTGATTTCTTTATATGTAATCATTTTGAACAAATTTCTACTTTTTTTACTAATCTTCTTGATATAATTTAAAACCCTAATAGAGGTGTACACACATATCAGTGTTTGTGTTTCTGTCTGCAGTTAACAATGCCACAAATGTTTTTTGTGTAAGGTACATTGAATGAGAGATATAGCTGACCATTTATATTGTGCAATTTATTTGCTGTATATAACATATTCTGTTGAAATTAACTAGTTTCAACTTAGTGGCTTCTCAGCTGCATAGGAATAGGAAATTCAAACATCTGGACAATAAGCAGTATTTTTGAGATGTGAAGGACGTAGCTCCAAACACGACGGGTTTATATGTGAATTCTCTCTTTGCTGAGAAAGAGGTTATGCTCAATTATAGATAATATTAAAATGGGGTTAAAGATAAGAGGAGCCTTGATTAGAAAGGTGAATAATAATAAAATTGCTCTCATGTGGACTATGGATAGATCATAAAATTATTATGAAGACCAACTAGGTTTTAGAAGGCAAAGATAAAATACGAGACAGTTGAACTCTGTAAGGTGAGTCATTGAAGGCTTAATATGAACATAGGTGTTAGTCTTGGGAACATTAATTAGGAATTTGTTAAAAGTATAATGAAGCAGTAGAAAAGGTAATAAATGTAACTATATAAGGCATTTCCCTCGTAAAGGCTATGCTTGATAACCTCCCATTTATTGTATGTCGGTTTTTCAATGTCCCGTGTCAGTGATTAAGAGAGTTGATCAGCTTCAAAGGAGTTTCTTGTGAAAATACGATAAGGTAAAAAGGAAGTATCATTTGGTTCGTTGGGAAGACGTGTGCAAGGCAAGAAAAGAAGAGGCCCTTCACTTTAGAAGACTAAAATTGATGAATAAGGACCTTGGCTTTAGAAGATTATAATTGATGAATAAGGCTCCTATCGAAACTTGGCTATTGAAATTGTGAGGAGAGAGAGAGAGAGAGAGAGAGAGAGAGAGAGAGAGAGAGAGAGAGAGAGAGAGAGCCTCTGTAGATTGGTGATTGAGTCCTGATATGGGTCCATATTTGAGTCTTGAATTCGATGGATGACTTCAAAGTGCAAGTTTCCTCAGTCTTGCTAGATATTAGAAAGTATAGGTTCATGTTTCAGTAGGGGAATCTATTTAGAATTGACAACGGGGAGAAGATAAGATTTTGTATGGCTGAATGATGTGGCTGTAGACCTTTGAATTTTGATTTTCCTTGACTATTTAGCATTGTTTCTGTAAAGGAATTTAGTGTGGTTGACTCCTTTCGTAGAAGAAATGAGAAAGTGGATTGGAACATTAGATGTCATAAAGGAAAATTTTAAATTTGGAGGCGGATATGGACCATATGGCTCCTTCTTTCCTTAGAATTAATACAGTCAACATTAGGAGACGGTATGGATAAGAGAATTTGGAGATGGGCTTCAACCAAAAGTTTCTCGGGTCTCTCATTTTATAACCACTTGATTGGCTAGGTGCACCTGTCTCCCGCTAGGAATGCTTGGAACTCTAAAGCCCCGAAGAAAGTTAATGCCTTCAACTGGGATGAATGGTTTAACTAGATTCTCATTGTTGATTGACAAAAAATCACAGTCAATCATTGTGCTTTATGTATTTTTTGATGCCAAGTTTGTCGTCTATCTTTTAATTCTCTGTAGATTCATGCACAATATTTGGATCTTCGTCTTTGATCTTTTTAGATTTTGTTGGATTCTTTCTGGTCATCTTGCACATCATTTTGAGGCTTGGGAATTCGCCCCTTGGTTGGTTTGGGAAGAAAGGAATTTGGGAGTCTTGACTTTAAAGGTGTTTCAAGCACTGCGCACAACCTTCAATGGTAAATTTTTTCTGTCGCGATCCTGTGGGCAACATACCTTCCTATGTTCTGAGTCTATCTGGTGATCACTTTTAAAGGTCATGGGAAGAGATTCTGTTGAGGTGTTGAAAGAGCGCAGCATCCCCAGGTGAGCTCCTCCAGCATATATGAAGTTAAACTTCAACAGCTTGAGCATCGGGAACCTGGGTCTGACCGGCAGTGAGGGTCTTGTCAGGATTTTTGAGAGAGAGAGAGAGAGAGAGAGAGAGAGAGAGAGAGAGAGAGAGAGAGAGAGAGAGAGAGAGAGAGACCCTTCGCTATGA
This sequence comes from Tasmannia lanceolata, assembly GCF_043159265.1. Taxonomy (NCBI): domain Eukaryota; kingdom Viridiplantae; phylum Streptophyta; class Magnoliopsida; order Canellales; family Winteraceae; genus Tasmannia; species Tasmannia lanceolata. The sequence goes on along the minus strand of NW_027518714.1, from coordinate 12,709,908 downwards.
TACCTGCCTTGTAGATCATACCTTGTTCGACCTTCTTATCATTGAAGGTGACTCCTTCAACGTTGTTAGATGGGCTAGAGACTGTTTCAGTTCCCCATGAAGATTTTCTGGATGCAATATCGGAGATTCGCGATTTGATCGGAGATCACGACATTGACATTCAACACGTCTAGCGATCAGCCAGTTTCGATTCTGAATGGCTTGCTCATTCTGGAGTGTTGATAGAGATGAAATTTCAGTTTTTGATTTTCTTCCTCCTTGAGGATCTTAGTTACTGACATTTATAACTAATTAATAATACATCATGAATTACTAATTAATAATACATCATTAATTATTATATCTACTTAACATTAAGTTACAGACTGCTGAGAAGAAGGGAAAGAACTGATTAGCAAGGTTTTAAATTTCAATTTTGGTTTCAGTTTCGGTCGCCACAGGATTTAAAACGGTTTGGTTGGAAATATTGGTGGAAAACCTATATGTGACTTGATTCTTAAAATGGTTTCCAGAAAGGATTTTTTTGGTCAAGCATAAATTGAATAGTATGATCCTACAGCAAAAAGCAGTGTTTCAAAATGCGGATGTGGGTCAAAACGTGGCCAAAGCGAATCCTAGTTGACTCGGTGCAATGCGGCCGAGTGCTCAGTTGACGCGGCTGAGTAATCAATTAATTCGGCCAAGTACTTGGCTGACGCTGTCGAGCACTCGGGAGAGTAAAATGAGTTTTGTTTGATTGTGTAAGGAAAAATGAGGACTCGGACAAGAACACGGCCGAGGTAAAATGGAGTCGACTCGGACGAGTCAACGATTATGCGGGGTGTTTTGAAACTATGGAAAAGAGCAATGTCTCCAAGCAATTTTCAGGTATCAAGGCTGGTAAAATGATGTTAGCATATCAGGATTTGATATAGAAATTCAGATTCAAAACAAGCCAATAGCCATAAAAACCTGTTTTAGGAAGAAACAGAAATTGGGAGATGAAAATCTGGATCCCACCATTCGGCCGACATTAGCGTGATGCCAGCCATCATCACCTGTTGATGTCAACAGTAGGGCAGTAGGGCCTATCTGGTCAGGATGTTGTCAAAACTTCCATAACCCACTATTTTCTTATGCTATATGTACTTTGTTTTTTCTAGAATTTTAATAGAAGCATTTGAACTGCTTTTAAAGAGTACTTATTGGAGGAGTGTATTGCCCGCACAGCCAATAATTGAAAGATTCAAGTGCAGACATGTTTCTACAGCATATAGTGTTTAGGTTGGGTTTGTGCATCCAATCAAGGAGATCACGTGGAATTAGATTAAAAACATTTTCGTTGGTGCCACTTTCTTTGAATTTGGAAACATATATTCTTTATGTGTGTGTGTGTGTGTATGTATGTATGTTTTAATGGTGGTACCCTTGTTATGTTAAACTCATCTCTTAGGCCCTCGTGCAATATTAGCGACTATGGCATATTATGTGGTATCTCTCTTTTCATTCAGCGGCAATATCTTTTTATTTGAATGGCTATTTTATTTTTCTTTTCTGCTACATTTATTTTTAAATTTTTAGCGACAATGGCATATTACATGGTGTCTCTCTTTTCATTCAATGACCATATTTTATTTTTCTTTTCAGCTACTTTTATTTGAAGCATTACCATGCATTTTGTTTACTTTTATTCAGGCAATTGATCGGTTTCGTGGAAGTGAACATGGAATACTTGTTGCTACTGATGTTGCGGCAAGAGGCCTTGACATTCCTGGTGTTAGAACTGTTATTCACTATCAACTACCACATTCGGCAGAAGTAGGTGGATTTAATGGGGACAATTGTGTTTCCTTTAGTGTTTTGTTTTTAACATTTTTTGTTGGGACTTATTTATTTGTCATTACAGGTGTACGTTCACAGAAGTGGAAGAACAGCTCGAGCTTCTGCTGATGGGTGTTGCATTGCACTAATTTCTCCTAGTGATCGATCAAAGTTTGCCGCTCTATGCAAATCATTTTCGAAGGTGATTTCTCTTAGGAAGTTTCTTGTGCTTTTTTTTGCCTTGCCTTTAGTGTGTTTTTCAACGAAGTATATGATGCAACTGTTAATAGAAATAAAATCAAAGAATCGATGGGTAGCTCATGCTTTCGGATATCAACAAGATACTTCAACCCTGGAATCAAGTAAGAAGTATTTTATTGTAAAAAATTAGAACAATTAAGCTTTTTAATAGATAACAAAATTCAAAAGATGAAATTGCAGCAGTAAGTGGATCAAATGTACCCATTTCAAAAAATGTGGATCTAGTATAGGTTAATTAGAACCATGGATTAAAACCACGAATATCTTGTAGAAATTGCTGCAGAAATCTTTTCAATCTTGGAGTTTCTTCCCCTAGAAAATCCCATGAATAGGAAATTGGCAGCGAAATCCCAAATCCTTTTGTATTCCAAAAGATGCAATACTTGTCTGTAATTAGGCTTTCCTCAACCCATCCTCACAATGGGAGAGGAACGGCCTACAATTACAAAAGCAACTGATTTTATGAATGGAAATTGTGTTGCTTCAACCCAATCTCACACAGAGAGGGAGGAACCAAGCTAGAAATATTCAAGGATGTCACGAAATTTAGATCTAGGCTCCTAGGTTTAGATCATAGTCGCACATTTCCAGTTAAATGAAACTTCCTTTACGGAAAGATTGGCGGAGCTTCCTTTCTCATGATTGAAGGTACTTCTCTTCGCCAAATGTTCTAAAATAAACCAAGTTACATAAGTCGCCCATAGTGTATGAAAAACTACTGGGTGTAATGGTATCTTACTAAGTGACTTGTATACATCTTATAATGGTATATCTAAGTCATATACAAGCTACTCTCAACAATTGGATGGTTTAGTAGTTTATCTGTAAACCTTGGTAACAGGTCCTTTTTTATCCCTTCTTGAAGCTTGATAGATAGAAAGCTTGGGACTCACTTCGACTTTTTCAAGTGATTTTTTTTATATGTCAGTCAGTGTTTGAAATTTGAATAGCTATAAAACATTGAAACGATAGATATTTTGAGCATGCAGTGTTCTTAGACTTAGAAGCTATAAATTCTTGTTGTTGTGTTCTCTTCCTAGATTTTTACTTTAGCTGTCTCTGTGCAGTTTTTACCTTCCAATTAATAAATCAAATGCTTGCCTCTGTTCTTTTGCAGGAAAGTCTTCAGCGGTTTCCTTTAGATAATGCATACATGCCGGAGGTTGAAAAACGAGTCTCTCTTGCACGTCAAATAGACAAGATCCTGCGGACAAACTCGCAGGTAAGCCGGCCTTAGCTAGCCAGGGGCATTAAAACAAGATTCATATTAAAGGAGTTTTGGAAAAACGAGTATCTCTTGATCGTCAAATAGACTAGATCCTGCGGACAAACTCACATGTAAGCAGGCCTTGGCTACCTAGGGGTATTAAAACAAGATTCATATTAAAGGAGGTCTTGAATTCTCAGTCAAATACTGTAATACTCATGCACTATTATGAATCAAATTTTGAAATTGAACAACTAACTCTAGTAATAGAACGCGAGTGGGAGGATTCAATCCAATCAGAGAGAGAGAGAGAGAGAGAGAGAGAGAGAGAGAGAGAGAGAGAGAGAGAGAGAGAGAGAGAGTTCCTACTTCCTTTATTGACTTCCCTTGAGAATGCTGTTTCTCAACTACTTTTTGTGATCGAGAACTGGCTTGGTTGTTGTAGTTTGAGACAAATAAGCCACAAGAATAAGCCACAACCCTTTGACCCTAAAAAAAATCTAGTTACAAGCCCTGCAGGGATGACTTTTCTGTGTCACTCTTCATGAGCTGATCCAACAACTAGGGTTTAGAAAAGAGAATGTGGGAAGTGAAAAGCTCTAAAGAAGTAAAGAGGAAATGTGTGAGAAGTGTAACTGGAAATCAACATGAAGCATGTACTGACCTCATTAGAAGCAACCAAGAAGTGTATAGAAAGAGTAGGATTATAGTAGGTTAGGGAGGAATGGTTAATGTAGGCAGGATTACAAGGAGTAATAAAAACTTCACGACTGGTTAGACTTACAAGTTTTAGGGATTTATAGCTTCACATGTTATATTATTGTAGATTTAATATTAAGTTTTTGGAAAGGATCTTCATAGGTTTCATTTGAAACTTCAGATGAGTTTTTAACTTTTAAATACACTTTTTTTATAAATTAGAAGCGTACTCCCTTAGTTTAGAGGAAACGTGTAAAAAGCGTGTGGGAAGTGTGCTTCCCCTAAATCTTGGAAGTGTGGAGAACTTTACTTCCAAAGCGAGCTTTCCATCCAGTTTCCGTTAACTATGGATGCAACAACATCATTAGGTGATATCTTTTAACAAAAAAAAAAAATCATTAGGTGATCAACTATGGAATTTTCTTGGTTTTTCCCTTTCTTGTGGTAGCTTTCTGAGATATGGATACGACGACATCATTAGGATATCAGCTATAGAAATTTATTTGTTTTTGCTTTTCTCGTGGTAACATCTGAGAAACAATTAAATAAGTTTAAAGTGTTCAAAAATAAATGTTGTCTATGGGTTTTTATACATGAGTAATGGTTACCTGATTTATGATACAAATTGGTCTCTCAACAATTATGTACACCATGATCAAGAGTAATTGTAGGAAAGACTACCTTCCCTGTCAATGTATGTAATGTCTGCATTAAGCCTATAGAGACTTGTGCATTTATTTTGAACTAGCAGTTTTAGCACTAGTATTGACACAGAGACACAAGTTGTGCAACATATACACATATGTACTAGGGGTGGACATGGTTCGGTTCGGCATAACTGAACCGATTCCAATCGGTTCCCAGAATTTGGAACCATAACTGAACCACTTATCTTTGGAACCGAATCGAACCAGAACCGAACTTGATCGGTTCGGTTTTGGGTTTACCCAACCTTTATTTTATAAAATTTTCCCCATTTATTGGCAACCAAAGACGTTAAGTTTAAAACTAGCGTTAAGTTTAAAAGGCAACCAAAAACGTTAAGTTTAAAACTTAAAAGGCAAAGAAAAACGTTAAAGAGGGGGGGGGGGGTGAATTTATTCTCAAGCAATAGTAAACCATTCTCACGGAACCGTTATGGGGAGGGGGGTGATTTTATCCGTTGGGGGGGATGTCATCACTCTCGGTTCTCGGTTCCAAGATCCCAAACCCAAAACCGAACCAATTGCAATCGGTTCCCAAACAACTGAACTGGAACCGAACCACTTAAATTTGGAACCGAACCAAAGTGGCCGGTTCGGTTCGCTTCCTCTGGTTGGACCCAAACCATGTCCACCCCTAATATGTACATGGATATATGTATTTTGTCTGTGTATACTACAATAATGTGCAACATGCACACACATATACATGGATACATGTGTTTTGTATGTGCATACTACAATAATGGATGCATACAGACACAAAGACTATGCCTGTGTGCAAATTCATCTATGTGTGTCAACTCTAAACTGTACTTTTAAAACTCTACTGCGTCATCGTGGACTCCCCCTAGTCGACTCCCTTTTACCTTGGTCACGTTCCGTGTTTTGCCCTACATAGTCAATAAAAACTCATTTTGATTCTCCCGAATTACGACCGCATCAACCGAGTGCTTAGCCCTATCAACCATGGTTTTAAATTTCAGTTTCGGCTAAATTTCGGACTTATCCGAAACCGAAATTTCGGCCTCGGTACAAGCGCACGAAATGGCGGATTTTTAAATCGAAATTTCGACCGAAATTACCGAAACTTTAATGATTTTGATCGAATTTTGTAAAGGAGTAAAAAATTAATATTTTATAACAGATTTTGCCGAAATTTACGAAATTTCAAAATTGCGGCTATTTCGGTTTCGGAACGTTTCGGTTTCGGTCTTGACCTAAATCCGAAAATTTTGATTTCGGTCGAAATTTAAAACCATGCTATCAACCGAGTACTTGACCGCGCTGTCCTGAGTCGACTAGGATTTTCTTCTACCACGTTCTGCGCCCCATCCGCATTTTGAAACATTACTCTAAACTCGAAATGAAACAATAATTTCGCCAAAAGAAGTTTCTATCTATAGATCAGGAGATCTGATCACGTGAAGGACTAAAACACTGATGGTTGTGATCGTTGGTGCAAGGCATCATACTGTCAGTTGGTCACTAAAATTACATTTACAACTGTTCTCATTTTCTACTGCACTTGCTTTTGTTTTTTATCCAGGAAAAGGCAAAGAAGAGCTGGTTTGAACGGAATGCTGAGTCTCTGGACTTAGTTGTGGAAGACAGTGGCAGTGAGGAAGAAAGAGTGAACAGTTCGAAGCAAAAGAAAATCAGCTCTTTTCATTTAAGGAAGCTGCAACAGGTCTCCCTAATTATGGATGCTGTCTCTTGATAATATCATATTCTTTGGCTGCAATTGGCAAATAATCACAATTGCAGTTGGCAGCCTCATAATAGGACCTCAGAAATTGTGGTGCCTGCTTTCATTGGTGAAAACAATGGGACCCAGATTATTCTGTTGGGGTCCCTTGTTATTTTACAGGGATCCCATGTCATTCACCATGGTCGAAGCAGTTTGCACAGTTTCCAAATAAGAAAATTGCCATTTTTGCTTCTGAGTTGTTGTTAAGGTTGTCTCCTGATTTAAAATATTTTATCATTTTAAACGGCACCATTTCAAATTGCAGGACCTGAGTATGCGCCTAGCACGCCCGTTTCAATCAAAATCATTTTCACGTCGCTTTTTGGCAGGGGTAACGTCTACTTCAACCTATTTTCCCCTCTTGCACGCATATTTTTTTCCATGTGACTGTTAGACAAGGCATATACATTCCCAACCGGTTCATGTACTGTCCTCATTGATTGTTATGCAAGACATGTACTATCCTTTTCCCGCGGTCCTTTTTTTACTGTATTCTTCTACTCAGTTGAATAGGTATCATTTCTTCTTAACATTTAGTTTATAAAATGGTAAATTAAGTAATTGACTTTTCGGATTTAGAAGGATCTAAGTTTCGCTTCACCGACAAATTAAATGTTGGCACTGGATTTTCAAATGCTAGCTATTATAGGATGTGTGTTGCTCTTCATATACCATCAAGGCATCAAATTATGCAGCCAGTCATGGTTTTTCATGCTACTACTACTGCTGACGAAGAGCTGGATCTTTCAAATGGACCTTACCATCATATCTGTGTTCTCTTTCTTCCATTTGACTTGCACTAATGTTATTGTAGATGAATCTCTTGTATGCATCATCAGCATGGCTACCCATCATGAACGTAATCATTGTTGACCTTTTAAGCTTAATCTTGAACTTCTGCTCTTTCGTGGGTTATCAACTTGTAGTCATTTATATTTCTGTGTACGAGTACCTTTTCTCTCTATTCGATTTACTCCTATAGTGAAGTCCAACCGAAACACCAAGGCTCAAGTGAAAAATGTGCTCGCAGTGTAAGCCGGGGCTGTACCTTATTAGACAATAGTATTTGGATTTCCGAACATCTTGTATTACACTATTCCCAATATTATTCATCTCTCCAATTGCAGTGTTCTCAATTTGGTAGGATATGGGCCAGAAGGGTGTCCTTGTATGTTATGTTAAAGGGAGTTAAGGTGATGACATGGTGAGGGAGAATAAGGCTTTTTGTTTTTTATTTGTTGTGTGTTTGTTTGTAGGTAAGCTGATATTGAACCTCCAACCTCAAGGTTAAAGAGAATAGGGCAAAATTTATGGCAATATAGAAGCAATTTTTTGTGCGTAGTGATTCTAAGCTTTCTTCTCATGCTAATCACAAATCTATTGCACCATTATGGGTGTTATTACCCCTGTTTGTACTTTAACTTGTAAAAGTAATTTTGTTTATTGATTTTAAGAGAAACACGGTGGCTGAGAAATATGAGAGTTAGTTGCTTCAGACAGGTTATCTAGAATACCATTGTAGAAACCAAATATTGAAGGGTGTACAGGCCATGTTCTTCTTTGCAACTTGAATGGATTTTTATGCACATCTCTTGGGAATCAGATTTCAATTGTAGATATCGGAGAGTCCTTTCCTCTAGCTGTCTATATGGCACTGGCTAATGCAAACTTTTCAGTTTGGTCTTATATTGTACAGTGATGGGACTGTCTAACCTTTTTTTGTCTATAATTCTGAATCGGATGTGGCTGTGTAGACCACTGCTACTAGGTTTGGGAGGCAAGTATGGGTAGTGATATAGGTAGGGAAAGTCTACAAAAGTTTTCAGTAACCCCTGACAATTTTTAGTTACTCTCTTACAAGATAAAAGCAAATTACTCCTAGTATCTAGAAACAAAAAAATTATAAAAAGCATCATAATTTTTTTTATATTGTCAGTCCTAATGGTATATGTACTGTTGTTCAGTACCGAATGTTATTTGTTGGTGAAAAAGTAACGTTGTCATCATACAGTAGCTATGGAGAACTACAAAATATGGGATTAAAAACTTGAATGAAACAAAATGAGTTTAATGTGGAAGTTATTCTGTACCGGCATTTGCATTGTAAGTGCACACTGGATTAGAAATTCAACGTGGAGTTTATGTTCTCATCAATGCAATTATGTTTGCTCTCTTCACATTTTCAAAAAAATTAACCCCAAATTTGATCTTATGATATTGGATTTATGTATGTTTGGTGTGTTTTCAGGCTGGGGTTTCACCCATCCTTCAGCGACAATTGGAAGAGTTAGCCAGACAGAAAGTGGGTGATGACAAGAGTTCCAAAGAAAGCAAAAGAACGAAACTCGCAGTTATTGGCCAGGACTGCATTGAGCCACTTCAAGTACTACGCAGTAATGGACATGAGGTATGATTACCAACAATGTATGCTCTTTCAACAAAATAGCTCATTTCCTTTATTGATGCTTCTTCTGCTAGGAGGGCCCAATGAACTACTCGCGACTAGGGTTGCAACTCGGGTCCGGCGGGTCGGGTTTTCCAATACCTTACCTTACCCGAGAAACTATCTCGGGTCAGGTCGGGTTTTTTTTTTTGGGAAACCCACGATTCATAAACCCGGCCCTACCCGAGATAGTTTGTCGGTTCGGGTCGGATTGGATTTTTTCAGATTTTCGATGAGTTTTCTTGTGTGGGAGAGCATCGAACAAGGGAAAGTAAAGTCAATAGAGAAGAAACATCCATTAATTGATCTTTTATCCGCAACAACTCCTGTTCAAAGCAAGAAGTAACGAGAATAAGGCCTTTGGAAAACCCTAAAACTAAGACACTTTGGCTCAAAGATATAAAATAGCTAATAATAGAGGTTTTCCAGATAGAAGAAAGATAATATTAGCATTTGAGAAACCCCTAAACAGCAAAAAACACAGCCTTTGGAAAACCCTCAAACCAATGTGAACCTCCATCAAATACAAATATGAGGACAACATGGAGGGATGTAGATTTTTATTTCAAGAACCAAAAACGGGGAAGTGTTTCTTCTCTTTTATTTCAAAAGAGAAACGTCCATTTAAATGTTATCAAGTACCCCTAGTTTCCTATGCCACATCTTCTCCCCTTTCCACCCAGAAAGCCGGCCTTGGTTCTTGAAAAGAACAAATGAGTTTTTTGTAATAGGTGTCTTGAAGAGGAGGATGGGCGTTTTATCTTTTATGCTATGGTTATCATGAAATACCTGCACCAGTAAGAGGAAAATGATCTTAAGAACCTTGTTCCTTTTTGACAAAAATGGCTCCAAAAGAGATATCTTCAGTTGGTTGAGAGAGAGAGAGAGAGAGAGAGAGAGAGAGAGAGAGAGAGAGAGAGAGAGGGAGGGAGGAAAGGCGACAAAAGGCGAAAACCTCGGCTAGATCCCTCCCTAAATTTAGATTTGTCCCGGCTTTCGATCTTTGGCATGATTGGAGGGTGGTATGCTCAAGTGCTGATCCTACGAAGTTGGGGGGCCCTCAATGGTGCTCTCCTCCCCCTGGTTGTCTCAAATTAAATTTTGATGGATCTAGTATTGGCAATCCAAGTCCTTCAAGGATTGGTGGCCTTCTGAGAGACGACTTGGGAGCTATCATTTGGGCTTTTTCTGGACGGATTGGTGTAGCGGATTCTAAATAAGCAGAGATAAGAGTGGCTCTTCAGGGTATCAGATTAGCCCAGTCTCTGGATTTGGCTAAGGTGATAGGGGAGGGCGACTCCCTGAATGTCGTAGGGTGGTTAAAGGGAAATAGTTCCGCCCCTTGGAGATTTGCTGGGTGGATGAATGGGATTAGAGACCGGATTGGTGGCGCTGAGATGGCATTTCTGCCTGTTAAGAGGTCTGCCAATGCTGAGACGGACAGTCTTGCTAGAGGAGGTGGGGGGAGGCAGGAATTAGAGCTGTTTGACTTTCTTCCCCCTTGATGGCCCCGCTTGTATAGCTTTTGTTTTTTCCTATGTTTGTTTTGTCTCTTTGTTGACCTTCTCAGTCGGCTTCACTCTATTTGTTTGTTTGTTCCATTATTAATGCTATCTTACCATTCAAAAAAGAAAGAAAGAAAGAATTTAGTTGACATAACATATAAAAAAAAAACGATAAATGAAATCTCGGGTTTTTCGGGTTTTCAGGTTTTTCACCGTAAAACCCGAACCGAACCGAGAAAATAACAGGTTTTCAAATCCAACCCCCCCCAGCCCGAAACCCGCCCTCTTTAAACCCGACTCAAGTTGATGCGGGTTGGCTAAAACACGACCCAAGTTGCAACCCTACTCGCGACTGCTTCAAATATGACAGTGCGAAATGCTTGTTGCATTTTGTAACAACCTGATGCTGATGGAGCTTGACTCCTGGATCCAAAGCAACCTATACACATGTTTTTGGATGCTGTTATTCTTAGTTTTGTAACAAGCTTATGCAGATGGAGCTTGACCCCGGGATCCAAAGCAACCTGATACACATGTTTTTGGATGCTGTTATTCTTAGTTTTAACTTAAAATTTTAATAAGTACAAATATTCATATCTAAAAGGATGCATTTGAAACCATTAAAAAATGCACTTAAACAATAATAACATCTTAAGAACAATGAGCATCACAATTATGTTGTGTTAGCACCTGTACGCCAACAAAACGGGCAACTACTATTCACTCAAAAAAAACTATTCACTCTAATTCCCCATCACTTTTTTTTTTTTTATAAAGACAGGTTTTGTTTGTGACCAACATTTTCTGCATCTCGAACAGAAAGCGGGGATAATTCCATCAAAATATGGCCCCATTTGAAATATGACTGATATGCAATTGTCACATGTCAGTTTTTCTTTTCTTTTGAGGCTTGGGGGAAGTAGGCTGGTGAGCCATCTGTTGTTAAGTTAAAATTATTCCTTGTTTGATTCAAGTGGACAAGTTTGATTTACTCACTTCAGCTTTTAAGAAAATACTTAAATGATCATCTTGCCCTTACTAGCTGTTAGAATTCAAATCCCTGTACTTTTCATTTTTAAGGTTGATGACTCTAGGTTGTCTCTGTAAAAGTATATCATGGTGAATTAAAGTAACAATGAGTAAATGGTAAATAGTATATGGAGAATAACATAATTCATGTTAAAGATAAGTTAAGGTTTACTCCTGATTAAATGTCAAGTTGCTTGTCCCATGTGGTAATCTTTTGGAAGCTGAAGCCGCTGGTTATACAGTTGATGTGTATTAAATTAATGAGCAATATCTCAGCCATTATTGCAAAAAACGTTGATGTTGGAATTTGTAACTGATTATGTCTTTCTCAACTCAACTCAACTCAACTAAGCCTTTGTCCCAAACTAGTTGGGGGTGTCCCAAACTAGTTGGGGTAATTATGTCTTTCTAACAACATAAATAACTCATTCCATCACAGCTTCATGCTTGATACAGAATCTTCTTCAAGGAGAATATTCCAAGATTCCATCTTAGTACCGACTATGTAACATAGGCATTCCATTTATAAAATACTACCCACGTTGCACGTATGCTAAAACTTGTAACAATTATTAGGACAAACCATAATAGTGCCCATGTTGCACATATATTAAAACACATGGTGACTATTAAGATAAACCATAACATTGTATGTGTGTGTGAACCCTTGGACGTGTGAGTGTATAAAAAAATGATACAGTGGGCGGGCTATGGCATAGATAGGTTGTGCCCCAAAAATCTTCTCCACAAGATGATCCTAACTCACCGATCTGTGGAGGTTCCTATAACTTGACATCCATTTTAAACCTCCACAAATCAGAGGTTTGGGATCATCCTATGGTGAATATTTTTGGGAGCATGGCCAAACTATGTCGGGTTGCTAAAAGCCTACAACTGAACGGTTTAGATCACCCAAATATGTGGTCCCCACTGTATTTTCTTTGCTACACGAATGTCCGCATGTTTGCTATATAAAAGTGTGTCCAATTTATATGGTTTTAATGTATTTCTAGACATTCTTTTCTCTGTCCTATGATTTTATGAAAAAATATTAATATAAAGTATAGATAAATTGAAACAATTAATTTAGGGCGATGATATTTTCACTCCCCCTGCTGAATGCATTACCACCCCTTACAACGTGAACAATGGGCAACTTTAACGCTTTTTGACGTCAAATCACGTCAAAAGGGGAGCGAATGCTTACCACAGGGGGAGTGAAAATATCATTGCCCTTAATTTATACAATAAGATCTTTTTCATTGTAATCATATAAATGTATGGGCATTTTAGCTTAATTGGATGTCAATGCTTCTAAATTGTAATAGTTTCATTTTCTACCTGAAGCTTTCTGAAAATTCATGGATTTTTGTAAGATAAACTATACCTAATAAAAGAGAAACTTTCATCCTACCTATTACCCGATTTTTTTGTTTCTCCACTTCATATTCTCCATGCACTCTTTGCCTTTGTTTTTTCTTTTCATTTGAATGTATTTCAAAGGTTCTTCTTGCCTGGGTTTCTCTCATTCTTTCTCCCATATTTGACAGTTTTGTGTGGGCATTGAAGACGTGTCAGAAAAACGAAAGAAATTAGAGAACCGAAAAATCAAAAAAAGAGAAGAGAAAAGACGTATGTTTATTTTCCAAGTCTTTTGTTTTGAGCTTTTCTCCATTTTCTTGTCTTTTACTGTGATTATTTTCATATTTGGGTTTTTTCTTTTCAAGGTGTGCACGACCAACGTAGAAAACAGAGGAGAAATATGAAAGAGGGTAATGAATAGAGCATAAAAGGTATGCTTTTGGAACTATTTGGTTTCTTCTAATTATTTAGTCTCTATCTATTGGAATCTTTCTTTAGGATTTTATTTTGTGTTCCTATTTTTTGCTCTCTATATGTTGTCTAAGGGTCTCGAGATAATCGAGAAGAAAACTCAAGGTAACTTCTAACCAGGAGTTCCTCAGAGCACACAATAAAGAGTGCCGTTGGCGACTCTGGTTTCGAGTTAATCTCAATAGTCTGATAGCGTATGTCAGGTAGTTACAAGTGAGATAGATGTGTCCAAAACTATTTGGTTTCTTCTAATTGTTTAGTCTCTATCTATTGGAATCTTTCTTTAGGATTTTATTTTGTGTTCCTATTTTTTGCTCTGTATATGATGTCTAAGGGTCTCGAGATATTCGAGAAGAAAACTAATTACATAGTGAAATGATCGTTGAATATTTAGTTGTACGTATCTATTGCATTTCATAGCTTCTATTCTTTAATGGATGAGCAATTTAGTTGTGAAAATTATAGGTTAAAAAAAACCTATGCTTGAACTTTTGAAGATTACTTCTTCTTGTTGATGTTTTTAAACAAATTGAGCCTAGGTAATCCTCGGTCAATTCTTTAGTTTAACCCTTGGAGGCTTTGGCAACAATCATTTTCTTATTGACATTTTGAAGGTAAAAAAGGATCTTCCCATCTATCCCCACCCAACTCTGTCCTAGACGTAAATAGCTAACAATAGTGGGTTCACATGGCCTTACTTTTTTCTGGGTCATTTTACATTCGGTGGACATAAAAAGGTCCTATATATATGTTCACCAGGGTGGGGAATAAGTTTCTTGTGGGTTTAACGGTGATCCCAGCCTTGATTTTTTTTTTTAAAGAGGTAACCATTTGTTGAAGAGTGTAGTCTTTGTACTATGTTGTCCTATTTTGGGCTCTATATATACATCATTACACGGGAGAGCTCCCTAGTGGAGAATCTCACCGTCTTCTCCCTCATTCTTTTTCTTCTCCGTCTCTTCCTTATCCCCATTTCTAACATGGTATCAAAGCAAAGATCCTAAGGGAAAGAAAGAGGAAAGAAGAGTCTTTTCCACTCCATCTCTTCATCTCATTTTCATCATCATAGTATCCTGAAGACGCGACGAGACGAGACTCCCTTCTCATTTTTTTTGGCTTTCTCCTCTCTAAATCCTAACCCCATAACCCTCACACCCTAACCTCCATCTTGTGAACCCCTAAACCCAAATCCCTTTACCATTTGTAACTCCATCATTTTTCCGAACAAAAAAATACAAAAGTCCCCTCTTTTATATTCTGTTGCTCCCTTCTCCATCCATAAATCCCTTTCTTGTTCTTTCTTTTGTTCTAAATCCATCAATCTTTTCTTTTCTACATATTAATCCACTGTCGGTTTCTTTCTAGTTTTCTAACCCTTTCTTTATGGTTTAAATCTTTTCTATCTCTCATTCTTTCGTTATTTTGAGTCTCATCCCCCCTTCTACTCCATCCCAATTCTTGTTCTATCCCTCTATATTTGTTGTTTCTTATGGCGTTTGGGTTGATATCAAAGGTGCACACCAAGTGTTTGTTAAAATCTCCAAGAGGGATAATGTGTGTTGAAGGTTGACTTTTCGTTGCAAGTTGAAGGCCTTCGGGCTCAACTTGAGGGGGAGTGTTGAAGCCCTCATGTAGTTCCATGGATAGAGTGTGTTGTATCCTTGTTTTATTGTTGTCTTGTTCTTTCCATAGTCTTCTATGTCTTTTGTATTTATGTCAAAGGCGCACACCAAGTGTTTGGCAAGATGTCTAAGAGAGGTGTCGTGCCTTGAAAGTCATTTTTTTTCTCGTTGCAAGTTGAATGCATTCGGCCTTCAACTTGAGGGGAGTGTTATCATATAGTTGTGTTAGTATGTAGTTGTTGGTGCTATCTTGTCTTAGTGATGTCTTGCTATTGTCTTGTGGTTTTTGTGTTGTCTTTGTTGGTAGTCTTTTAGTTGGTTGTTTGGTTGTTGGTGGACAAGGGTTGGTTGGTTGTGGTTAGTTGTTCGGTTGGTTGTTGGTGTGTGTTGAATGTTGGTTGGTTGTGTTTGTGGTTGGTTTGTCGGATGGATTGATCGTGGTTGAGATCATAGTTGTTGTTGTTTAGTTGTGGGTTTGTTGGTTGGTTGGTTGTGGTCGGTTTGTGATCATCGTTGGTTGAGTTGGTTGGCTTGTTGTTGGTGATTGGTTAGTGTTTGGTTGGTGTTTGTTGGTTGTAGTTGGTTGTTGGTTCTCGGTTGGTTCATTGGTTGGGTTGGTTGGTTTGTTGTTGGTTGTTGGTGGACTCACTTTGCGAGTCATGTTGTTGATGCTTCTACATAGTGAGTGTAGTTGCTCGGCATAATTTTACACCTTTATTGTTGTTGTTTTTGCTGTAGTGGTTTGCATTGCAATCCACGTTGTTGGTGCTTCTACATAGGGAGTGTAGTTGCTAGGCATAGTTTCACGCCTTTGTTGTGGTTGTAGTGGTTTGTGTTGCAAACCACTTTATTGGGGCTATATGCCCGGTCGTTAGCGTTGCTTTCGGCGTTGTCGTTGTTGGGGCTATATGCCCGGTCGTTAGTGTTGCTTTCGGCCTTGTTGTTTCTTCCAGGCGACGTGCTGTGTGGCCGTCGTTGGTTGGTTGTTGTGGTTCTTCTCATGGCGATGTGTTGTTCAGCTGATATCTACTCGTGGTGCTTTCCCGTTGTTCATGTGCGCGCCTTTGGCATGCTTATTTTGTTCGATGATCGTTGTTTCCTGCCGAGACGCTTCCATTGCTCATTGTTATGCAGATTTGTTTGTCGTGCTTTGATTCAGGGGGAGGCCCTGTTGTGATCGCTCTCGCCGTCGTGCTGATTCTGGGGGAGCTGTTATCTTTGGTGGTCATGGAGCGTGCCATTCTATTCAATGTAGCCGTTGCTATCCTTTTTTTGTTATGTATTTCATTATGTATTCACCACACTAGCTTGAAGGGGAGTGTTACAGCAACCTGGCTGTGTGTATGAGCTTATTGTACCTTTTTTGTTGTATGGTCTTTGTAGCAAGCTGGAGTTCCATAGTATATACACTCCAGCTTGAGGGGGAGTGTTGAAGAGTGTAGTCTTTGTACTATGTTGTCCTATTGACCGACGAACTACGTGGGAAAATGGACCTTCTTTCTTTGATTTTCAGCAAGCATTTTTTTGAAGTCACAATTCAGATTCTCATTATGGTTTTCATGGGTTTGATCTTCTTGTATCATTTTCGCTGTCGGAAGCGACTCCTCGTCTGCGCTGCAAGTCCTTCTGGACTCGTTTCGGGCTCTATATATACATCATTACATGGGAGAGCTCCTTAGTGGAGAATCTCACCATCTTCTCCCTCGCTCTTCTTCTCCGTCTCTTCCTTATCCCCATTTCTAACACATTTATTAAATGAATAGGATTACAAGTGCACTTCATGGGGGATAAGAATGCCCCATAAAGAAAGGTTAGCTAGAAGCTAATTCCACAAGGAAATAATCAGTGCACAAACTAATCTAAGGAAAGGTTTATTTTATACCACAGTCGTCATAAGTTAGAAAATTATGCCCGAGGGAATCCCATCAAAAGAAATTGTGACAAGAAAATTGACATCGATGTTGGAGTGGATCGATCGACAGACATATGGTCGATTGACGGAAGAGAATGTTGATCGATTCGAAACCATCAAATTTTGGAGGAGCTTATTTATATTTTTCCGATGATATACCACCAGAGTATTATCCCTCCGAGTATCTTGTTTATAAATGAGTCTTAGGTCCTTACGTTCATTGATCGTTGCCATGATGTTTTCGTTGACAAGCAAATATCTTTAGAAGAGGATGACGTGAACTCGAAGTCTATTTCTTTTCAAGAGAGTTCGGTTGATGTTGTACAACTCGTAGCCAATAAGCATTCATTTTTTATTAGGACTCCATCTAGGATCTGGCTGCCTTCCACAAAAGCACCTTGAAAGGAGGAGATAATGGGGGCCATAATAGACTTGAGCCAGTCTTTTTGTTCAAATTTACGGCTACCTTTCCATCTCACCTTGTGGAAGATATCTCCAATGCCAACTTCAGAAGCGTATTGGTCCTGAAGCAAGGACCTCAAAAAGGTGGCAGACACTTTACTAGAAGATCAAATCTAGATCCTTCTAAGAACTGGGTTGTGTGCAGTCCTCTGCATGCCGTTCGACAATCTCCGTGAGGAGAACAACCCCTTCTGTACGTCCAATTTTCTCTGGCTTCAATGGCAATTGTCTCCTTCTCCACCGAAATCTAGAGCAACACGTAAGCTCCCTCCATTTACAGCGCACTGGCCTGGTTTCCTCGGTACTCTCTTTACCTATTTAAAGTTCTGTTTGTCTTATTGAAGAGCTCCAAGTGCCTCTACCTTCTCTTAACACCTTAGCGTGCAGAAATGGAAGTAAAAGATCCTAATTACCCCTTTGCAAGCAAGCAACCAAACAGGGTCCAAATGGCCTTCAATGAGTACCAGTTACAAATATTCAGTCTTCACCTATCCTTCTATTGAAGGGATCAATCTTCTTACTCTACTGACCCCTCTTCAAACTCCTAAATTTTGGGCCAAGCACGAAAAAACCAAACTTACTCCTCCATTGGAGGACGATTTGGGGCTCCCATTCCCATTAGTAGGAACTATGATAATACAAAGGGAGTCCTCATACCATGACAGTAAGTTCCCATCACTCCCATTAACCAAAATGGCAGAAAAGAAGCTCCTGCCGCATACCTCCCATTCTCCCAAAAATAATTTGGCATTCATTCTCAAATAGCTAGAGGTGCTGGAAAACTTAAGGAGTCAAGTTGCTTATTTGAGTTCACAGAAGAAACACTCAGTTGTTTGGTAGAAGAAACCCCACCTGAAAGGCTTTTCCTTTCAAATATAAAGTATTTAGTTTTCTCAGTCATGTTATCTATCTTTCTACCATAGTTAGAAAAATAGTCTTCTCCTTCTTTTTATGAGACTGCAAAGTAATTTTCAAAAAAAAAGAAAAGAAAAGGAGACTGCAAAGTAAATGATTGCATTGAGAAAAAGGGATGAGCGGTATTAGTTGAGTCCGAAAATGCAGCCGCTTATGATTTCCTCATACGGCGATGCTTTACTCAAAAGCAACCAGAACAACCATGTTGATGCAGCACCGTGAAGAAAAATTGAGGAAAGGGAAGAGAAATAGACGAAAGGGGATAGAATTAGAAGAATAAGGGAAGAAGAGACGAAAATAACCAAAAGAATAGACGAAAATAACCAGAAGAATAGACGAATTTAGGGAGAGAAGAGAAGAAATCAGAAGAGAGAAGAAGAAAACCAGAATTAGAGGGAGAAGAATCTTTATTCAATATCAATAATCATCAAAAGTTACAAAATAAGCTGTAAATAGGCCTATATATAGGCAACTAACAGCCTAAAAGATAGAAACCTACTAAAATTAGAATTCCTAAAAGACTAAACTTCCTAATTCTAAATAACATGGAAAATAAAAGCCTAAAAACTAAATAACATAGAAAATAAATGCCTAGAAATCCTAATGGGCAAATATGCCACTTATTGGCCTATTATCTGCATCATTCTCCCCCGGTTGAAAAAGAACTCGCCCTCGAGTTCTAGTCCACCTGGGTCAAAGATGTAAACAATCCACTAGGTAGTAGAACGCGTAATTCGGCGGAAGCAATCATAATGTCTAACGCTCGAGACAATCGGGAGAAGCATCTGCAAGTAGGGGTGGACATGGTTCGGTTCGGTTCTGAGGTAAACCTAGAACCGAACCACTGCCTGTCGGTTCTCAAAATCTAGAACCAGAACCGAACTGATGTAACCTGGAACCAAACCGAATTTAATCGGTTCGGTTCGGTTCCGGTTTACAAGAAGTAAAAAAATAGTTGGTTTATATGCAAAAGGCTTCGTACTAAACACTAATACATGCCTCAATGTCTCGTACTAAACACTAACAGGCTGTTATATATCCACCCTTTGGGGTTCTTCTTCTTCTTCTTCTTCTTCACGGCCCGGAGTTGCCGGACGAACAGTGGAAATAGAACTACTTTTGCAACTGCACTAGAATGAGTCAGAGGCAAAAATCAGAAAGAATACATGATTTCTTAACAAATTTGCAGAAGAAACGCAAAATCTAGAAACTAAAAATCTGTCTTTGAATGAAGAAAAACATCAAGAAATACTAAATCCTCTTACACTAAGCCCTTCAAAAGCTCAATCTCCAGAAAATTCCGGCACCGATTGGAGAAGAAATCAGAAAACCTTATGAGAGATCACAAATCCCTCAAAAAAGATGAGAAATTTTGAATCGTGAAAGTCAAGTGCGATTTGCAGCGAAAAGGATGTTCGGAGCGCCTCAGAGAGTGAGGCGAATTTTGAATCGTGCTAGAAGCCGAATCTCAAGCGTCGAGAAACCCTAGCGGAGAGCATGAGAGAGTGAGGCGTTTCAGAGGAGAGAATGAAAAAAAAAACTAATGTTTCTTAGTTTTTCCTTTCTTTTGTCTAAAAAAGTTAGAATTAAGAGTTAGAAAATGATAGCTGCAACCCCTTGTTTTGTTTCTTTTAGAATTAACAAATTGTTAGCCTTAAGAATGATATAAACACCCCCCAATTTTTTTGGCATTTCACGAATTTTAAATGGCATATTGTTTTTTTTTTTTCTCGGTTAAGTGGGCCCCTATTTAATGCACCAGCTGTTGTAGGGATTAAAAAAGGGAAAGTCAGTCACGTGTCCACAACTTACTCAAATAGACCCTGTTTGGATTGCAATAAAGGTACCGGCCAATTCTTTCACGAATTTTAAATGGCATATTGTTTTTTTCTTGGTTCGGTTCTCGGTTCCACGTCCCAAAACCCAGAACCAGAACTGAAAGCCACCGGTTCCCAGATCTCTGAACCAGAACCGAACCGAACCGAACCAGAACCAGCCGGTTTGGTTCGGTTCTTCGGTTTTAACGGAAACCATGTCCACCCCTATCTCCAAGGTCGGCGGAAGAAGAGGGAAGAAAGTGCCCATGTAGACTCATGCGAACAGAATCTGCGCTGGAGAAGTAAACTGGCTGGGAATATCGCAACGTACTCCTGGATCGACAAAACAGCTATGGGCAGTATCAATCTGTGTTCAGCATCAAGATGGTCATCTTGTGTACTGAAATCGGCGGGCTCGACCTCCATAATCATCTCGATCGGGGCATCTACTGGAGAAGCAATGCTATCAGTGTGCTCATGGAATGTTATGGAATCAGCATCTTCAATGATCAGCTCGTGCTGTGTATGCTCTGGTAATGCCTCAATGATCTGGTCACTCGGCTCAGACTCAGGCAATGGATCAGCTTCACGTGGATCTGCCACAATATCTGCCTCAGAAGAGTGAAGCTCATGCTCTAGATGATCGGCAATCGATGCGGCAGAAATCTCAGAATCATCATGCGCAACGATGTCGATATCGGCAATCAAACGAGTCTCTAACTCTGGAGCGTCCATCTCAGAGTCTGAATTTGATGGAATCAAAGGCTAAAAGTTGTCACGAACAACTTACGTGTTGAGGGCGAAACTCAATTTTGAGTGGAAATGGCTCAGGTGAGGAGAGAGAAAATGAGATGAGAGAAGAGAGAGAAAGGGTAGAGAGAGAAAGTGCTATTTTTTCCCCTTTCTTTCTGATTTTGTATTTCTTTTTCAGTTGTTGTTCTTCTACTCGGCAGAAGCTGCACGTGAGAATAACACTAATAGAGGGGGGTGCCTAAGGAGAAAAATAAGGTGAAAAATAAACCTAAGTAGAAAACCCAAGTAGGCCAATAATGGGCAAATATGCCACTTATTGGCCTATTATCTGCATCACATGTCATGGATTGCTTCATTATACAACGCCAACTAGAGGCACCCGCAATTTGTAACTGTGTAGTTCCTCTTTCAAAGTGGAAAGGGCTTTCTACTCCATTCATGTTCCTGAGATGTGATTTCATAAATTAGCATAATTGATTTGAGACTAAGTAGAAATTTGTGGGAGAAGCAGCCTTTCCATGGTCCATCGGCCACATGCTCAAGTACTGTTTTTTTTTAGAACCTCGACTTTCTATTTTTAATGTTTATGTTGATGCCTATCCCATGTTATGCCAAATGTTTAATGGCCTTTTTTATTTGACATTTTCTTACAGGCTTGGGTTTTTTCCCGCCGCGGGGGGAATTGTTCTGGGCTTTTACTTCACAAAATCACAGAAGATTTTGGCAGAACTTTCCGACTTTTCCTTTTTACATCTCCCTTCCTAACATATTTGTATTCGATGAGAGGGAAAGAACAAAAAGCAAATCAATCATTGCTATAGTCAAAAAATGTGTGGGTCCTACGTGACCCCACTACAAGAAAATATTTGGCTCTGTCCATCTTGTGGGCCCCAATAGCAAATCTTAGAGGGTTCAGATCAATTTCTGACCTTAATATGTGTGTTCTCTTGTTTTGGGTGAGCAAGTATTAGAATAGAAAACACTTGCAAAATGGGTATCCTTTTGGAAAATAAAGGTGAGAGTATAGATTCTATTAGAATATTGATTCTATTGCACAAAATAAAGTATTAGAGTATAGATTCTCTCCATTGAAAAGGCCTCATCACGCGGCCTTTATGAAGATTTATGTTGCTCGTCTTTGGTCTCCGTGTAGTTTGATTATTTGATCAATGGCTTTGGTTCTCCAAAGGCGGTTGACCCAAATGCAAAGGTTAGCCTAGTGATGGCCCACTAGATCAACAAACCCTAATCCGACAGTTAAAAATTGCACATCTAAGATGGGTTAGACCATCTTACAAAGGCCCAATTTCTTTCTATTGAAAATGGGCGTAAAACAATTATTTTTATGTAAAATGGTTGAAACAAATTTTACGCCAATTTTTCATTTTGCGCCTGCTTTTTAGTGGAAAATTGGTGTAAAATTTGATTTACGTGCAAAAAAATGAGCCCACGGGAGCAATAACATTGTCAATGTTATCAAAGGCTATTCTATTGTTTAATATTAATTTGTTTTATATTTGGGCTTTTAAATCTCTAGAGGTTATTGAGAACAGGTAAAATAGGTATAATAATTTTTCGGAAAAATACAGATACACCCCCTCTAGTTTCTGACACATTAAACTCTAACCCTGACTTTCAAAACGTAACAAGTACGCCCCCTAAAGCTTTTTTAACGTGACGGAGTAGATGGCAAGGCGGAAATGATCAAAATGCCGTCATCTTCCCTAATTGAAAATTAGGGTTTTCAGACATGAAAACTGAAAATTAGGGTTTGATTCAGACCCTTGTCTATTTATCAATATAAACCCTCAATTTAGGAGTTTTATTTGTCTTCGTTCACACCCTTATCATGATTTGCACATAAACCCTAATATTGTAGGGCTTTTTTGTTTTGTTTTTATTAATGTTTTTTTCTTGAAATGTGGGTTTGATGTAGCCATGGGGTGAGGTTTCATTGTTTGTGGTGGAGGTGACGGCGGTGGCTGGAGGTGCGGCAATAATCCTTCTACAAATGAGGGTATTTCTATCCTCAAAATATTAACCACGGTTAGTTTCAATCTTTCCGTCAGGTTAAACTGAGGGACCGTTGACGGAGGGCGTGTACTTGTCATGTTATGAAACCTCTGGGGGTGTACTTGTCACGTTTTGAAAGTCAGGGTTAGAATTGAATGTGTCAGAAACTAGAGGGGGGTGTAAACGGAATTTTCCCATAATTTTTTAAAGCAATTGTAATTTAGACAGTTTCTTGTTGATAAACGTTAGTAAATGGTTTTTGGCCAGATTATTGATCAAATGAATGACTCCCACCCTTTCAAAGAACAAAAAAACCATTGGCCACATGGGGTGCTGGAAAAAGCCAAAACAGCCCAAGTGCGTCACGACGACAATAACAATATCGGGATGCTATTGTGTGTGATATTTTTCACATACTTACCAGTTTTGTTTGGATGGTTGGGACCCACTGAAATAAGATAGGGCGAAATTTTTTAGCCGCCCTACCTTGACCAAATGGTGGTAGGGCCCACAAATATCTTATAGCGTGGGCCACCCCTCCCCTTCTTCATGTGAATGCTGGGCAGAATACCTCAAAAGTTACTAGATTTCTGGCCTTTGCTTCTTTACCAATCCATTTATAATAATGGCTATTGATTGGAGAGTGGAGATTTTTTTTAATGGTAGGGTCCACTCAAATTCAGTCTTCAAAGAGGGCTACAAAACTTCGCTCGTGTAAGATTAAACAGATCGTCACAATCTGCGTTGGTGGGGGTCCATCAGGGTCAAACCCATTCATCTATCGCCCATTTTGTGGGGGGTAAGGCAGCAATTTTTTTTACTTGAACTGGGAATTTTACAGGCAATAAGTTGAAGGGCTAGGATCATCCAATGAGAGGTTTTAGTGCACATGGGCTGATGTCCAGGTAGGCAAACGAGAGTGGTGAAGTGGTGCTATTTAAAAAATTCTCAGTCCTTTTTAATACTTCCTCTTTTAAATCTTTGGGTTTAGAAAAGGAAATCAATCAGCCGGATGATAATAGTGAAGTGATAAAGAGAAGATTCAAGATAAACACAAAATGAAGTGCAAGTAGAAAGGAGAGAGATGGAGATGTGCACCGATTTATAGTGGTTCGGCCTATACCTCTAGGGCTACTCCTAGGGGTGCAACTCGAGTCATGTTCAACTAGAAAAAAGTCTGGTCGGGTAGGGAATCGTTCGGGTCGGGTTCGGGTTGAGGGCGTGGGCAACCCGAACTGAGTGAAACCAGACATTTTTAAAATTTTTTTATCATATTTTAATCAATTAAACCTTAAAAAAAAGCTGGTTTGGTCAGGTAGGACTAGGGTTGGGTTTGGTTGGAAAAAAGAGTTACTCGGGTTGGGTCTGGTTCGAACTCGGGTCAGGTCGAGGTCTGGGTTCAGGTTGAGTAAATGGTTCCCTGGGTCGGGTTCGCGTTGGCCTCAACCCGACCCAACCTGACCCGAGTTGCACCCCTACCTAAGCCACTGTCACAAGCAGCCACTTGTGGTTCAACTTAGTATCTTCTTGAAAGGTGAAAAGTGCCTTTTTACAACACTTAAAATGCTCTCCAAACTCCAGAGCTTTACAGTCCACGGGTTCAATCGGATCCGTTTTCCTTTTTTAACAAATAGATTTGTGAATCCTTCGAGTAGGGCTGATGCACCACTTCGCCACACTTCTTCTCTCCAAATAAATGTGTACAAGTATGCCTAGGGAGATCTCCTTCAAGTAGATTGCATGTTTAAAGCTTGGAAAGAAGAAAGAATAATGAAAACTTGAATATGCAAAGTTGACCTTGGTTTTTCATTCATCTCTCTCAAGTTTCGGGTCACCCTCCTCTCATCCTTCTCTACGCATTGACTGCAAGCCCTAGCCCACCCCTATTACTCACGCTCACAGCTAATGGTCACATTTGCATTCGCCCTCTTTTGAGAATTTTAACGGTGTAAAGTGTAAGTAGGACTTGCTAGGACACTCCGATGGACGGTCTAATTTGAAACGGATCGTGACCGAGACGTAGGAAGTAGGTTCCGAAGAACACTCCTAATTCGATCCGACCAATAAAAAAATTGAATGGATCATGACTAAGACATACGTGGATAAGATCCGAAGTGGATCCGTTGACACCCCTACAAACTAAGGGAAAGGCAAGGGTGAAAATGACGATAATTCCATGTAGAAAGTAGGATACAAATGGAATTACAGAAGGGTAAAAGCCAGGACACAGTTGTAATTACAAGAGGGCAAAGCACCTGACGAAGTCCCAAAAGGCTTTAAGAGTTGTATAGATATTGATTTTTGCCCTCCATTTTTGCCTCTTGAATTTATACCTTCCATATATTTAGAGAGCACCTGTTTCTCGTGTAGAATTTTATCAACAATTGACGGATCAAGGGATGGTTATACCGTATTATCGAATCTCTGAGTTGAATCTGATCCATTGAATATGCAGATGCTCTATGTACTATACGGTACAAAATCTATAATGCATTTTGGAGAATAAATGCACTAAGGCCCTGTTTGAATGCACTATGCCCTGTTTGGATTGCAGGTAAAAGATGTGTCATGGAAAAAAATTTCTTAGGAAACTTTTTTGTATCCACGATTAAGATTAAGAGAGGAATGATATGCTCAAGAGATCTTGAATATTATTAAACTCACCCTCATAAAATATGAGATCCTCACTTCTCCTCCTCCTCCTCCTCATAGACTCCATGTTTCATCTCCTAATGTATAGAAACCAATCTTTGCACTTTCATAACAGCCTACAATCATGCATCCATTGTAGTTGGGATGTTACTGATGATAAATAGCCACGCTAAGGACTGTTGGAATGCTTTCATCGCACCAAATTTCTTCCCAAAGTGGTGAAAGTGGGATTTGAGTACTTCAAATGGATTAAAGAGAAAGTCCAAATCTATTATCAACCATTTTTTCAAAACATCCACAACACCTTCCCGGGAGCACCCGGATTAGGTAACCTGAAACCCTTCCCGTCAGACTGTAGAACCATTCTAAACTATGT
Organism: Tasmannia lanceolata; assembly: GCF_043159265.1. NCBI lineage: Eukaryota > Viridiplantae > Streptophyta > Magnoliopsida > Canellales > Winteraceae > Tasmannia > Tasmannia lanceolata. The sequence goes on along the minus strand of NW_027518714.1, from coordinate 12,684,158 downwards.
CTCAATGATAATCGTTGACCAGTAGAAGAGGAACTTTGTGTATCTCTGCTACAAACAATTTCCACGAGACACAAACCGCACCGAGAAGGGCATGATCCTCTACATCTAGCTTCTTTAGGATCAACTCCGTCATCCTCACAGCTTTGCTATCCATTCTTTCTGCTAGCGGTTACTGCTTCACTGGTAAAGTAATTCGAACTCTTTGCTGCTTGAACCACCAAGGGTGAAACCCAAAAGAAAAATCTCTGTAGGAAAGAACCCAAATCAACATAGATGTTTCTGTCTCTCTCTTTCAAATCAAAAATAAAATAAAATAAAATAAAAGTATGGGGTGAATGGCATGCCTGTAGAGAATGTAAAAAGGATAAGCATAACGCCAACAGTACTAGAGAATCCAACCTCTAGCCTTTGCAAGCTTCTTGTTATATACCTCGTATTAGTGATTTTGGATTTTCAAAATCATGTATTCTGCATGTTTTAGTGTTTTGGAAAATATTTTATCAAAAGCGTTTGGTAAAAAGAAAATGTTTTCTTGGAAAGATTTACTTTTACAAAAAGATGTAGAAGTGTAGTTGAAAAGATAGTTCTGATGAGAAAAAGGAAAGATAAGGGCTTATAAAGCACTATACTTTTCTAATACTTGTTGATTGCACATTGGGTTGAACCCATAGTTGGACCCGCGGGACGGTGCAACGCACCGTTCGCACAAGCGCACGCGCGCGCGGCGTGGGCAATGGGCTATAGGGCGCATAGTGACACTTTTTTAGGCGCACTTTGCACTTCAGATTTGATTTGCACCATTGGATCAAGATGAAGGTGGATCCGGCCCAACGGGCCCATAACTCTAACGGTCAAAGAGTGTGATCAAATGGGTGGTGTCCCTTCCCCCAAAGGTTAAGTGCCAAGGGGGTGCGATCCACACCATAGATGGTTGATCTAACGATGACTGGGTTGGAGAGAGGTTTTACTCAAACCAACAGTCACCTCTAGGATCGATCAGGACCGTTCAATATCAATGGGTGCGATCTAACGGTCAGATTTCAAACATTCTAGAAAGGTGCCCTGTAGAGGTGTTTTCACACTGAAAATACACCAGGTGGTCTACAAAATATGCAGAATTCAGTCATTTCATATAGGAAGACGAATTGGCAATTCTGACAGACTTTACACTCTCTTCTACACTTCTACAAAATCCCTACATACTGTTTTTCTTTTGTTTTCTGTTCTAGATATTGTTTTTCTGCAGAAACATTATCTAGAAAATTCTTTAAGGCTTGAAATTTCGGAAGGGCATTTCGGATTTGATTCCGCTAGTGTTACGCGTCATCAAACATTAGTAGGGCTTCCCTACTAGGCTTCATTGTATCTTGGAAGCAATTCGCGAATCCCCTTTGCACACTACTAGTGGAGGCGAATCTTGTCTTAAGGAAAGTGATATCACGCCTTGAAGCAACAAGTTTCTGTTTTCTATCAACGACTACACCTCGTTCACCTCTGTAAAGAAAACACAACCTCAGCTAGGAACTTAATGACGAAAAACCATTAGAAACTAAAATAAATAGAGATCCGATAAAACACCAGAAATTTATGAGGAATAGAGAAAAATCAAAAGAGAAGAAGGTAATTTAAGGTCGGGAAAGAAAAATTAGAAGAAGAAGTCGAAAAAAAGATGTGAAAGATAGGAAGAAAGTTGAAAAAAAATCACACGTAAGGATAAGAAGCAAGGTAGGGTTTGTTTGTATTCTACACATTCGACATGAGTGTTGCTCATTTTCTTTTCTTCGTTTATTCTTTCCAACTTCCCTTCCTCCATGTTCAGTTGGCCAATTCCCATAGAAATTTCCATTTTTTGTTGGAATTATTTTGCCATTAGACCCACGATGCAAGCACTACTAATATAAAACTTCATAGCATAGTATATCATTGATCCCAAATCAAAGAGCGAGTTAATTTTTCTTTTCCAGGTAATAAGATTAGAGTAATGATATATTCACCCCTTCTTCTTACTTGGGACAGCCCCTCGACCGTGAGTACTACTGAGTAGTCGCAAAAAAAAACTCGAGGGGGCTGTCTGAAGTAAGAAAAGGGGACACATATACCTTATCTATCATTTTGTTTACCCTCTCTCTCTTCTATATCCTCAGTCATAGAAACAGATCGAGAAAAGAAAAAGCCATGGCCACCCAAGGTGAAGTCATCACCTGCAAAGGTACTCTCTCATTCATTTTACTTTCTTACTCATTCATCTCAGTTTCTTACTCTGCTATTATCATTTTTTTGTTGATGAAAAAGCTGCTGTTGCTTGGGAGGCGAATAAGCCTCTAGTGATCGAAGATGTTCAGGTGGCCCCACCACAAGCGGGCGAGGTTCGAATCAAGATCCTCTACACCGCTCTCTGCCACACCGATGCGTACACTTGGAGTGGCAAGGTCGTCCATCTATCCCTCCATTTCTCGATCAGATTCAATGTTCTCTAAAACAAAGTTAATCAAGATCCATAAATTCTAACTAATCTATTCTTAAATTTTTTTTTTCCAGGATCCAGAGGGTCTCTTCCCTTGCATTCTCGGCCATGAGGCAGCGGGGTAATTTTATTTTCTTTATTTTTTCCTATCAATCTGCTTCAAGTAATTTTTAGATTTCTTATTATTTTGATCTGAGAGTAGTGATTTAGGGTTGAGATTTGATCCTATAGAGTTGTTCAGAGTGTGTAATTTTCAGATTCCTGATTATTTTGATCTGAGAGTAGCTATTTCGAGTTGAAATTCGACCCTACAGGGTTGTTATGTCTCATTTTTAGATTTCCGATTATTTTGATCTTACAGTAGCTATTTCGGGTTTAGATTCGATCCTGCAGTGTTGTTGAGAGTGTGTAACTTTCAGATTTCTGGTTATTTTGATCTGAGAGTAGAGATTTAGGGTTGAGATTTGATCCTACGGTGTTGTTGAGAGTGTGTAATTTTCAGATTTCTGGTTATTCTGATCTGAGAGTAGAGATTTAGGGTTGATGCTTGATCCTACGGTGTTGTTGAGAGAGAGTGTAATTTTCATATTTCTGGTTATTTTGGTCCGAGAGTAGAGATTTAGGGTTGACGCTTGATCCTACGATGTTGTTGAGGGTGTGCAATCTTCAGATTTCTGGTTATTTTAATCTGAGAGTGTAGAGATTTAGGGTTGAGATTTGATCCTATGGTGTTGCTGAGAGAGTTTAATTTTCAGATTTCTGATAATTTTGATCTGAGAGTAGCGATTTAGGGTTGACGACCCTAATGGGCTGTTGAGAGTGTGTAATTTTCAGATTATTTTGATCTGAGAGTAACGATTTACGGTTGATATTTGATGATCCTACAGGATTGTTGAGAGTGTGGGCGAAGGAGTAACTGATGTTCAGCCAGGAGATCATGTTATACCTTGTTACCAAGCTGAATGCAAAGAATGTAAGTTTTGTAAATCGGGAAAGACGAATCTCTGTGGAAAAGTGCGAATGGCCACCGGAGTCGGTGTCATGATGAACGATCGCAAGAGTCGTTTCTCTGTAAATGGGACTCCTATCTATCATTTCATGGGAACGTCGACGTTTAGCCAGTATACGGTGGTACATGATGTTAGTGTTGCTAAGATTGATCCGAAAGCCCCTCTGGACAAAGTTTGTCTGCTGGGTTGTGGTGTTCCAACAGGTGATTAATTCTCTCTCTCTCTCTCTCTCTCTCTTCATGTTTTGAAGGTCATATTAAGATTTTTCAACTTTTGTAGATGCTTGATTATTTTGCTATTTGTTTTCTATTCTCTGGTTTTTTGACAGCTTTCTAATTTATGCTCTATTTGATGATGCCATTGAATCCTGTAATTCAAGTCATGGTTCTTTTCGCATTTAGTTTAAAGCGTAAGGAAGATTTTTGAGTAATTGGTGACATTGCTGTGATTTAAGCATATTGACATCTTCTTGGTTATTTTTGAGTGTGAATGCACTTTGCATTATTGGGGTCTTGGGGATGCTGTTTGTCATAAAATTGTCTCCCTACATACAAGTCAATTATAGACCTTGCATTGTTGGGGCATTTTATCTGATGGACATTTTTTTATTGCAGTTCTCCATTGGAGTCTTTATTGTTTTCAACATGGAGTTTTGTATACATACACTCACACATATCATACATGCCTAATTTGCTCAATATAGAATGCAGCTTTGGACTCGATACACACTTAGTAAGAGCCTTTACTAATTGATTTCCTGTCTTCACAAATGGTAGACAAACTTCTTTGGAGGCGACTCTCTTTCAAAAAAAGTGTCTGTCCACCTTAATTTGCTTGGTTTGATCCTGTTGAACAAGAATGTGAGCAATGTTTGTTGATGACACCTTATTATCACAACAAAAGCGCGTTGGTCTTTCAGTTTCTATCTCAAATTTAAACATAATATTATGCAATCCAAACAACTCTGTGATTCTCTGAGACATTGCTCTATATTCGACTTTTCACTGGACTTTGCTACCACTAATTGCTTCTTGCTCTGCGAAGTCAAAAGGTTGTCTCCCACTCATGTACGATAGCCAGAAGTAGACTAATGATCGTCAACTGATCCAACCCAGTCAGCGTCAGTGTAGGCTTCCACTCGTAGGTAATCTGGTTACTAAACATAAGCCATTTCCAAGAGTTGCTAAGTACCTCAGAATCTTCTTAACAACTGCAAGACATGATGTCCTTGTAGCATGCATGTTTTGATTGCACATTGATAGCATATGTGATGTCAGGATGAGTTAAGGACAAGTACACAGCGATCATCTTTCCCAAAGTCAGATCTTGAAAAACACAGCGATCAGGAAAGAATATCACCACAATTAAGATTTCAGATAAAGCTGCTAACAGACAAGAGATTAGTCCCAAGCTGATGAACGTGAAGAGTAATGGACATAGATAGGCAAATTACTTAGGGTGATGTCTCATATCCTAGATATAGGAGATAAGGAGCCATCATGGACTTTGTCTCATCCTGCAGGTACAAGGAAAAGAAGGAAAACACATCTGTCATATGATCAAAAGCTCCAGAGTCACTAACCCAAGAGGGAGAGTCAGTGTGATGTGCAAAGGCTGGATACCTTACTGAACATACACAGATGAGGCAAAGACTGCTGCACTCTCCAGCTGAGATAGTAGAAGGCGGCTTTGATGCACAATATCTGCTGGACCGAAGCCAACATGTTTGGAAGATGAGGTGGCACATGCGGTACTTGGTTGAGGTGACTGAGTGGTGGAGAGGTGGCTGTCCTTTTTTTTTTGAATGATGCAGTTTAGGTTGTTGTCCTTATCCTTGTGTTCTTATTGCCATCTCTTACCACTTCTTGTCACTTCGGGGTTATTGCATGAAGATCCTTTTGCTTTCTTCACTTTGTTCTAGGCAATAAACCTCTCTTAAACCCGAAAGATCCCTATTGAGTATCTAATTCCTATTTGTCTCAAATTCAGGATTTAAACCAGGAAGGAACTGGTTTAAATCCTGAACTGGTTTAAACCAGGATGGAACTCACTTTTCAAAAACAAAAAAAAACCAGGAAGGAATTCATTTACTCAGTTCTACTCAATCAATAGTCTGATAGTGATCCAACTCTTCCTACACCCCTTTGAGGAACCACGAAGTATTGAACAACACTCTTCTCCCCCAACAAAGAGGTGCAAATCTTGCCAGACTTGATAAACTCTGGCAAGGTTCTTTCTCTGCTATATACCAACTTGGCCGCACGATCCCTGATCTTTTTGGTAATGGAAAGAAACATCTTAGTCTGGTGAGTCTGAGGTCACGCAGACCTAACTAGCCATGACATGATCATCAGATTCTCATGTTCCCACTTGGCATGGGAAGAATCCTCAATAGATGGCTTCTGGACTTGCCCAGTCAAGTATCCTAGCCTTTCTCACTCGTCGATGTACATTTTGGGCGACTATGATCACTCCAATTAGTTTAGTTCCTTCCAATTTGACTATCGTGATCTTGATATTAGGGTGTCATTCATCCCTATGATACGAGATCCAAATTCCGGGATCTCGGTAACAATACTGACAACCTTCAAACTCACACTAGCCAACATCTTGGTCTTTTGAAAACTCAACCAACCCTAGTTGGGCATGAGATAACCTTCGGCCACACCCCGAACAGGTGTACCAACTGCAACATTTTTCCCTACTACAACCAACAAACACAAATTTTGTAGGGGCGGTAGGGTGTATATAGCGAAATCGTCACAACCCGCTCCATACTTCTCCAAATCACACTAGATCAGTATTTTTTCCTTTCAAGATTTTTATTTCTGACGAAACATTCACAATCTCCACTTTTGCAAACCCTAGATTGAGCAGATCATTCCAATATTTCAAATTTTCTTTTTTGGATTTTTCGAGATAACAGCTCATTGGACATCCAAACATCCTAAAAAATTCCCAAAAAACTTGTGAAATCACCCTTCATCAAACTGTACCTGCTTCAAACTTCAAGGCATGGTCGTACGGTTGCTGTCGTCGCTCGGATGATACTATGACATCACCCTTTGGTGTGCAAAGGACAAAAAGGAGAAATTGATGCGGATCGATTCAAAAAAAACTTCTGCTTTAATACCAAGTTATGATGAATAATAAGAAGAGATTGATTCCCTCTCTAAACAAACTTTTATATTAATAAAAAAATAAATACAAAAATGGTCTTATTACTCGTATAGACCTATTTCAACATGATCCAACAGAGTCGATTGATTTTATTTTCACTTAATGGCATCAAAATATGGATAATACAGTCCCAAATCTCTGTTGCAACTAGGTAGTGGATCAGGGGATTTACGGATTCCTCAGCACTAGAGCACTTGCTGCACAAATTCTGCAACCTCCGATTTCTGTTGATTAAATGATTGATGGTCAAAACTTTGTCCCGCCTTGCTGTCAAACAAAATGCAATTACTCTAGAAGGGGCTGGCAGCGCTTTCTGCTCTTCTTTTCCAAGTAGTTGATTACATGGATTTTACTCTAAATTCCCCATTTGTTGTTAAAGTCCATATCAGTGTTTCAAAATGTGGATGTGGTTCAGAATGTAGCCAAAGCAAATCCTAGTCGACTTCGCACAACACGGTCAAGTACTCGGTTGATGGTGCCAAGCACTCGATTGATGCAGTCATAACTTGGGAGAGTCGGAGGAGTTTTGATTGACTTTGTAGGGCAAAATGCAGACTTGGACAAGAAGGCATCCAAGGTAAAAAGAGAGTTGACGCGGGGGAGTCAATGATGCAGGGGAGTTTTGAAATTGTGGTCCATATCCTGCGATCCTTGTAGTGCTATCATTCATAGGGTTGTATGTGCTACATCCATGTTCTAGCTTTCTATATGTAAGACAAAGGATGTCTTTGTTCACTTGCAAGGTAAAACAAAGGATGTCTCTGTTCTATGCAGTTTAAGCCACGAGTTCAACTTAATTATAACAACTGTTTTTTTCATCCATTGCTTGTCAGACTGCCTTATGTTTGAAGTATTTTGGCTACATTTTTTATTTCATTTATATGGCTTTTTTTATCTGGGAAAAATAATAATATAATTCAAAAGGGTCCATTTTCCATGGTTTTCTTCATATTCTGGTGCATGTATGTTTTTGTGGGGAGATGATAAATTCGCACCCCCTGTAGAATGATTCGCACCCCTTATAACGTGAATTGTGCCAAACTTTAACGTTTTTTCACGTCAAATCACATTAAAAGGGGTGCGAATTCTCCTACAGGGGGTGCGAATTTATCATCACCTTTTTTGTGGCTGCATTACTCTAGTTTGAATATTGGTTTTGGTTGGGTGTTTTTCTCCATTTTCTGATGTATAGTGCTATCTTTAGGTCTTGGAGCAGTTTGGAACACGGCAAAGGTAGAACCAGGTTCCATTGTTGCTGTTTTTGGCCTTGGAACTGTTGGCCTTGCGGTAGGTTGTCAAACAAGCACCTCTTAGCTGTGATATACTGGTGCTATGTTTTTTTTTCGAATGGCTATACTGGTGCTATGTTGACTTTTGAAAAGTTATCTGCTTCTCACTTTGACAGGTTGCAGAGGGTGCAAGATCAGCTGGTGCTTCTCGCATAATTGGGGTTGATCTAGACAGCAAAAAATTTGATGTTGGTATATCTTTTACTATTCTCAGGCATCTTGATATCTTTTACCCAAAAGTAATTTTAATTCATGAGTCGCAGCATGATTAAGCCATTTCACATTTCAAATAGGTCCTGAAGTAATCAATTTTGATTGTATGGTTGATCACTTCCTTTGGGAAGGTTCTTACTTGTAACGAGTTTTTAAAATAGCTTATTTTTTCATTTTTCAGATCTCCACTTGACATTTATTCCAATTCTCTATAATCTATATACTACTTTTCCCTTGGAAATTGTTCTTAAGAGTAAATGATGTGAGCTACCTATATTAAGTTTGGACCTTGGCTTGTATGACAACTTGAATTTAACAACCTTGCTTTATCCTTGATAAAAGAGTTTTTTGAAGTGAAATCACCCTGCTGTTATCGACGTGTCATTTCTAGCAAAACCTATGCATTTCCAGCATGGATTTCTATAATCCATATATCTCTTTGGTATGCATTTTATTTTTTTGGTAGGGACGATAAAAGAGATGAGCTGGTTCCAGGAGGAAAGGATCCTTCTTCTTCCAGTCCATCTATACTTTTGGGTATGCCTATGTGAGAGACAATTGCATTTTTAGCAAGTTTTGGAATTGGGAACAGTTCTCTATTCAATTCCATGTTTGGATGTAGTGCTACTGTCAGTCTCGTAGAATGAGAAAATGTCCCATCAAGAGCTTGATAGCTCACAGGGCGGCCATAGTGGGGGTGTAGGGTTCCTATAGTTTAGCTATCAGTAGGCGGCCGTAGCCTTCTTATAGTTTTGGCGCTAACTTTGTGCTTCATCTCTCTGTCCTTGTCTCATTTGATTTGAGTTTATGTTGTAATGGAGTAGAGTTTTAGAGCATCTTGCACCTCATTACAAGAACCCATGACTAGAACTGGATTCTACCTTGAGCCTTTTATACTATGTAAGGACCCAAAAACAATGGCATTTGAAGGTTGCCAGAAAGAAAGAGGTCCTTCTGCAATATATGGTTCATTTATGCCCTAGTTTTAATCCATAGAGCAGAAAACTAGAGGTATGGTTCATTTATGCCCTAGTTTTAATCCATAGAGCAGAAAAGTTGAGGTACACTATTCTAAATAACTCTGCTTAGGTTCTTTTGTTAAGCATTTTAAAGTTATTGGGTAGATTGGATTCCTTTCCACATTGATGAATGAGATTTTTTTATTGGAGGAGCTAAGATTCTCAATTCAAAGATCTGTCCTAATTTTATATTATTAAATTACCTTTTTTTCAAATGGTATTTATGGTTGGAGTTTTTAAACTTCTCTCAAATTTTATGTGAATATTACTGTCGCATGCAGCAAAGAAGTTTGGTGTCACAGAATTTGTGAACCCAAAAGAGCATGAGAAACCAATACAGCAGGTTCTTGTCGACCTCACTGATGGTGGCGTTGACTACAGTTTCGAGTGCATAGGAAATGTTTCTGTGATGAGGGCTGCTCTAGAATGTTGTCATAAGGTAAGATTATGTATTTTATGAGTGTGTGAAAGTTCTCTTTGTGGATAAACAGCTGTCACCTACAATAATACCCATTTGCTTCAGGGTTGGGGAACATCGGTTATTGTGGGTGTCGCAGCATCTGGTCAGGAGATCTCTACAAGGCCTTTTCAGCTGGTCACAGGACGTGTTTGGAAAGGAACAGCCTTTGGTGGATTCAAGAGCCGCTCTCAAGTGCCTTGGCTCGTAGAGAAGTATCTTAAGAAGGTATTCTAGTGACTCCATTGTATTTTCATTACTGTCTATTGCTAGTCAGAACATGTAGTTGTTTCTCCTGCACTCACACACTTCAGCTTCTTGCCCACCAGTCACGCACGCATTTGCCCTGCCCCATTTGATCAGGACTCTCCTTTCTGAAAGGCTTTTCTAGTTGGTTTCTCCTTTTTCACTTGGTTGCCAAGCCTAAAATCTCCACTGCTTTTACAGTTTATTGGTAGTAAAAAATGATATATGTAGCGTCTCTTCCTTTATTTTCCTTTTTCAGGAAATTAAAGTGGACGAGTACATCACCCACAATATGACCCTCGGGGAGATAAATGAGGCCTTCCACCTGATGCATGAAGGTGGCTGTCTGCGATGTGTGCTTGACGTGCATACTTAAGGTGATCTCTTTCAATTTTACTGCATATTCTGCCTTAGGGCTTAAACTGCACCTAAATATCTGACGGATATTCCATTGCCTTGTGAATTGTATCTGCTGAATCTCGTTGGATTAATGTCAACGACATGGAAATTTATGGATATTTTTGGTAGGGCTAAGAACCCTACTATAGATATGGTTGAACCAGATGGAGCTCATTTTTTAGCCTTTAAACTATGCCTGGAATACAAGGATCAAGTGAGCTGAAGTTACTACGTATAGTGACTCAGCTCAAACAAGATCCAAATCTCTAGGTCCGTTCCAGATCCGAGTTGGATCGAAATGCTACTGATTGGATTCTAACCGATTCGGACTCGGCTTATCCAATGTCCATTGCATTTTGCATTCTCCTGGTTCAACCAAAGAAAAGTGTAATGCTTTAGTAGGGTGCGAGCTCGTTGTAATACCAATGAGGTGCGACCACTACGGCATATTGGAGCTGGAGCTCGCCTTTGAATGATCTAGACCATCCACTTAATAGACTTTTTTTTTTTATATCCCATGTCCTACGAATCAGGCCAATAATCCAATCCTGACATCTGATAATAAGTACCTGTCTGTAGTTGAATATGAATTGTCAAAAGATACATGTAGAAAATTCTTCACATTCACAAACACAGTATTGGATGTTAGGATTGCACCACGGGGGTGCTTTTTTGGGCCATACGAGATTCAAACCAAGGCTTATCGAACGAGGGGGTGGGTGTGAAATTAAGACTGTTGACCTTTTAGAACTTCACAAAGCGGCATGGTCTTGGACTCATCCCGAGTAGACATCCCATGCATAATATATGAGAAATGACTCAAAAAAAGTATAAATTGCGTATAAAGAGGGTCAGATTGCCGATCATGGTTTACCTTTTGTTTGTGGAACCCTAAATAAGGTTTCAAGTATAAAGAGACTAGGATCATCTGATTAATTAATTCTCAATGGCATTAATCTCTACTTACTTACCTTTTTAGCATTTCCATACTATTATTTAGACCTGGCAAAAAGTGACCCAGACCTGCGGGTACACCCGGCCTACCCGTAAATTCCGGGTCTGGGTCACCAATCTGTGACCCGTTTAAAATTGATCCACGGATCCACCCGGCCCGTCAAAACTGGGCCGGACCGGGTGGACCCGCGGGTGCCCGTAGAGAATTACAAAAGTTTTATTTTGGCCTTTTTTTCCCGTAATTGTCATATGTTAATTTTCTTTGTAGTTTTTTTTGGTAATTGTCATATATTAACACCTTTTCGTATTTTTTTTGAAATTTTTCTTCCGTAATTTTTCATTTAAAAGTTAGTAACCGTATGACTATTATAAGTTGCTATTATTTTATTGCTAGCCACCTGTGCGCAACTCGTACTTCTGTGGGATCTTTGCAGCAAAGGATGTGGACAAGCCGAAAAGTAGACTCAGAGAAGGTGGCTAGGGAATCCCTATTTTAAAAAATTAATCTTAAAAAATAATATGTCAGAAATCTGGCCGGCCGGCGGGTCGGCCCTGGTCCAAGCATAGTGACCCATAAAATTTTCCGGGTCATTTTGACCCGGCCCGTTTGACCCGGACCCGTACGGGCCAGGTCAAAACCGGCCCGGCCCGCCTGTTTGCCAGGTCTACTATTATTGGGAAAATCGTTATAAGAAATTAGCTTTTACACGCCTTGCTAAAATATGTTAATTGGCACTGCTTTTGCCTTGTTTACTTGATCAAATCTTGATTCGATACCATTGATCAAGGATGAAAAATATGTCCCAAATATGTATTTTAGACTTCGATCTTAGCACTCTTGTGATTGAGATCCTTGTTTGGCACCATACATTGACCCACTAGGTTGTCCCTCTGATGATCCATCTAAGGAACGGTCCTGATTACCCAGCACATACGCCAAGTGTGCAGTGTTGGAGTCATTTTCATTCATCAGGACTAGAAAACAGATTTTGTCTTGTTCATCTAATTCATCCTATTTGGCTGCTCATACATGCAACAGCTAGCCCGTGATATGCCTTCTGCTAGGGTCCCTATCAAATCCCTTCTAAATTTTTATTGAGTTGAAGTTTACCAAAGAACTAAAGAAGGTTGGGCTCTTTGGAGGCTATTCAACGGCAACTCACTGAGTCTGTTCCGTTTCTAACCGACCTACCTCATTCCCAGCTGAATTTGCTCTTTGAAAAATCCTCCCACAAGTAAACAAAGGGTGGATAGTCTCTCGAGTTTGAAAGTCATAGCCACTTCATTCAGTGCGTGGAATTAACAAAAAAAAAAAAAAAAAACAGTCTGAACTCTATTCCATCTCAACTACAATTGTTCAAATTCTCTGGTGGTTCGATCGGACTACCACTCAACCGATTAGTTAGGGAAAAGTTGGCGGGTTTAATAGTCAGATGGGAGTATGAATAAGTTGGGACGATCAACCAAATATTGTGATGATTGATTAGATTTAGATTTAGATTTAGATTTCTGTATTTTCCAAATTTCGAGTGGGTTTTGTTTGTTTTCTCTCTCAATCGATTGCCTTACCAATTCACCACCCTCCATTTAGATTTCAATAACACAAACATTAATACTGGTTTTTGGTTATTTGTCAATTCAAGCCTAGATATCCAATCTGACAAGAATCCATTTAGATTTCAGTAAGACACTAACAAAATTATTATTGGGATTGGTTATTCGTCAATTCAAGCCCAGATATTTCTGGATTAGGTTGGTTCTAAGATTATATACATATAAAGTAGAATCAAAATGAATTGATTGCTCATTCCATATAATTGAATCAAGATATTATATAATTGAAAGCTGTAATATTTCTTTGTGTGAGTGGTTTATACTTTACATGGAGCGTTTTTCCCAATTATGAAAGCGATTCTACTCACATTGGACCTTAACCCAACACCTTATGACACGGCTTATGATGAGCTGCTAAATCAAGTTCTCATTTAGGTGAAGTGTGATATTAGAAGTATATTGACTGTCCCCTAATAGTTGAATACCTTTTTTTTTGTAAAGATAATGGTATGAATATGAGAAAAGTGTTTCTAGTCTGCCGACTAGAGATCATTCTCTAGTTCGGCGACCAAAAAACATGGGTCCCACCTTATTTGAGTGATGCAAAGCATTCATTTGATGGGCCCTGACATAGAGAGGGTGTCCACAAAAAATCAGCTACATAGGATCATCCCAACCCTGTGATTTGTGGAGCTTAAAATGGACGGCTATAAATCGGTACAAATCTGTCCATTTTTTAGCTCCACAAATGAAAGGGTTAAAATGATCATATGAAGCTGATTTTTTGTGGACACCCTATCTATGATGGGGCCTATCAAATGAATGCTTTAGATCACCACAAAAAATGTGGGACCCAAGTGTTTTTGGTCGCCGGACTAGAGAATGATCTCTAGTCGGCAGACTAGAAACACCTCTCTCTATAAATATATGGCATACCAATTCCTTACTTATTGATGATGAGATTATTGATGTAGAGACAATTCCAATAAGATTGAATTTACCTGTTCAAACGCATCCAATTGGAATTAAATTCTAGATGCATTTCATCGCTCCACTGAAAATTCCCTCTGTCCTTCCCCTTACGCTTACTGTACTCCAGCTTTGTAGTTTCTGCTGTTTTATAAACATCCTTCGATTGATCCACTCAACTAGGAAACTAAAGGACAGAGGTCGTACCTATCGAAAAAGGAGGAATGTAAATATCATCAATGGTGTATCCCTAAGATTCTGCATTACTTTATCAGCCCTTATTTTTAATTAAATACTGCTATCGTGACTCAAGATATCCAGTCCAAGGTGGAATATTTGTCAGACCCCGCTTCTCCAAAAATTCCAGAAACCAATCCCTTTCCCTTTCAATCGATCCACACCAACGATTTCTATAGGGTATATGTTTTACCCAAAAAATTAGAGGGAAGATTCAAAATAATCTCCCTCTTGCTTTTTAAATCTCTTGTCTTTTAGCAGTGCCTTGAGACTTGAACCCAAAACCATGTGTGTCATGTGAGTTGGCTTGGAATCCAATGCAAGTTTTCTAGTTGCACATTGAAAAGTTGAAGAAACTTTCACCTCCATATAAGAGGTAGTGCGGAGACAAAAGCTTAGGCCTTTCAGGAGGCATTGGAATTTGTTGGGAGACCTAATTTTACAACAATACCAAAGTATCATTGTGAGTGTTGGTAGCATATAAGTTCTAAACTATGGATACCCAATTGAAATAATAAACAATCCACATGCACAAAGATGCGCACGACTCAACAAAATTACGTACATCGAAGGGAGACACGCAGGGAGAGCCAATTTCTTCTCCTCTCACTTTTGCATAAGGTACGACGCTACCTTAAATAGTCTGTCTCTTTCCCCATTTGTTTCTCTCTCTTGGTCGAAGTAGGAAGTATCATATCGAGAAATTATCTGGTGCAAGGCCTTACAACAATAAGGCCTTTGTACGGTGGAAGTACCACCCTTAACATTTGATCCAACAACAGCTCCTCAAAAAGCTGAAAAAGTGAGCTGCTGTTGGATCAAATATCAAGGGCAGTACCCCTACCGTATTGTTGTAAGGCCTTACACCATATAAAATCTCGCATCAAGAGATCCCATACTTTACCAAGCCCGGTAATACCTTCCTCTCTTTATTTTCTTTTCAAACAAGGAAAAACTCCAAAGAGAAGGACAAACCTATCCAAACTAGGATGAACCCCACCCCACTCATCTCACATGGGAAATGAGACAGAATCCCAATAGACTAGGATGAACCCCACTCGTCTCTCATGGGAAATGAGACAATCCCAGTAGAGCTCTCTTAATTATATGGGTAATTATAAATATAGGCACTGTTTAAACGATGTAAAAGAGAAAAACAATAAGGGGAAAGTCCTTGTTCTTCCACTCCGTTGTGTCTTGCTTATCTTATTCACCTGTCACTACAAAAAAAACATGTTTCTAAAAGGGAAATGATATCAGCACTGCAATGTTTCAATAGAAGTGCGGTCCTAGATTGTCTTTTCTTATTATGAGAACTGTAATATCCTTTTTGACATGTCATTAAAAACCAAAACGACAATATGCTTCTGCGCATCTATTATAACATTGGAGTGCTGATATCATTTCCCTTCTAAAATAAGCAAATAACTCATTTTTATTAAGGATCAAACTCCAAACCTTCATATTATTAAAAATGACAAATGTTTTTCTCTCGAGGATCCTTTTCCACATGGGATGCACCTTTGTGTACAGACTCATCCACAATAGTCCATGCACCTGCAAAATGAACGGTTCTGATCTTATCACGATCTAAATAGGAATTATGATTGCCACTTTTCAAAACAAGGTTTTAAATTTCAGTCTTGGGAATAATTTCGGTCCTCACCAAAATTGAAATTTCTGCCGAAATCCTAAAATTTAGTAGAAGCGCTCAAAATGTTGGTTTTTTGGGCAAAATTCTGTAAGGTCACGTTTGGATACCAACAAGAGTTAGATTTGGATTCAGTTGATATTTTGAACTGGATCAGATCCTTAGATTTCCCAAATCAGCCACGACAGTGCAAAAAATTATGATTTTCAAATTTGTTCTGCGAGACATTATTTGGAAATAAATATTTGTGGCAACTTCCTTTACTATCACTGCTCCTCAACGTTGCTTGCAGCAGCGAGACATCCCTCCCTTCTCTCTCTCTTAAAACAAGATATGAAGATGATTGATGCGTTTTGTATCCAAAACTCAAATCCAAATCAAAATACAAATGCATGAGGTATCCAAACGGCCCTAAATAAATAAAAATTAATATTTTATCGAAATTTTGGCCTAAATTTCGAATTTGGAACGTTTGTCCTGACCGAAAGCCTCCGGCTGAAATTTAAAAACATGGTTTTGGTAGGAAAGAGCGTAAAAGTGACTTTCTTATCAGCATCAATCCATTCAATCCCAACAAGGAGTCACGTCTAAAATGGAGTGCTGTACGACTACTCCAACCTTTCTCTCTTAATTTTAAGCTTCTCATCAAGGCGCTCTAACCTTCTTTCATTTGACTAAAACATCTCATCGGTAACTGTCACAAGCACTGAAGCTAACCTCAAACAGTGGGCTGTACCTATCAAAACAAGAAGGCATGTCATTACTTTATTAATTAAATACTCCCCTCAAGAGTCAAGACACAAAGACGAAGGAAGAATAAATTCCAGACCCCACTTCCCCAAAAATTCCAAAACCCAATCCCATCCCCTTCCAATCAACCAACCAAACAATTTCTATGGGCACATAAAAAAAACCCCTGGAAACATAAAACCCATACAATCTCAAGCCATAACAAAACAAGAAAGATAAGATGATAACGATAACGCTACAAAACAACAAAATACAATATCTGTACAAAAAAATGGCATCTAAACCTGATTGGTGGGAACAGAAGTTGTGGGACCCACATGCATGGGTGAGGTCTTGACCATGAATCCGTTCCTAACCGACTCATCCTCATCGTGATAAACGTAAGCAAACCCACCGTGCCGAGTTAAATCCATCCCGGCCATCTCGTCCTCCGCAGAAATACGCAAAAGCCTCAATCGATGAAGCACGTAAAAAAGAGTTCCCATAAGTGCGCTCACCCACCCAATTATAACCGATATTTGGATAACGTGCGCCGCTAGTAACCTTCCACCCCCTCCCATAAAAAGTCCGTATGGCCTTCCGGGCCGACCAGGATAGACCTCGTTCACGTACTTCTCCCGCGCGAACAAACCCGTAAATATAATCCCCCAAGCCCCACACCCTCCGTGTAGCTGAGCCGCTTCTAAAGGATCATCATACTTCAGCTTCTCGGCTAACCGATTGCAGCCGATCAAAACGGCTGCAGCCACGAAGCCGCATATAATCGCGGCCCATGGGTCCACCACCGAGCAACCGGAAGTTATAGCCGCGAAACCACCTAACAGCCCGTTACAAACGTCGGTGACGTTCCAGTGACCGGAGATAAGCCGTTTCCCAAACAGAGTCGTTAGAGCTGCCGTACAACCGGCTAATGTTGTCGTGACAGCTGTCCGTCCCACCGCGCTCCACTGCCCGTAGTAGGACCCACTTGCACCGTAGCTTCTTAAGATGGTTAGGAACGAGCCGGGGTTGAACCCGTACCATCCGAACCAGAGGAGGAAAGTTCCGAGCACTACTAAAGACGCGCTATGGCCGCGTAACGTAACGGATCGGCCGGTATGGTCGAATCGGCCGATACGGGGACCTTCGATTAAAGCACCCCATAAACCAGCTATCCCTCCGACCATGTGAACGACACCAGAGCCCGCAAAGTCGATGACTCCGGATCCGAAAAGTAAATTATCGGATCGGGATGGGCTGGCCCACCCGTCGGCCGACCAGAACCAGTGGGAAACAACAGGGTAGACGAAGCCTGTTAAAAAGGAGGAGTAGATGAGATACGCGACAAATTGAGTTCGCTCCGCGATGGAGCCGCTTGTTATACCGGCTGCGGCTATTGCGAAGGCCCATTGATAGAGGAAGTGGCTGTAGTCGAAGGACGGGGAGGGGGAGGGGAGGTTTTTGAGGGCGAAGAAGTGGTGGCCGATGAAGGGGTTGGAGGGAGAGCCGAAGGCGAAGGCGAAGCCGAAGAGGAAGTAGAAGAGGGCGCCGGCAGCGGCATCTAGGACGTTGGTGAGCATGATGTTCATGGTGTTTTTGGCGCGGACGGAGCCGGCGCAGAGCATGGCGAAGCCGAGTTGCATTGAGAAGACGAGGTAGGCGGAGAAGAGGAGGTAGGTTGTGTCGATGGCGTAGGTGGCGTCGGAGAGATGGGCTGAGACGGTGGTGAAGCGGGAGCAGATGTAGGTGGCGGCGGTGGTGGCGGTGGTGAGATTGGCGGTGGTGGTGGAGAGGAGAGGGGCTAAGAATTCAGCCGAGCAGGTTAGGTCCGCCATGGCTCGGCTTGAGAGAGGACCGACTTTTATGGTGGACTTTGTTGGAACTTGGGAAAAAGGGAGAGGGGTGCCTTTTATAAGGATCAAGGTACGCTTAGTCTCTCTCTCATCTTTTATTTTGAGAAATTATATGATGTAAGGGCTTAGCTTTTGTACGGTGGAAGTAGAACCTTGACATTTGATCCACAGCAGCTCTTCGAGAAGTTCAAAAGGTGAGCTGCACTTAGATCAAATATGAAGGCAGTGCCCCTACCGTATTGTTGTAAGCCCTTACAACATATAAAATCTCTCCTCTTTCTTATCCAAGATCCACAGTCTCTCCTACCCATAAAAAAAAAGAAAAAGATTCACACTCTCTCGTTTCTTATTTGGAATGAGGGTCGGCATTCTAACACACGTGAGTTACGTGTGCACAATCTTAACAGTTCATCTGGTGTAAGAATTCTGATGGGTTTTCTATAGATTGGCTATGACCCATAAATCATAGCCATTAATATGGTAACCATAATACTAGTTGTGGCTTATCCATAAAGGGCCCGCCAAATCAATGGTCCAGATAAAGTAGCATGTATCGCCCACGATGCAGATAAGACGAGCTGATGGCCTAAATAGTAGCCTTTTTATTAAGGCTTCTGCTATGCACAACATGGAAGATGGGGCATTTTGTGATGCAGGGGCATCTACGGCGTTCGTAGGCCCAGCATATCAAATAAATGATCAAGCTATTTCAGACCGTCGGATCATGAAATTGATGACACGTATCGACGTTCGAGATTGGAATTATGCAAGATCATATTTTTCGGGGGCCAAACAAGGCAAGTTCGTAAGAGTTCTAGACGGGGCGCAGATCAACGGCTCACGTTGATCCCATGGAATAATGAGTTTCACTTTCATTAGAATTTATTTTGAATTTAGTTGGAAGAATTCCATACTGCCTTGAACGTCCAAAAGTAGAGATTATTTAGGAGTTTGATAGGTTTTAGGATAGTTTAGACTGGATAAATATTGGGTGAGATATTTTAGAAGTTTTCTTTTGTTTTGTTTACTTATTTTAGTAGATTTAGGACATCCAACCAAGAGCTGGTCACGTGTAAAACGTTTTTGATTTGATCAGCCTAAAAGCAGCCCTTTACCTGCTTATTGTTATCACCAGATTTGCATAGCTCTCACCCTCTATAATTTTAGAACAGCCAAATCCTCTCTCTTTACCTACCTTGTAAACCCCAGGCCTCAATCCTTAGTATAGCCAATTGAAAGTCCCTCTCTTGTACCCAATTTTCACCCCACCAATTAACAGCCCTTGCTTGAGTCAACAGAACCACCTTTGCACTCCCCCTTTAATTCCTTTACATTATTTATGTAATCAGACCATCCAAGATCTCATATTGATATAACCGATTACCCTTTCCGTTCAACACAAAGAGCCCTTTACTCTTAGCAGCCATTAGTTCCACATTAGAGTCCTTGCACAACCAACCATCAATAAAGATTTTCACTCGTTTCACCTAATTTTAGGCCCTTTTCAATAGCTCCTTTCATCCTGTTCCTTTAGTTTTCCTTCCCTTTTCCTTACATTTACCTATCCTAAGACTACCCCTTAAACTTAAGTTTTTCCACTGTAACATTCGTTCCTTTGGTATTAAAGCTTCTGCTATTCGCCGCTCCCTGCGTCAGACGGTCATTGCCGTAGTTCTAATTTACTTTCATTAGCTTCTCCAAAATACACCCATGTATTTAGGGAGAGACGGAGATCTTCTGCCAAGCAATGGGTCATGCATCCATCACCAACATACAAGTGGTATGTTTGGCTTGCCCAAAATTGTGGTTTTTGAATTCTAATAGAAGTTGTAATATTTTCAATTTGAAAAACACTAAAATGTTTTAAGGAAAAAAATCACGATATAAGAATTGATTGAAGAGCCACTTTCATTGACAAAAGTCTGGCCTAATATTTAGAGATCTTTCCAGAGAAATTTAGTAAAAGTTGATTTTTTGGCCATGTTATAATTTTCAATGATTAACTGAGAAATATTTTGCAAATTAGGAATTTATAAATAATAGAGCCTTTTGACATACCCAATAGGGGGGATGGAAGATCATACGAGAAACCGACTTATTTCTCTTGAATGAAGATCTGCTTGGTTCCCCACTGGAACAGAAGATCATACGAGGGACCGACTTCTCTCATGGTCATCTAGCGAACGAATACATGTTCAGTTTCACGGCAACTTGTTAGTTACCTAAACCTCTCCCATATGGTCCCACCTTGTTTACACCCCCCACTTAGGACCATAACATTTCATCATGCTCTGTGCATCCCTCGGCCTACTCTATAATAACTTCACTCACTTCCGTGACTTGAACACATGACGTGGTGTGCTCTGAAACCAAATGTTTAAAGTACTAAACAATATGCCAAAAGCCCAAAAACTTATGGAACACGTTAGGCTAGGCCCTTTAAATCTATCGCATCTAGGCTAGGTCCTACCTAGTCCAGCACCTAGGCAGGCCCCCACTTAGGACCCTAACACAACTCTTTTAAATTTGAATTGCATTGTGATGATGATGGTAATGCAAGTTAAATAATGGAGATGATCCCCGCCCCCTGGGGGGCAGTACGCATGCGCCCCCTATTATGGTAAAATCGGTCTTGGCCTTCACGACCCGGACACGTGTCAAGAAATAATCCGACGGTTAGAAATAGATCACCTTTCGCTCTCCATAAGGTTTTTCCTATGTACAATATATACGAAGGGGCATTTTAGTAATTTTAGCTGAAAAGGTCATACCTATAATTCTAATTTACTTTCATAAGCAGCTCCAAAATACACCCATTTATTCAGGGGGAGAGAGAGAGAGAGAGATCTTCTACCGAGCGCAACTTTTCGGAGATGGGTCATGCATCCATCACCACCAGACAAGTGGCCATATGCCTCTATGGAACACATCAAAAAGGCAGTATTTAATTTTTTATACTTTAACACTCCTCCTCACGTGTGGCCCACTTGGCAGAATGTGAATTTTTGATAACAAGGAGGTTTGAACTCGAGACCTTTGGCTCTGATACCATATTAGCTTACCAACTTCTCCAAAAGCTTAAACTGTTGGAGAAAGGCAGTATTTAATCTTTTATACTTTAACATGTCTCACCTAGTCATGCACCTACGCAGGCACCCACTTAGAACCGTAACACAAGTCTTTTAAATTTGGATTGCATTGTGATGATGATGGTAATAGAAGTTGAATAATTTTAATGTAAAAAAATAGAAGTCCTCTGTGGCCTAAATTGTCCTAATTAACAATGAGATGTGGCGTAGATTAGGAAAATTAGGGTCTGACTTTCGTAGTTCCTACCAATACATGACTTTGAAGATAGGGAAAGGACCGTGGATGGTACGGATACTACGGACCAAACAAACATTTCTTATTTCCTACGGATGGGAGACTATGGTTGATTTCAGAGTGTTCTCCCATTTCACAATTCAGCCAATTAAAGAAGATTCAATCTGCATTTTCAATAAGCCATACAAGTCTTGGCTAGTTGCGTAAGGCTTTTCATTATCCCTCTTTTTCATTCCTACAAAAGCAAAGGGGAGAATAGTCGCGGATCATGGTTAGACCACCAAATTAGAATAAAAAATCTTCGGATGAGGTTGGGGTTAGGGGAAGTGGTATATTCGTCCCCCTTTGTTCGCATAATAAATCATAAATAAACTAGGAGGTGGCCAAGGGAAGAAAAGGGGGCGAATATACATCACTTCCCTAATAAATATTATATGGCATGCAGGTGGCCACACCTTTGGTTCGTCCAGACCGTCCACCTGATTGCCTTACAATCCAGTTTGGACAATCTTAATATCTAATTAAATGTAGTTTGGCTATTGAATCTGGACCGTTGCTTGCCTGTCCATTTATAGGCGTGATCAGATAGTTAAAATCATCCAATGAATTAGCAAGCTTTTGGACCTGTTTGAGATGTTAGATGGGCCCATTGCATCAAAAGTCTGGATCTGTGATCTCTGATTCAAATACTTCTTGGGTGGTTTATTTACTTGAAGAAATAGGGTTGATTTACTTGTAATACTGGAATCCAACTGGATAATGAAATAAGTAGACAAAAATAATCTTACCAACAAAAATGGGAAATGTTATCATCACTACTGTATTTTGATGAGGGCACTCCTCACTTTATTCAAATTACGGTATGGCCCGCACCATGGGATGATCCAAACCGTCCATTAGATGGGCCACAGTCTAAATAGGTTGTGCCCCAAAAATTATTTCCATATGTTGACCCTAACCCTCCGATCTATACAGGGTTAGGATCAACCCTCTAACATTCATATCAGAGGCTTAGGTTCAACCTATGGAAATGATTTTTGGGGCACAACCTATTTAGCTGTGGCCAATCTAAGGGACGGTTTGGATCATCCTATGGTGCTGGCCATACCGTACTTTTAATAAAGTGAGGAGTGCCCTCATCAAAATACAGTAGTGCTGATAACATTTCCCACGAAAATAAATAGATGAATTTTCCATTTCTCATTATGGTATTTAAAATTTACATTCCTAATTACTACTAATTACTTTTCAAAAAGTCTCAAATTATTTACCCAAGAGTTTTATTATTATTTTAAATGATTATCCATAGTGGTTTATTGTTACTTCCCTCAACCCATTTTACTATTTTCTCTTTTAAATTAGATTATAAATATTCTGATGAAGCATATTCTATGTCCTGGGTTGCAAAGGTTGGGCCCATCTTGTGGGCCATCAGAACCAACCCAAGCCCAACCAATCTTGGGGTGTCTCTTTGCAGCCAATCAAGCTTATAAAATCCAGGTTCTAGCTTGTAAAATCTACTACTGTAAATCCTGGATTATAAAATCCATTATCCGAACGGCCTCCTAGTGTTTAACTATTCCCAACATGGCTTCCATCTACCTGCAGAATGCAGAAGCCAGTAAAGCTTTTTTTTCCCCTCCAACCTGGTGATGGCATTATAGGACTGAAATTATGTTACTTCTGAGTCGAATAATCTGTGTTGGGCTCGCAATCGGTTCTCAGAATCCAAAGCAAACAGGGCCCAAGTGGTCTGAGGGGTGACATTCAATAGAGTAACAGAAAGCCTAACCATAGAAGGAAAGTAGATCTCCCTTCATGATTCCAAGTCCAACAACAGATTCTGTAAGTTTTCGTAACAAAGCTCCATGACAAGATGTGAACAATAAATAGACACAATAACTGGAAATGGCGAAACATATGCTGTATCCATGTAGCATGTTCTCCCAACTGGTTGATGAAGTCCGTGATGTATATCTGAAGTAGCGTTATAGTTCAAAAGATGATCACCGGTCAGAGTCTCAATATCCTAATCCGTGTTAGAGGAATTAGGTCAAGCAAGAGGTTGCTTGAAGCATTACACCAAAGGTATCTAATTTGCCTCCAGCCCCTATATATATTAGATACACTAGGGTTTTAATAGGTTAGTGGGCTCTAGCCCAAATAGGCCCACTACACCGGTCCATTATCTTATTGGGCTTATATTAGAACATACATGGGTTATATTATATACCCAACAATCTCCTCCTATGTTCTACATATAGCACAATCCAATAGATAGATAGTGTAATGTTCAAAACAAAATATAGAAACATCCACATCACCATATGTTTTATATCATAAAAGATCTGTAATCCAAATGAAAACATGAATCCTTTTATGACAAACCAAGAGTTTTAGATATACAACAAGCTAAACTCAACCAAAAGGTAGTTTCACATATAAGTGAACCCCACTGATCTTAGATGAATTCATTCATGAGGTATGATTCTCATCGAGATCCAAAATAAAGTTCCACAAAAAAGTGAACTCTATGCATACTGAAATGTAAGCATAGTCTTTATGACTTTAGAAGATTTACTCATCAAGTAAGTCATCTTCATCAAAGTCCAAATGAAGACAAGCTCCTCCTTTTTGCCAATCCCTGTGAATTACCAAATATGGATTTCATGAAAATGAATCCAATCATTTGTGTAAAACACTAAAGTATCTAGTTCTACCTGAAGAAGAACTTAGTACAATTCCATAATTCACGAAAGTATCTAGTTCTACCTGAAGAAGAACTTAGTACAATTCAAATGGCTGAAAAAGTATCAGTATCACTCTCACCATAAGCATCATTGTCAAGTTTCAATAAAGAACAAGACCTAAACAGCTTCTTTTGCAAATAATCATTTCTAATTGTCAAGTTTCATTAAAGAACAAGACCAAATAGTTTCTTTTGCAAAGAACCATTTCATGTTTCTTTTTGGAATGTTATAGTCATCTTATCCATATTTGAGTTAAGCTGTATCATCAAGTTTGGAATGTACAACCTTTCCCAAAAAGGACATCATCAAATGTGGAATGACACACAACAACTGTAAACATCGTCGAAACATATCAAGTGCTTATCTTGGCCAAAAGAGAGATTCGAAGATTCAAAATAACATGAATGTAGGTTAAGTCATGTCTATAAAGACTTTAACCCCATCTCCCCCACAGTTTTGAATATTCGATCTTTGTTCAGTCCCTTTGCGAGAGCATCGGCCATATTATCCTTCGATCTCACATCAATCAAAGTGATAATCCCGTGTTCAATGAGATAATTCAGCATGGCATGTTTCAGCCTAAGATGTCTCCTCTTACCATTAAAGAGTGAGTTCTTCACAATCGTAATTGTAGCTTGATTATCACAAAATATACTTAAGGAACTAAACCTTAACTGTGTTAGTGGAATGTCCATAACCATAATCAGAATCTTTATCTCCTCTGCTTTCATTTGCAACCGAAGCTAGAGCATAAAGTTCCAATTCGACTTCCACACATCAGCAGTAGATTTGCTTTCCCCTAATTCTGATTCTGATCCCCATGACGCATCAGAATATTCTTCCACAACAAGTGGATGGCCATCATAATTTAGAGCATACTCTTGAGTACACGAAAGGTATCTCATCAGCCTCATAAGGCTATTTCTATGCTCATGGCCATGATTGCTAGCAAAACAACTCAGCATGCCAACTATAAAGGCTATGTCTGGCCTAGTGCAACATAAAACATACATGAGACTACCAATCAGTTTAAAATAATCGAACTGACTCACACTGTCTCTTCTTTAGAGATCAGCTTCTTGGTATAATCAAAATAGTGTCTCAATCGGTTTGCACCCACTTCATCCTAAAAAAGAAAAGTAGTATTTCATATAATGGGCTAGGCCAAGGGTGATTCCTTGCCTTTCAAAAAACTTACTTTCATACCAAGAATGGTGTTTACAACACCCAGGTCTTTTCATGTCGAATTCTTTACCCAAGGTTAGTTTCACATGACTCACCACAGAGAGATTGGAAACAAGAATCAACAGCTACATACAAGCAAATAAGCATAACCTTATTCGACACAAAACGATAGTAAAGGCATTTATCCGAGTAATTGATCAGAACACCCAAAGCTCTTTACTACTTTGTCAAATTTCTGATGTCACAATTTAAGTGTTTGATGAAGACCAATACAAGGATTGTTAGATCTTAACATCCATACGAGCTGTGTAGAATAACATACAAACAGATATCTACTTACAACCCATAGTCTTAGCCTCATTGCAAATGGGCTAGCTGTCAAGTTAGATTTTCTAACAGAGAGCTCATTTCATCATGAATGGCTTCTGCCCACAACATAGAGTCCCTAGATCTCATCACTTCCTGATAGGATGATGGATCATTCTCTAATTGGTATGTCACAAAGTCCTCACCAAATTCTTAGGTACTCTATCACATGGAGGAGCATATAGAGATTTATAATGTGATGGGCAGTCAAAGCTGCCTCTCCCCAAATGCAACTAGGCATGCCAGCTGTCATTAACATGGAATTTAACATTAAGTTAACGTTATGTTCTTACACTCAGCTATGCCATTTGATTGAGGCGAGTGAGGAGCAGTAGTTTCAAGGATTATGCCCTGAGAGGCACATAATTCCTTGAACCCTGTCAATGTGTATCTTCTCCTTCTCTATCACTCCTACCTCTCACACTTGTCAAATTTAATTGACATATATAATGGTATCGTATGAGTCATAGTAAGGTGGACCATTTTCTGATAGTGCACATGTCCCAATCGGTTGTGTAACAACTTAGGATCAATGAGCGGTGAACTATCATAACTAACAGTCTCATTTCTTAAACTCAAACCATACATACCATCTATCAAGTATGCACAATCAAAATAGTATGAGTTAATAATAAAAAATTACTCTACCACACATAAATGAAGTGCATATGCCAGCATAGTCAAACAGACTAATGGAAAACACTTTAACATCTTATAAACTAAGCAGTTTACCTGAAAAAAGGGCCAAGTTCGCAGTACCAGTGTGAGTGACTTCCATGTCTGCTCCACTAGCCACTATACCAGTCTCCTTTACTTCGATCACACTTAGTGAAAAACGTTCTTTGAGTTGCAAGCATGACAAATGGCATCTGTTTTCAACCACCAGTCTGAGGAAGCACTGGCCATACCATTGCCTAACATGGCAACAAAACTCTTAGGCTCAGCACTGCCCACCATCATATGAGCTTCCTTTTATGGTGTGTCAGATTTACCGTCTTAGGTTGTGTACACTCTGCAGCAAAGTGACCCTATTGCCCACAGTTGTGGTACTTGCCCTTCTTTTTCTGAAAGATAGTCTTTTTGGCCTCCAACTTAGGATGTTCACTTTTAGGTGACTTGGATTTCCGAGGAAATTTCTTGGGATATATTACCGCGGTAGTAGCAGACTGTTGCTGTCTAACCATCTCCAAGTTATTCCTAGCTCGATTCTCATCTTCGATTCGAATGAATCGTTTGAGATCATCCAGTCCCACTTGCACCTTTTCCGATACATCTCGGTTTTGAAGGAGTGCCATGCAGATGGTAACTTATATATAATTGCACCAACAAGAAATGAATCACAGACAACTATTTTTTTTTTTTATTATACAACTTAAATCTCAAATTCTCTAGATCAGTAACTTGATGAGTGATTTTCATGTCCTCCTGGAACTTGAAATCCATAAATTTATCCACAAGATGAGTCTTGGACAATTCCTCCTCCTTCTTGAATTGAGCATCTAAGTTGTCCCATAGTGCTTTAGCAGTGTTATATTTACTATAGGTTTCTGCAAGACGATCTGAAAGATAATTCAACAAGTAGTCTTTGCAGAAATCCTCAGCTCTAAGCCATTGAGATTCATCAACTTCTTCATCTGTCTCAGCAAAGGTACTCAAAACGGTGTAAAAATAATTCATATATTTTAGACCGAATTGAGTATTTCACTTCCATGAGTTAAACTCAGATCTACCAAAGGATTGAAGTTTGACCATCTCAAAAGGCATACAATTCTTTTCCATTGTATTAAACTATTGACGAAAATAAAGTGGAAAGAGTGCACCTGGTTGGTGAATCACAAGAACCCAATCATTGTTGGATCAAAGTCGTCATAGAAAATATGAACGATTATAATAATCCAACACTAGGAAGGTCAGCTACAATCAGACCTTAGTTTTGAAGCCATTGGAACCCAATTGATCTCTAAGCTGGTGCAGAGATGATCTCATGGTGGAGCCCACTTCTCAGCTTTGAACTCCTTGTAGAAAGTGGACGGGTTTGAAACCACATAGAACACTGCAGATATGAAAGGAGGTAACATAAAGAGAAGAAAAACATGCCAATCCTAAACACCATGTACAGATTTTTGTGCTTACTGCTTAGTAATAAGATGAATAAAGTAGCTTTTCAGAAAGAAATGAACCTGCGATTTCCAGGGATAACACGGTCCAGCTGCGGCAAAACATCATGGGAGTGTTTTCTTTTCATTCACCTTGACCCATTTACCAGACTCATTGCCTGAGGAATATTAAATAAAAGCTTATACAACACCATCACTGGTCACTTAAGCGACAATAAGTGCAATAATGGTACAATGTAGTAGCAGACTAGCAGCAGGGAGATGAGCATCAAGATGAAAGTCGCAAGAAATTGAACACGGTCTGGAAATCATTATAACCAGAGCAGCACCAGATTGTACTTTTTACTCCTTCATGTTTGCAGGCAAGCTGGGGTTAGGCAGGACCCCTACTGGTGTATTAAGATAAAAAAAGATATTACAATTGAGAAAACAAAACACCAATCCTATCCATAGATACAATATCTAAAACATAGGGGGAATACAAAGGATCCCAGATCATCCAAAGTCTTCCAATTATGGCACACACTCTTGAAATATGTGTACCTAACATGTACAGGGTAATCATCGGCACCATGAGGTTTTGTAGAAATCATTGCTTGGCACTCTACATGAACTCCAAAAATGCTTTCTTCTCTTTCGTTATGATTGTGTGTGTGTGTGTGTGTGTGTGGTGGGGTGGGGTGGGGATGATCTAGATACTCCCATCAAAATATGTTACAGAGGCAAAGAAACTTCATCCAAACACGAAAAAGTGACAGCAACCCTTCACAAAATGTATGGAAAAGCAACCGATAGAAACCAATAAGCACTGCATTATGAGCATTAATTGAATCTGTGATGTTGAGGAGAGGTTGAGCAGTCACATTTCAGTCCTTCATGCCTTCTCATGCAATAACTCCTAGTTCCCAATCATCAAACAAGCCATAAGCTTCCTTCCCATGTGGAAATAGCAATTCAGTTGAAGCAAGTTTAGTTTATATTCCAATTTGTAGACCAAGTCACCCGCCTCCAAAAGTTTCTTCTTGTTGGTGTTGTGCAAACTGCAAACAACCCACAACTATCTACAATGGGAAAAAAACACGCATAGAAAAAAAAAAACAGGATTTACATGGTTTGTTGCAGTGTGTACTCTACATCCACAGATGAAGAAGCGATCAGCAACTTCCAATGTGTGCAAAGAGTACAAGAGAGTCCTTCATTAGGTATTCTGGAGGTTCCTTCATTCTTTTGTCTCATGTCATGTACACTACAATAGATTTCGTGAGCCATATAAAACTATTCTTGAGTTTTTCCTTAGGTTTTCTAGAGGTTCTTTCGTTAGGAATTCTGGAGGTTCCTTCATTCTTTTCTTCTTTATTTTCTGCAATCAAGAGTGATTTGGAATGGTATTAGAGCTGTCGAAGCTCTAGGGATCTGTTTACAAAGACTTATATGAACAGATCCGCCATAGGCCATAGCATAAGGTAATCTGTGGTGGAATCTGTCGTAAGGTCACCATCATTTCTTCCCTCAATATGATTAAAATTACAACAAGAATCATTCCTACACTGCAAACCATCCATCTTTCCCATATCCCCACATTTTGAATTTATTGGGATCTCCTGGCTCTAACCCTGAAGGAAGCCAAGAAGAAACTCAGCCTCAAACGACATTAGAATTGGCTTCCCAAAAGCCTCCCTCAATCAATTGGAAGTCACGGGCAAGCAATCTGTATCCAAGCATCGACAATCTTCAAAGAGAGAGATCCATGTAACGGAAAGCTCCAACATCAAAACAACCGTCAAGGCAAGAACTCTCTCACATCGGCTTCTACAAAGGGTTCCTTTCCGCCCCAGCATCACAACAACAATCCCCAACAAGCCGCATCCTTTGCTTTCAAAATCACATTTTTCCAAGCCTCTTTGTGCCCTTATGATCATAATCATACAACAAAAACCATAAGAAGTGGATCACACCAAAAAGCCCTAATTCCCAGATTCGCAATCATAGACACGTCAAGATGAAACGTTCCCTCGCCAACTAAAACAACTGTATCGATTCCACCCTTGGTGATCTTTGGCGTTGTGAAGCCAAGAATTTCGCCCGCGGACAACAGTTTTGACTGTGTAATTACAACTTCCAATCCCACATTGGCGAGCATGGGCTTTGCTGCTCAGATCATCGTCGAGAATTGGATGGTATCGGCCAATGCGATCTTCTGTGAACTGAAATTCGATCAAGTTGTGTTGATGAGATGGTCAACAATGATTCAAATTTCGACAATAACATAGAGAGAATTTGGGTGCAGTCGATCTGAATCAAACAATTGAGGTCGTAACGGATGAGGAGATCGAAGTTGAGGGCCGAGGCAGAGAAGTAATCGACACAACAAACATCGTAGTTGACATTGTCGACAATAAAGCATTCATCGATGGAAGCGAAGGTTTTGAAGATGATACAAAGAACGAGTGAGTACATGAGAAGGCCTTGGGGGAATCGAAGAGCAACGCATTTGGAACTGGATGATAAGATTCGCTAGATGGATTTGTGAAGCTTTAAGCTGTGGTTGGCAGTGACGACAAATATGGCGGAGTTGAGAGCAGAGTCCTTGGTGATTGAATAGGAGATTGGGCTCTTGAAGAAGCACTTCGGGCAGGGTTTGAATTTAAATGTTGTTTTCATGAGCAATTTGGAGCTTCACCATGCTTGACCAGCAAACTTAGTGGTAAATCTATGACTAAATGAAAAGCTAGGTGATGGGAGGATACTTGCATATATTCAATGGACTCCTATATTATTATTCTATCATGCAGAAGGTGATCCTTCATTTGATCTGGTATGGATTTCTCTTTCAATACCCCATTGGGCTTTTCTCCAAGAAAACATGATCATTTCTATTGCTTGGACTGCCACAAAGTTTCTCACATTTGATGGGTCAACAAATGTAGCCAGAATCTGAGTTGGGATTTTACCTTGATTTGAAATGGGAAACATGAGCTTCAGGAGAGACATAACCAGTAAGACTCCGCCCTCATAATGTTGATATCAATAAAGATGCCATTCCACATTGAATTTGATTGATTTCAAGGACAATGCCAACCTTAAAAAACCTTTGACCATCAATTCAGTACATCTGAACTCGAAGGAGATCAACAGAAAGCTCCTCTTTCGGTATCGGATATTCCATGCAGATACATTTCTGTCCAATATAACCCTTTAAATTCAGATTTCAGTAAAAGAAAACTATCTTGAAAGAGCCTCAAGTGGTACATAATGTTTCATAGAGTCTGTTGACCTAATTTAGATGCTTAAAAAACACACCTGGGATGGGAAGTATCTGCTGTTACTGCATTTCTCATGGAAACAACCTCAACCTCAATTCCGATAACTCTTTAGATGAACTTGATTGTAACAATTGTCCCAATGTTAGCATAAAAGAAGATCGTATTTTGATGCTGCATGCTGATAACAAAAAGCTGTTTCTTCTCCACGTGCTGTTCCAAGTCCAGCTTGATTTGAGTCAAAATTCTGGTTCTAAAATTACCGATACTGAAGATTTAAGTAAAGGAACTCAAAAGCACCAACTTCATAGCTCTGTCCATCAACAACAAAACCCCTTGTTTGGTTGCCAATATAGCATTGACATCCCAGAAGACTCCCGGGGATGTCTCATGGCTAATAATTCCATGTCTGGTGATGTGCCACCCTTGTCCCCTCCCTATGATATCCAAACCAAAATCCGCAAAAAAGGTAGAATTTTGATTGAATTTCTTTTGAATGATGCTTTTCTCTCGCTTACCTCTCTCTCTCTCTCTCTCTCTCTCTCTCTCTCTCTCTTTCTCTCTCTTACCTCTCTCTGTAATAACACCCCTGCTACTCTACTCCGTTGACAACCTAACAGTCTAACACTGCTTGCCACTATTCTCCGATGTAAGCTCCAAGCAAATCCAATTCTTGTCTCCTCGCTGTTGACTACTTATTCCACTACTCTCTACTCTCTGAGTCTATATCGCGCAACCAAATAGTAAAGATTCTATATTGAAGAACCCAAAATTTCATTTGTTTCTTAGCAAGGCAATGGCGGGAGCCTCGTGCACTGGGCCGCCCATTCAAGGCAATAGTTGAAATCCCTTTACAAGGCAGCTTTGGGACTTTAATCACAAAAGAATGTTGGGGTACTGTCACTAGCTGAATGAAGAGTCGCTCGTATGGACATAACCCAACATAAAAATTAAGCAGATATCTGGATTTCAGATAAAACCCATCTTGCGTCTAATCTTCTTCTTTCACTTGTTCAAAAAAATCCCAATGATCATGCATCTAAGAGAAAATGCAAAAGGTTTCAGAGTATGAGAGTAATGGGACCAAATATTTAGAAAATGAGATACTGCCAGGAAAATTAAAACCATCTGTCTTTTCTCCATCTATTTGTTACATCAATCACATACAAAATTCCCAGCATTCTGGGATGAGTTTAATCGGTTAGCATTTACAGTTACATCTTCTAACAATGAGAAGAAACTAAATCTGTAGTGACAGATTATATAAACGGTAAGGGAGAATATTTAAATGAGACAAATTACAATCTAGACATGTAGAAAGAATGGAATAATCAATTAAGAAATGGTGCCATTACCTAACTTCACCACCATTTCTACCCTCAATATGATTGCAATTACAACAAAAACCTTTCCTACAATCCAAACCATCCATCTTTCCCATATCCCCTGCATTTCGAATCCCCCTGCCGTCCCAGCGACCCAAGAACAATTCCCCAACACTTGATTCTTTTGCTTTCAAAATACGAGGAGACGATTGTAAAGAGTATGATATTTGATATCTGCAACTTAAACATTAAGCGGGGATAGCTCAGTTGGGAGAGCGTCAGACTGAAGATCTGAAGGTCGCGTGTTCGATCCACGCTCACCGCATTTTTATTTTTTTTTCTCCTTACAGGAAATTATCTTACTGTGGTTATTTTGGAAGGATATTATCATACCGGTTGTTAAAGTTGAATAGTGATGGCTCAATTTTATCCCTTTTCATGTGCTAAAAATAAGTAGGAAAATTTTAAAATATTTTCCTTTCCAGACTTTTCCAATAAAAAATTCCTCGGATGGAATCAAACAAGGCCGAGCGTTTTTCATATTTTAGGATTATTTTTGGGTTGTGCCCCAAAAATCATTTCCATAGGTTGATCCTAACCCTCCGATCTATAGAGTGTTAGGATCAACCTTCTAACATTCAGATCAGAGGGTTAGGATCAACCTATGGAAATGATTTTTGGGGCACAACCTATTTAGGCTGTGGCCCATCTAATGGACGGTTTGGATCATCCTATGGTGTGGGCTATATCGTACTTTTAATAAAGTGAATAGTGCCCTCATCAAAATACAGTAGTGCTGATAACATTTCCCTTTTTTTTTTCTTTTTTTCACATTTGCTTGGTGGAAGTGAAAACTAAGTCCTCGTTTGAATTGCAAAATTCTTGTAAAAGAAATTGTGGAATAATGTTTTTCATCTCAAGAGCCTTGTTTAGGTGTTGAATGGGTGATTCTCCATAAAAAAAAACAAAAATCAGTTCATCATTTTTCCTTTGTTAATTCACCGAGAGAAACCAGATTATAAAAGATGGATCCTTAAATTAGGAGTATGTTTTGTAACCCTAAAATTTATTTTTCGGAAAAACATTTCCTTGAAAAATTTTCTCATGATTTTTTCTCTTTAGGTTTAGTTTGCCTCTTCTTAACTTTCTTGAAATTTAAATCACGTTGCTTGGTTGCATGCTTGACAACCATGAAAAAAGCTTCATTGAGGGCATGTCTGCCAATTAGGATTTTTTTTTCATGATAAATTAGTTTCTCCTAGTGGTGAGAGAGGCGTAGGGTGGGTGGTAGAAGGAGAGATCTGAGAGGGTACGATTTTGTGAAGGGTGAAAGAGGTTAAAAAATCAGGAAAAGGTCAATCAGATTTTAAGTATAGTTAGCTTGTTACATGTTTTTTAAGCTTTTCTTACCATCGCATCACTCGGTCCCTCTCATATCTATCCCTCTCCCACCCTCCTCCACCTTTGGATAAGCTAATATTCCAGGAAAAATATTCAGCGTAGCCAAACATTCCCTAATCCTTATCAAAAAATAAATTGTCAGACCAAATTTTCAAACACCCACATGGAATTCTTTGAGTTCGCTTATTATGAATACCTGCCTGTCCAAAAATAATTCTTTCTATTCATATAATCAAACACCCTCATTACGATAACATAATTTCAAGTACAATAATCAGTTTGGAATCACAGATCTGGAGAAATTATATGATGAGTGGGCATACGAATACATAGAGGTGGTACGATGGAAGTACCACCCTTGATATTTGATCCAACAGCAGCTTCTCAAAATGTGAGCCGCGGTTGGATCACATATCAAGGATGGGATGATGAGTATGTGTTTGTATGCCCTTTCTCCACAAATCAGTTCTCATAATCGAAAACAAAGAGGACACCCTGTTTGTTTTAGATTTTGACAACCGATTGTGAGCCCCAAACTGATTATTGGTCTCAAAATTAAATAATCTGAAATCAACAGGGCCTTAGTAGATTGTCAATGTTTTAATATCCGATGATTCCCGCCGAGTCTAGCTGCTTGGTGGGGGTCTCTTTCAAATCTATGCAATTCCCGGCAAACAATTACAAGACCCGTTACTACATAATCTCAAACGAACAGGGCCTTGGTAGATTGTCAACGTTTTAACACCCGGTGATTTTAATCGTTCTACCTATAGACTTTGGCCCTGTCATTTAATTTTTGAGATCAATAATCAGTTTGGGGCTCACAATCTGTTGCCAAAATCTCAAAGGAACAGGGACTAACCTTTTGCTTTAAATATATTAATTAGACTGTAGTAACGTCCCATTTGTGTGAATTTTATACCATGTCCTATGCCCGTTATGACCGCTCTATCAGATTGTCCAACAAGTGCCACCGTTATGGCATTCTAAATCCTCCAACCATACAACCAAATATAGGACACAGAGTAGATGAATTCATCTCAATTCGTGGCACTCTCTCTCTCTCTCTCTCTCTCTCTCTCTCTCTCTCTCTCCTCTGAATTCATGATCGTTTTCTAAGATCAAAATGGGATTAATATGAGTAAACGGTTAGTAGATGGTCAATGTTTAAGAAGAATTTCATACACAAAGTGCACATACATAGCTTACATGATTACGTGTAAAAGCCTATGTCCAAGGTAAGTCAGATAACCTCACCTGACTGTTTGGTTGCAAGTATTAACCTCGTAGATTAGTGGTGCAAGTAGGTCAACATTGAGGAGACAAGGAACTTACCTCGTAGAATAGTGGTATATAGTGTTTGGCTGTCAACCTAACAGAGTAGTGAAGTATGATTACCAATATAGAGATGGGAGAGAGAGGAAAAAAAGAAGAGAAAAATCACATTCCCCAAGAAATCCAAGCAAAATTCCAATTTATTTATTTTTTTTTGTGTTTTTTTGGCTTGGAATTCGTAAGAGGAGATAAGGATGACACACCATAGCTTTATTAATACCCAACAAGCCTTGTCATCGGATGAAAGTGCTCCTATGGCGTGGAATGCATTGGGAGGAGTTTTGGCGGCACGCGATTGCCACTCAAACCAACTCATCTGTTTCAAGTCCCATTCATGCTCAGAAGTCCAACCCAACAAAAACATCGTTTGTTTTAAGCTTCTGAGCAGTTAAACTCCACATCACAGATGAACCTTGTACTCTTCGTTTTTATTAATTTACAGCCTAACAAAATTTTAGTTATGCGAGATAAGGCTCTAATCATCTCACTCGGTGCACTTTTCATGTAATCTATTCATTTTCTTCATTTACTGCCAGTCCTTGCTATGGATGGGTTATGCACAAAAATTCTCACTCATTGGACGATGCTAAGATCCAATTTGTGGCCTATGAATAGATGTTTAGAAAAAGACAGCGACGGTTCCATTAAAAATGGCATTGGAAATAATTTAGGGAGATGATATTTTCACACCCTACGCATTCGCCCCCCTTATAACGTGAACAGTGGGCAACTTTAACGCTTTTTTGACGTCAAATCACGTTAAAAGGGGGCGAATGCGTACTGAAGGGGGGGTGAAAATATCATCGCCCTTAATTTGTTTGGATCTATTGAATAGATAGACCTCAGCTTGGGTAACTCATTGCTGGAAAAAAAATGTATGCTGTGAGAATTGGAATAAGGTGTCTCTAGAATTGAAGGAGTTGTTTCACAATCAGTTTTCAAGAAGTGACTCCATCTCGTCTTGATGAACAAAAACAGTCATGATTCAGTCCACACATGGCTTATATGCTTGGTGATCGGAATTGTTGATCTCATGTGCTGCAAGAAAAGTGACGAGGTGGGTTCAAGTACAACAACGAAACAAAGATCTCAATCGTACTCGATCAAAGATCTAGAATCATATGATGAGATTAGGACTGAGAGCAATAGGATGGGTTGGTGATGGCCAACAATATCAATGGATCTGATCAAAATAACTCTTGGCAATGAGTCAATGCCCTACTATGTCTTGAAAGATCTTTCCATTTCAAAAAATTCCCTCTAATTTGTGTAATGTTCTTGTATATTCTAAGATTCATCACATCACTAAATATGGTTTCTCTCCATTTCAAATAATTTACTCTAATTTATGTGGTGTATTTGCATGTTATATGATTCATCACGTGACTAAATATGCTCTCTCTCTCTCTCTCTCTCTCACTCTCTCAATTGTATTATGTGCCGTGGCTCCGCAGTTTCTCATGGCAACTGATATTGGCATTACCTTGTTTTGATAATTGCACTTAATTATCTTGTCTTTTACTACTTGAACAGCTGTCAAAGATTAACCAGTTCCCAACTGAATCCGTGCAATTATTGTCTTTTACTACCTAAACAGCTGCCAAAGGTTAACCAGTTCCCAAAAACTCACAGAAGCCAATTAAAAAAACGAAAAGACAAGCTGAGTCCGTGCAATTATTAAAACATATCAGTGCTAATATCAGTAGCCTTTCTCGTATGGGCGGTTTTGGTTATTTGAATGGGAAAAAGGAGAACTCGCATTATCGTAAGAGGATTTCGGTTCTTTCGCTAAGAAAGTCGACTATATATTACGTTATTTTGGGTTTTAAGAGATTCTTTGCTCCTCAAAACCTCCTTTTTCTTCTTCTTCTTCTTCTCCCAATTTCTTATGTTTTGATTCCATGCTTTGAAAAATTAGAGAAAATGGTGAAATTCTCCAAGGAGCTTGAAGCTCAAATGATCCCAGAATGGAAAGAAGCATTCATGAATTACTGGCAATTGAAGCAAATCGTGAAGAAGATAAGGATCTTTCGAAAACCAGATACTGAAGAACATCTTCATTGCAGATTCTTTGTTCTTCATCCCTTCAGATACGTTGCTGGATTTTTCAACGGTGGAGAAAAACATAAGGTGATTCAGATGATGATAAAAATAACACATAGATGGAGAGTAATCTTTATATCGGAACTCTCCATCTATGTCTTTCTCCAGATCGGAACCCTAAAATTATACAGATCGGACATTTTTAGCTGTTCGATCAAAGATCTGCATTCGGATGGTTACGGAGTTCGATGGATCGGACGGTTAGGAAAATTTGATCGGTGCAATTTTATAAATATATGACAGATTATAGATTGAGATCTGATTGATAATGCATTTCATTTTCTTTTGGTCGTTTAATTCATGATCTGATTTTCGGATGGCCTATACCCTAAAATTGCACAGCTCGGACGTTTGTAGCTGTTCGATCAAAGATCTGCATTTGGATGGTTACGGTGTTCAATTGATCGGACGGTTATGAAAATTAGATCGGTGCAATTTTATAAATATATGACAGATTATAGATTAAGATCTGATTGATAAGAATTTCATTTTCTTTTTGTCGATTAGTTCATCGTCTGATTTTCGGATGGCCTATAACCTAAAATTGCACAGATCGGACGTTAAGAAGTTCAATTGATCGGACGGTTAGAAAAATTGGATCGGTGCAATTTTATATATAAGACAGATTATAGATTGAGTTCTTATTGATAATGCATTCTATTTTCCTTTGTAGCTGGAAAAACGGGAAGATTTGAACGGAAGGGATCTTGAGCAGTTATTTTCGGAAGAAGATGAGGTAATTAAGGAATTTAATTTTTTTTTTCTCATTAATTTTTTATTAGTGTTGCAAAAATTGCTTATTTATTTTTGATTTGTTGGAAGGCGAATGAGTTTTTCAGGAGATTAGAGAACGAGCTGAAGAAAGTAAATAATTTCTTTGAAAAGAAAGAGAGTGAATTTTCGGAGAGAGAAGAAATTCTCAAGAAACAGCTTCATATTCTCGTGGAGCTTAAGCAGGTTTTTAACGAACCTCGGCCAAGAGGTTTTCATGAGAGATCGGATATTGAGACCACCGATTTTTCAGGTTTGGGTTAGTTCGCTTTCTTCTTCTTTGAGATTTTTTTTATGGGTTCTTCTTCTTTGAGATGATATTAAATACTATATTACTCTTTAATCGTAGTGCAATAAGTTGCTTTTCATATTAGTTCCTAACTTCCTATGTCTGATTATATTGATCATCTAGTCCTTTCTTTCTTCAAAACTACTTCAATGGAATGAAAAGATATGGTTGGTCTTATGAGTAGATGACTCAGACCATTTATATGGTTGGTCTTTCCTCTTTAAATTGGATTATGATACAGAAGTGATGCCCACAATACTCACTATTTGATTAATAGATTAAAAAAAATGTTAGGGCACATTTGGCTACCGTGGGGTTTTTTTAATGATAAACTGGTGTCTCGAGATGGGTGAGTGGGTGAAGTGGCTAAAAATCAAGAAAGAAATAAACACACACTGAACTCTAAACCGAATCGGTTTCTCGCAACCCTAAAACAAAATATATTGAAAACAATATATAAATACTCCTATGTTACCAAAAATACTCTCAATTGCATAGTAAACCTAGTGGCTGGAGATGCCACTTGCATGTAAAGTGAATAGTAAAGTCTCAAAATCACTCCGGATAGAATACAAGACATTTATCACAACAGTTAAAACTAGAACTATACTGGATTAAAGGTTTCAAGGGTTAATATTTTGGCCAGGCCATCTTGGACCTTGGCCAATACCAAGATATTGGTAGGGTTCCGTTTGATAATATATTTATCAGAGTCTGAGGTATCGAAATATCAGCCAATATTTGTGAATTTTAATAAAATTTTCTAGAAATCGCGTGTGTTTGGCTAAACAAAACGCTTGGCAGCCTTTGAGATTTCGTTTGTGTTTGGGTTGTCATTCCTCCTTTGGTTGCCAATTTTGCATTGAATTCCTTGGAGACTCTCTGAGGTGTCTCTGGGTAATTATTGTGTGTATGTTGAAGTGACATTCTTATATCCTCCTAAGAACTTTCAAACCCAATTCCAAATGGTATAATTTTGCTTGAAGAATCTTGGGAATGATACCCCGTACTTATTCCCTTACTCTCTGCACCACCAAACACTACTTACCCCTGCTATCCGAGTTAATTCGAGGCAAATCCAATGCTTCTTTGTCTTCTCCCAATAGACTACTTATTCCACTACTCTCTTCATCTATGCTATACATCATATTGAAATGTCAACATGTATTTTTTAAATTTTAATAAAATTTAGAGAAAATCCTTATAAAAATAGAAAAGATGTCATCTACTATCTCTTATAACATGGGATTTGGTAGGGAACACAGCATAAAAGGCATTTCGTGGGTGGGCTGTTACATGTGACAATGTGAGAGCAGCTACACAGGCTCACTTTTCAGCAGATTTTGTCGTATTCATTTAATTCATCTTAGGTGCATGCTCTCACATGTAAAAGCCAAGCAGTGAAATGCCTTCTGCGTTTGCCCTAGATAATCCCTTTATAATATTAGGACCAAGACAGGTTGACTACGTGGACAATCTCCCCTTCTATTAAATCCTCCACGCCACACTCTCTCCACCTAAATCCTACATCTCATCCGTCTCCCGTAAATCTCTCCTTCCCCTTTTTCCCCCAAACCCTAATACAACGCAGTGGCCTCCGGCCGAATTGTTTAAGCTCAGAAATTTCTACTACTGGTGTATTCCTGTATTGGGCGTTTTGGACCAGGATGCATCTCTTGATGGCTTTCTTCCACAACGTCAAAATTGCTGGAAGTCCCAAAAAAAGACCTTTCAGATTCCATGACTCACTGATGATACATTCCATGGAGGTCAGTTGCTTCTTTCGTCCATGTTGAATGTCAGTTACCTCTTATTCTGCACTGAAACTTTAAAAAAAAATGACTTGGGGCTTAACGTAATCAGAGGTTATAGAGGATGCTAATTCTGTAATTTCCATTTGATCAATTTATGAATGGCAGATTTCCTGTGTTTCTCAGGTCGGTTTCTCGACAAGGCTTTCTTCCACAGTTCTTTTTGTCTCTGTATCCTGGAATTTTCAAGTGTAAATTCTCATGATCATGGTAGAGACAACTGTGCGAGATGATAGTGGATTTTGTTGCCTTCGAAAATATGGATCATTTTTGGCAAAGGAAGTTCCCCTCATTGCCCAAATGACGATATTAAAGACTATTATTTTACAACATTTCAAGTGGTATACAATGCCTTTAAAAAAAAACCCTATGTTATACAATAATTACAAGTCTACAACCTTACAATCAATTGAAGCATTAGGAATGGTAACTAGAAACACGGGTCGAGTTCTGGAACAAACAAAGGTGCAAATATTATTATGATTCTACCAGCAGCAATCGGTTAAAACTTACCCACAAACCGTGCTAAAGCTGCTATGAACAGAACATATGTGATTATAAGAGCAGTCTTCCTCCAGCTGTTGGTGTAAGCCTGTAGTTATCATATCCATCATGAAACTACAAGAAACCAAATGTGCTATTATCAAACAGAACCTCTTTCTATGAAGAACTTCATGTATCTCAAACACAGACAAGCAATGAACAGATTTAGGCACATAAATAAAAGATAAATAACACAACTTCTTTTATGAGGGGCTTCATATCTCAAACACAGACAAGCAATGAACAAATCTAGGCATATTAGAGTTTAAATAAAAGATAAATACACAAGTACAGTATGTGCCTGGTCAAGAAGGCTCATACAACGTCCTAGGCAAATGGGAGATCATAGCAACAGGGAATCCCAAGTTGATGATGCCTGTGTTGGGTTACAGCCTATTTACGCTGTGGCCCAACAAATGAACGGTTTCGATAATCCTATTAAGTGGGTCTCACTACTGGACTATATTGTGGGGTATATCAAACCAATATAAGGAGACTCATACCATACATCTGCTTTGTCATGATACCCTCCATATTACCATTGTAATATGAGACAAATCAGTTCTTTAGCTTACTGTTTATTTGCCCCTTCCTTGTGAGTTTCCTTTGTACCATTATTTATCTACAATGTTGTGGAATTGATGCTGGCTTCATGATTTATTTGGATTGATTGCTAGGTATTTTGCGATTTGATTCTTCTAACGCGTAGCATATCTATTTGAATGCCTGCTAACAGAAAACTGAGTTCCATGAAAGAAAACCGAAGGGTTTTTCAAGTCCACTTTTCTTGCAGAAGCATCTTCCCTTATGTTCTATCATTCCATTCAGGGTTCTATGTTATACCACTTTACGGGCAACTTAATGTGGGACTTGGGATATTCTCTCTAATATAGATTCCAACACAACACCACGCATTGATAAATATTTTAAAATAAATCATCAGTAGCTCAAGACCACTTTTCTTGCAGAAGCATCCTTCCTCACCCAACCTTCGATCCTTCCTTATGTTCTTGTTAGTCACCCAAAACTGAATGCGAGGGCGTAATCAATTTGCCTCCTTCGATTGGATTCCATGCGATTGAGAAGAAGAGGGGAACCAACTTCATCCTTTGTCTCTTAATGCCTTTTTAGAGAAACAAAATAACCACCATTCAAAAAAAAAAACAGAGAGAAACAAAATAACTTAAAGTTACCAAAATGCAGGCCTAACAGAAAAGGAATGCAGGAATGCAAACGACAACAATCAAGCAATAGACATTTTGTCAAATAACAATGAACAACAACCATTGCGGTTATGGAGAATAAGAAGCTAACCTTTGATACCTAGTTTTGCATAAAAATGCAACAAGAGATTCGACCAAAGGAAAAGAGTGGGCCAAATCCAGAGGAATTTCACTGGAAAACTGCGAAAACGAGAACTCAGAGGCAGAAAAGATCAAAACGGCCAGAGGGGGGGACAGAGATGGCAAATCAACGGCCAGAGGGAGGGAGGGAGATGGCAGTTCTTCTTCCCTTTTTTTTCGTTTCACGTTTCTTCTCCCTCCATCCTGTAACCGATTTGGTGAGATAGTATAGCATTAAAAACTTCTTTGTGCAATGGGTCGAATACGGGACTGGGGGGGGGGGGGGGGGGGGGGATTTAATGTTACGTGCCTAGTTGGGCCTCACTTGGGTGGAATAAATCAGTTTAGATTTGTGTAGCTTGTGAGTTTTCTATCTACTTGTTTGGTATGGTTAGGAGTCTGAGAAATAAGGGTTACGATATCTTGATTGGTTTGGGAAGGAGTAAGTGGTTGCATAGTGGGTTTTCTATTTAACGTGTAAGTATTCCTTTTTCAAATCATTGAAGAAACTTATTCTGGTAAGTGTGTCTTTGCACACAAAGGAAGACTGACCCTTCCCTCAAAGTGGATCAAGAGGTTGATCTTCCCTCTAAGAAGATCAATCGCGTTGCGGACTGATTCGGGTTCGTTACAATCAACGCCCTTTGTTTAAATGTCATGTACTTGGAAAAACCTTAATATCAAATGCCTTTTACATTACACCACTCGGGTAATACCTTAAACTTATCATGTGAAGGCTCCCTTATTAATTTTTTAGTCAAATGTGTTTCTTACCAAATTTTGCTCTTATTTTAGTTTTACCATCTTCCAAACAGTTAATGAAATTACAAACCCCATTTATGATTTTTTCCCTAGAGAACATGGTGGAACCTGGTGTGGTCAAGGCATCAGAGGGAGAAGATGTAGGCTTCATCACGTCCAAGCGATCGAATAAAGATAAAAAGAACCGAATAATGGCGATGCAGATTGACATTCCTGCAACAACACCAATGCAAACCATCACTGCAATCACGAAGATGCTACGTGAAGATTTACAGATTGACTCCAATAGAGAAAAATCTTCCGATTTCGTTAACCGGAAAAAGATCCAAAGTGCTGAGAAAATGATTAGAGCAGCTTTCGTGGAGCTATACAGAGGTCTTGGGTTATTGGAAACTTACAGGTATTTCTTTTTCTTTTCTTGTCTTTTCTTTCATTTTCTTTTGTTACTATAATGCATGTTGAGATTTATAGAGTTTCCCATGAAGTAGTATACTTTTTTTGCTTTTTTCGGGTGAAGGTGTTCTGGTTTGGATAAGTTCAGAGGGTTCTGTTTTTTAGCTGTAAATATATTTAATTTCGCAGGTCTTTGAACATGGTGGGATTCACAAAGATACTTAAGAAATTTGATAAGGTAATTAATTTATGTGTCCTTAGACCAACTTGGCCATCTTGACATTGCTTGTTATGATTAGACCAACTCGACCATCTTGACATTGCTTGTTATGATTTTATCTCATAAAAACTGTGTCTAAATGGCAATTTTATTTGAAACAAGAAAGCCATGGGGAAGATCAGCCAATGATCTAGAGTTCTAGACCGTCCAATTGGTGGGTCATTGTGGATTGCCCATGGCCCAAAACTCGCTGTGATCTAATGGCCTCAACCAATTGAGTGCCATATCCCAAATGATCAATGGAGTTTGAGCAGTTGAATTTGAACCATCTCCTATTTATTATTTGGAGTGTAGAAAACAAAATATATATATTGGACCTCAAGTTATTTGAATTCAAAATGATTCTTCTATATATAAATGGTCATTTTTAGGATTTTTTTTGGCAGGTAGCAAACCAAGAAGCATCTGAAACTTACTCAAAAGTGGTGAAGAGGTCACATTTTATGAGTTCAGACAAGGTATGTATGTAGTAATGTGATCCATGTTTTTTTTTGCTAAATATGAATAATTTCCACTTTGATTTCTTTACGTTCCCTAAAAGGCGCCTAATTTTTCCTTGTATAAAATTGA
The DNA here is from genome assembly GCF_043159265.1 of Tasmannia lanceolata. Lineage (NCBI taxonomy): Eukaryota > Viridiplantae > Streptophyta > Magnoliopsida > Canellales > Winteraceae > Tasmannia > Tasmannia lanceolata. Next base: position 12,640,006 of record NW_027518714.1, on the reverse strand, counting down.
AGGTAGAGATCTATCTGTTTGAATTTTGTACATTTGATACACTTTTCTTAAAGTTGAAATGATTTGACAACCAGTAATTCTCAAAGTATCATCACAACTAGGTGCAAATTGCACCCAACTTACCTTCCCAAAATACCCTCTCTTATTCATATAGCTAGTTATCATATGATTTTAATCTTTGGCAATGCTTGAGTGGTTTTCGTAGGTGGTTAGGCTCTCAAAAGAAGTGGAATTCATCTTTACAGAGCACTTCGCTAATGATAGAAAAAGAGCAATGCAGTTCTTGAGACCTCAACTTCATAAAGATTCTCACATGATCAGCTTTTTAGTAGGTAATGCATCAAAAGAATCTCTCCATCTCTATCAGTATTCCAATGAAGATCAAACGACAGTGAAAGTGTCTCACACCGTAATTTGTTATAGGTGTTCCATACTGGATCATTCATCTTTTCGCTTTTTTTTTACCCGGAATTTATCTAGGAACCCGGGCGCACCTGAAATTTTATTTATCTTTTCTCTTTCTCTTTATTTCTCCAACTGAGTGGGTAGTTCCTCCCGTCGTTTCAGTTTCCTTATTTTTTATGTTTGTGTTGCAGGTCTGTTCACAGGTTGCTTTGTAACTTTATTCATTGTATACGCAATCTTGGCTCGCTTGTTAGGCATGTTCTCTGCAACAGCAAAACAAGGTGACATGGAAATTGTTTACCGAGTTTTCAGGTACTTAAAGACCCAACCTAAACTATCAGATTCACTTCTTTTTACTATGGAAAAAGACCTATGTTGCCATTTATGAATTGAGCACTTTCATCAGATGGTAATTGGTAAGCCAAAAAAAGTCAATACAAGTAACAATTGATGGCCCCCACCGCCTATCATCATCTGCTCAAGGATCTGATGGTTAGATTGGATGTGATGGAAGACCCCACCTAAACTATCAGATTCACTTCTTTTTACTCTGGAAAAAGACCTATGTTACCATTTATAATTGACCACTTCATCAGATGGTAATTGGTAAGCCAAAAAAAGTCAATACAAGTAACAATTGATGGGCCCCACCGCCCATCATCATCTGATCAAGGATCTGACTGTTAGATTGGATGTGATGGGATTTATGAGTAATTCCTCTTTATTGAAACAAAATTTCTTTCAAGCACATTCAATCTATTAGAGTATTTGGTGCTCTCTACAATTCAAATCCAAACAAAAAAGAGCTTATATAGTAAGTTACCACTGACGCAGTCGATCTTGATCGCCATTCAGACTTGCATTGTAACTCAATGCGGGCGTTTTACACCAGATCATTCCTCAGAAAAGAGACATAATACAAAATCAATTGGGTCTTTACCGTTCAAAAAATAAATAAAAATCAGTTGGGTCTATCTAACACACTTGTGTTGCGTTTGTGCAGCATGTTTGCCCTGTTCAGTTTGCATGTATTTGTGTATGGTTGCGACCTCTTCCTATGGAGAAGCAGTAGAATCAACTACAACTTCATATTTGAGTTCCCTCCAAATAGAGCCCTTAAATACAGAGATGCCTTCTTGATCTGCACATCCCTTATGACTATGATTGTGGGAGCCATGGTAATCCACCTTTTAATTAGATCACAGAGCCTCTCCAAACGTCAAGTTGATGCCACCCCTGGATTTCTCTTCCTGGTAATCCCTACTCTTCTCCATTCCTCTACTTGCTTTGTGTTATTTTTACAGAGATTTCATATGGTGTGTGTACGTGAAGTTCAGTATTTTTTGAAAAGTTTAGTGGGGGCCCACTTCAAATGCAAGGTTTTAAATTTTGGTTTTCGTGTCGCCACCACCGAAACTGAAATATTTCGGTTTTGGCCGAAATCATGTAAAATTATGATAATGATTTTGTTTTTTTTATTAATTTTGACCAAAATGTATAAAATTTCGGCATGAACTTCGATGGAAATTTCATAAATTTCGGTGGAAATTTTGTAAAAATGGCTAAAAATGAAATTTTGCCAAATAAAGAACTTCACGTAAATTTTGTTTCGCTGAAACCAAAGTATTTCGGTCATTTCGTTTCGTTTCGGCCAAAATTTAAAACCATGTTCAAAGGATGATCCAAACCATTCATTTGTTGGGCCACAACATATACATCGTAGATCATTTCCATAGGATGATCTTATCCCTCCGATCTGCTGAGGGACTGCACATTATATAAACTTTTATAGATCAGAGGGTCGGGATCATCCTATGGAGATGATCTACGGACTAACGGGGTACAGCCTATTAATGTTGTGGCCCAACAAATTAACGGTTTGAATTATCCTATGAAGTGGGCCCCACAATACTTTTGGAAAAAAATATTGGACTTCACGTGCACACAGCATGTAGAAACTCTTTTTTCCAAACAAAATTTTCTTTTTGCTACCTATGATAGCATTCATAGTAATTTCTGTCACACATTATTTTTTATGTTCGATGGGGGCCACCTAAAACAAAGTAAGAAATCCGATTCCAAGTGGATAGCCTATAATGTTAAATTTTTAAACTCATATGGAATGCATTTTGTATGTGAAAAAATGTAAATATGAGAAATGATATTTCCATCCCTTTTCTTTCTCTTTTACTGAGAATTACTTTATTTTAATCTGAAGGGTGTGAACATACTGAAAAGGGATTTAAATATCATTTTCCTCTACAATAAAAAGAATACACACACAGATCTACAGCATAAATAAATAAATGGGAAAAAGAATGGTCGTGCGTGCATTACGAAGGAGCCGGTTGTTATTCATGTTCTAAATTTTAAGAGCCTGAAGCTGATCTCCACGCCTTTGAATTCCAGTTGTTCTTTGGATTGCTCATCTGCCCTTTCAACATCTTTTACCGCTCGAGCCGCAACTGCTTCCTGAGGGTAATATGGAAGATAATATGCTCTCCATTCTACAAGGTAAGGATCTCTCTCTCTCTCTCTCTCTCTCTCTCTCTCTCTCTCTCTCATTTTTCATGGCTAGAGGTCTATATAATGCTTGAAAGTAGATCGACTCAATGAAATTCAGATCTGCTTACTTTTCAGGTAATGATGGTAGATTTCTTCATGGCAGACCAGCTAACCAGCCAGGTGAACTTCCTTAAGACTAAAGGACCGTGCTACATTTTTTTTTCAAAACTTTTTTTTTTATCTTAAGTAAGTCTCTTGGAACAAAGATTGTTGGAGAATATGTTCTTTTGTGTGATTTATTCTCCCTTTTTAGAACTTTGCTTGTTTTTTCGATGGAGAAATGTTCCTTATTTTCTCTCTCTCTTTACAGATCCCGCTGCTGAGGCACTTGGAGTTCTCTGCCTGCTATTTTGTTGCAGGCGGTTTCAGAAGAAACTGGTATCAGATATGCACCACTAGCAAGCGATACAAGGAGTTCGCTTATGTTGTCTCGTTTATGCCATACTATTGCCGTGCCATGCAAGTATCACTACCAAACCCCTTCTTCTGTAGGCACATATATTCACACGTGCATTCAATTTTTTTAGGGCCTCTTTGGATGTGACCAAAATTGATCCTTATCTGCGAATAATATTTTTTAATTTAATCTTATTCACAAATAAGACATTCAGTTCTCTTTCGAAGTATACATCCTCAGTTCGTAGAGGAAGTGAGCACCTTCGCCCTTCATGACTACCTGCCTCGGCTGTGGCCTCAGAAGAGGTGGGACCATATACTGAGCTGGTTCCTTCGCACGGCCAGTTAGGCGGGTGCTTTGCCACATGAGGATGTGGCATAATTTAAGGGTTGGAGACCATATTTCCACCCCCTTTCCCAATATTTTCATTACTTTTGTTTGTCTTTTTTTTGCAAAACAACTTTATTTTCAGGAAAATGACAAACAAAAGGGGTGAGAATATCATCTCCATAGTCATGGGTGGTTATACAGTGGCTAGTGATTCTATAGAAAAGAAAAAGTTATGGTTATCTATCGAATAGAAACAAGCATATTTTCTTATTCAACCTTTATGTTTAATTTGTTGAACTTGTCATGCCTGAGACATGGCATTCCACTGTCATTTTAAGTGTGCAAGGAGATGGTTCGACGAGAACGACATAGACCACTTGGCTAACTTTGGAAAGTACATTTCTGCCATGCTGGCTGCTGGCGCCAGGCTTACATACAGGATGCGGCCCACTCCTCTATGGCTTGTATTGGCCATTGTCACTTCCATAGTAGCAACTTTCTACCAATTGTACTGGGATTTTGTTAAGGATTGGGGGCTTCTCAATCGAAAATCAAGGAACCCATGGCTCAGAGATGAGCTCATTCTAAATCACAACAGTGTCTACTTTGCATCCATTGTAAGTTAAACATCACTTCCAAAAAAAATTCTAACATCAATTTATACACATTCTATATTCATCTTTTCTTCTTCTTTGAGTTGCAGGTTTTAAATTTTGTTCTAAGACTTGCTTGGATCGAAACCGTGATGCCCCTCAACATCAATAGAGTCAATGCTCAGTTGCTTGATTTTTTCTTAGCTTCCTTAGAGATTATCCGAAGAGGGCATTGGAATTTTTACAGGTATCTATTTATCTATCTATAATATATACTAAACATGTTTCTTTCCATTGTCATTCCCTTCCTTTCCAGAAAAATTTTTTATTTTATTTTTTTTATTTTTTATTTTTTTATGAATGGTAAGAAAATAAAACCTTTTCTTTAAACCTCATGTTTTGTTTTGATAGGTGAGCCCACTATTTTACACCTCATGCTATAATGGCTGGGCCCAACATTTATAAACCACGCCTAGCATGGGTAGGCCCACCCTTCTATACCTTCATGGTGGGCCCACCATCTCCATCCAAACCAATGCATAGGGTGGGGCCTACCATTTTACATCTCATGTTATTGATGGGATAGGGCCAACTTTTTACACCTCATGTTTTTATAGGATGGGGCCCTGTCATTTTACACCTCAAGTTTTGGTGGGTGGGGCTACCATCTCTACCCATAATGGTATTGATGATGTGGGGTCCACATCTCAAACCTATGCATTGAGATGGCCCCCACCATTTTACACCTCATGTTTGATGGTGTGGGGCCATCATTTTACACCCAGGCATAGCATGAGACCAGAATACTAGTACTTTTATAAGTACCAACTCAGTCTTGCTTCAGAGTTATGGAGTTTATAGTGCACATTGCATGAAACAGGCTTTGATCGTGCACCAAATAAGGAGTGGGTGATTCTTCTGACATTAACTAGTTATTGTTAAACAGGTTAGAGAATGAACACCTAAACAATGTGGGCAAGTTCAGGGCCGTAAAGACAGTGCCATTACCATTCTGTGAGGATGTATTTGGATGATTGAAGGTGGTAGTTTTTGCCACAGGAAGGCTATATGATAAACTGGTTCAAGCCTTGAAGGTTTTGTGAGTTGTGACCTAATGTTCGTCGATTTGTAGATGGGTGTCTATACAGAGACCGGTTGTAAAAGATACAAAATCAACAGATATTCAATGACCCCACATACATAGATTTTAAATACATATTCCTTTTGTAAAATCATATTGCCATTCCCATGTTTTTGTAGCTAATCTGCTCTCATTTGACACTTTCCTAAAGAGCTGTTACAGGAAGTTGTAGTTCCAGCAAAGCTATCGACGGCCAATTAGAGAAGTGTTTAATAAAGTGAGAAGTGTCAATATCAAAACAGGGGGAGTGAGAATATTACTTGTTATTTATTTTTGGGAAATGATATTCCTCCTCCCCCTCCTAACGGTTTCTGTGAGAACTGAGAATGGTTCACTACTTGAGGATAAATTCATTCCCGTTCCTTTGCCCCCCTTTAACGGTTTATGTGAGAATGGTTCACTGCTTGAGGATAAATTCCCGTTCCTTTGACATCTTTCTTTGCCTTTAAAACTCATACGAATAACGTTAAAGGCGGGGATTTTATCCGTCACGAGGGGGGGCGGGGATTTTATCCGTCCCCTTATTTTTTTCGTGGGCTCATTTTATTCAGTTTTTAAAGGCTACCGATATTCCCACTACCATGGGATGAACTCACCTTGCCTTTTCTTTTTTAATTGGCTGCCAAGAGTGCTTTTGGGAATTTGTAATAGGGAAGTGATGTATTCACCCTCTCCTCCCAATTTTTTACTCGGGACAGCCCCCTCCAGTGTATTTATGACTACTCTTTTACACTATAGGGGCTGTCCCAAGTAATAAAATGGGGGCAAATATGTCATTTACCTTTATCCTTTAACAGCTGGTTAAATTATAAAAGACAAGGTGAGTTTGCTCCATTATCAAAACAGGGCAATGCGAATATCAATAGTCCTTTTATATGGTGAACTTCTACTTTGGGGGCCACTAAAACCCCTTTGAAATGACAAATTGAGCAAATTAAACGATGGAGATCCTCGCTAGGCTTGAGTGACTTTTGGTCGTTCGTTTTATGAGGGATTTTTGTATGGATTATCATCTAGTTAAATTGACCGACCGATAAAATATTCTAAAGAACAGGAGTGTATGAAGACCGACCGATAAAATATTCTAAAGAACAGGAGTGTATGAAGCAGGGTAGGTTTTCATCAAGCTTATCAGTAATGATGGGGAGTCCAGTTGCTTTGATAGCTCCGAATTATTCCCATCAGAGGCCTATGAAGTTAAGGAAAAACAGTCTATTAGTTCGACAAAAAAATAGTGGAACGTAGATTATTGGGCGATCTAAAGCGTTCATTTGTTGGGCCCTAACGTAGATATGCATTCCCTCAAAAGTAAAAAATCTTCTTCATAATATTATTCTAATCCTCTGATATGTATAGGTTTCAATATCGTGCCATTCATTTAAAACTAGTTGTAGCAATTAATAAATTAGATTGGTAAGAGATCTCTAAATTCAGATTTTGTTAGATTGGTAAGAGATCTCTGAATTCAGATTTTGTAGGGGCACATTCTATATTCACGTGATAGAGAGATGCTGAGAGAGAGAGAGAGAATAGGAAACAACCCAATGGATTCCATCTTTACAATTCAAGTAATAGAGATGGAGAGAGGGAGGGATAATTCATGCAATAGAGAGAGAGAGAGGGGGAAGAAAATAGGAAACAACCCTTGCAAGGGAATAGAAGCAAACCAAAAAAAGAATAGAGACTCAATGCAATGTCGCAAATTCAAAAGCGACAAAATTGTATTTCCACTATTCCGAAAAATCCACTTCCAGAGGTAAAAATGCGTGAAAAAAAAGTCTTGAATGAAAAGAAAATACAAAAAATAGCATATGATTCATCATCTGTCCCCTAGTTTCTATATTTCTTTCAAGGCACGTTTTTAGCTACCATGAACTTATTTTCATGATAAATTAGCTTTCTTTGGTTGGTGAGGGAGGCTGGGAGGGATTTATTTCCGGGAATACGATAGGGACTCAGTGAGGAAAGGGCTAGAAAAGACTGAAAAATCAGGAAATAAAAAACTACACTCCAAATGTGATCGATTTTTTATGATTTTTTACCTACTTACCCTCAACTCATTCCTGCCCTCTCAAATCTCTCCTCGCACCTGTACTACGCCATATAACACCACTCGGAGACACTGATTTGTCATGAAAAAATAAAATAAAATAAATCCTGGCTGCAAGACATGGCCTTAAGCCTATTTCTTTCTATGTAAAATGGCCATAAAAAAAATATTATGGCCATTTTTACACTTGAGCATGATATTTGTTTTATGTCCATTTTTACATCAAAAGATACGCCCATTTTTACACTTAAAAATGAGCATAATTTTTGTTTACGTCTATCTTTTCACCAATAGAAATGGAGCCTTACGGAAAATTTCAAGTGGACAAAGTAAAAAAATATTATGGTCATTTTTACACTTGAGCATGATATTTGTTTTATGTCCATTTTTACATCAAAAGATACGCCCATTTTTACCCACTTGAAATTTTCCATAAGGCTCCATTTCTATCGGTGAAAAAATAGACGTAAACAAATATTATGTTTATTTTTAACTGTAAAATGGTACATTGGGCCCCTTCGTAACTTGTTACCGTTGAAATTTTGAGGGGAATGATAAACTCGCACCACTTTTTCACACGGCCGCCCTTCATTCTCCTTTCAATGACTACAGCAGGTTAGCTACTTTGCTTCCTCTTCTCTTTATCCTCGGCTGATGTATGTAGCCACATCTTTCTGAAACTTGGTGCCCAAATGCTCGAGAGAAATTAAGAAATCTCCTTATCTTAGTAATTTTGTTTCTTTATTATCCTAAGGTAAACAAAATTAGTAAGATAAGGTTGGGCACCAAGTTTCAAAAAGATGTGGCTACATACATCGACCGAGGATAAAGAGAAGAGGAAGCAAAGTAGCTAACCTGTTGTAGTCATTGAAAGGAGAATGAAGGGCGGCCGTGTAAAAAAGTGGCGCGAGTTTATCATTCCCCTCAAAATTTCAACGGTAAGTAAGTTACTAAGGGGCCCAATGGGCCAGATTTAATATAAGAGGCCCAATGGGCCTCCTGCTTCCCTCAGATCGATTGCCTCTGCAAGACCAGGGGTATTTTAGTCCAATTAAGAAGTTATAAAAGAATTAAAAAAAAAAAACGTTCGATCCACAAAACCAAATCAAAGCCTTAAAAGACTCCCTGTTTGAGCGGACGATCTACATTGTCCAATTAGGTTTTTTAGGTTTTGTTTGTCCATTCAAATCCGATCGAGGACATGGTAGCGACAGACAACAGACTTTCTCCCTCCTTCTCTTCCCAATTCGTCCTCCTCAAACCCTAATCTCTTCTCAACGATCTCTCGATCCTTTTTTTTCTCTCTCCAAAACCCTAGGTTCCGAAATTCTCACGGAAGGATAGAAGAGCTTCTAAATTCCTCTCAATCTTTTCATGAATCATCCCCGTAAGCATCCAATGTCGAGATTGACGCATCAAATCGATTGAATTCAGGTAATCTCTTTAAATTCTTTTCGATTTCTCTCCGGATTTGATGTCTCCGTTTGTAATTCGATGAGATCGAGTTCTTTCTTTATTTCTTATTTAGATCGAAGATTTTTTTTTTTTTTTTTTGAAAAAAGATTGATTTTTTGGAAGAGATTTAGATTATCGAAGATTATGTTTTTTTTTTTTTTGAAAAAAGATTGATTTTTGGAAGAGATTTAGATTACTGCACGTATCCTTTTGCATCTCTATCTATCTAGAGCATTGCTTTGCGTGTGGAAATTGTTTTTTTTTTTCTTTATTTTGTTGGTAATTCTCGCAGAGGGAGGATTTGTGGATGATTCGTATAATGCTTGATGATATTGCTGTTGCGTTTTTTTTTCTTCGATTGGAAGCATTGATTCTTTTATTCCAGTTATTTTTGTGACGGACAAACGGATAAAAACTTTGGAATTTAGAGACAGAGAATCACTTAATTTTGACTATCTCCATCCCTCCCCACCCTCCCCTTGGGTGCGAACTTTCGTTTGGGCTGCCATTTTGGAGAAGGTTAATACTCACGACAGACTCAAGAGAAGGGGATTCAGGCGCTTGCAAACCGATGCTCTTGCTGTCATTGTGAGGAGGAGTTTCTTAACCACCTGTTTATTACTTTATCCATTGTGAGCTATGGATAATAATTTGGAGCATAACTCTGAAATGGTTTGGGGTGTGCTGGGTGTTACAGAGTATCCTCAAATAGTTGTTTGAGGGGTCTCATTTGGAAAGTTTTGTAATTCTAGATAAAAGTCTTATGGGCCATGATCCCCTTTGCACTAGTTTGGACTGTTTGGAATGATAGGAAATGTAGAATTTTTTAGGACTAAAGATCTCAGATGTCCTATCTACCGATGAAGATTGAGCTGCTGACCATAAATTGGGCTTGTAACAAGATTTCTGGGGTATTCAGTCATGTATTTTCAAAGAAATTGGAAGGAATTTGTATGGTGTAAATTACCTAGGACAAGGGTACACAAGGTGGAGTCCTCTCCCTGCTTAATACATCAAATTGAACTTTGATGGCTGCTCAAAAGGAAACCCAAGTCCAATGGGCATTGGAAATACCTCTAAGATTTGTGGGGTATTTCATTGGTGGATCTTTTTTTTTCTAAGAGGATGGATCTTATTTTTTGAATGGTGTTTTTCATTGAATGGGGTATTTCATTGATGGATCTTCTAAGAAATTGGAAGGAATTTGTAGACACGTATCTACACTCCTTTCAACACTTGTAAATGGCAGCTAGAATCGTCAGACTCAATGTGGGCGCATCAATATTCAAGACATTATTGTACAATTTTAAAAGAAATACTATTTATTATCAAATATTGTGTTTACATCCTCTTTTCCTCTTAATTCTTGTATTATTATTGACTCTTTTTTAACTAATATTTGTTGTTATCACCCTCCTCTAAACCTAAAGAACTAAACAAACACTTTTTCAATATTATATTCACTTTATCATATTGATCTCTCTTTCTTGATGCACGTGTGAGACTGAAGATAACTAGATTAGCTTGATAAATGTGCTGTTATTTGATCGTCTTATGTTTCTTTGAGACTTATAGTTGCTTAAACCTAAGATATTAGTTTGTTAAATGAATATCATATTTATTTTGTAGCAAACCATGATTAGTAATCAGTTATTGCATAAGAATGCATGTGGTTGTGCCCCTGTTTCTGGATTTTTAGGAGTTGTTGTGTTGGACACCTCATAATTGTGTTGACACTCATGTCCACAGATCATAGATTAGACCATATAAATGCTTACACAATGTCAAATGGTCATCACAAAAAAACTGATAACTATCAACCGTTACAACTGTTCCATCTAACACGTGTCTCAATGTTGAGACATGTTTCTGCTGAAAATTCAAAGTGCCGCCTAAATCAAAGTTTAATTGAGTGTTAAAAGTAGAACTACATGTGGAATGTGATGTTTGTGACTTTTCCTTGTCTTTGTTCATATTTGATGCAAGAGAATCAATTTTCCATGTGCAAACACAAAATAACATCAAGGGAAAGCAAGAGAGAAGTCACAATGGCCATTTAATTTATTATCATAAGTCATTTAAGTGACTTGTACATGAAGTCCCTGTCAATCGCAGGTGTTTCAATTAGGAAGGAACTTATTTAAGTCACAGTGTTCAATTGGGTTTAAGTTGGTTTTAGATTAGGGGTATACTTAAAGTTGTTTATAGTGGATGTTTGTGTGACATATCAATGTAAATGGGATTAGTGCTTTGGGAGCAAAAACTTGTAATTTAGGTCACATTAAGACTTTTCTTTTTGGGTTTGTCAAGGTCTCTTATAGCTAGAAGATCAAGGCCTAGGATTTGTTTTAGGATTTTATGAGGTTACGAAGTTATATAAGTTTTTGGCTGTAATTTTTTGTAATTTTTGATATTATGAAATTTCTTCTTTGGGTGTGTAGCCTGAGATTCTTCTTGGAGAGTGATTCTAAGAAGGATCTTGTAGTGTGATGCTGCATGATCGGTGATGTATGCTGCATGATCAGTGGCAGTGAGCCCTTGTTATGGATGTTATGCTTTTATAATACTTGTAGATTTGCGCTTGGATTAAAAAAAATTATTGTTGGGCATTTAAGACCATTCTGGTTCCATTGTTATTATTATTGAAGTTGCTGAAAAAAATTTCTTGTACCAATTTGGGTTTTCAAGAAATGTTTATTTTTGTGCTGCCGTTCAAAAAAAGTTATTATTATTTTCGGGCATTTTATGTGGTTTTTCTTCTAAAGTCTAAACATTATCGTGTTCTTTTGAGTAGGAAAAATGGGTGAAGGGGAAAATTAATTTGGAGTTGAAGGGACGCTGCTGAAATATTAATTTCTCCTACATTAATTTATAATAGTGTCTAACAATTCAAAAAAAAAAAAAAAAAAATAAAAAAAAATTCAAACTCTGATGAGAACTGCTCCAAGGTAAAACTGAGTTGACTCAAACATGACAGTGATTGACGCGGACAATTTTTCATTAGCTCGAGCAAGTCAAAGGAGTTTTTAATTGTCTCTTCAAACTCAGGCAAAAACTTTGCTGAGGTTAAACCAACCTGTCTAGGGCAAATCGATGGTTGACTCGAGGAGTATATAAACAGTGTTTAATGATCTTGTTCCTTGCAACCCCCAGTTAAGCTCTAATGAGACGATGGCCATGCTAATCTACATGGTGCATTTGTGTACCTCTTACTTTTTGTCAAAGCGAATGATCATTTACTTTTCCCTTTGCTCTGATTTTTTTATTTGTTAATGTGGCCTGTGATTTTTATTATTGATGCTTTCATGTTAATGTTTTTTTGAAGTTGTATTTTCGTACTCTTGCAGTTTTTTATAGTCAAATTTCATTGTCTACTACTGACAGATATGCTTAATTGTGGATAGTGATGGAAATGCAAACCGCTATATGGTTAGTGTAGGTGGTGCTTCTAACTTTTGGTAATGGTGGTGTTTTTACTTGAATAGAAGGAAAGCTTTTTAACATGTTCATGTTCGTGTTGTTGCTGGTTTGGAGTTGATACACTGGTGACCTTGCTTTTAATTATGCTGTCACCAAATTTCGACCGAAATCCGAAATTTCGGATTTCGGTGGGGACCGAAACCGAAATTTGGCGAAATTTCACCGAAATCCGAAATTTGGCGAAATTAGAAATTTCGCCGAATTTCGGTCCGAAATTTCTAGAAAATGCCTTTTAAAAAAAGAAAAAAAGTGTTACAAAATTTTGGCCGGAATTTCGGAATTTCGGTTCAAAAAAATTTCAAAATTTCTGTCCGGAATTTCGAACTTGAGTACCAAATTTCGACCGAAATTTCGATTTTTCGGAAGTCCGAAACCGGTACCGAAATCGAAATTTTAAACCATGGCTGTCACTAATGATTGAGACACATGTGAGATATGTATTTTAGATTTAGCGTCCATTCTTTTTCCCGCTCATTGGGAAAAACGAGTGCCGAAATAATTAGTTCTCTTTATTGATGCCTTTTCCCCACTTGAGCAGACTGATGATGCATATGATGGGTGGTCTATATACATGTAATAAAGTTTAGGGTTGAGGCACACACTGCAATTGTAGCAGAGCTCTTTGAAAATTTATTTATTTCAATTATGAAGTGGTCTCCGGTTGCTCTGTTTTTCTACACATCCATTTTGAAGGACAGTAATTGAAACTTCTCACTCGGGATTGGTGATTTGATTGGTAGGGGCATGAGGTTTTATGGAAGAAATGACTATATCTTGGTTAGATGATGTGAATGCACCCTCAACATCGACGCCTTCTAGTTCTCGGCCTGTGCTTCCTCAGTATCCACCCCCTTCTACCTCGAGCCATAGGTGAGTGAGTATCCATGTTCTTGCTTTCTTATAATGCTTGCCTAATTTTTTTTGTTTTTTTTTGTTTTTTGTTTTTTTTTAATATTTCTAGAATGGTTTCTTTTCATGTAGTATTGTTTTAGGGTCACCCAGTGCTAATGCGGTGGTTAGGTATCTGGTGGTTTGATTTTGTAACTTAATGCTTGATGTCTCTAACATATCGTAACTTTATCATCATCTATATTTCGGCTGACCCTGCCATTATTAAGTTGCATACGAGGAGCCATGGTACTCTCATCTGCAATGATTGTTACTTTTATGTATAGGTTCTATTATTTTGATAGTTCTGAAATTAATATCTTGCATTGTCTTAAGGGCACACCATGTCATAGAACGGGTCCCGTTTACTTAGGACGGATAACTAGAAAAATGTCTGACCTGGTTCGGTCAGTGGTTGAACCAGTTAGGACATGCAGTCGAATCAGTTGGTACTGGTTAGTACCAACAGTTGAACTAGTTTGGATTCCAGGTTTTCAAAATATCATCAAGTCATGACCAAATCAGCACCTGAACCAGTTTAGGCTGAACGTACCACTTCACTGGGTGGGCCTCTGCTTTAGTTTTTAATCCACTGGCATTTTGAGAACTTACACAAAATGTTCATTACGTTCCTTAGAAACTATATGGCCATCACTTTTGGATTGCAAACCCACCTCTTTCTGTGCTAAATCACGTCTGGTTTGGCTAACATGGGTAGTTGATTTGACCGACTTGCTATGCTTGTTGTTTTTTATCCGTGACATGCTGGTTGTTGTCCGTGTTGTGTTGACTCTCTAGCCCACTGAGTCAAGTTATGGCCAGTGGGATCTGACCCAAGACGCCAATTAAAGAGATTCTGATTTTGTATTTTTAATACCATTTATATATGTTCAGCATTATTTTATATTTTTTCAGTGGCACCAATGTCTTTCGGTTGTTAGCACGGAGGGAGATCTCTCCTCGAGCAAGACACTCATCAAAAAGGCTATGGAGAGAAGCTTCTAAATGTAGTGTTGATTGCACTGGGTCAAAATATGAAGCAACAGATGCAAGACATGGTCTTATTTCTTGGTAAATTATCTTTCTGCATTGCAGCCACTGATCCTGTTTGTTTCTCATGCAATTGTCATGCCCGGCATGAAGTATTGATTTCGAGGAGATTTTCCTGACCAAAAATATTAACCACAAAGAAGCCAGCCTCGTGCTTCACACTGATATGTTGCCTGTAAACTAGAAAATTCTATTGAAGATTTTGATGACACATTTTATGCTTTATATTGGGATTTGGGTGAGAAACTATGTTGTTGGTGCAAGGGCAAAGGGGCCTATCTAGGGGGAAAACTACCCAACAAGTGGGTAAATGGGTGAAAGGTGTGGGGCCTCGTACTTAAAATAGTAAGTCTGTGCTTACTATAAATAGTAAGTGGGAAAACTGTTTCTGATCTCGAGCGCCAAAAACTCATGTGGGCCCACATTTTTGGGGTGATCCAAAGCATTCATTTGAAAGGCCCTTACATAGATAGGGTGTGTACCAAAAATCAGGTCCATAGGATCATCCTAACCCATCCAAAAGTGGAGGGAAAAATGGACAGATACTGTTTCTCCACAAATCTGCCCATTTCCCCTCCACAAATGGAAGGGTTAGGATGATCCTAACCATGGTTTGAAATTTCGGACCTACCGAAATCGAAATTTCAGGATTTCGGCCGAAATTCGGTAAAGGCACACGAAATGTCGATTTTTTGGGCCGAAATTTCTGCAATTTCGGTTGAAATTTGGGAAAGGAATAAAAAATTAATAATTTTTTTTCAAATTTCGGTCCAAAATTTCGGATTGCGGACCATGATCCTAACCACCTGATTCTTTTTTGGACACTTTATCTATGTAAGGGCCTTTCAAATGAATGCTTTGGATCACCCCAAAAATGTGGGCCAACACTGTTTTGGAGCTCGAGCTCAGAAACAATTTTCCCATAGTAAGTTCACACTTCCTATAAATAATAAGTCTGCATGTGGTTCCTATGATGATGTGGACATCCCCCACATCAAGGTCGAAAATAATATCCAAAATAACCAATAATCCTCAAATAAAACATAAATAATGTGCCAAGTCGGAAAATAATGATCCAACGGCCAGATCACATCAGTTGTTCATCTGGAATGTTCATTGATTCAGGTTAGAAGCAGAGTCATTGTGTCATTTATCAGCCAAGTATAGTCCTTTGGTGCCTCCACCGAGGTCGACTATTGCTGCAGCCTTTAGTGCCGATGGAAAAACTCTTGCTTCAACGCAGTAAGTTGACATCTCTTGATTATCTATATTTTATTGATGCTGAGGTGCCATGCTTCTTTTGTTATTGATACTTTATGATGTTTCTGTTTTTACAGTGGCGACCACACCGTTAAGATAATTGATTGCCAAACTGGAAGATGCTTAAAGGTGTTGAGCGGCCATCGACGGACACCTTGGGTGGTACGCCTGCATTTGAAATTATGTGTCAAAGCGTGCTCCTGATTTCTTTACCCATTATTTCACAGTTTATCATACACCAAAGCTTTTTCTGTGATAAAAGTAGAAACTATGTCTTTTTCTGGGATCAAAAGTAGGAACTATATTCTAATTAATCCCTTATGGAAAAGGTGGTCTCATTTCTAGGAGGGGAGACAGGGAGAGTAGCTGCTATTTTGGTGGAAAGTAACTTTACAGTAGATGATGATGGCTCTAAATATCATTTGAGTGAAATCCTGATATGTCGTAAGCCTGAAGGCAGAGTGCACCATGATTTAATGCCCTTCCTTTCCTTCCCAATTTTGTTTACCATGCTTTCGTAGGGTGATATCTACGCATCATCTATACTAGTATATAAAGCAAACCACATCCTACTTTTTACGGGGCAAATTTAAAAAAAGACCACGTTTTAATGTGCGTTAGTGCACCCATCATATTCCTCACACTACTGATTCATCATGCTTCAACTCTCCTTCAAAAAGAAATTCAAAACTTCCAACATCTCAACCTCCACATGTTTCCACTCTCCCATATCTCTTCCCTATTCTTTCTTCACTTCCTCACATGCATGCATCGCCGCATGCATTTTTTTCTACAAATTATTATATAAAGCAAAGCCCCTGTCGTACTTTCAAGGGGGGCAATAAAAACTAGAAACCCTAAGTTTATGAGAGCGATAACATTTATAACTAACTCTCTAGTCTCTATTTACCGTTACACTTCAAAATATCTTTGTTTTTTTTAACTCCCCCAATGTTTACAGGTTACACAAAACTATCATTCTTTCCCGCAACCACCTCTCTTCCTTAGGCAACTGACTCTACCACGCTCTCTTTTCATTTTCTTTTTAATTTTTCTAATATTCCCTCTCTCTCTCAAAACTAACTAGAACGGTCTTCTTTTCCAAGAGGCAATCCCTCTGCAGGTCAAGAAGGTACGTAGTATATATTTTTGTTTTTTGTGTTCCTTTTTTTCCTTTATTCGAACGTAAAAGATCAAGTTTAAACATTTTGAGACACCATTACCTGGGTGTATTCTCTCTCTCTCTCTTTCTCTCTCTCTCGTGTGCACAATGTGGCATGACGTTTTACTAATTGAAAAAAGGTTGAACACAACAATTCTGATCCCAATCTCATTGATTACAAGGAAACTTTTTCACTTGACACCCCATGGGGCTTTTTGGATGCAGAGAAACTTTATATTGGAAAATATTTTCCATGAAAAATGTGTTTCTTAGCATATTGTTAAATCATTTCCATGTTTTTTTTTTTTCCAATATAGAAAAATTTCCCCTGTTTTTGAGGTAAATTGCAGCCGTACTATGGCTGGACTTTTCTTTCCATGTAATATCTTTCCCATAAAAAAAAAGAATTCCATATTTTTTTCTCTTGTTTCAAAGGGCCCCGATAGGGGCTGCATATTACTTTCAACGAAATCAGGTCTCGTGATTTTGTATTATACACACATTGTAAATCCCTGTTTTATTATGTAACTGTTACTGAAATTCAGAGCTTCATTTTTTGCTGATTGAGCTTGTTGAGGTCATTTTTTTTTCAGTTTCTGATTTCAGACACTCTCCCATCATCTGTTATGCATAAACCTACGAATCTATTTGGATGTCAATCTTTTTCTGTGAAATCACCCTTTTCCTTCTTATTGTTTTTTGCAGGTTAGGTTCCACCCATTGCATCCAGAAATTCTTGCGAGTGGAAGCTTGGATCATGAAGTGCGCTTGTGGGACGCAAATACTGCAGAGTGCATAGGATCACGTGATTTCTGTAATATATCTTATACACCTTATATGCTATTTCAAAAGATTCCAACAGCTGTCTCCATCGTCCATCTTTTAAATTTCTTTCTTCGATTGTTTTAACCACAATTTCCCCCAACAGATCGCCCTATTGCTTCTATTGCTTTCCATGCCCAAGGAGAACTTCTTGCTGTAGCTTCAGGTCACAAGGTGAGGTATTCATGCTTGGATTCTCACATAAATTTATTCTGGAGAGACTTCTTTCTGCACTTTGTGTCATTGTTTTTGTGAGAGTTGGTTTTCTACTTTTTCTAACTTTGATTTTGGCAATCCTGTATTAGCTTTACATATGGCACTACAACAGGCGAGGAGAGACATCCTCACCAACCATTGTACTTAAGACACGACGATCACTGAGGGCTGTGCATTTTCACCCACATGCTGCCCCATTTCTTTTAACTGCGGAGGTGAAATGGTTTTTTCAGTTGACATTTTATGATTATTCACTTTTTTCTACTCATAGAGGAATACTAGACTGGAGGGCGCCCTTGCAAAAATAGGATGAAAGGGCACGCCATTGGTGGAAAGTCACCAAAGTGCATTTAATGTTCATTTATTTTTACATGTTATATGCACTTTGGTGACTTTCTACCAATGGGCGCGCCCTTTCATCCTATTTTTGCAAGGGCGCCCCTCAGTTTAGCTTTCCTTCTACTCATAAATCCTAATGTAGTTGGATGGTTGCAGGTCAATGATCTTGACTCCCCAGATTCTCCAATGACACTGGCAACATCTCCGGGTTACTTGCATTATCCTCCTCCTGCTGTACTTTTCGCAAATGCTAATTCTAGTGCGCATGCAAGTCTGGAAGCTAAAGTACCTCTTATGCCGTTCCCTTGCTTGTTTTGGCCTACATACATAAAACATTGTGGAAGAGCATCGTTGCAGAATGATGATAGGGTTATTGGTTCAAGTAATGGCCCACAGATCGCAGAATCGTCTGTTTCCGCTCAGCTTCAAGCAGACTCCCATATAGGAAGCCAGACTGATTATTTGGTGTCCCCTATGGAGATGTCTCCTGTGTTACCCTCTACCTCAAATCTTGTACCAGAAGACGGAATTGCAAATTCTTTGCCGACCGAAATGGAAACTGAAATTTCTGACTCTCGGGGCAGAATTCAGCAAATAAGCTCTCCACAGATACCCATTAGGCAATCAAGGCTAGGCATTGATGGTACATCTTCCATACAACCTTCAAATGTTTCTAACAATATGGACCTTCAAATGCTCCTAAGAAGCGTTGAGGTTGGACAGCTACAACAATTCTTCCCTTTTGGGGATCCAGCATGCTGGGAACTGCCATTTTTGCAGGGGTGGTTAATGGGTCAAACCCATGCTGGTCTACATCCAGCTCTACCTGTTAACGATGCCCCCCAAGAAAATTCGTTTGGAATACGCGGAGCTGGATCTGAGATCTTGTCATCTGATTTACTAGCTATGCGTAATGTGGAGGCTCCATTGGCTTCTGCAGTTATGGCTACTGGTTTTAGCCAATCCAGAGGTACAGGGCGATCTGGTTCTCGACATCGTTCACGTTCCCGTTTGATGGCTTCTGTAGGATCTGGGGAAGGTGCTACATTTATTAATATTGGGAACAGTGATAGTGATCCTCAAACTGATGTTGGTAGAATTGAATCCGAACTTGCCACATCACTGGCAGCTGCAGCAGCAGCTGAATTACCTTGTACAGTCAAGCTAAGAATATGGCCACACGATATACAAGATCCTTGCGCGCCACTTGATGCAGATACATGTCGCTTAACTGTACCACATGCTGTCCTTTGCAGGTATATTCCATTTATTGAAGTATAACTTTATGAACTTATCATTATTTCGAGAACAAAGAAATAAATCATGGTGGTGTTCTTTGTTTCACTTTTTATCCTTGTAGGTATAGCCTTTTTATGGGACTAAAAAAGTCTGATATTCTTATCATCATTTTTTCTTAAAATAATAAATGTAACATGTTGTTCTGTATTTGACTTGCTATTCTAGTTTTTTACTTGTCCTTGTTACACGATGTCGTTGGTTATCATCTTGTATGATACAATCCTGGATGGGAAATGTAAATATTACTCATGTTATAGAATGTCTTTAGGCTTTGATAGCCGATGCAAGCTAAGTTCATGAACAAACCCATACTTCGACGAAGATGATTCAGAAGAAGAGGGTCAGCCGAGATCCAAAAGTAACCTTGAAGGCTAATGAAGAGCGTACTAACTTAAATGGTGGTTCTTACACAGCTCCATTCATCACAAAAAATGGCATTGGGTCAATATGATTTAAGGAGACTTTAAGTGATTTTATTTTGTTTTGGGGCAAAGTTTTAAGTTTTGGTGTGTCATGTGTAAAGAAATCCTGAATATTATTTTCTCCACAGGCCACAAAAGGTTATTGATCTGCATGAAAGGCTTGATCAGTTGGAACTAATTCTCCAAATTGTGTCACAAAGGTTAGGTCGACTCACCTCATTCGTGGATTCTCCACATAGAGGGAAATCGGGAACAAAGCTGATGCTGACAGCTGACGGGAATTGAATGATGGAGGATCCTCCGGCATCAATTCTTTTTTATTAACGTGGGGCTCTTGCATGTGAAGTTCAATGCTGAGTTTGTGATGATCGAGATCAAGGACATAATTATGGTGAGAATCGATTTGTTCGAGCACAAGAATGAAATCAATACTCAAGAATATAGGTAGGAATACCCAAATTCCATGATAAATAAACTCTATATTCTCTACAAAAGGACTGCATACAAAAGATAACATAGAGTGTTTTTTTATTCAAAAGACACTCACCACGTCCAAAGACCATCAATGAAGAGGCTTAACAATGATCTAACATCTTCCGGACATGGTGTACCTAAGGAGGAAAACTGCGTAATCTTAATTCAGATGAAACATCCAATGAGATCATTTCAAAGAGGATGGTGGGTAAATTACAATTGGAAGATGAAATCCATCTTGGACCATACAAGATACAATGGCTAATGAAGAGGAGGTGAGGTAGTTGTTACTATCGTTGCTTAAGTCTTTTTTTAATTGGACCCAGGTACAAAGAGGAAAGTCTGGTGTGATGTCATCTCGATGGATGGATGTTACATACTGCTAGTGCGATCAAAGACATTATTATCGGGATGCAACTCGTACAGGGTAGAAAAATATATTCTTTGCTGAAGGATGGAGAAAAATTGACACTTTGCCAATGAAAGAAGATTTTAAACCTAAATATTGAAAAAATGGGGGGGAAGGGGGCATAGTTTTCTTTATTTGGAAAAGATGGTGGAAGAAAAGTAAAGAATTGGGATTTGAGCATACATTGGATAGTAATGATGCTATTCAATCAGCTTCAATTCTCAATTCTACAGTGCCCTTAAACTATGAAGATTTGGTCCTAGAAAAAAAATGGAAAACAAGAAGATGAGCTTCCTAAAATTGGAGATGGTTGCATATATTTTTTTGGGTTGGTTGATTTTTGCGTATATAATAGTGATGGAGAAGAAAATAGAGAAGATAAAAATGTTGTGAATGAAAGATTGAAGCTAAGCTTAATTGCTATTTTTGAAGATAGTTCTCTGAAATAGAAATTGTTCTTCAACGAAGTATGTTGTTTGATGAAGAGTTTTTTTTTTTTTTTTTTTTGTGTGAATTTTGATTCTTCAAGATAAGAAAATTTTGATCCAATCCTGAAAATATTCTTGGGTAAATCAAAATCGAATATTTGTAGTCTTTGTGACCAATGGTGGGAGACATTTCATATGGTTGAAAATAAGTGAACCGGAGAATTGGTTTTTAATTATAGGGTAGCAAAGTATATCCCGAAGGAAAATTAAAGATATAGAAATTCCTAATTTTCTTGATCGGCGTAACCTTGAGATATTGGTAACATTGTTGGTTAAACTTTTCTATAGATGGTTGATTATCACGAAATAAGGAAGAACAAACCTACAATCAAAGGCTTGGGTTTTCAAACGATGGCTTACGAAAGTTGGACTACAATAAGTTGTCGGCACTTGAAGATGCAAACTTCAGGACAAGTTTTTTTCCAAGCGAGGGGGAACTGATGCAAACAAAGTTTCATGAAAAGCTACTATTTGCCTATCGAATCTTTTACCTTTCGGTTGCTATTGGTAAGCTGTCCAAGTCCTGTTGAGCTAAGGTTGTGGAGCGAGTTGAAGAAAGGCTTGCAATGTGGAAGAAGAAATGCATATCCGTTGGGGTTGGATCACCTTAATCAAAGCAACTTTAGCCAACATCTCGATTAATTTTGATGTCTATCTTCAAGATGCCCATATCGATTGATTGTACAGAGAAGCTCCAAAGGATTTGCTTCGGGATGGGAATGATGTGCCTAAAAGATAGACATTTAATTAATTGGAATGCCATTTCACCCCAAATACCAAGGAGACTTGGGTATTAATTCATTTCAAATAAAGGAAGACCGAAATTGAGTGGTGCACCATTTCCCTCCAAATTGCGGATGGGGCTCCAATTCGTGGAGTGGAATTTGCTCAGCTCTAGAATAATTTGAGGAAGGTATGCAGATCATCATTGGTTAGGTACCAATCACTACATTTTGGGAGGATAAGAGATTGTCAAATGCCCCTATCATAAGTTCCTATCCTGATCTTTTAAGCATTGCTCTCAATAAAGAAGATGCAGTGGAAGATCTGGTGGGCTGGATAAATGGAAATGTAGAACGGAAGTGGAACTTCCGCTGCTATTTCAAAGATGAGGAAGAAGTGAATTACTCGTAGCATGTGGAGAGCCTAAACCAGTTGTATATTTCTTCCCATCAGCATGATAGACGATGCTGGATATGGGAGCCGAATGGCCAATTCTCTGCCAAATCTTTCTTCTGGATTTTTTCCCTTTGTCTTCTCAGAGGTGCGACAAAGTGCGTACTTGGCTTCCTCCTACCCCTCCCCTATGTCGCCGTTTTCAGCTGGACTGCTCTCTCGGATAGTATAAACATTTTCACTATGTTTCATAGAAAGAAGATTAAACTGGCCAGCCAATGCGTGATATGTGAAGCCGATGGGGAATCTGCTTCTCACCTGTTCATCCTCTGCAAGGTAGCCCATGCAATTTGGTCTGCTTTGTTTTAAAGCTTTGGCATTACTTGGGTGCTACCTGATTTACTAGGGAATTTAATTTCTAGTTGAAAGATCTTGAAGTTGGGCTAAATGTGTAAAATTCTTTGGTGTATCACTCCTTTTGTTGTTGAAAATTTTCAATGGGAAGGAGAAAAGTACTGGATCTCTTATTGTCTCCTTAAAAAATTGAATCATCCTTTGGGCCATATGTGGGTACCGATATTTTGATCGAAGTTGATTCCTATAATGTAATCACATGGGCTTCTAAAAAAAAGTTAAGGGCCCTAGAGGTTCACAAACTTTATATTGCATATCAGGGATTTGGAAGCTCTCTTGGACATCGGTTTCTTGTTCATCCCTCGTCTCTTCAATTCTGTGCTGACGAGTCGGCAAAGTCGGGGAGGAGCAGTGGTAGTCTGATTGTGTCGAATTCCTTCCCCATCCCATAGAATCCTAGTTGTTTAATGTTTTCATTGTTTTCTATTTATGTTTATGTTTAGTTTTGGTTTTGTTTAGGGGATTCCTTATGCCTTTGCTGTTATTTTTTCTTTCAACAAAGTTCAACCTTCTTTCAAAAAAGTTCATGAACAAGCCCATACTCAACTCAACTCAACAATGCCTTTGTCCCAAACTAGTTGGGGTCGGCATGAACAAGCCCATAATTCAGCAAAAATGATTAGTAAGAAAAGAGGGTTCATTAAGATCCAAAAGTACAACATTAAAAAAAAAGATCCAAAAGTAAGCCCAA
Organism: Tasmannia lanceolata; assembly: GCF_043159265.1. Classification (NCBI taxonomy): domain Eukaryota; kingdom Viridiplantae; phylum Streptophyta; class Magnoliopsida; order Canellales; family Winteraceae; genus Tasmannia; species Tasmannia lanceolata. Next base: position 12,616,540 of record NW_027518714.1, on the reverse strand, counting down.
AGGCGGCCAAACATCGTGCCAACACCAATAGCGGGACCTATAGAGCTCCATTCATCTCAGTGAATGATACGCTGGTTCAATATGATTTGTAGAGTTCTTAGTGTTTTTTTTAATATTTGGGTAAAGTTTAAGTTAGTTTTCGTGGTGCACGTGTAAAGAAAATATGAACAATGTTTTTAAGACAATATGTAGACACTTTCTATTTTTGTCAGGCTGATCTAATATAAAAACTAGGGCTTACTAATGTTGATCTAAGGGTTGAGACTTGAAATTGATTCTAATACCAATGGTTAGAGTTTAACTAGGGTTTTTAGGTATTTTTGGCCTTTATATTTATGAACTTATGATTTTTTTTAATGGCATTTATGAAGTTTTGATATACTTTTCAAGAGGTTAATGAATAATTACGAGTTTTTCCTATCGGGTTTTGGGTTTTTACAGTACTTTGATCATGTTATAATCAAATCTATTGTTATTTTATCTCTTGTTGACATTGTTTGTGAAGATCTATTAGATCTTTTGTGTGATTGATCAATTCTCCAGTTTTCTACTTTTGGTTGATTTCTAGTAGTGTACTGTTTTTTGAATAGCAAATTATTTCACTAAAGAGATCGGCGACCGAGAAGATTTCTAGTAGAGTGTACTTCATCTGATATGATCTCATGAACAACAAAATCTACATTGTATTCAATTTTTTTTTATAATCTCGCATCATTTACGTCCTTCAAATGAGGTATTTGATGCACTTGGCAAATAACCAGATATTGCAATTGAGTACAACTTCTAGCTATCTCCTCGTTATTTTGACATATATTCTATTTTATGGCCGGCAGTGAGATGGGGGCCCACTTTTCGCCTTGTGGAAGATTTTTAGCAGCCTGTGTTGCATGTGTGCTTCCTCACATGGAGGCTGATCTTGGATTGCAATCACAGGTGCACAATGATGCCACAGGGGTTGCAACATCCCCAACACGTCACCCAATTTCAGCTCACCAAGTCATGTATGAGCTTCGGATCTATTCTCTTGAAGAGGCAACGTAAAGCTTCAAACTTCACTCTTCTCTGCATTGTATATTTAGTTCATTTCCATTATCCTGTCTAACTACTGCTTTATATCTCCATAATAATTTGACATTCTCTTTGGATATTTAGCTTCGGTTTAGTGCTTGCATCGAGGGCAATCAGAGCTGCTCATTGCCTTACTTCCATTCAGGTGAGTTGCTTTTTGAAGATTGATTTGAACTATTGCTTTATTTCTTCATATTTATTGATTCACTTTATCTATTAAGTATTCTCTTTACTTAAAAATACATACCTAGCAGTTACGAAACTTTCTATATCGCTATCATGTGCGTTACTTTGTTATTGGGAATGTATTTAGTATAACTACACCGTACAAACAATTGCTCTTGTCTATCATGCATATCATGATAGTTACCAGGTTGGGCATAGGGGTGCAACTTGGGTCGAGCTCAACCTGATCCCGACGGGTTCAACCCAATTTTGTTCCGGGTTGGGTTGACCAACTCGTACCTCGGGTTGGGTTAGGGTTGGAAGAAGTGAACCCGAGTTCAATTCTGGTTGGGTTCGGGTTGAGGCATGGACAATCTGGCCCAACCCGGAACCCGACTTTTGCATATGAAAAGCGGGAAAGCGAAATCGCAAGCCGCTGTTTTTTGACTTTCAAAACTCCTTATTTTTTTAAAACTTTCAATAGGTGCTAGATTACTCAATTTGACTACCGCTTTTGACACCTATCACTTTAACTTTGTTGAATAACATGTTGTAGGGTAGTTTAGTCATTACCTCTAGTATAGAGGGTAATGTAGTCTTTGTACTCACTTGCCCTATTTGGGCCTATATATACATTGTATGTGTGTAGAGCTCCCTAGTGGAGTCTTTCCAACCTTCACTCCTGTTCTTCTTCCTCTCTTCTCTAACCCTAGATTACTTCTAACATGGTATCAGAGCCAATGGGCTGATCCTTCAAGAAGGAAATAAGAAGAGTCTATCTCCCTCCACGCCGTTCATCTCTTTCTCTCGTATCTCATTTTCCTCTCTTTATCTTCCTATAGTTTCTCCTCAAATCTTCCCTAAGAACTCTCTTCCTTATTGTCTCTCTCGTATTTCTCTATTTTTTTTTTCAAACCCTTAAAATCTCTCTCGGTATTTTTTTGTGTGTGTGTCATCATTTCTCTCTCGGCAAACCCATTTTCCTCGGTCGTATTTACTCTCTTTCTCTCATTTGGGTTTTTGTATGGAGTATTGTCTTCTTGTCCTTCATTCTCATCTTTGTTTTTCTCCGTCTATATTTGTTGTGTTTCATATCTTTTGTCTTCGGCTCTAAGGTGCCCACCAAGTGTTTGGTGAAATGTCCGAAAGAGATTTGGTGCCTTGGATGTCTTCTTTTCGTTTCAAGTTGAAGGCCCTTGGCTTCAACTTGAGGAGAGTGTTGTCTAGTGTTGTCATCTCTTTCTTTCCATTGTTTTGTATGTGTTTTGTGTTGATGTCATCTCTTTATTTACATTGTCTAGTGTTGTCTTATATGTCTTTTTTATATCTTTTATGCAGTTCTTCAAGGCGCACACCAAGTGTTTGCTCAAATGTCTAAGAGAGGTGTAGTGCCTTGTTTCTCTTCGTTTCTTTGTCTTCTTCAAAGCGCACACCAAGTGTTGGATAAAATGTCCGAGAGAAGTGTATTGCCTTGTTTGGCTTCGTTTTTTTTTTAGTTGCAAGTTGAAGGTATTTGACCTTCAACTTGAGGGGGAGTGTTGTCATATAGTTCTTTGTGTTTTTTCTTTAGAAGGAGTGTTGTCCATTTTGTTGTCTTTTCTTGAGGGAGAGTGTTGTTAGTGTTGTCTTTGTCTTCTTGAGGGAGTGTTGTCTTGTTTTCACGTCTTGTTTTCATGTCTTCTCCTTCATGTCTTCTCTTGGCGTAGTTTTACGCATTCATCTTTCTTTCCGGCTTTATGCCTTATCTTCACCGGGCGATGGTTCCCTATCGTTGTTGGATTATCTTCTTCCTTTTATCTTGTTATCTTGAGGCGGCGGTTTCCCCGTCGACCTCTCATTCGGCGACGATGTTCATACCGTCGACCTTCTTTCTAGACGATAGGTTCCCCATCGTTGGTTGGTTATTTTCTCCCTCCTTTTCCGGGCTATGGCTTCCATATCCATAGTTGGTCGGCTCTCTTACAGGCGACGATCTTTTCCCGTCGACCTATCTTTTCCGGACAATGGTTTCCTCATCGTTGGTCGGCTCTTTCCAGGCGACGATGTTCATGCTGTCGACCTTGTCTCCAGGCGATGGTGTCCCCATCGTTGGTTGGTTATCTTCCTCTTCTTATCTTCAGGCGACGATTTTCATGCCGTCGACCTTGTCACCAGACGGTGGTTTCCCCATCATTGTTTGGTTGTCTTCTCTATCTCTTCTTCTCTCTAAGTGACGGTTTCCCCGTCAACCTTCTATCCGATGGTTTCCACATCGGTTGTCCTCATTTTTCACATGGCGATGTGCTGCTTCGCCGATGTTCGTTGTGCGCACATTTGGTGTGCTCATTTTGTTTGCTGGATCGTAGTTGTTCCTGCCATGGCGCCTCCATTGCTTGTGATATGCAGATGTGATCGCGTGCTCTCATTCAGGGGGAGGCCCTATTTGTTCGCTCTTGTTGTTGTGCTACTTTAGGGGAGCTGCTCTTTTTGATGGCCATTGATCTCGATGCTGTTTATTGTGGCCACTGCTGTCCTTTTTAGTATTATGCTTTCATTATGTATTCACCACACCAACTTGAGGAGTGTTATACCAAGCTGGATGTGTGTATGGGCTTATTGTACCTTTTTGATGTATGGTCCTCTTCTGTTATTTTTAGTTGTTGTAATCTCCTTTGTACCAAGCTGGAGTTCCCTAGTATATACGCTCCAGCTTGAGGGGGAGTGTTGAATAACATGTTGTAGGGTAGTTTAGTCATTACCTCTAGTATAGAGGGTAATGTAGTCTTTGTACTCACTTGCCCTATTTGGGCCTATATATACATTGTATGTGTGTAGAGCTCCCTAGTGGAGTCTTTCCAACCTTCACTCCTCTTCTTCTTCCCCTCTTCTCTAACTCTAGATTACTTCTAACAAACTTCTCCCAGTGCCCTCAAATCAATTCATATCAGACAGCAGACTTACTTTCCCCCCTTTTTAATATTTTTTTTGAATGGCTCTTTTTAATATTGTTTTATCTCTTTGCAACAGTAGCACTTGTTAGTTTCATATTTTATCTAAGGAAATGATATCCCCCCCCCCCCCCTCGACGGATAAATGTTATCCGTTCAGTTTCAAAGGCAAAGAAAAACGTTAAAGGGGGTGAATTTATCCTCATACAGTGAACCATTCTCACAGAAACCATTTGGGGGGGGGGGGTTGGATATCATTTCCCTTGATATGTTCTCTATTTCTCTCTTAGGTTCTTCTCTCTTCCGACTACCAGAAGGCAAAACTCGAACCTCCCTTGTTTTTTTCGGCGACAACGAGGCATTGGTCGCGAGTGAGGGCAAGGCTTGATCACATCGATCTTTCATGCGGACGAAGAAAAGCCTCTTGCTGGATCCTCAAAAGGGGTTGATTTGCAGGATGAGGACGATTTCAAGGTTTTCGTCAATTGTTGAATCATGCTCAGGCAAACCCAACCATACCCATTTGGAAAATCGGCTTGGTCGGGTCGGTTTAGGGTTCCGTGATTTAGTCTCGGGTTGACCCTCCTCGGGTTAAGGCTTGGGTTGGGTCGGGATAGGGCTGAAATAGTTGTCCCTCAGGTTGGGTTCGGGTTGGCCTCAACCCGGTCCAAGTCATGGTTTTAAACCGAAATTTCATTTTTCGCCATTTACCGAATTTCGGACCTAAATTTTGGATTTCGGTCTGAAATTTCGGTAATTTCGGTCCGGAATTTCGATTAAATGCCATTATTTATTTTAAGAAAAAAGTGTTACAAAATTTCGGCCGAAATTTCGAACCAAATTACCAAATTTCAAATTTTGCCGAAATTTTATTTTTCGGTGGGGTCCGAAACGGTTACCGAAACCGAAATTTTAAACCATGGTTCTAGTTGCACCCCTAGTTGGGAAATGAATTCTGGAAGCGAAACGTAAAACGTAAGTGGGAAGCGTGAGGGATGAATAGAGGGGAAATGAGAAACGAGGAAGATAGAAAATCGTATGAGAAACGTCCTAGGAAGCTACTTACAGACGTTTCAGAAATGATAGAGTAACGTTAAGGGAAACCGATATGAAACTAGGAAAACACGAAATGTGTTTCCCTGGATTTGAAATTTTTTAATTTCAAATTTCTACTAGCTTTTTAGTAGCGGTGCAACTTGGGTCAGGCTCAACCCGAACCCGACGGGTTCAACCCGATTTGGAGGCGATCCCAACCCGATTTGGAGGCGGGTTGGCTTAGGGTTGACCATCCTCAACCCGATGATCGGGTTGGGTCGGGTTAGGGTTGAGGGAATGCTATCTCGGGTTGGGTTAGGGTTGGCTTCAACCCGACCCAACCCGACCCGAGTTGCACCCCTACTTTTAAGCATAAATACAAGCATTTCCGACAACTCTCATCATTCTTGGCTAGAAATTTCACTTTTTCATTCATAACGCTTATATATGAGGTATTTCTATAAGCCCATGCACTTGGGGTTCAGTCTGCAGTTGGCCATATCAAAAGTTATCAATATAAAAAGTAAAATCTTAGAGAAAATTGGAACATGTTGGAGAAAATAAGGAAAACATAGTGTGAGGTTTCAAAACTCCCCCGTGTCATCGTGGACTCTCCCAAGTCAATTCTTCAATTCCGTTTTACCTTGGCCGCATTCTTGTCTGCGCTTGCATTTTGTCCTACAAAGTCAATCAAGACTCCTTTGACTCTCTTGAGTTATGACCGCGCCAACTGAGAACTCGACCGCATCGTGCCGAGTTGACTACGATTTCTTTGGCTGCGTTTTGACCCGCATCCGCATTTCAAAACACTGCAAAAAAGTATTGGCAAAGGTTTATGCACGCATTCACTTATTGGAAAATAAATACAACTACTCAAGGGCTCACAAAGTTGACTTGTCAATAATGTGGAACTGGAAGAAATGGAAGAAAAGAATACCTAAACCAGTGTTTCAAAACTCAAACTTAGATAAGACCTCTGTCAGGATAAAAGGAAATGGACTCTAAGGAATGAATGATTGATGTGGTCAATTTTTTTTATCAATGCGTGCAGCCAAATTCCAATTGAGTAAATGTTGGCCCAATTATAGGAATTCTGGGCATAATTTCTTGTATGAATTTTGTATTTCAAATTGCTAGAATGCGACTTCGCACAATTATGGTTCATTTTAATCTTTATCTAATGATGTCATGAACTAAACTGTTATGGAGAATCAGTAAGAAATTAACGATTACGAATTTCAATTGAGTCCATGCCCAATTATAAAAATTCCTTGTATTCGAGCATAATTTCTTTTATGAATTTCGTATTTCTAATTGTTTGATTATAATCTTTACACTTTTTTGGAATATTTTGTTGAATTTATGCTTCAATTTTTTATCTGCAGTTCTCACCCACATCTGAGCACATATTACTGGCATATGGTCGTCGCCATAGTTCTCTTCTTAGAAGCATCGTTGTCGATGGGGATACAACGGTACCTATTTACACAATTTTGGAGGTAGAATCTTACTTTGTTTCTCCCATCTGGCTTTCATGTCTTTTGACTCAAGAAATTTCTGTTTATTTGCATATACACAATTGAAATCTGAAGAAGTGATTATTGGTTCCAGTTCTCTTGGTTATCTGAAGTATGGCTCATCTGCTGGATGTTGATGTGAGCTTTTGCTTAACTTCTTTCCTTGTCAGAGTTATTTGGACCAGCTAACAATTTCATGTTGTTGTATGATATGGGCAAACCATTTTTTTTCTTTTTCATCAATAGTATATAGAAAGTAACAAAGTTTTTGTTTTCTTGTTTGCTCTTATGTATCTAGGGTCCATCTGAGCAACAAAAACCTGTTTCTTGTTTACCTGAATTCTCCTTTTGATATTTATATGGCGAGAGTAAAATGAAAGAAAGGATTAGTAAATTTCTTATATTGTTAATTCATGGATGAAAAGGAAATGAATTTAAACAATAGAACATTTCTATTGTTTTTTTAAAAACAATATAACATTATTATTCTTTTACATTTTTTGAGAGAGAGGATGGTGAATCGTTACCCCAATGATCTAGGCTGATTCAGTCCGCCTTTACTTTTTTTTTTATAACTAGGTTCTTTAATGAAATCTCACCATTCAATTCAAAAAAAAAATGTTTGATAACTAGGTTCGATCAGAGCACTCTACTCATCACTCAAACATAGCCTGTTTGATAACTAGGTTCCATCGCAGAGCTCTACCCATCACACCAAAATAGCCTGTATGGTTGTTAATTGTATCTTTATCGTCTTCAGTTTATTTTATCTCTTCCCCGTCCCCCTATGATGTGGAGGGTTCATCCGTTCTATCATCTATGATCAATCAATGTGCTAGTTTCTTTTATTAGACACAAGGGGAATCTATCCTTGTAACTGAAATAGCTATTGAAAATTCAGTTCGCAAAAGACAACATTTATCTACATAAGATGGGCACTCTGGGTAATCTAAAGATACGGAAAAGGCTGATTTATTCCTGCGTTGGTTTTTTTATTGTATTGCTTTCTGGCCTGTTTTCTTTTTGACTACCTCCGCCATTGGCTTTTGCCTTTCTTAATAAACTTTCCACCATTCAAAAAAAAGAAAAAAAAAGAAGAAGAAGAAGAAAAGGCTGATTTTTATATCACAATAGAAGCCCAAGTTGATGGGCATTGCTGATCATGTAGTGATTGCTGGGATTCTGTGTTAATCTATTATTCCATCTCAACATAATTTGAATGAACCATGATTTATTGTTATCTTCTTAGCTAGGTATGAAATGGTAAATGGGAGTAATTCATAATCACTGAGGTTGTAAACAAACCCATTCTTTATATGCTTAGGTGGGACTAGCCAACTATTGGCGGACTACCTAGAATGTCATGAAATCTGTCACACTTGGCAATCTCCGCCCCTCATGTGACCTTACTGTTTTTGTTTTCCATTTTTAATAAAATCTAATCATCTTTTAAACTTCGAAGATACCGTTGGAATCGAGGAAATGAGAAATATTTGTGAGGGTTTTAAACTGAGTCTGTACTATTTGGAACATGATTCAGCTGGTTAGAATGTGATGAAATCTGCCAGTCCTTGAAGTGTCCACAACAAACTGTGTGTATACCTTTACTCATATTGAACTTTGTGGTTTTGTTGGTGTGAATTCAATTTCCAAAATTTTGAGATGAGAAGCAATTCCTGGTTGGTAGATTGGCTATTCTTTTCTATGGGGAAATCGTAATTTGGAAGCAAAAAAATCTTGCTTCTATTCTTTGAGGGATTGGACTTATGATTAGTAATCCATGCACTTTTCATGACTTAATACCACTACCATTGGGGAAGTCGATGCAAACTGAGGTGGCGAAGCATGAAATTAAGTTGCAATATATCACCTTTGTTGTATGGTCATTCCCTCCTTCCTTTTTGTTGGGCAGTGTTGCCACCTCCACTATCGATTAATCTATGGATCGTTGGTATAATTATATTCTATAATGTAAAAATAGGACAATTTTCCAACTAAAACTTATTCGATGGTTGTAACACCATGTTGATTGAAGGCTTGTAAGCATCTTTAGATTGGGCCAGCCTGTGTCTGATTCCTTTTTCACTTCCAAATTTTGATGATGATGAGATGGACAATGCAATTAAATTGTTTTGGATGTTATCTGTCATCCTTCTTTTTACGTGAATGTTAGCCTTATGGGTTGAATACTTTTAGTGGTGAATGTTCCATCCTATTTTGGTTGAGAAAAGAAAGTAAATGCATCAATGACAAGATTCCATCTTAAGTTCACATCTAGCTGTACAGTTTTTTATCAATGTGAAAGTTCTACGGGAGAATTATGGTTAAGTTGCAGAGGCTAATCATTTTTTAAAAAAAACAAAGGAGTTGCAGAGGTTAATATCAGTGTTTAAAAGTTTGTATATGGATAAGAACTACCCCAAGGTGAAACCAAGACAGGGGACAACTTGGGTGAGTCAATCATTGACTCGTGCGTGTCAATAAAGTTTTTAATTGATTCCGTAGGATTAAAACTGAGTCGACTTGGGTGCCTCAATGATTGACTTAAGGACTTTTAAACAGTGGTTAATACATGCAAGAGTGTAAGACTATGGATATATTGGATCGAACTGCTTGATAATTACTTTCTTGGACTATTCAAGGTGTACCATATTTTGGTATTGCCATTTGCCACATTTTAAAGTTTGTGTCATGTTATGTGAAATCCAGGTTTATAGAGTTTCAGATATGGAGCTTGTGAGTGTTCTTCCTAGTGCGGAAGATGAGGTTAATGTTGCATGCTTCCATCCTTTAGTCGGAGGAGGGCTTGTTTATGGAACCAAGGTAAACATTGAACTGAATGGCATTGTTTAAGTAATTGCACCTGTCTACTATATCAAATTTACCTTTTTTAATGCAGGAAGGAAAGCTTAGAATCCTTCAATATGATGGTTCCCATGGCACGAATTGCACGGGCCCAAATCTCTTTCTTGAGGAAAATATGCTTGAGGTAGTAGAACAAGATTTGAGTTTGGAATTGATTTCTATGATGAAATAATTCTACTTTTTTCTTTTTAAAACTTTCCTGAAATTCTTTATTTCAAAAAAGAAAAGAAAGAGGAGGCTTTCCTTACATGTTCTGTTCATTAAATGCTTCTATTATTTTTTAATGAGCCATTCATAGGTGTTTTTTCACATATTATAGCTCCATGACCCACTTTTCTTGCTGATAGATATTTTGATTCTGTGACCATCTTATGTGTATGATCTTTGCACCATCCTGATTTTATGAACTCTTCAACATGTCGCCTTCAATTGAAAATTTTACTTTTAAAGTGGGGAGAAGGTTTCTTGGCATTGGAAAATTGTTTGTTCATCTCTTTTAGAATCGAACCAAGACCTTTTCCCATTGTTAACATGGTTAATTTTTTATACTTCAAAGACCTTTTATTTTAAAATTCCTTTTGATGTAGGACAAATCACAGCTAAGTAGTGTTGCTTAGAAACCAGAATTAGAACTCGAGAACTCAAAGGGAATGTGTGTTGAATGATGGAAAGAAAGTAACACATTTGGACAGCGATAAGATTCTAGGTTATGACATGAAAATATGATCAGATTTCGAGAACTTAAGACTTTCCATGAGCAAAATTAATTATAACATCAATTCACATAAACCATGCTAGAATCCGAGAATAGAAACAAATCTCACAATTCTAAAATTTCAGCAACTCACAAAAAAGATGATTCAACTCTCCCGTGCAAGATTATGACAAGGTCTCAAATCTTATAAATCCCAAAAATAAGTTTCTCAACTGGGGCGTTTGGTTTTCAGAGAAATTAGGAAATCTGGGCTATTTAGGATTGTGGGAATATAAATTTGGGAATATGGGTGAAGTTTAGGGTTTAAAAGCCTAAAATCTGTAGTTAGATTGAAAAAATATTTCTATGAAGTCTAGAGAAGGTTTGGAGGGGTGTTGACGTATGCCAGGAAGGTGCATATGTGTGTCAAAAAGGTGCAGGCAAGGGTTTTGGGCAAGTTTAAAGGGCACATGTTTTAGGATGAGATCGGATAGGTAAAACACGGAAAAAAAATTAGTGTTCGAGGTCTTAGGAAGGGGGGATGGATATTTCCTATTCCCAAGCTGATTTGTAGAAGAAACTAAGAAAAAAATAGAGTAGGTGGCAAGTAATGAAGGCAGAATATACTTATCTCTAGGCATCCCACTACCAAAGAAGGAGATGAAGCTTTTCAAAAAAAGAAGCAACTTTTCTCTAGAGAAGTTCTCAATATCAATGTCAAAGTGTCTTTAGTCTCTCCCAAACCCAACACAAAGTGTTTATACTTTATATCAAACAAATTAAAACCCTAAGCACTAAACTACCCTCTATCAAAATTTTCGTAATACATTTGTGGGACCAATTTAAAACACTCATAACTCAAAGAACTTAAGCAATTTTGATGGGAAAAGACCCTACTACCCCATATGACTTAAAAGAAAACTCATTTATATAACTAAACAAAAAACCTAATGTTTATTACAGAAATATAAGTTCTAGGGCATTCATGCCATTTGTAATTAATCGCTTAAGTTCTTAAGTGACCACAATGGCCTACATTGCAACAAAAGGGAGTCCTTGTATATGTGGACTTAAAGTGAGTTAGTTTCCATGATGAGTTAGGAGTAATATTGGGTTTGAAGAGTCCTAGTTTACTTGTTGTAGGGAGAGTCTATGTTTTATGAGTTTTACTTCAATGTAGAGTTAGTAGTTAACTTTAATAAGAGTTCTAATCAGACTAGGTGTTGTTTTACGACAAGATTTATGAGTCTCTCTCTTTTTTATTTTCGTATGACTTGCATAGCCTATATAAATATGGAAAATCTGACATTTTCTTTTGTTGATGGGTGTGATGCCTTTTTTAAAATGTGTTGCTTTGTATTAGGTCAGTTTTCTATCCCTAAACTCCTCTTTCACTTTCTTCTCTCTTTCTTCTAGTCCCTTGTTTTCTTTTCCCTTTCCTTCTTCACCCTCCTCGGTTGGGTTCATAAATTGCTTCCTCTTTCTACTCCCATCACCCATTTTTCTTGATCTTTATTTTGATTATCTATTCATTCTCTCTTTCACATGTCTGTCATGGATTCACATCAATTTGGTATCAGATCCTAGATTCACATCATAAATTTAAAATAACTTTCCCAAAACAAGTTTAAATGAGTAAAAAAATGGCATTTAGAAAAAGCATATGAAAATTTTCTTGAAATTATCCTATTTTTCCTAATTACTCATCGTTTTTCTTCCTTCTTATTGTAACGTAATTAATCTAAACATGATTTTCCACAAACTTAGTATGGTTGTCTAAGTTTTTGAGAAGATTGAGTCAAACTTACATGGCAATTAAAATGATTTCTGACTTGCTAACCTATGTCACAAATATCTCCGATAAAAAAAGGGCAACCCGGGGCACGAGGCTCCCGCCATTGCGGGGTCTGGGGATGCAGAGAAGTTGTTTCCGTGATGCGAACCTGTGACCACCAGGTCACAATGGAGCAACCTTACCGTTGCACCATGGCTCGCCCTCTTTCACAAATATCTCCGATATTTTCAAAATATCGCGTTTTTATCGCTACATTTTGATAAAACGACAAAATCTCAAAATAATCATGAGATTTTAAAAATATTGCAGTATTTCATTTTTATCAAAAAATATTGCGATAATATCATGATATTTTCCTAATATTTTTATTTTATATTTCTTCTTAAATTTTATATATTTATATTTTTTTAAATGATTTTATTTTTATCGTTTTTTCCAGATATAAACTCGAAAAAAATAAAAAAATAAATATATCCCAAGTTTTACCCTTGCCGAGAAATTCCTGAGAACGACATTTGTGACATAGTTGCTGACAACTATACCATCGCTAAAGGTGGGCTCTCACCCTTTGTAGACATAGAAGGCCATTCCATGACTTGAAAATTTGGCTCAAGTTCATAAGACATCTATCACACACATATATTGGGAAGGAAACACTACCGCCGATTCATTAGCAAAAAGACATCTATCTCTTTTCTTTTCTTGTATCTGACCATCGCGGTCTTTTTAATGAAATCAACTACCATTCAAAAAAAAAAAAAAAAACTACATTTTCATATTCCGGGGTGTTAAAGTATAAAAGATAAATAACGCCTTTCTCCAACAGCTTACGCTTTTGGAGAAGTTGGTAAGTTAACATGGTATCAGAGCCAAAGGTCTCGAGTTCAAACCTCCCAGATAGCAAAAATCCACATGTGATGGTCGGCCCAAAGTGGGACCACATGTGCCACGTGTTTGCCGAGTGGGCCACACGTGCGGGGGAGTGTAAGTATAAAAGATAAATAACGCCTTTCTCCAACAGCTTAAGCTTTTGGAGAAGTTGGTAAGTTAACACGGGGCTCCATGTCCAAACTGAAATGTGAAACTCCTCAAATAAGAAACCCTGTTGCAGGTGGTTCAAAAAAATTTATTAGGCTTACCCTTGATGGACGTTTAAGATGGTTCAAATTTTTTTATTAGGCTTACCCTTGATGGACGTTTAAGTTCTAAATGCCTCTCTTTTTTAAGAAAAAATGGGACACTACGTTTCTTCAAAAGTTTGAGTATGCATCATAATTCACTTATATTTCTGTTCTTATTTGTACTTTATCCATTCTTGAGCTTTATGTCAAGTTGAGGTTGCGTTCCACTCAAGTAAATTTGCTGTAAGTTGTTTTCCTTAACGGATATAATTATTTCCTTTTGTGCAATTTTATTACATATGAATGTCTTTCCTTCTCTACATCTTTTCATCTGCAAGAACTTGGATTTAGTCTATTACATATGACATGATGATTATTGTATTTGTATTCTTGTTTTGTTTTGTAGGTCCAAACATATGCTTTGGAATGCTAAAACCTTGTGAACATTATACTTTTACGAGATATGTACTCATCTTGAATGGTATTATACGGCTGCCTTCTGATGCCTTTACCTTTTCTCAAAATGTCTATAGTCATCATATATGTTATGTTATTGATCTTCAATATTTTACATGTGTGGTAAAAATGAAATAATTGCAAATTTTGGTAAGTAATTGCGATTACTTCAATAGTATAGTATAACGAATGTTTGAAGAGTGCACTTTTTGCATAAAAGGAAGGTTCAAGGGTATATTCATTTTGAAAAACAAAACAAAGAAGGCTCAAGGATGTTAACACTAACGCAATGCTCTAAAAATGTCATATGAAACAATCTTCACATTATAAATAGGATACTTAAAGAGATGGAGTTTTGTTTTAGTTAAGATAACCCCTGCCTCTAAGCATCCAACTTTGGAGCTATTTTGGATTCTAAATTGTTATCTGACTCCCGATATAGTTATAGGACCTTATTGTTTATAATTTTCAGCTTCATGCTCTTGACCTGGTGTGGAGTCCCATATTCGATGAGTAGTGGAAAATACATTTCGACTTAACCCATTTGCAAGAGATGCCTTTGTGAAGCTTGCATTATAGATGTCCAGAGAAGTCCAACTTATACAAAATCATTTTAAGAAGGTGTCATACTTGATTTCATAGCAGGTGTTGGATGTTTAAAGTATCTTTATCTTTTTCTTTAATTTCTTTTAGTTCTCTGTTTTCAATTCTAGATCAAATCAAACCCATGAAGTAAATAGTGATCAATGAAATAGACACCAATGATCTAGGGTCTTGAGGATCACTTGATCCAAATTTCAAAGAAAAGGTTTTTCTTCATTTATTCATCAAATGTGAAATTGGATAGGATTGGATGGGAGTCCCATCCAATTTCCACATTCTAGAGGGTTTTTCTTCATAGGCCTATAGTACTTTTAAACTTCCACAAATTCTAGAGGGTTCCAATCCTTGGGTGGGAGGTTTCTATCAATAAACCCAACGATTTGACACTTGAAATGGGAAACTAACTTTGGACTTTGACTATATTAAATCTAGAAATATCAAATGTTAGAAATATAAATCCTTTTTTGAATGTTGATGCATAAAAGGAGAAAACTCCCAAGACTAATGTTGTGATCCGGACATCATTTTAGCCGTGATATAGGACTATTGGACATATGCTATTTTTCTTTTACGTAGTATTTTATTTTATTTATTAGAGTTTCATTTAGCCTAGATGTGGGGGATGTTCACATCAGGCAATGACCCACCTTACCCCCTTTTTTTCATTGCCCACTTACCCTTTTAAAACCTATCTTTTATTGTTGTTAGTCATGGATCACTTATTTCTCATTTCCTATTAGCTGAACTCCCAAAAAGCTCACTTAAGGCCCTTTAATGCCTTTTTTTAACATATTGGTTAAATATAGGATCTCACCACTTAAACAACTCTACTCCTTCGTTAAATATCCTAAATACCCACCTGAAAAAGGCATAACTCTAGAAAACACGAAGAAATTCCATCCCATCCCACTCTTCCTTTCTCCTTTCCTGCCCTCCTCTGATACACTTTCCTTCTCTCTTCTCCCGTGACCTTCCGCCATCCATATTACCATCCTCCTCCCTTCTTATATTCATCCCTCTCACTCCGACTCTTGCTTCTTTGTCTCGTCTTTGTATTATCATTTCCTTTCCCTTATTTTCTCCTCCTATCATACTTGATTTTATGAACCACACCCCCTCCCCCAATCTTTTCTACTCTCATTACTCATTGTCTTTATCTTGATCTTTTCTGGATCTTGATCTTTTCTTCATCTTGATCATTTCTGGATTTTGATCTTTTTTTTTTTTAGAATCTTTCTGGATTTTGATCTTAATCTTCGCTTGATCTTAATCTTATGTGATCCAGCTTTTATCTGCATGCCATCCTCAGAGATTTTCCATTTGTTTAGTGTCTAGGACTTTATTTCATTATGTTGATATTTTAAAGCCTAGATGTGGAGGTTGACCACATCAACTAGGGCTCACAACACCTCCCACACATCTCATCACCTACGTTGCCTGTATTACCCTTAAGTGGTTAGTGCTTATTTTATCATTGGATACAGGCATTTAAGTCATTAATCTTCCCAAAGAAGATGCAAATGCACCTTTGAAATCAGGGAAACTGCCATCTTACTGCACTATTAAGGAGAAGATCTAACACTGAATGATATAGCATCTCTTAACTGCACCTTCGAAAACACGATTGCTTCTTTCTTTTCAAGAAAGCCCATAGCAAAGTACCACAGGATCTGTCTCCTCTTTGGCCAAGGGGGGTAGCCCCAACCCTCAAAGAGATCCGCAATTTGTTTGGGAAGACCCACTGAACTTCAAACAAACGAAGCATGAAGGACAATAGCTCTCTGGCCACCCTGTAATGAGTAAATATGTGATTAACCAACTCTTCTGCTTCGATGCACATGGCACAATGGCCTGTGATAATCATCCTTCCGCTGCACAGGTCGTACATCATCAATATTTTGTTGAGGCAAACCATCTAAGCAAACACACAAACTGTAGGCGGACCATCCATCAACAGCATACAGTTCAGAAAGTTTGATCTGAAGCAGAAAACCCAGTGCGGGACTGTTCTTGCATTTTTTCCATTTACCACATACGGATGCATCCGTATAGAATGCATGGAAGGCCACAAGCTTAATCTCTTCTAACCATATAATTTTTTCAAGTTGAAATTCTGCGATTCCCTCTTGAATATGGTTCCATTTCGCCATTAGCATA
Source organism: Tasmannia lanceolata (assembly GCF_043159265.1). Classification (NCBI taxonomy): domain Eukaryota; kingdom Viridiplantae; phylum Streptophyta; class Magnoliopsida; order Canellales; family Winteraceae; genus Tasmannia; species Tasmannia lanceolata. The sequence goes on along the minus strand of NW_027518714.1, from coordinate 12,600,137 downwards.
AGCTCAGATAAACTTATCATGGTTCAATGTTAGCATTCTGTTTCTATATTTTTATTTGATATTGTGATTCCCTCTTTCGAAGAGAGATTACATAGAGGGGACAAGAGGTCCCCCGGAAGCAATGATCAAAAGTGTACAGTATCCAATCCATTGCACAGCCCAAGAAACAACAAGGTTCATGACCAAACTCAAATGTCTAGAGTAGAAGTAATGCATAGGGACGGGCGGTCCACACCCCTTTTCGCCAATTCATCAGCGCTAGTATTTGCCGTACACCTCTGATGCGACAGCTGAGGTTTTATAGATCTAACCGAATCTCGAATCGCATCAAGAGTATTGTACAATCGCCATGGTCCGCAACGACTACTTTGGGCCCAAGCGATGGTATTAGCGGAGTCACCTTCAACTATTGTGATTCCCTCTTGAATATGGCTCCATTAGCTTGAGCTCATAGATGTATCATGTTTCGGTGTTAGCATTTTGTTTCTATTTTTTATTTTATATACTGTGCTCACCTTTTATATGTTTGAGAATATCTGTAAATTTGTATTTTGATGATTGTTGGTGTGCCGCATTACAGGGAAGGGGCGTGCATTGGAGTGGAGAACGTTTGCTTGAACATCTGTAAACAGAGAGAGCTTTCCAGAATCGGGCTGTCTTCACTTCTCATTTCCCAATCACCTGTAAAACCGAAACCCATATTTGTGTTTCGTTATTGAAATATATATCTATGTGAAGTTAGTGTCTCAATACAAGTTATTTTTCCTCAATGGTGTTGAGCAGTATCAAATCAGTTTTCTTATATTTTTATGAGGCAATTGCCCAACAGTGATCTAGTATCTTTGAAGGAGAGAGCAGCCACCTAAGCTCACTCTTTTGCATATTTTGTCTTATTCAACTAATTAATCTGGGTTGTTCTATCCTGCTTAAGTGAGCCGCAAAATTGCCTAGCAAATCCCATAATAAATTGGAAATTATATATTCGTCTCCTTTTCTTCCTTGGGCCAGCCCCTTCTATTGTAAAAAGAGTCATTACTACACTAGATGGGGCTGACATAGGGAAGAAAAGGGACCAAATATAAAGTGACATATTGGCCCAAGTTTTAACGAATTAAGCGTCAATAGCAAAACCGCAAAATATGATAAAAATTACATTCTAGAAGTAGGACTGTCAATCGGGCCGAGCTTGGGCGGGCCTAAGGTGCTCAAGCTCAGCCCATGTCTATACAACGGTTTCGGGCCAAGTTCGGACCTGACTTAATTAGAAATTTGCTTGCCCAAACTCAGCCCAAACCCTACAACGGGCTTCGGGCCGAGTTTGGGCTTGCCCATCACTTCTTATTTTCTGCACGAGAAAAGACTAAGCCAAGCACAGAAAAGCCAATTTCATAGAAAGCTATTAAACTTGTTGGCTTTGGCATGTGAGAAAAGCCACACCGATTGATGTTTTGCCGATTTTATCTTATTTATTTAATAAATCTAAGGTCGAACTATAGTCTATAGGATATGATGATCCAAACCGTTCAAATGGAGTGGGCTGAAGAGGGGCAAAATAAATAAAGAAAAAAAACTTATTTAATGTCGAACTATAGCCTATAGGATATTAATGTTTAAGTAATCTATTTAATTAATATCTACTGATTTTTAAGGACATAAAAAATCTTGAAAAATTATATAGTAAATATATTATCGGGCCCGAGCCTATAACAGGCTGGACGACCCTTGATCAAGTTTAGCCCAAATTAAAGTTCGGGGTTCAACTTTTGACCAAGTTTTGTTCGGCTTGCTCTCATTTTAATTATGGGCGGGCTTTTAGCGGGCCGAACGGACGTGCACAGTCCTATCTAGAAGCTTGAGATGAAACTTACTTTCACATTGTTTTCGCTGATCAGGAACTATCTTGGAAATGATATTCCTTAGTTTTGATAATGATACTCTTCATTTTCTAAAATACTTTTTCTGATTTGATGGCGTTAGCCATTTTGGGGAACTGTAGCATCTTTTAACAGTTGTAATAAGCTCCGAAGAAGATTCAAAGCTGTAACTACTAGGGCTGCAACTCGGGTCGGGCGGGTCGGGTTTTGGAGAATCCAACCCTACCCGAGAAATATCTCGGGTCGGGTTTTTTTTCGGAAATCCCACGATTCCCAAACCCGGCCCTACCCATGATAAATCTCGGGTCGGTTCGGGACGGGTCGGGTTTTTTCACGTTGACGCAAATTTTTAAGGAAAATTCTTGTTTGGCAAGGCAACTCAACTCATAGAAGCAGAAATTACACTCACATTACACTTGAATCAAACAATGATGTAATTACACTCACATCACACTTGAATCAATCAATGCTGTAATAAAACAATGTTGTAATTACAATCAAACAATGCTGAATCAAACACTTGAATCAACTTAACTCATAGAAGCAGAAATTACACTCACATATAGTAACAGTGGGTGCGTGGGTTTTCACTTTTAACTTTGGGATAATTACATTTACACCCCCTCTAGTTTCTAACACATCCACTTCCACCCCTATAGTTTAAAACGTGACAAATACACCCCTGTAGATTCAATTTGTTTAAGGTTTGCCCCCTCAGCTGAAGGTTCGTCCATAGATTGAAGGGTTATGATGATCCGATGGAGCTAATTTTTTGGGCACACCATATCTATGTCAGGACCCATCAAATGAACGCTTTGGATCATCCAAATAATGTGGGCCCCTACCCGAATCCAAACACTACCAAAAAATCATCCAAATAATGTGGGCTCACATTGTTTGGACGATCCAAAGCGTTCATTTGATGGGTCCTGACATAGATAGGGTGTGCCCAAAAAATCAGCTCCATCGGATCATCCTAACCCTTCAATCTATGGACGAACCTTTAGCTGAGGGGGCCTACCTTAAACAAATTGAAACTACAAGAGTGTATTTGTCACGTTTTAAACTATAGGGGTGGAAGTGGATGTGTCAGAAACTAGAGGGGGTGTAAATGTAATTATCCCTTTAACTTTTAACTAACAATAGAAAAAAATGTACATACTATAACTTATGTAACTCGGGTCGGGTCGGGTAGGGCCCCTTCAAACCCGGCTCGACCCGAGATTCATGCGGGCTTTTGAATGCTGAACCCGGCTCGACCCGAAACCCATGAAACCTGAACCCGACCCAGGCTATCTTCGGGTCGGGTCGATGCGGGTCGGGTTTTACCCGGCTCGAGTTGCAGCCCTAGTAACTACTATCTCTACACCAGCACTTCTAACTTAATTTTCATGTACCCTTTCGGATAAGAGTATTGCTACTGTCCATCGCAGAAGGCCTGTTGCACCTGACAGCAGCCACACCAGCTCAGTTTTCAGCAGATTTTGTCTTCATATGTGATGTGGCTGCTGTCAGATTTAACAGGCCATCTGCAATATGCCTTCTGCAATGGACGCTAGCAAATCCCCTAGGGTAAACCGAGAAACCCGGTTAGTTGGTGAAAGGATTGAGTTCAACAAATTTCACTTTATTGTCAGACACATAATACTGTGAAAATAGTAGGAGTTTGCGAGGGACAATCGCAGAAGGCGTTTCACGGATTGTCTATTGCATGAGAGAGCAGCCACCTCATGAATAAAGACGAAATATGATGAAAAGTGAGCCTATGTGACTGCTCTCTCGCGCAACAGACCATCCATGAAATGCCTTCTGCGATAGTCCCTAGCAAATCTCCGATGATTAAGATAAAATCTGAGCAACCCAGATGAATTAAATGATTAAGATAAAATTTGAGCCTATGTGGCTGCTCTCTCATGAAGGAGAGGCTCGGCGAAATGCAATCTCTTCAAGGGGCTGTTTGGATTTATTGAAAGTCTTTCAACTCAACTCAACTCAACTAAGCCTCTGTCCCAAACTAGTTTGGGTGGGCTACTGAATCCTTTAGAAAATTTCATTATTGAAATTTTTATTGGAAAATTTTTCCAAGGAAAATAAATTTTTCCTTCTTTGGTAATCTCCGAAAGGTTTTTTTTGTGTCAATTTTAAGAAATTTCCCTGTTTTCAAGGAAAATTGCAGACATTTTAGGCCATGCCTGGGCAGCCAGGAATAATTAGTGTCTCTGAGTGGTGAGAGAGGGGTAAGGCGGGTGGGAGAAAGAGAGAAATGAGAGAAGTTATTTGCTTCCTAATTTTTAGCCATTTCTCATCTTGTTTTCAGAATTTTGTTTCTAATCACTTCACCCACCCTATCCGTCTCACGACTGAGACACCGTTATGAAAAAAAAATCATAGTGGCCACAAACGTGCCCTTAGTTCAAGGAAACTTGAAAACCATCTGTATCCTGGAATTTTTTCCATGGAAATTTTTTTATCCTTTTTATTATTTTTTTTTTTTTATGGGCAAGCTGGGGTCAGAAAGGGCGCTCTTCCAGCTAAGCAAACACAAAAAGGCAAGGCATGGACAAAAGATCAAGCCAAACCCATTTACCAAAAGTAGAAACTCTTGGGTATATTCCATCTTCTTTCTGCCTATTCTACATTCCACATGGAAACAAACAACATAGATAAGTATACACACGTAATCATTCAATCTGGACCATCCATATTAATCTCAAGGGTGAACAACAAAGTGTGTCATTGCCCATCATCCATTTACAATTTTACAAGTCACAGAAGGAGATAATGATAACAAAAATCAATCCCAACTCGGTCAAAGGAGCATTAAAAGCACACATTTAATGGAATAAATAAGATTACTTTGAATGGGACGTGCATTGACTAGTGGGTTTCTTGCCTTTTTCATGACTTGAACACAAACACTAACAGCAGTCTAATCTGTAACCATTAACAAAATACAGAAAGAAGAAGAATAGAAAGAAGAAAAATTACGAAGAAGAGGAGGGACAATCGAATTTGTAGTGTTTATCGACGGCTACAGATACATCCCAGGTGCACCTCATTCCCTTTGGAACAATAACGAGATCTCCAGCACCAAATTCTACACATTCAGATGAGCCCTTTGTGTAGGCCTTCACCTTTCCTTTGAGAAGATAACAAGTCTGTTCTGCATCAAACTTGAGTGGAAACTTTCCTGGGGGACAAGCCCACCTTAAGAAAAAAGACAGAGAAGCTTCTAATGAGAATTTATGGGTTCATATTAGTAAGAGAAGAAGGAAAAGGAAAGCAAGGAGAAACTTACTTGGGCCATGACTTGATACCCAATTCAGATAAGCGTGAATCGGAAGGATTACTTTCGACTATGATGCTAAGATTCGCCTCCTGGCCGTTGGATTCGTCTGGGTCTGGTTTGGGTTGTGTAGCCATGAAAAAAGAGTGATCTCTCTCTCTCTCTCTCTCTCTCTCTCTCTCTCTCTACTAGGTAGAAGGCAGGAGGAATCTTCACATGGAGGAGTAACAAGACTGCGAAGTAGTTTTATTTATAGAGGAACAAGGTACGCGAGAAATAGGAAGAAATAATTAGGACGGTGCAAAATTGTAGTATCTTTGCTTTATTCTATTTTACATCGGTAACGGGGTAGAAATATATCATTTTTTTCTTTCTTACCCATTTTCTAGTATCTGCACTCCTTCTGTTCCTCTTTTCTTAAAAATGACTTTAATTTTAGGGATTTGTTAGCTAGGGACCATCGCAGAAGGAATTTCGCATGCGTGAATTGCCTTCTGCGATGGTCCCTAACATTACAAATCCCTTATCTTCAAGAAAATTCAAAGAAAAGGGGTTAAAAGTTAAAAAGGGTTGAACTGGGTGGAAACATCATTTTCTTTTCTCGTGAAAATATCTCTCTCCCTGTCTCTCTCTCTCTCTCTCTCTCTCTCCTCCTGGCACCTACTTTTCTTTCTCTATTCTAGAAAAAAGGTTTTATTTGGTGAGAGTAGAGAGGGCCTGTCCCGTTTGGTCAAAGAGTTGACCACAACTTATCTGGGCGACGTTGTCGGTGTGGCATTTATTGATTGGATATTTGAGTTTGACTGTTTGACCGAGATGCTGATCCTATTAGAGATGCCGACTGGACTAGCCTTCGTTTTTGTTGCATCGCTCGTTCAGTCATTGTTTATTATTATTTACTTTAGGGGTAACGATATATTCGCCCCATTTTCTTCCCCAGCCCACCCCTTCTATGGGATCCTCCTCCCACCTTGTCTTAACTCTTAGTCACGACCCATTCAAATCCCTGAGGATCGGATTTATAGTCTTCTTCAGATCTTCATTTCTGTGCCTCGGTCCCAATCCATTTTAGATCGGACCATCCATTGGGGTGTCCTGGTAGGTCCTACTTACATTTTAAACCATTAAAATTCTCTCTGAGGAGAGCGAGCATGAGCATAAGCAGTAATGGCAGTGACCCTAGGGGTGTAACCCTAGCAAGACCCAAGATAGCATTCCCTCAACCATAACCCGACTCAACCTGAGCCTCGGGTTGATGATGGTCAACCCTAACCCTAACCCAACCCACCTCCAAATCTCTCAACCCTTACCCAACCCATCTAACCCAAAATTGGTTCGGCTTGGGTTCGGGTTCACCTAGGGCCAAATAGACAACTACGAGAAAAAAAATATATAACCCAAAGAAAATCAAGGTAAAATTAGAGGACGGAGGCCGGGTTTGGGTCGAGTCAGCTTTCCAAGGTTAGAGCTCGGGTTGAGTCCGACCCACGTTGCACTTCTAAGCCACCCGTGGGCTATGGAATCAGGGTCAATGGTTAGAGAAGGAACAGAAGAGGGTTACTTCATACTTGAGAGAGAGATATATATATAAATGAAAAAAATACTAAAAATAGGAATCGTTCAAAAATGTGTGGCTTATTTATAATTAGATACCCATAAGATAACACTTAAAGTCATAAAAAGAAACAGAGAGGATTTTCATTAAACTGTTATATTAAAATTGGATTTAGGACTGTTCCCACAGTCCATGGATCCTGATAACGTGTCTAGATCATGTCTGTTAAAGACACAATAAATGAGGTGGCCTGAGGTTGAAAAGGAGGCAAATATATCATTTCCCTTATTTTATTTACCCCCTTCTAATGAAAAATAATTCATACACCCTTAATTACTCTGGTCTTAAGATCCATTAGCACCAGTGATCTATCTGAGGGATCATCACGAGGCATGGTCTTCGTCCCATGCCAATCAGACATCCCATACACGAGATTTAGTCCCTGTTTGGCAACCATGACAAATTATTTTATGGAATATTAGTTGGCCCAATTTTGTCAGAAGGCCAGAGGGAGAGGTTTGAATTGGCAGGAGTAGGAGTGGGGGTGGGGAGAGCACTGGAAATACCTGAAAAACAGTGAGAAGAAAATACATACTCAAAATTAGTTTTTTGTTTTCCCTATTTTTAGGAGCTTCTCATGCTCCCTTCACATGCACCTTCTCAACACCTTCCTGCCCATCTTTCACAACATACCCCACAAATATTCCAATTTCCAAGACATGAGCTACTCTTTTTAGAACCTTAAATGAGGCCTAATAGATCAAGGTCCAAGATTATCTGATCAAGGTGGCGCTAACAAAGACTGGACTTCTGTTTACTGGTTGGATCAATGGAGCAGATCACATCCACGTAGCAAAATCCAAAATGAACGGACTAAGAATTAATGCATAAAGGTAGCTAAATTTCTTCTAGTTAAAGGTTGGGGAAGTTGGATTTCTCTGCCCCAACAAACGTTTTTCACAACTAGAACGAGGGTTTAATTTTTCAGACTTTGGTGATGTGGGTCAAACGCTATGCAGTGACATGCTTTATAAGACCTAGCAAATTAAGTATTAGATAATATATGGAAATAGCCCTCGTGATGATATAGCAGAGTCCTGTTTTGGAGTTGGAGGTATAACTGAGAATATGTTTCATGAGTTCAATTGAAATTTTCATAGTCGAATTTTCCCATCTGAATAACCTCTTGTAAAAAAAAAGCCTCCTACTACAAAGCCCTTCCTTTTAACAAAGATAAACAATTTTAAAATGTGGCATATGGTCAAAAGAATAATAAAAACCATATCTACCATTTAATTGTTGCCAATACTAATTGTTCTTGACCTTTCAATCAATATGCCGTATCTTGGATTGGTCATAGCACAAAAAATGTTGTTAAGAATTTATCACAATTGTTCGATTGATGACTATTTTTCAATCCGCTACTTTTCTTGTCTTTCCAAAGGATAGTACTAAAAGTCAAAGAAAATACTCGACTCGATCCGGGTCAAGTATTCAAATTACTCAGACGGGTAATTTACAAAAGAAAATACGTAGAAAAATACACAAAATTTCTGAAATTTGGGTATCCGAAAAGAAAAATTCCATGCATTGTCGAGCAGAGACCTGTCATCAAGGTGGCCAATGGTAATCTTTAGACCATGTTTGGCAATCAATAAATTTTTTTCCATAGAATATTAGTTTATAATGTTAACCATAGAATAAGAGCAGGTTGGTTGAAATGAAAGCATGCTTTAAGATTTCTGTACGACCGTAAAATACCTCCCAAGTTGAAGGAAAAGTTTTATAAGATAGCTGTGAAGCCAGCTATATTGTACGGCTCAGAATGTTGGGCCACCAAGAAGTAGTATGTGCATAAGATGAGTGTATTGGAGATGCGAATGCTTAGATGGATGCGCGGCCATACAAGGTTAGATATAATTAAAAATGAAGACATCCGTTAAAAGGTGGAGGTGGCCCCAATTGAGGAGAAGATGAGAGCACCGCTTAAGATGGTTTGGGCATATCCAACGTAGGCCTTTGGATGTTGCAGTAAGAAGAAGTGACTCGTGCCAAGTTGATGGAGTAAAAAGAGGAAGGGGCAGACCGAAAACAACTTGGGTAGAAACGGTAAGGAAAGACTTGATGACTAGGAACATAACAGAGAACATGACATTGGATAGGAGAGAATGGTAGAAAATAATCCATGTAGACGAACCCAACTAGTGTCAGGATTAGACTTAGTTAATTTGAGCTGGGTTGACTCTTTCACCTTGTTCATGAAAATTTTCTTAAGGATTCATTAGCCAACCCCAACTAGTTTGAGACAAAGGCTTAGTTGAGTTGAGACTATTAGTTTATAATGTGGTGAGAGAGGGGTAACGAGTGTGGGTGAAGGAGAGCCCCTTGAGGCTGCGTGAGTGGGCAGATGGTGAGAAAAGGTTAAAAACAGGGGAAAATAAATCATGAGATTTTATATGGTGTAAGGCCTTACAGCAATACCGTAGGGGTACCGCCCTTGATATTTGATCCAACAGCAGCTAACTTTTTGAGCTTTTTGAGGAGCTGTTGTTGGATCAAATGTCAGGGGTGGTACTTCCACCGTACAAAGGCCTTATTGTTGTAAGCCCTTACACCATATAATTTCTCATAAATCATATTTTGAGTAGATTTTTTTCTTTTCTGGTTTTTCAACATCTCCTCACTCACGCCATCATAGATCTCTCCCTCTCCCATCCTCCTACACCATTGATTTAAGTAAAATTCATGTTTGCCAAACAAGGCCTTGAGGTCATTAGAGGTGTTAGATGATGTAGTTTTACATACATATACATTAAGGGCTTTCTAGTCAACACTGTAATCCATCTTCATTGAGTATGGGTAAATCAGTCCATCCATTTATACTTAATTTCACCAAAGAAAGTTTCAAATGGGGTTGAACTTTTCTATTGAATTGCTACTTTTCGAGTTGCATTTTCATGAGGACTCTCAGATAGCAGTATTTGTATGTTTCTAGACTTGAAAATTTTGCTTGTGGGTCTCTGTGATTTTATTGATATTTTCTTGATTATGACAGCCACATGATAGACATTAGGCTGTCTTTATCGCTTTGTCAAGTTGTGTTCATCCCTCAATTTCTTTAAGATTATTTTCCTCCACTGTTTTGGACTTTTTTTTGTGTCAAGTTTATATTTAATTGCTGTATTCAAAAGGCGTCCATTTCATATGGGCTACTGACATTGGTATGCACTACCATGTTTTTTATAATTGCACCAATTCGTCTTGTCTTTTTATTATTTAAACAGGTCAAAGGTAACTACCAAAAGCTCTCGTAAGCCAATTAAAAATGAAAAGACGAGCCGAGTTTGTGCAATTATCAAAATGTGGTAGTGCCAATATCAGTAACCTTATATACTATAACGAAAGAGATAAAACCATGCAAGTGCACACAAGAGATATGATGATTCAATGAACTTAAAACACATTTGGGTTTAAGTTTTTCATTTTATACTTTCATCTAGAAGTAAATTTGAAATCAAAGACTATATAATAATCTTAAAGTATCACATTGTGAACACTGCTATTGATTGCAATTATCAGTCCATGCATGTGAACACAAAAGAGATGATGATTCAATGAACTTAAAACACATTTGGGTTTAAGTTTTTCATTTTATACTTTCATCTAGAAGTTAATTTGAAATCAAAGACTATTTAATAATCTTAGAGTATCACATTGCGAACAAGCGCATGATATAGATTGCAATTATAAATCAATTTAATCTAGAGGAATTCTAGACTGAAGGGAGCCCTTGCAAAAAAGAGGTGAAAGGGCTCCCCCATGGGCTCCCTCCAGTTTAGACTTCCTCATTAATCTATGAGTACACCATGAAACTTTCTGGTTTTCTATTTTTATTTCTATATATGTGGGGGTGTAGATAATCTGTGAGATTTTAATTGGTGATACGCTACTTGAAAAATAATTTAAATTGTGCCATTAAAAAGGTTGGTCTTATTCCCGTCATATTATTAATTTGCAATTGTAATCCAGAGAGGGAGAGAGAGAGAGAGAGTTAGCAAAGAAGACTAGTTTTTGGTTGCTCGCCAATTAATGTATTTCTTGCAGTGAACTCAGGTTTTGTACTGGGTATGCATGCAAACAAAGTGTTTTATTCTTGTAATGTCAAGTCCTCTTTTGCAGTGACCATATACATGTTCTGATTCTGTGGTCTCAATCATGCTTCTATAAGTCTGATTTATCAATGACCTTCGTTTCTTCAGGGGAAAATGGTAGGTAGATAAGCATACTTCACAAAGAGATGAGGTATTGTTCAATAGACAGAACTATCTCAAAGCAAATTGTATCATCAACCCCTAGCTAGATGCACTTTAGATGTTCCCTAACTACACAGCAGGAGGCCCAATTTAGCATTTCCAAAGTTCTAATTGATAAACTTTTCTTTTTAAATGTAAGATCTTATGAGGGCAATCATTGACTAAGATCGACTTTTTAGATTGAAGAATGAGATTAAGAGTGAAATTAATGGAGTTACCTATTGAATATAATGATCAATAAAGGATATAAAGGGTAATACGTGCATCTCAGGGATGATTAGTCTAGCCCAATTCAACTAAATCATCTAAGTCTGGATAGTGTAGTTGATTAAATAGATTAAGCCAAATAGAATTCTATTGTTCGTTGAACTCTAGGAGGTATTTTCCATAGATAAGGGATTGGTCTCTACTGTCATCTAATCTAACCAAAGGAGATATTCTCCACTAGAGATCAAGCATAGAAGAGAGGTAGTAGGGGATCCAATCCAACCGATCACCGATCGAGATAAGTTCTTAATCCCTCCTTTATGTATTCTAGTTTATTTGTACGGTAAGATCCTTAGAATAATGAGAGCAGCGACCTTGTGAATGAAGACAAAATCTGCTGAAAAGTAGCGGATGGTCTGTTGCATGTAATAGCAGTCACCTCATGAATGAAGACAAAATCTGCTGAAAAGAGCATGCATGGCTGCTCTCACATGCAACAGATCATCCGCGAAATGCCTGTTGCAATGGATGCTAGCAAAGCCCTAGAATAATAGATCTCTAATATTATTTTGGTTATATTTATTGTGTTTGTGATCATGAATAAGGTTTTAAATTTCGACCGAAATCCGAAATTTCTGTTAGAAATTTTGGGTTTCGATCGAGACCTAAACCGAAATAAAAAATACCCAAAATGGTCATTTATTCCAGCCGAAATTTTTGTCAAAATTTAGTTTATACCAAAATTTCCACCGAAATTCAAGGGATTTCACCCAAAAATCTTGAATTTTATTATTATTTATTATTATCCTGAAATTTCAGCCGAAATTAATGTCCATTGAAATTCTATAAGAGAAAAAATAGCTTGTTAAGTTGATTTCGGCGGATTTCGGCCGAAATTTCAGTTTCGGTGAGGACCGAAATTTGAAACCATGATCATGACATACTCTAAGACAATTATTGAATGCCCTGATCCGCTTGCTTTACATTAATAAAGGATGAAAAGCAGAAATGTTGCCAGTTTTAGTAAAAACAAACAAAGAGGAGGTGGAATTGTGGAAATGGTAGAGAAGTGGGTGGATTCTCCTTTGGCATGATGTCACTTTTTGACTGCGTTTCACAGTGCAAAAGATATAATAAAAAACATGGCTTCTCAGTTCTCAAAGCTCTACTTATCGCCATATGTTTGGTAAGAGCTGTACCTTTTATTTGTCCTGCTTTGAGAAGATTTTGTTGGGTGGTTGGGCCTTCATTTTCTCGTTTTACAGCAAAGTTTTTCACGACAGAATTGAGCTGATGCTTTTCTAGACTAATTGACATGAGGCTAAACTGTTAAAATAGGATTCATCTCAACCTTAACTGTTAGGCCTAAAATCGGTAACAGGTTATGGTAGGGCTGGGTGGTCCGAGCTAACAAGCCACGACTGAGGGGCTGGTTGAGTCCTGCGCTGCACAAGAGTACAGACAAGAAAGAAAAGGGTCAGAGGACCAACCCGGAGTGATACTCCGGACGGGCGCTTCGACACTCAAGTCAGTATGAGCAGGAGTGCAGAGCAATGTCAGAGCAAAAGCTTAGAGTTTTGGTTCTCAGATTTTCAGGACCCTCACCTTAGTACAAGTGAAGGCTATTTATAGTGATTCTGAGCCACCTGTCTAGGACAGGTGGTAATTCTGAGCCACCTGTCCAAGACAGGTGGTGGGCTCTGTATGGACCAGGTCTCATACCTAAGAAGGGCAGGTGGAGGTCCCTGATTGGTCCAGGTGCCACACCTAGTGGAGACAGGTGTTGGCCTTCCAATGGTCCTTGTGAGGGCCACGTGCCAGCAGCTAATTGGATGCCGAGTTCGGCCCCTCAGTGCTGAGTCCGGATTCCCTCAGGGCTGAGTCCGGATTCCCTCAGTGCTGAGTCCGGACCCCATCAGTTGCCCCCTGGTTCTTCAAGCCATGAAAGTGGCTAGAAGAAGCAAAGAGAAGGTAAAGACAGCGTCGGGCCGGCCTTAAGGCCTCCAGGCAGCTTAGGCCGGGCTCAGACTCAGCTAGGAGAAATAGTGGCCGGACAGGAGACTCCGGGCGCCCTGGCCTGGCCTTGGAGTTTGGCCTGAAGGAGTAAGGCCGGGCAGAAGGCTTTCGGCTATCCAGTACGGCTAAATTTTTTACCAGAGGTCTGGGCGGCCAGGCTTCCTGGACGTCCTTGGTTCAGGAGGTTATGCGGTCCTGTTCGGCTAAGGCTGTGAACGGCCAGCCGGGCAGGTCTTTGCTTGTAGCGCTTTTTGTCGTCTAGCGCTTTTGTCGTCTAGCGAACGCGCCATATCCTGTCCGGACAGCCGGACAGGTCTTTTGTCTTCTAGCGCTTTTGTCGTCTAGCGAACGCGCCATATCCTGTCCGGACAGCCGGACAGGTCTTTTGTCTTCTTTAGCGAATGCGCCATATCCTGTCCGGACAGCCGGACAGGTCTTTTGTCTTCTAGCGCTTTTGTCGTCTAGCGAACGCGCCATATCCTGTCCGGACAGCCGGACAGGTCTTTTGTCTTCTAGCGCTTTTGTCGTCTAGCGAACGCGCCATATCCTGTCCGGACAGCCGGACAGGTCTTTTGTCTTCTAGCGCTTTTGTCGTCTAGCGAACGCGCCATATCCTGTCTGGACAGCCGGACAAGTCTTTTGTCTTCTAGCGCTTTTGTCGTCTAGCGAACGCGCCATATCCTGTCCGGACAGCCGGACAGGTCTTTTGTCTTCTTTAGCGAATGCGCCATATCCTGTCCGGACAGCCGGACAGGTCTTTTGTCTTCTAGCGCTTTTGTCGTCTAGCGAACGCGCCATATCCTGTCCGGACAGCCGGACAGGTCTTTTGTCTTCTTTAGCGAATGTGCCATATCCTGTCCGGACAGGTCTTTTGTCTTCTTGCGCTTTGGGACCTGTGCCTTGTAATGCAGACGGCGCATTTAATGCGGACGGCGCATTCAATGCGAACGGCGCATTTAATGCGGCAGGCGACGTGGCGCACTCCGGCTGGCGGGAAAGGGGCGGGATTTTTCCCGCTTTTCCCAGCCTCTCTATAAATACTGAAGTTTACTCTTCATTTCTTACTTTTCATCTTTTACTCTCCTCCTCTTCTGTTCGGCTATTCAAGTTTTCTGCCCGCTTCGGATCAGTGAGCCCGGAGATCCTCGTCCAACACTTCAGTTCAGTAATCTCTTTTAGCTTTTCTTTTCTTCCCTTTTTTATGTCTAGCACTAGTTCGGAGACGGACTCCAGCTCAAAGGAGTCCGGTTCGACCAGTACCACCACGGGGTCCGGGGCGTCGGAGAGGGCGGTGCCGGCCTCACCTATAGTGGAGGCCGGTATTGAGGGCGAAGAGCTAGTAATCGTAATAGACGAGGAGAGCGGTGAGGAAATGAGTGTGGACTTAGACACAATCCTGGCCTGTGGGGACGGACCGGACCGGGTAGAAACCAGCGACGATGAAGAGGACGTCGAAGCGGCAGTTCCTCGATCGTCGCGCATGCCAGTCGAGGTGATAGCGGAGGCACAGATGGAAGCCAACCCACAGTATAACATCGGGGCCCTATACGAGGTGAACCATCTGTGGCCGAGCAGGCTTCAGATCGTCAGGGACAAATACTGTATTTCTAGCCGGTACATTCTGAGGGCGGCTGTCGAAGGGGATCGGGCCAGCAACGATAGTGCAGACTCTGCGTATATGAAGAGGCCTTACGGGCCGAGCTTAGGCTCCCCTTCCACCCCTTTTTTGCGGACGTACTGAATTATTACGGGCTGACAGTTACACAGGTCGTCCCAAACTCTTGGAGAACGCTGGTCGGCTTCTTGTACCTTCTTGAAGTCCGGCTCCGTAGGAACCTGTGGACCCCGATCCTGAAGACGATGCCGAGGGACGCGAGATCCCTCCTGCAATCCTCTAAGATCTCCACAAAGTGAAGGAGAGCTCTGCCAAGGAACTCTCGAAACTGATGCCACCCTCATAGCATAGCTCGAGTGGCGATATAAAAAGAAAGAGATATGTCTTGATCCGGAGCCAGGGCTCGAAACCGAGACATACCTAAAATAAACTCAGAGTCGCCATCCATGGACATGCCATGGAACCAAAACAAATGCTCTGTTTGCAATGGATAACCAGAGATACAAAGGGTCCGTGCCTGATGACGAATGGGGAAGGGGTTAGGCGCCCCCAATTCGCCCAAGTGCGAACACTTGGTCTCTTATGCCATTTTTCATTAACTTCGAAGAAGTTTGGGTAAAAATCATGTGAAATGGGAACAAATATCCCCGAGTGAACGTCTACCTAATCATGCATGACTCGGGGATGAAATAATAAACACACATAAAATAAAATGAAAGATGTGTCACCTAAGCATAGCTAGGTTATGAGTGACATGCCTAATGGGTGTCTAAATTCTGATGTGCAAACACATGCAAGCTATAGCTAAAGGTACAGGATCAGTACAAGAAAGTAAGAAAACACATCAAAACATATAATAACCATACAACAAATCCTAAGACTCTAAATTATTAGCCCGAGTCCTCGGATGGTCTGGTATTCATCCAAAGAAGCCTACGTATCCCCGCCTCCACGAGAATCAAGGCAACGTAGTTCTTCGTACCTATTCTAAGCTAGGATGCCTAAGACACCTAGACCTCTATCCTAGACTCGATCTAAAAGACCGGACTAATTATTAAAGTTTATTGTACGATTATTTAAATTCCAGTGAATTGTAGATTTTAGGACTCCCTATATGTCCTAACTAAATGCAGGTTAGCCCTAAGCTAATGCAGGTGGTTCCTACAACCTATGTGTAACTAGGCTGTGTGCCCTAAGGAAAACAATAGGATTGCTAACGTATCCAAGACCTAGTCATCAGTCGGCGATGTGAATCGCCAACTAACCGGACGGAGGCACTCCTAGCTAGGACAAACCCCTAACTCTAAGACAAACACAAACAAGCACACAACAAATCAAAGACGAACGCCTAACTCTAAAACTCTCTATCTAGGACAAACTCCTAACTCTAGAGAAAGATTTTTGTTAAAAACAAGGTCTTAAAGTTGAAGGGTTAAAGCATTTTTATTTACAAAGTTTGGCTGGACTTGGGACATGGATCCCAAGCTGCACTACGTACCTCATGGGAGAGGATCAAGCCAACGTAGTTCGAAACGAACTCTCAAACTACGCTTCTAAAAGAGACACTCATACTTCAGATTTTTTAAGGTTTTTTATATTTTCAAATGTTTTTGATATTTTTAAAGTTTTTAAATGTTTTTGAGTTTCAAATTTCTAATATTTTTGGATTTTAAAGCTTTTCCAATGCTCTAAACCTTTAAATGTTTTCAATCTTCCAGGGAACACACAAGAACAACCACAAACTAGGGCAAAGCCCTAAATCCAAAGGGGAAACCCCGAACAAGAAACTAACGCCTCAAAGAGACGATCCACAACAAGAAACTGGCGTCTCAAAGAGACAAACCACAACAAGAAAGATAGTGCCCCAAGAACAGAGAAAATAATCTAAGATCCTAAGCAGGGAAGGCTCTATATGACTGAGTTAGTCTCTAATGGAAAAACTCCTAACTAATAACACTAGAGAGGAGGAACAAATGAGTCAGAGACTCTCTAATAACACTACCGAGTCAAAGACTCACTCTAAAAGAGGAGGCCACTCTAACATGAGGCTAGGTAAGCCTCCTAAAGGGGAAACTCTCTACATGAGACAAGGCTTGTCTCCGAGACACAAATGACGTAAAAAAGGAATAAAAGACCCTGTGCATATTTGGCAAAGGTAAAACACCCAGCCGGGCCGGACAGCTACCTAGCCATAGGGTGCAACAAATGTGCAACCAGATACCCATATAGGATAGGGGTATGAAGCCAAGCCGAGTAGGGTGTTCTCCCAAAACCAAACGACGCACAAAGAGGAGGGTTAGCAAGAGAATGAGACTGGGCAAGTCTCCTATATACAAAGGAGGGGTATGCAACTTGGACTGAGCAAGTCCCCTAAGGATGGGCTTGGGCTAGCGCCTTCATCGCCCTCGCAATGAGAGGGGATTCTAGTATCTAAAGAAATTTAACAGAAATCTATAAGACTGTGTTAGTCTATCAAAGAGAGAAGAAAAGGCTACTAGATGATCACAAATTCCATTCTATTCTTATAAAAATAAATCAAGTGCTAAGCAAAGAAGAATTTTCAATAGCAAAAATACACAATCTATAGCAATCGTAAAATGATAAACAACATTAGTTAGTCCAGACCAGCCGCTGGATAGCCTAATAAAGCAAAAAAAAAAAAAAACAATATCAAACACTTCTATGCCCAACCACAAACACCACCCCAATATGGGGATGAAATCAGATGATGCTAAAGTAATCATCTGATATCATAATACACATGATAATATTTCTACAAACCGCCTTAAAATCAAACAGTACTCATGTCGATAACATCGAATAGAGTAGTCATCTGATTTCCTTCTTCAATTAAACCATTTATTCAAATAAAAAAATAAGTATGATAAGCTTCAAGATAACCTCACCTGAACAGTCCATTCATTATTGTCTTCAGAACCTAACTCAATGCTTAAGATAAGAAGAGTATTAGAAATATCAAAAGATTATGATAATTCCAATTAGTAAAAATTTCAGTGCATACAGGGGACATCAACTTGTGCAGATTCAAGTGCAAAAAAAATGGTGAGCCACAAAGCACAAAGATGGGCTCCAAGTAACCTTATCATTGCCCTTTTTTTTTTTATAAGGGGAATGATAAATTTGACCCCCCACTGTTTCATGGACAGCCCCTATCGCGATGAAGCACTCCCCTTATACATTCGAACCATGCCTCTTTCCTGGCTCGCCCTATCTGCCATTTCTCGGCAGATTTCGCCGAAACTTTACGGGGACCTCGGTGGGACCCCAAGCTGCCTCACGGTTTAATTTATGATCTCAACTCACTGATTTGACGAGGTTAAGCACAAAACATGGAGGTGCAGGGCACGGTCAAAATAGGGTGTCTACAGATGCCCCTCTTTGGCAGAGCGTGTACAACACGCGAATGGCAAAGCTGAACAGACAACACATTTTGATCGACCCGAAAACAAAATAAAGCAAAACTTTTTATGTTTTATTTTTTTATTTTTTTGGGTTTTGACTTTGAAAACAAAGGTAAACTGGCAAAAAGACTTTTCAAAACTCTAAAAACTGCAAGCAATAGGGAGATAGTCTCTCTCTGACCCTTAACTCTGCAATCATTACATCTCAATGAGATGGTCTCTCTTGAAACTCTTAACTTGACACTACAAACCATATTGGTAAAACTATTTTTCACCTCAAGCACTCAAACAAAAGGGAAAACTACTTTCAAACAAGCATTCTAAATCAAAAGAAACTACTTTTCTCTCGAACAAACAAAACCAAAAGGAAACTACTTTTCCAACAAACAATCATAATCAAAAGGAAACTACTTTTCCGACAAACATCATAAACACGAGAAACTACTTTTCTCCCAAACCTCTATTCATAAGAAACTACTTTTCTCTCCAAAAAACTCTATCTTTGAGAAACTACTTTTCTCTTTCAAAAATCTTCAAATAATTGAGAAACTACTTTTCTCTCCAAAATCCTCAAATAATTGAGAAACTACTTTTCTCTTCAAAACTCTATCATTGAGAAACTACTTTTCTCTTCAAAAAAAATCTTCCAATCAAAGGGGAAACTACTTCTCGCCCAATCTTTCAAATCAAAGGGGAAACTACTTTTCGCCCAAACTTCCAATCAACGGGGAAACTACTTCTCGCCCGATTTTTCCATCAACGGGGAAACTACTTCTCGCCCGATTTTTCAATCAACGGGGAAACTACTTTTCGCCCAAACTTTCAAACATGGGGAAACTACTTTTCGCCCAATCTTCCAATCAACGGGGAAACTACTTTTCGCCCAAACTTTCAAATATGGGGAAACTACTTTTCGCCCAATCTTCCAATCAACGGGGAAACTACTTTTCGCCCAAACTTTCAAACATGGGGAAACTACTTTTCGCCCAATCTTCCAATCAACGGGGAAACTACTTTTCGCCCAAACTTTCAAACATGGGGAAACTACTTTTCGCCCAATCTTCCAAACATGGGGAAACTACTTTTCGCCCAATCTTCCAAACAACGGGGAAACTACTTCTCGCCCGATTTTCCAAACAACGGGGAAACTACTTCTCGCCCGATCTTCCAAACAACGGGGAAACTACTTCTCGCCCGATTTTCAAATCCACGGGGAAACTACTTCTCGCCCGATCTTCCAAACAACAGGGAAACTACTTCTCGCCCGATTTTCAAATCCACGGGAAAACTACTTCTCGCCCGATTTTCAAATACCAAGGCGAAACTACTTTTCGCCAAGCAACAAATAAACAGGCCACTACTTGGCACCAAACAACAATTAAACAGGCCACTACTTGGCACCTCACCAAACAAAAATAAACAGGCCACTACTTGGCACCTCACCAAACATCGAGAGATTTCATTTTTTTTTTTCTGAAAAAAAATGCCCCTTGTTTGGGTTAAACAAAGAAAGAGATTTTTTTTGGGCCCAAAGGGCTTGCAAACATGATTGATGGGTTTATCGATCTTATATCGAGTTCATTGATAGCATAGCTATCTCCTGCCGAGAATAAATGGGAGTGCATGATTGCTGAAGACCAGACTCGAAAAACTTGATGGAATTTTTGGATATTGACTCTTTTAAAGAGAGGAAAAGCATTCTGCTAAGATTTGAAAACTGCAAAAGCAGGAATTCTAGACTCCGTTGGATACTAGATTTTCTGAAACATTGACTCTTTCAAAGAATGAGTTCAATTGATGAATTTCATTCAAGAGAGAGTTCAAGCTTCTCTTGCTTCTATTTGCCGAAAATATTTATCTCAATTATCTTGTATTTGATATCTTTTATGACGAAAGTCATAAAAGATGCCCCTAATATGATGTACTTCCATGACAGGATTCATAAGAGAGTAAAATCAGGACAGGCAAGAAAGCTTGAGCTTGCATGGGTTCTTTCTTTGGTATATAAGCAAAAGGATATCCACAATGGATGAGTCTGAGAATTTTTTTCTTTCATTGCTCACTACTTGAGGCTTTGATGCATCTGGCAAGTTTGAACAAAATGTCTCTTGCCCTTTCCTTGATTTCTAAACCAGGATCTACTCTGAATTTTCTTCACATTTAAAAAGGTATACTCTCGCTCTTCCAGTGCCAAACACTTCGGACATTGAGAGAGAAAAAATGATAAAAATAAGAGAAAGACTTCCAAAGACTCAATCAAGGAAGACTCAAATTTCTCAAGGGACTTGACTCACTTTTGATTCACCCTTAGATAAAATGTGTTATCTTATTATGGTAAGGCTAGCCACTCTTAGAGTACTCTCGAAAACCATGTCAAGAGGCTCTAGTTTCCTCCATCGGGATTTCTGTCATGGTTATTACCCCTTTGGGTTGCTCGGTTTTAATGCCCCTAGTTTAAAAGGATATCAAAGTAAGTCTTGTCGACATGACTCGGATTCCAGGATCCTGCCCTGCGTGGAGGTTGCTTCTCTGTCTCCTTGATTTCTCTTTTCGAAAGAAGTCAAAACTAATGATTTCCAATTTTCGGTCTAAAAGACCACTTGTCTCAACTTTTGCTTGTTTCGCCAGAAAGACTTTCTAGGAATGCTTGGGATCAAAAGGGTGGGATATTTGAAGTTCAAACGATTTGGACCGAATCTGGTCTAGCCAGACTACCTACGTACCCCAAAAATGGAGGATCAGATCCACGTAGTTCGCTTTGGGATTTTTCAAAGAATGGTTTAGCATTTAGCTTCAAAATTTTGAAAGGGATTTTATCCCAAGGTTTGACCGAACCTGAATTAATCAAGTTGCCTACGTACCCCTGAAGAGTTGGGGATCAGGTCCGACGTAGTTCGGGTGCATAAATGCCCCGGATTTATAATGTGTTTGAAAAGAAATGGTTTGATTTGACTTTTTGACCCAAAGGGTTTACAAATGGATTTTGAAACGTTAGGATTTTGGCTATAAAAGTTCAGACGTCCAAGGATGGCCTTCTGATGTATTTGATGTACAAGCTCTTTTGCTTAAGGCTGAAAGACTTAAAAAAAATTCTAGGAGTTTGACGGCATGTCAGGCAAAGCTTCAACCACTGTGCTCCACTCCCATTTCGAAGATCTTAAATTTATGCTCAAGGTTTCACAACTCCTTGTCTCTTTCTTCTTCTTTTTTCTCTCTTTTTTTTTTTTTTTAAGGCTCAAATTTATCATACAACTTCCTTACCAGAAAGTCATCTCTCAATATCTCATCAGCTCCAAAGGATGTCTGATGTTCATCTCTTTAAAATCTTCACTGTTCAACTGGATGTCTAAAGACAATGAAGTCTTGCTTTGCTCAACGACAGGGCATTCCCCTGGTTTATCCTTATAGGATCAAGCAAGACAACCTTAAACCCCTCTAAACAGGTTTATCAATTCCTTGCGCTCCTCGGGAGATAAAGTTTTGCCATTCCATCTTTCTCGAGTTTTGAATTTCAATACCACTATCAATGGCTTCGATTTCTTCTTCAAGTGGCTATGCTCGACGCTCTTCCTCTCGTTTGACCATCTTTCAGATCTCAAGGTGAATTTCGTCTGCATTCTCATTCGAGAAGGGGGGCTTTAGTTGTTTTAAACATTAAATCCAAGAGTGAATCATAAAAATTTGAAGATACAAAACCAAATGCTTAATTGGATTGAAAACTTTAAAGTACAAGATGACTCACAGACACGCCTCTATGGGCTTTACATTTGATTTGCCAGAAAAATAAAACATTGACTCTGAATACTAAAGACTTAACAAACACGACACTTTTTTTTTCTTTTTTTTTTTTGACATTGACACTAACAAGACTCACCAACTTTCAACCTAAGAGTTGGCATAAACTTGACAAAATAGATCTTGAAACAAGATACTTGACATAACAATTGAACAGATGCAAGGAATTGGCACTGAAGTTCACAAGTAGCACGCCTTCTTCCATGGTAATGCTGGCTAAGGAGTTCGACCCTGGTTCAGAAACCTTGGAAAGGGTGGTCCTCTGAAGTCCTGTTGACTTGGCCCAAATTGTCTTTGAAAACTGGCTGGTGACAGCACCTTCTCTGCCTGGACATTCTCAAGATATTCAAACTCTGACATTTTTTCTTTTCCCTTCAACTTATTCTCTGGCTCTGGAGTGACATAAGTGACGGGATCTCTGCGAGGTTGAATGGTTCTTTCAAGTGTCTGGTTCGCAAAAGCATAGATTTCAGCGAGAGCAGAAGAGTCTTTCTCTATCCGGTTCTGGATTGCATGCTTCAAAGCTAAACAATTCTCCGTCAGGTGACCCGGGCCTCTATGATACTCACAGTATTGATCCATCCTCCAATTGTTGGGGAATGGTTCAGGCACAGGTTTAATATCTGGAAGTCTCAAACAACCTTCACTGACCCATTTCTTCATGATGGCTATAAGAGAACAAGGCATTTGAGTGAATTCTCTTTCCCATTTCTGACCCATCTTTTCTTCCTCTACCACTGGCTTCTTAAGAGGTTGGCGAGAAGGTCCAACATTCTTAACCTCTCTCGGAGCAATGAGAGGCTTCTTAAGATGTTGGCGAGAAGGTCCAACACTTTTAACTTCCCTTGGAGCAATGCATGGCTTTTTCCCATTATGCAAATCAACATATCTATCGAGGATTAAACTCTGAACAGAGGCCTCTTCTGTCATAGTACCCATATCAACAAGCTGCTTTGGAATAGAGTCACATTTAATGGACAAGTGCTGCATCTGAATTTTCATCTCTCTTACTTCCTCAGTTAGCATAGCCATCTGACCAAAGAGTTTGACCATCCAATTTTCCATTCTGACAAGTGTAGTCTTCTCAACAGATTCTTCTACAGATCGAGTGCTGGATGGGACAAGTGGCATCTCAGAAATAGGGCGAATGAGGGATGCAGGATCCAAGATTGGTCCTTCAGTAGAAATGACATTTATCGAAGCTGGTGGAGGGACAGCATGAGCATCGAAAGGCTCTTCGATAGTGAGCTCGTCTTCATCGATCATATCTTGCACTTTATGCTTCAGAGTATAACATTTATCAGTCGTATGACCCGAGCCACGATGATATGCACAAAATAAATCCTTTCTCCAATTCTTAGGCAGAGGATTAGGGAGGACTCTTTGTTCAGGCAATTCAATCTTGTTGTCCTTGATCAATCTCCTGAGAAGATAGGATAACGAGCAAGGAAGCGGAGTAAACTTTCTTGTTTTCTTTTCTGTTGTCTCTTCCCCTTCCAATACTGTTTTGACTGGAGTCCTAACAGAATTGACATTATGTACCTCCTTTGGCTCGACCATAGGTCTCTTCCCTTCTTTGATATCAGATAAAGTCTTGGACCTCAGGCCTTTTACCAAAGCATCTTCAGTTTGAGTTCCTGTCTTTATCAGATGGTCAAAACTTGGGTAGTGCTGAGGTGCCATGAAATGAAAATATTCGGAGGATAGGCTCTTTACTACCAGCTTGATTTGATCTGCCTCTGAGAGTGTCTGACTCAATTGCGCTAACATTCTTTTCCATCGCCGAATAAAAGAGGTAAAGGTCTCCTGCGGCCCTTGTTTCAACTGCTTCAAATCCCTCTTCGTAACCTCTATTCCGTCCTCCATTGAAAATTGCTCGACAAGTTTGTTTGCAATAGCCTCCATAGTTCTGACTTCTTCAGGTTTCAAGCGCAAGAACCACTGTTTTGCAATTCCCACAAGGGACACGGGGAATAATTGTGCCATCTGCTCGGGGTTGAGTCCATGTTGTTGGGAAAGCTTTATGAACCATCCTACATGACCCCGAGGACACCCAGTCCCATCATATTTATCATAGTCAGGGGTTCTGAATTTGGGTGGCAGAATAGCCTCAGGAGGGATCATAAACTCAGAAATATCGAACTTCTTTGGTCCCTGAAATTTCATATTCTCTACATCTTGAGCCAACTTTCTTAACTTGTCGTACATCTCTTTCTCTCTACTGACCATAGGTACGCAATACTCTTCAGCATATTGATCATCCTTTAAATTGACTTTGTCAGTATTCTGAACCTTCAAATGGGTCATCTCTTCCTTCATACTCGCCATGTCACGAGTAAGATTTTTCAGCATCTCTTGAATGGCTATCATAGGATCAACTGGGTCAGCCATTGGATGAACCTCTAGTAATTCAAACAGCTCAGACAAAGAGAGTAAAGGTATTCTCGATGTAATGAGAGGATCAACTGAGTCTAGATATCGAAGATGATCTAGACCAAGCAGGTTAGGCTAGGATTGTCTTTTGAGGGTGATAGTGACAATTGCTCACCTTAAGAATCCTGAAATTGAGGTTAAAACACTAGGTTAAATGAAAGATAATGGAGATAAAATATCCTCTACAAATAGAGACAAGAATAATCCTAAACATGTTTGGATTACAAAACCGATAAGTCAATCTACGAAGGTCAAAGACAGGTAGGCATTGATAACATGACCTACACCAACAGGATCTCAAGGAATCTTCAATTTATCCCTTTAAGTCTTTTTGGAATATGACTGCTCTCTTTTGGGGTATGAAAAAGTTAGGAATAATAACACCCCTAATCTAAATGAGTTTAGACCTCAGCAATAATCAAGCGCTTGCGACAGATAGGCAAGATTTAGCTAATCCATCAACGATCATAGTATAAGAAGGGTAAATCCATGACGGAAAATATGAATAAATTATATGTACAAAAGATCAAAAAATAGATTATGACAAAAGTCAAGAATCTGATAATAATCCACAAATGAATAAATAGGAATAAACAAAAAGATCACGATACAACAAACATATGGTCTATCCCTGACTTTGAAGGATAGCGGTTATGCTCAAAATATTCCAGGTAAAATCCGGCAGCATAACGGCTATACAAGAAGATCGAGGTAAGGCAAACTCATGGTTTAGCTAACTCTAAAGGATAGCCGTCATGCTCAAAATATTCTGCGAAAAATTCGGCAGCATAACGACTAGACAAGAAAGCCAAGGTAAGGTAAATTCAGGGTTTAACTAACTCTAAAGAATAGCGGTCATGCTTAAAATATTCTGGACAAAATCCGGCAGCATGACGACGCTAGAAATGATTCCCACAACTCAACCGAAGGTATATGAACAACGGTGGTAAAATCGACTCATAATCGGTAAATGAAATAGGTTACCAAAGAAAGGTAAGCAAATGAAGGACTGACCATAGATGAGAACATATACCAGCGGGTCAGATCCTATAACCAACAGATCGAAGGACATACATGGCGATCAAAAACCACCGACTAGATCTAGATCTGAATAACAAAATGAATATAACTGATTGAAAAGAATAGGGAACTCTAACTAAGAGGAGAACCCTAATATATATAATCAGTACATATATATACACATATACATACACATATATCCTAACCAGGGGCACCAGCCCTAAGTCTAATCTAGCGGAGTCAAGGAAGTCTCGACTCAAGACAGACTGATGAGTGTGCTAGGACCGTGCTGTAGCTACGCAAGGTGAGCTACCCTAGTCTACAAATGGGACAAAGCTCCTAACTCTAGGCTCCACATGTGTGAGCAACACATGTTCGACCTTATATGAATGTAATATACTTATATAAACACGGGTACTTCCTAGTTAGGTTTCACTAAGTCAGTAAGCATATACATAATATATCAAACAAAATAGGGCTCCGGACTCAATCTAATGGGTACTATGCGTATGAAACATACTTAATATGTATAACAAAAGTACGCCCAATGTTATACATAGTATGCTTCATTGCTCATCGGCTGCTGTAAACACAAGTACGCCCAGTGTTTACGGCTGCAGCACCGGCGCATAGCTTGGAAATAGATTCAACAGTACCATCAGGGTGTAATGACATCCCAGTCGGGCACGCATTCAATCTATCCCGTGGAGCCAATAATAATGAAAAACAATGAAATAAGTAAAGAATAAACAATATGATAACATATGATGTGCAGTGTGTGAATCCCTTGTTTTAATTACGCACCTATCTGGTGCCCCTGGATTCTAACGATAGAATTCCCATTTAAAATGATTTTAGCTCAAATTTCTCCGAAGTTTGTAAAAATGGCATTTTTATAGAGTTAGGCAATGTTTCAAAAACTCCCCAGCAGAGTCGCCAATCTGTGGACCCCGATCCTGAAGACGATGCCGAGGGACGCGAGATCCCTCCTGCAATCCTCTAAGATCTCCACAAAGTGAAGGAGAGCTCTGCCAAGGAACTCTCGAAACTGATGCCACCCTCATAGCATAGCTCGAGTGGCGATATAAAAAGAAAGAGATATGTCTTGATCCGGAGCCAGGGCTCGAAACCGAGACATACCTAAAATAAACTCAGAGTCGCCATCCATGGACATGCCATGGAACCAAAACAAATGCTCTGTTTGCAATGGATAACCAGAGATACAAAGGGTCCGTGCCTGATGACGAATGGGGAAGGGGTTAGGCGCCCCCAATTCGCCCAAGTGCGAACACTTGGTCTCTTATGCCATTTTTCATTAACTTCGAAGAAGTTTGGGTAAAAATCATGTGAAATGGGAACAAATATCCCCGAGTGAACGTCTACCTAATCATGCATGACTCGGGGATGAAATAATAAACACACATAAAATAAAATGAAAGATGTGTCACCTAAGCATAGCTAGGTTATGAGTGACATGCCTAATGGGTGTCTAAATTCTGATGTGCAAACACATGCAAGCTATAGCTAAAGGTACAGGATCAGTACAAGAAAGTAAGAAAACACATCAAAACATATAATAACCATACAACAAATCCTAAGACTCTAAATTATTAGCCCGAGTCCTCGGATGGTCTGGTATTCATCCAAAGAAGCCTACGTATCCCCGCCTCCACGAGAATCAAGGCAACGTAGTTCTTCGTACCTATTCTAAGCTAGGATGCCTAAGACACCTAGACCTCTATCCTAGACTCGATCTAAAAGACCGGACTAATTATTAAAGTTTATTGTACGATTATTTAAATTCCAGTGAATTGTAGATTTTAGGACTCCCTATATGTCCTAACTAAATGCAGGTTAGCCCTAAGCTAATGCAGGTGGTTCCTACAACCTATGTGTAACTAGGCTGTGTGCCCTAAGGAAAACAATAGGATTGCTAACGTATCCAAGACCTAGTCATCAGTCGGCGATGTGAATCGCCAACTAACCGGACGGAGGCACTCCTAGCTAGGACAAACCCCTAACTCTAAGACAAACACAAACAAGCACACAACAAATCAAAGACGAACGCCTAACTCTAAAACTCTCTATCTAGGACAAACTCCTAACTCTAGAGAAAGATTTTTGTTAAAAACAAGGTCTTAAAGTTGAAGGGTTAAAGCATTTTTATTTACAAAGTTTGGCTGGACTTGGGACATGGATCCCAAGCTGCACTACGTACCTCATGGGAGAGGATCAAGCCAACGTAGTTCGAAACGAACTCTCAAACTACGCTTCTAAAAGAGACACTCATACTTCAGATTTTTTAAGGTTTTTTATATTTTCAAATGTTTTTGATATTTTTAAAGTTTTTAAATGTTTTTGAGTTTCAAATTTCTAATGTTTTTGGATTTTAAAGCTTTTCCAATGCTCTAAACCTTTAAATGTTTTCAATCTTCCAGGGAACACACAAGAACAACCACAAACTAGGGCAAAGCCCTAAATCCAAAGGGGAAACCCCGAACAAGAAACTAACGCCTCAAAGAGACGATCCACAACAAGAAACTGGCGTCTCAAAGAGACAAACCACAACAAGAAAGATAGTGCCCCAAGAACAGAGAAAATAATCTAAGATCCTAAGCAGGGAAGGCTCTATATGACTGAGTTAGTCTCTAATGGAAAAACTCCTAACTAATAACACTAGAGAGGAGGAACAAATGAGTCAGAGACTCTCTAATAACACTACCGAGTCAAAGACTCACTCTAAAAGAGGAGGCCACTCTAACATGAGGCTAGGTAAGCCTCCTAAAGGGGAAACTCTCTACATGAGACAAGGCTTGTCTCCGAGACACAAATGACGTAAAAAAGGAATAAAAGACCCTGTGCATATTTGGCAAAGGTAAAACACCCAGCCGGGCCGGACAGCTACCTAGCCCTAGGGTGCAACAAATGTGCAACCAGATACCCATATAGGATAGAGGTATGAAGCCAAGCCGAGTAGGGTGTTCTCCCAAAACCAAACGACGCACAAAGAGGAGGGTTAGCAAGAGAATGAGACTGGGCAAGTCTCCTATATACAAAGGAGGGGTATGCAACTTGGACTGAGCAAGTCCCCTAAGGATGGGCTTGGGCTAGCGCCTTCATCGCCCTCGCAATGAGAGGGGATTCTAGTATCTAAAGAAATTTAACAGAAATCTATAAGACTGTGTTAGTCTATCAAAGAGAGAAGAAAAGGCTACTAGATGATCACAAATTCCATTCTATTCTTATAAAAATAAATCAAGTGCTAAGCAAAGAAGAATTTTCAATAGCAAAAATACACAATCTATAGCAATCGTAAAATGATAAACAACATTAGTTAGTCCAGACCAGCCGCTGGATAGCCTAATAAAGCAAAAAAAAAAAAAACAATATCAAACACTTCTATGCCCAACCACAAACACCACCCCAATATGGGGATGAAATCAGATGATGCTAAAGTAATCATCTGATATCATAATACACATGATAATATTTCTACAAACCGCCTTAAAATCAAACAGTACTCATGTCGATAACATCGAATAGAGTAGTCATCTGATTTCCTTCTTCAATTAAACCATTTATTCAAATAAAAAAATAAGTATGATAAGCTTCAAGATAACCTCACCTGAACAGTCCATTCATTATTGTCTTCAGAACCTAACTCAATGCTTAAGATAAGAAGAGTATTAGAAATATCAAAAGATTATGATAATTCCAATTAGTAAAAATTTCAGTGCATACAGGGGACATCAACTTGTGCAGATTCAAGTGCAAAAAAAATGGTGAGCCACAAAGCACAAAGATGGGCTCCAAGTAACCTTATCATTGCCCTTTTTTTTTTTATAAGGGGAATGATAAATTTGACCCCCCACTGTTTCATGGACAGCCCCTATCGCGATGAAGCACTCCCCTTATACATTCGAACCATGCCTCTTTCCTGGCTCGCCCTATCTGCCATTTCTCGGCAGATTTCGCCGAAACTTTACGGGGACCTCGGTGGGACCCCAAGCTGCCTCACGGTTTAATTTATGATCTCAACTCACTGATTTGACGAGGTTAAGCACAAAACATGGAGGTGCAGGGCACGGTCAAAATAGGGTGTCTACAGAACCCCACCGTGCCCGTCTTCAGGATGTGTGCGCACCTGAAGAGGCATAAGGACGGCGGCTGGATCTACATTAGCCAGAGGCCTGAAATGAGGATGATCACTGGGATACCTTCTTCCATTCACACATGGAAGAACAGGTTCTTCTATGTAAAGGACACCGTGCCGGGCTCGCACTGGCCGTTCTCATTACAATGGAGAACGCCGGACACTCGCCGCCTTAGTAAGAAACCAGCCCTCGAGGACTATGACCATATGACCTTCGCTCTGATCAAAGAAGAGCTCAAGCGAGGTCAAATACACTGCTCAGAGTTCGAAGAGGAGGCCGAGCTGGTCGCACTCGGGGTCAGTCGTGCGACGCCGGCACGTACGTAGATTTTTTAGGACAACATTTTGTTTTTCTGAAGTGTTCTTCAATTTTCATAGTTCTGACTGCACTCCGTTCTCTTTTGCAGAAATGGTGAAGCAGATGTCCCTTTTGGACAGAATCAAGCAGACCTCTGGCGCGTCCCCAGCGCAGGAGCAGCCCCAAACAAAGGGCAAGAAGAGGAAGGTGCCGGAGTCGACTCTGCCGATGGTCGCACTGGCTAAGCCTCTGAAAAGCAGCCGGGCGACGCATAAGCTTGCCCTATCGAGCCGGGCAGATACCCCGGGTCAGAGCTCCAAGTCCGGAGCGACGACAGGGCCAAAACACGGCGGGGCAGTACTGGGTATTCCGGCCGCCGCATCGGTTGGAGGCGACAACGTCTTCCGCCCGAACTGGGCCGTGCAGAAAACGGACACTGGTCTGGGGGATACCCGGGTGGCCACAGAGTTGATGTACAAGGGCGTCCTCCCACGCGACCGGTTAGAAGTCGAAAAAGAGGTGCCGGAGACCTGCGAAGCGGCAATCAGCTCCGCCCTCTATCAACTCCAGGTCTACTCAAGGGATATGGCTAAGAAGCGATATCTCTTCTCTGAGACGATCACAAGGATCGAGTCTGAAAAGGCCCAGCTCCAGAAGGAGAACGGCGAGCTCACTGAAGCCGTCCAGATCAAAGAAGCCGAACTCAACAGCTTACAGGACGAACTGCAGAGGGTCAAAAACCAGGCCGTGCAGGATCTCCTAAGTTCGGCAGAGAGGGCCGGAAGGAAGGAGAAGGCGGCCGTGGAGAAGGCCGTGAAGGAAACCGAGGAGAGGAAGGAGGCTCAGCACTTCGACTTAGGCCTCCAGGCTTACAGGGCGGGTTTCCTTCTCTGCTCCGAGCAGGTGAAGAGGCTTCACCCCGGCATCTCCTTGGACGGGCTAACCGTTCCGTATGCACCTCCGGAGGAGGAGGGAGATGAGGAGGAAGACGAACCGGACTCCTCCCGGCCTATTGAGGTAGATGCGGAGGTGACTGTGGCCGCCGTCTCCTCTGCGGAGGGCGGCGAGCTTGCAGCCCTCACTCCCACAGAGGTCGTCACCGAGGGGGTGGCCGACGAGGAGGCCTGAGTAGCAGCCTTCTTTCTTTTTGGTGATATGTTTTTTTTTTTGCACAGTTTGTAATGCCCATTCTTTGTAAGCCAGCTCGGCGAAGAGAGCAATTTTGTAATATGAATACTGAATACAAATACACTTCTGTTCAACTGTCTGTACGGCATTCTTATTTTTTGTACGCATTATTTCCGCGCTGCGTCGTTGACCGAGCTGGGAACGAAGTATGCAAACACTTAGATCTCCAAGCCACTAGGATGAGCCGGAGTGCACCACTACTGCTCGTCCTAAGTCTGCGAGAACCGAGCTGGAAGCTTGGTACTCAAACACTTAGAAAATATTTGAAGGTGGTTTCCACTGCGGGCGTCCTCGGCTGGAACTGATCTCCAAGCCACTAGGATGAGCCGGAGTGCACCACTACTGCTCGTCCTAAGTCTGCGAGAACCGAGCTGGAAGCTTGGTACTCAAACACTTAGAAAATATTTGAAGGTGGTTTCCACTGCGGGCGTCCTGGCTGGAACTGATCTCCAAGCCACTAGGATGAGCCGGAGTGCACCACTACTGCTCGTCCTAAGTCTGCGAGAACCGAGCTGGAAGCTTGGTACGCAAACACTTAGAATCTTTGAAGATGGTTTCCACTGCGGGCGTCCTCGGCTGGAACTGATCTCCAAGCCACTAGGATGAGCCGGAGTGCACCACTACTGCTCGTCCTAAGTCTGCGAGAACCGAGCTGGAAGCTTGGTACTCAAACACTTAGAAAATATTTGAAGGTGGTTTCCACTGCGGGCGTCCTGGCTGGAACTGATCTCCAAGCCACTAGGATGAGCCGGAGTGCACCACTACTGCTCGTCCTAAGTCTGCGAGAACCGAGCTGGAAGCTTGGTACTCAAACACTTAGAAAATATTTGAAGGTGGTTTCCACTGCGGGCGTCCTGGCTGGAACTGATCTCCAAGCCACTAGGATGAGCCGGAGTACACCACTACTGCTCGTCCTAAGTCTGCGAGAACCGAGCTGGAAGCTTGGTACTCAAACACTTAGAAAATATTTGAAGGTGGTTTCCACTGCGGGCGTCCTGGCTGGAACTGATCTCCAAGCCACTAGGATGAGCCGGAGTGCACCACTACTGCTCGTCCTAAGTCTGCGAGAACCGAGCTGGAAGCTTGGTACTCAAACACTTAGAAAATATTTGAAGGTGGTTTCCACTGCGGGCGTCCTCGGCTGGAACTGATCTCCAAGCCACTAGGATGAGCCGGAGTGCACCACTACTGCTCGTCCTAAGTCTGCGAGAACCGAGCTGGAAGCTTGGTACTCAAACACTTAGAAAATATTTGAAGGTGGTTTCCACTGCGGGCGTCCTGGCTGGAACTGATCTCCAAGCCACTAGGATGAACCGGAGTGCACCACTACTATATGCTGATGTTTATATAAGTGACTCAAAGAGGGACACTTGTTCGGGAAACTTATTTTATTCATTCCAGAACTTGGATGATTACAGCAGTTCTTTACAAGCCTATGAAGGCAAACAAAATTACTGATAGTAGATCCGAAGATTTCTAGAATTCCAGGCGTGTGGTAGCATCTGTTCGTCAAGGGACTCTAACCGATAGCTTCCTGGGCGGATGACTTCTTTGATTCGGTACGGTCCTTCCCAGGTCGGAGAGAGCTTGCCCACGCTTCTTGGCTGGGAAACGGAGGCCTTCCTCAGGACTAGGTGGCCGGCACGGAATTCTCTTGGTCGGATCTTGACGTCATGATATCTGGATACTTTCTGCTTATAGGCCGCCGACCTGATCTGAGATTCCTCACGGACTTCTTCAAGCAAGTCAAGGTTGGCACGGAGTCCGTCCCCGTTGAGCTGCTCACTGAAATGGACGATCCTTGGGGAGGGGACGCTGATGTCAACCGGGATCACTGCTTCTGTTCCGAAGGAGAGATTGAAGGGTGACTCGCCTGTGGCCGTACGTGGAGTAGTCCGATACGCCCAGAGCACATGATACAGTTCGTCTGCCCAACGCCCGGCCTTGCCATCCAGTCTCTTCTTTATCCCCTGCAAGAGGGTCCTGTTCGTCACCTCTGTTTGCCCATTCGTCTGAGGATGTGCCACAGATGTGAATCTCTGCTCTATGTGCAGGTCAGAACAAAACTTTCGGAAGTTCCTCGAGTCGAACTGCTTGCCATTGTCCGTTATGAGGACCCGGGGGATTCCGAACCTGCACACCACTGATTTCCAGAAGAAGTTCTGTACATTCTGCTCTGTGATCTTGGCCAGAGGCTCTGCTTCTACCCATTTGGTGAAATAATCAATGGTGACAACGACGAACTCACGGCCTCCTGAGGCCGGCGGAAAGGGGCCCAGAATATCCATTCCCCATACTGCGAAGGGAAGAGGACTGATGATCGGGGCCATCGGAACGAGTGGCTGGTGGACGGTCGGAGAGAACTTCTGGCACTTCTCACACTTTTTCACAAGGCTCAGCGCGTCCTTCCTCAATGTAGGCCAGTACAGACCTCTCAGGAGGATTTTAATGGCGAGGGCCTTGCCCCCGAGGTGCTCTCCGCAGATTCCTTCATGGGTTTCCTGCAGGGCTAACAAGGCATCACTGGGGCGAAGACACTTTAGATACGGGAGGGTATACGACCTCTTGTATAGAGTCCCGCCATCCAGTGAAAACCTCGCTGCCCGCTGCGTGACCTTGCGGGCCTCCTTTCTCTCTCCCGGGAGCTCCCCGCTGCGCAGATACCTGATTATCTCATCCATCCAGCACGGCTCATCGTCAATCTGCATCACCACGACGGACTGGGCATCGATACTGGACCTCTTCAGAAACTCCATATGAATTTCTCTGAGGGCGGTGTAACCTGATGCTGCAAGCTTTGATAGCACATCTGCCTTTACATTCTCTGATCGGGGGATTCTGACGACCTCAAAGCTCTTGAAATGAACGGCCAGACTGCGAACCCTTCCCAAGTACTTGATCATTCGCTCTTCACGGGCTTCATATACTCCCTGGATCTGACAGACGACCAGCTGTGAATCGCAGTACGCCCTTAACCTCTGAGCACGGGTCTGCACAGCGAGATTCATCCCGGCTATGAGCGCTTCATATTCTGCTTCATTGTTGGACGCACGGAAGCCAAACCTCAGGGCATAGTTCAGGACGAAGTCCTCTGGTCCAGTGAGAACTAGTCCTGCACCACACCCTGTCTTGTTCGATGACCCGTCCACATAAACTTCCCAGAGCGGCTCTTTGTCAAAAACTAGGTGCGCGATGACGGACTCAGTCCCGGGGGGCGGTGATGCTCTGGAAACGACTCGTGGCTCCGGTGCAGCCAGCTCTGCTTCTGGAGACGGAACTGCTACCAGCCCGGGGTCTGGGTCCGGAACTGTGCACTCGGCTATGAAGTCAGCGAGAATCTGAGCTTTGATCGCCGGCCTGGGTAGATACTTGATATCAAACTCACTGAGCTCCACGGCCCACTTGACAAGTCGGCCCGAAGTGTCTGGTCGGTGGAGGATCTGTCTGAGAGGCTGCCCTGTCAAGACCTTGATCGTGTGCGCCTGGAAGTACGGCCTTAGCTTCCGGGCCGCCATAATGAGGGCGCACACGAGCTTCTCTACTCGCTGATATCTGGTCTCTGCATCGTGGAGGACCTTGCTGACATAGTAGATCGGCTTTTGCTGGTTAGACTCTTCTTTGATCAGTTCTGCTGCAACTGCCAAGGGTCCCGCTGAGAGGTACAGAATCAGCTCTTCTCCTGGCTCCGGCGTGGACAACAAGGGGGCGGAGGATAAGTACTGCTTCAGCTCCTCGAACGCTGCTTGACATTCCGGAGTCCAAGGCGCGGTTTTTATACCTTTGATCGCATTGAAGAACGGGAGGCATCTCTCGGCGGATTTAGAAATAAACCGCCCCAGAGCTGCCACCAGCCCGGTCAGCCGCTGTACTTCTCTGATAGTGTTGGGAGGAGTCAGCTCCATTACTGCCTTGATCTTCTCCGGATTCGCCTCTATTCCTCTCTGGCTTACCATGAAGCCCAGGAATTTGCCTGCTCCGACGCCAAACGTACATTTGGTCGGATTAAGCTTCATGTTGTGTTCCCTCAAGACTTGGAAGGCCTCTTCGAGGTCGGAGACGTGGTTGGAAGCACTTCTGCTCTTCACTAGCATATCATCAACGTAGACCTCCATGTTCCGACCGATCTGATTTCTGAACAGCTTGTTGACGAGACGCTGGTAAGTGGCTCCTGCATTCTTCAGTCCGAAAGGCATCACCCGATAGCAATAAGTCCCCTGGTCGGTAACGAATGATGTCTTCGGGATGTCTGACTCGTACATTCTGATTTGATTGTATCCTGAGAAAGCATCCATGAAACTGAGCAGCTCGTGACCTGCTGTAGCGTCAATGAGCTGGTCTATTTTTGGGAGTGGGTAGCTGTCCTTTGGGCAGGCCTTATTCAGGTCTGTGAAGTCTATACAGGTCCTCCACTTCCCGTTGGACTTTTTCACCATCACCACATTCGCGAGCCAGTCCGGATACTGGATCTCACGGATGAAATCGGCCTTCAAAAGCCTCTCCACCTCTTCTCTGATGGCTCTCCGCCTTTCTGGTGCAAAGTGTCTCCGCTTCTGCTTCACGGGCTTGCAGGTCTAATCGACACCGAGCTCGTGGGTGCTAATCGACGGGTCAATGCCGGGCATGTCTGAAGGAGTCCAGGCAAAGACATCTGCATTGGCTCTGAGGAACTGAGCGAGATCCTGCTGCGCGGCCTCTGGCAGGGCAGAGCCGATCTGGACAACCCTCTGCTCGTCACCGTTGTTCAATTGAATAGAGATGAGGTCCTCTGCGGGCTCGTTGACCGTGACTTGCGCTTCGTCTCTCAGATCGTACAGCTCGATTGGAAGAGACTCAGACGCATTCTTCCCTTTCAGCGCTGCCGCATAGCATTGTCTTGATTGAGGCTGATCCCCTCTGACTTCACCTACGCCTCCTGGCGTAATGAACTTCATCTTCTGATGATAAGCGGAGGGAATAGCTCGGAGGAGGTTCTGGCCAGGGCATCCTAGAATGGCATTATAGGCTGACTTGGCCTTAACCACCAGGAAGGTCACCATGGCAAAGGACTGGCGGGGCGGCTCCCCGATAAGAACTGGAAGCTCAATCTGCCCTTCGACCTTGACAACTTCTCCTGAGAACCCGAACAGATCTGAGTTGGCCGGCTTCAGACGGTCAGCTCCGATCATCATCTGTTCGAAGGCGTGATAGTAGAGGATGTCGGCGGAGCTCCCGTTGTCGACCATGATCTTCTTCATTTCCCAGTTCGCCACTAGCATTGTGACGACCAGGGCATCATCGTGCGGGAGGATCAGACCGTCAAGATCTGCCTCCGAAAAGGATATCTCATTTTC
This sequence comes from Tasmannia lanceolata, assembly GCF_043159265.1. Lineage (NCBI taxonomy): Eukaryota > Viridiplantae > Streptophyta > Magnoliopsida > Canellales > Winteraceae > Tasmannia > Tasmannia lanceolata. Next base: position 12,563,632 of record NW_027518714.1, on the reverse strand, counting down.
TGGCTCGGCCTTCTTGCTGCAGGCATGGACGGCGTTGACCTGCCGGGCATAGGTCCTGCGGGCCGATGAAGAGGTCCCTCCCGCGGTCGGCCCTCCTGAAATAGTACCAATAACACCATGAGGTTGAGGTTGAGGTTGAGGTACCTGAGGAGGGAGAACGGCCGGGGCAGGAGCCTGGATGCGGTCGCCCAGGGATTGGGCGTCTCGAGGGCTTCTGTCTCTGGGCCTCGGGTTGTCCTGGCGCTCCCTTCTGTTGTCATTATTTTTTAAGTACCTCCCAAGGTACCCTCTGCTTATCAGCTGCTCGATCTCCTCCTTGAGATGAATGCAGGCATTGGTGTCGTGGCCGTGGCTCTTATGGAACCGGCAATACCTGGACATATCCTGCGTGCCCGCCTCTGGTGTCTGCTTCTTCGGCCATCGGATGAAGTCTTCTTTCCGAATGGCTGCCAAAATTTGAGCCCTGGATGCGGTGAGCGGCGTGTAGCGCTCCCTCGTCGGGGGGCTCCTCTCCTTTCGAGGCCGGGGGGAGCTCCTTTCCTTCCGGGACGGGCTGCTCTCCTTCCTCTGGGGTCTGTCGTCCCTACGCTGCTTGGCGGGGTTCTTCTCCTCTGGTCTTCTCTTGCTGACGGAATCCAGGGCAGCGAGAGTTTCCTCGACGGAAATGTACTCTTCCGCCCCGGTCATCAGATCTGCCAAGGACTGCGGATTGCGTCGAGCGACTGCTCTTCTGAAGTCAGTGGACCGGGCTCCGGCCAGAAGAGCATTCGTTGCCGCGGAGGGATCCAGGTTGGGTACCTGCAGGGCCTCCCTGTTGAACCGGCCAACGAACGCTTTTAAGGCCTCACCGTCTTCCTGCCTTAGGGCCATCAGTGAAGCCGTTGTCTTTCGAGGTCTTCTGCTGCTCATGAAATGCCGGGCCAGGTCGTCCCCGAAGTCGTCGAAATTGTCCACAGACTTGGGCTTCAGCCGTGAGTACCAGTCTCTCGCGGCTCCAGTTAATGTGGTGGGGAGTGCCCTGCAAAGGAACCCGTCCGACGCCCCGTGGAGAAGCATCGTGGTCCTGAAGGTCTGCAGATGATCCACGGGATCGGTGGTCCCATCGTACTGCGGGATCTGCGGCATCTTGAAGCCCAAGGGGACTGCCGCACCGAGTACCCTGTCTGTGAAAGGGGGATTGCTACTGAAGATCCTTGAAGCAGGGCGGCCATGATCTCTAGCCAGCTCTTCGATTCTATTATCGATCTTCTGGATCCTCAGTAACATCGGATCATCCCTCTGTTCGGCCAGACGGGCAGGTCTACTCCTTACGGCTGATGGGCTCCTTGCGGATCCGGATTGGCTGAGGGGACTCCTTCGCCGGTGCCGCGATCCCTCTCCGTGCATGGGGTCTCTCTTGCTGCCACGTTTCTGTACGGAGGGAGATCGTGACCGGTGATGCTGACGAGGCTCAGGGCGCACGTTCCTGTCCCGCGAGCGGTGGTCTCTTCTTGTGGAGTGACGAGTTTGGTCCCGGGGTGGAGATGCGCGTTCTCTGCGGGAGCTTTCTCCCCTCTGAACGGGTCGAGAAACCTCGACTGGGTGTTGCTGGAGTGCGGGGGCCGCATTCCTGAACTGCGCAACTACAGCAGTCATTTCTTGAAAAAGGGCCCGCATCTCCCTTGGGGTCGGGGTAGGGTCTGAACGGTCCGAGTGGGGCGAAGTCCGCTCCACTGCCGCCCCGACCTCCACTTGCGAGGCTAGCCGCTCACTTCGTCCTTCACGGGGGGCCGTAGCCCGAGTAGCCCGAGAAGTCGGAGGTGCTCGCTTGCCGGTCTGTCCTACCATTTTTATCTGAGTGAGATTTCGAACAGCTTTTTGTTGCGTAGTCCCACTGATGGCGCCAAATCTGTTAGGCCTAAAATCGGTAACAGGTTATGGTAGGGCTGGGTGGTCCGAGCTAACAAGCCACGACTGAGGGGCTGGTTGAGTCCTGCGCTGCACAAGAGTACAGACAAGAAAGAAGAGGGTCAGAGGACCAACCCGGAGTGATACTCCGGACGGGCGCTTCGACACTCAAGTCAGTATGAGCAGGAGTGCAGAGCAATGTCAGAGCAAAAGCTTAGAGTTTTGGTTCTCAGATTTTCAGGACCCTCACCTTAGTACAAGTGAAGGCTATTTATAGTGATTCTGAGCCACCTGTCTAGGACAGGTGGTAATTCTGAGCCACCTGTCCAAGACAGGTGGTGGGCTCTGTATGGACCAGGTCTCATACCTAAGAAGGGCAGGTGGAGGTCCCTGATTGGTCCAGGTGCCACACCTAGTGGAGACAGGTGTTGGCCTTCCAACGGTCCTTGTGAGGGCCACGTGCCAGCAGCTAATTGGATGCTGAGTTCGGACCCCTCAGTGCTGAGTCCGGATTCCCTCAGGGCTGAGTCCGGATTCCCTCAGTGCTGAGTCCGGACCCCATCATTAACCATAGAAAATAATAGTTCAAGGGAAATGGTACAAGAAGTTGCTCTGCTGATTTTGATAGGCAGCACCAACCCGGGCACCCCCAAATCAACTATCTAAATACTATTTATTTAGATTTCATATCTTGTGTGGCCGTATTGTCCAGTATTTTTCAAAAAGTACTATACCGCCCATCCTGTAAGATGATCCAAACCGTCTATTTGTTGGACCAGAACGTAAGTAGGTTGTCCCCAAAAACCCATTTAGGGTTCCCTCACGAAAAGTTAAACCGTTAAATTTTCAGTCCTTTATTAGCTTGGCCGTTGATTTTTCAGTCCTTCTATTAAACACATGGAGATGAAGACATGACAAGGTGGGCCACCTCATGTTTTTCCTACAAGACCTCCTGTAGGGCCCAAGAACATGTATCACGGGCATGACTATTTATGATGGTAGCTTACTATATTTTAACATCAATCACTCTCACTTGAGAATTTAATATGATGGGTGGCCGTGAAAACACGTGAAGTCTAAAAAAGTGGGTACGGTTTTTGATGATCCAAGCCGTTCATCTGTTTGGGCACAACGTAAATAGGTTGTGCCCCAAAAATCATTTCCATAGGATGATCCTAACCCTCCGATCTGAACTGATCTGGATCATCAAAAATTTTAGACTTCACGTGTTTTCACGGCCACCCATCATATAAATTCTCCACTTTCTAGATAACCTCTGGTTTTGCACACAAAAGCGAAGAAGATTAAAAATCTAGAAACAATAGATGGAAATTGGCTTCTTTTGACATGTGCACCTCCTTTCATCTGTCATCTCCAGCTTTTGAAAATTAAGCCAAGACAATAAATGAAAAGGAGGACTGATATCCTCACAAACATTTTCTCTAGTGGGGTTTTTTTCCCAAAAAAAAGAAAAAGAGTATCCAAATTCGGCCTATTATCATTGGTCCAACCTTGATCCCTTGATTTTAGTAGGATTTAATGCTTTGTCAATTTGGCATGTGAGCAGGACCATGTTAGGTGCCTTGTAATGGCCCACCAGAGGTCCATATTAAACACACATGTCCCGTGTGGGACCTGATGATGGAACTTTAGGATTGAACACTAACGGCACTACGATTCATCTTGTCTCACCACTAAACAACTTGCTGCTATGTGGTAAGCCATAATTTTACAAATGATTGAACGGCTCGGATCATTTTGGGCATGTTTGGCTACCATGATTTTTTCTTTTCTTTTCTTCATGATAAACTAGTTTCTCCGAGTGGTGGAAATGATATCCGCACTATGGAGTTTAATAACATTTACATTTACTTAACTATTTGTTAAAAATTATTACAATTTCAGAAAAGCTATCTGCGAGTAAAAAAAAAAGTGTGTAATTCAAAACAAGTGAGTCCGGATATAACTTTTTCTTACTGTAAAACAAAACTACGAAAATACAACCATTAAAAAAAAACTATGGAAATAAAATTTAATAGAAAAGTAAAATAACAAGCCCTGAAGCAGAATCTGAGTACTGCCGTAGTATGCAAAATGAAAACTAATAGATAGCTAATAATAGATCTAGTCCCAATATCTGCAATGCGGCATTGCCACATGTGTTTTCTTGTAGGGGGGGCATTGATTTGATAAAGCCACCATATAGGTGGACGAGATTCCATGCCAAATAGAGATCCAATTCGCAAGATCAGGGCTTAATAATAATCACTGGTTAAGCTTTCTCAACACCTTACTGTAACGATTTTATAATCCTGGATTCAAAGATCCTAGATTTTTACAAGCTAAACCCTGGATTTTACAACCCTTAAAATGTACAATCCAGGTTTTAGGTTATAAAATCCAAGTTCTACCTTGTAAAATCCAGGATTATAAGATCCACGAATCCAAACAGCCCCTAGAAGATGTCTTCTCCATTATGTTGATTAAGGCCGTACATCACTTAATCATGGTGGAAACAGAGCAACAGACCAGACTTGGGGTACCCCAACCAATGACATATACATTCTGGTGGGGAGTGATCCTCGTCCTTGAGAACTTTGATTGCCATTTTAGGGCACGTTCGTTTGAGATTGTGACAACCGATTGTGAGCCCCAAACCTATTGTTGGATTCAAAATTACATTTAAATTTGAGTCCGATAATTGGTTTAGCACTCACAATCGGTTGTCACAATCTTAAACGAACAGGGCCTTAGCATTTTCTTAATTCTACAATTTATTAACATTTTCTCAATAAACAATATTAGGATTGGCAGTTATTAGCATTTGGGTAGCAGAGTTCGTATTGAAACAAGGGAGAGCGGATAATCAATTGCCGTTTTATTCCCTGTTCGTTTTAGTTTTTGACAAACGATTATGAGTCCTAAAACCAATTATTCGACTCAAAATTAAGCGAGATTTTGAGTCCAATAATTGGTTTTTGGACTAACAATCGGTTGCCAAAATCTAAAACGAAGCATTTATACTCAAATTATTACAATTCATTGAAAAATATTTACCCGAGAATTGAGAAAAATAGTACTAAGCATTTATACTCGGATATAGAACACAAAAAACGAAGTCACTATTTGCTAGGCTTGCATATTCAGGTGATAAAACATTAGCATCTCTCAAGAATATAGATTAACCTTGATTTTTGAAATGCCTGAGTAACTTGAGTTTCCACAACCTCTTGCAGTCCATCCTTCTCTCTTTTTTACTCTTTGAGAGAACAGGGACTCGTTCATTAACCACATGACTATATGTACTAGGGAGAAAGAGGCATGAAAGAAGTATTATCATGTGTGAAAAAATGGTAGCTCTGCATCCCAGAAAACACCATATATCAACCTGCTACCTTAGCAACCTTTCTTTGCTCAACTTGGCCTGTCAATGGGCACTGCATCTCAGTCCAGCTGATGGGAACCATGGTTGCACCTACAACACCATAAAATTAGCTTAACATAGAAATGCTTGCACAGAATGGTTAAACATAAAATCAGCATCCCACATCTGCAATGTCAATATTATCTCTAGCTTGCATACCCCACAGCAAAGAGTTATGTTTGAGATTTGGATTTCACAGCAAAAGGGTGTGCCATTTGGTGGGAAGCGAAGTGGAGCAACAAAATTTAGAGATATAATTGTAGAGTATGGTACCTATGCCAAAGTTAAAGCGGAGAGGATCAAGAGCTTCATCATGAAGTGGACAACAAGGAATTTTAGGGTATAACAATGTAAAACTTGAATCACGACTTCGACAGGCATTTGAAATGGAAACATGTTAGTTTCGAATGGACATTACAGTGAAAATCGTATACGCCTGGCCCCCGTTAGAGGGGAAGATTAGCAAAGCAAGAAAGGCCAAGTACAGGAGAAAGAGAAAGGGGGAGCAGCATCATATTCTCTTCGCTAGAACTTCCGATCGGATAAGCATTCCGAACGGGCTCCACGTTCATTTCGTTGGCAGAAATGATCCAATTCATTCGGGACGGAAACATATGCAAATGATGGACATTTAAGAAGAAACTTCATGAATTAGTCCCGTCAGAAGCATGTGTCTTACGGGTGATTGCGTGCATCTATAGGGATTAGTCCCGTCCTAAAATGGGTGGTGACACCCTATGTCATCAAAAAAAAAAAAAAAAAATCTCAGGAGGTTATAGAATAAGCACAAATACTTGCTCGAAAACCACCACGTAAGTAAAAAAACCAGACATAATGGTTTAACAATGTCTAACAAATAATTACAGAACACATTTCAAATGTCACTAATTTAATATTATATAGAATACATACTCCACATTTCAGATTCAATTCATATAAATATAATTACATGATACATTGGTATAATATACCACTAATAATTCCTTACGGTTTTGGTTTCGGCAGGTGTTTCAATGGGAATGAAAACAGAAACATTTTGATCATTTCATCTCAGTTTCGGTTGAAATTTAAACCATATAGTTAAGTTTCCTATTCAACTAATCATATATGAATTCCTTCAAATCCACTCCTTTATGTGTTTTCTTGGTGCAAATTAATATATTTAGACAGTTTTGGTAACTCTTAGCCATGGATGTCTTTCTGTACATCATAATGTAAATTTTTGTTTCCTCTGTGTCTCAATTAAAGTGGACTATATAAAATGAGTGCCCTCAAATCTGATAGTCCCTTATCTATTGTCATCAGTTGCCATTTTATTACTCAATCAAACGTATCTTGCCCATACGGGCCATCCTTATGTAGTACAGGAGTGGTCCATCTACATTTGTCCACTTTGGAGTACTGTGCATCATCAATATTTCAGTCAGAAACCGTTAACCTGAGCCCCCCCAGCAAATATTGCAATGGAAGGACTTGTATGGTTATAAATGGATGTAATTGGAGTAAATAAGCAAAAAATTAAACAAAGAAGTTGATATTAAATTTCTTAAGCAGCAAACAATTGGAATTGGACAGAATGATAAAAATCTACAGTGAATACCAAGAGTTGATTGAGGGTTAACGATGCCAATAAGGATATGAAAGTAACAAAGAATATAAGCACAATTACACTTGCAGGTAAAATACCAATACTATGATAAAACAAGTACAACTAGCACAAATATAGAAATTATTTTGGCATCCAAAGAACAAAACATATAACAGAGTGTTTAGAGAAACTCAAGACAAGCATTATCTGACTGAAAACAAGTCTTATCAACTAGTATTATAGAATTCTCATAAGGAATAAATGTTCTAGAATGTTTGGAACGGAGTAAAAGAACTTTTGGTCAAAATTCCAAAGTAACAAAGAGAACATCTTACCTGCTATACTTTCAGCAGAGACAACACCCAACTCATTCTTCGCCGTGGAAAGGAAATATGCCCGCGCATCTCCAAGAGAGAGCTTTGTGGTAGAGTTAAATTTAACAATGTTTGTTCTACTAAATTGGTGATGGGAATAATCACTTATCCATAGCAATTTCAAGTTCAAATCAATGTAAATAAGTCAACAGAACTCTACACAAGAATGACAGCCATGTTCTAGCAAAAACAAAGAATAAAATCTACTACCAATCAGATCACTTAAAAATCATAAAGAGTTACTTAAACGCATTAGGCAAATAGGCACACACAAGGCCCCCATGCCTCCCCTGTGGCAATGTTGCCTTGATATTCCAGGTAAAAAATTTCAATTAAAATTTAAAAATCATAATGAATTACTTAAAGGCATTAGGAGAATATGCTCACACAAGTGCCTCGCCTGTGGTGCAATGTAGAGCCATGATATTCCAAGTAAAAATTTTCAATTACATTTATTTTATATCAACACGTTTCAACCATGTGCAATGAAATGAAATGAAATGGGCTACAAGTTGCTAGCTTAGAGAGAATTGATGTTGAAGAAATTCCCATTCATCTATCTTTACTCATGTATATACAAAATGTGAAAACAATAGCAACAAAAATAACGATACTAGCAAAGATAAAAAGAAATAATGAAGACAAGAATAATAAGAGGAATGCTAGACTGAAGGGAGCCCTTGCAAAAATGAGATGAAAGGGTTCCCCCATTGGCTGCATGTCACTCTAAAATGTAAAAGTCAACGAATGTTAATGCATTGGAGTGAAGTGCAGCCAATGGGGCAGTTTGTATTTTATAACTACGTAAAACCTCCAAAAGACATCCTAGAACTTAGCTGTGACCATGGTTTGAAATTTCAGTTTCGGAATGCGTTTCGGACCTCACCGAAAACGAAATTTCAGCAGAAATTTCGAAATTTCGGCCAAAATCCAACGAAATCAATTAAAGTGGCTGAAATTACCAAAATTTCGGTAATTTCGGCCGAAATTTTGGGATATTATTAAATAATGGATAAAATGCAGATTTTTTTGGGATATTCCTTAAATTTCGGACCGAAATCTCAGGAAAACCGAAATTTACCGTTTTGACTTTACCCAATTTTGATTTTGGTCGAAATTTCAAAACCATGGCTGTGACTGACTGACAGTTTGTATTTTATAACTACGTAAAACCTCCAAAAGAAACCACCTGAGTCTCATTGGTTTTCAGCCTAATGGCCTCCCTCATACAACCCGAAACCTTCTAGCTTCTCATCAGGGTTTTAAATTTCGGCTGAAACTGAAACCGAAATATTTCGGCCGAAATTTTGAATTTCCACCAAGACCGTAAAGAAATTCACAATGAATCGTTGTTTTACAGATTTCGCCGAAATTCCGAAAATTTTCGTTTTCACGCTTATTTACAAGATTTCCACTGAAATTTTAATGATGTCCACGGAAATTTAAAGATTTCCACCGAAATTATCGAATTTTTCAACGAAATTTTAGACATTTCCACCGAAATTTTTAACTAGAATTTACATGATTTCGGCCGAAACCAAAATTTAAAACCTTGCTTCTCATGCAAAACCCAGTCCATCTTTAACTGCAGACCCAACCCTTCCTAACAGCCACGATCACCAACATGCTAACAGCCGCAAGCCTCACCTACAGTCCCTTTAAACCTCAAACCAGCTGCATTATAAGCAGCCACCCTCATCCCCTTATTTTTCGTCGACCGAAACCATTCTCAGCCTTGTGCAAACCGCCACCATATAGATTCTTAGCCAGCCCTCTTTTCTTGAAGTTAGCTGCAGGTTATCTTAAATAACTTCCACCCTAAAGCGCTCTAAAACTCTCACATCTTAACTAAAAATATATGTAATTCTCGATTTCCTTTTCTTGTTTCTTAAACCAATTAACAGCCACGATCACCAACATGCTAGCAGCCGCAAGCCTCACCTACAGTCCCTTTAAACCTCGAACCAGCCGCATTATAAGCAGCCACCCTCATCCCCTTATTTTTCGTCGACCAAAACCTTTCTCAGCATTGTGAAAACCACCACCATATAGATTTCTTAGCTAGCCCTCTTTTCTTGAAGTTAGCCGCAGGTTATCTTAAATAACTTCCACCCTAAAGCACTCTAAAACTCTCACATCTTAACCAAAAATCCATGTAATTCTTGATTTTTCTTTTCTTGTTCTTAAACCAATTAACAATTTCTTAAACCAACCTCAATATAAAAGGCAATAATATAGTGGAAGTTAACCATTGAAAAATAATTTACTATTAATAATTACTTAGGCTCAACCTATATTGTGGTGATAATCAACTAATCATTAAAACATGGGACTAATATATTGAGGTAGGTAACTCATATTCAATGATGTCACACATGCATATAAATTTTTTATTCTTATTAGTGAAAATTTTCTAAAGGATTCATTAGCCGACCCCGACTAGTTTGGGACAAAGGCTTAGTTGAGTTGAGTTGAGTTGAGTTATTTGTGAAATCTGGCACTGACACAGCGCCATTTAGAAGGGCTATTAAAAAACTTTAACTCATGTGAGTGCATCCACATAGAAAATGCATTCTATTGGTTCCGAGTAGTGCCCACCAATGAGGCTACTAAAATGTATGAAAGGGACATTAACTTTCAGTATTTGATCAGAGGACGAGATAAAAAAAAAGGAATTTAAGTAACTAGCTAACCAATGCTGCATAAATGAGAATTATAGGAATCTAGTATGAAGTTAGCTAGGTTCCAAAATTCAAATGACAAGTAGGGTAAGGATAGCAACTCTATATGAAGACCTAGGAAGATTGCTTCCCAATCTAAAAGTTACCAAGTCAAATTCTGAATTCCAGTGTCCTAGCTTTGCATTATCTTTCGGATGCCATGAGTAAGTGGGGAACCTACTTTATCGTGTGTGAAACTCACACTTGGAGAAAGAAGTCATCCATCCCATTAGAGACTCTGTGAGTGTTCAAACTTTACTCAGTAGAAGAATGTTCATCTCACTTTATACCCACTTATCTGATAGGCTGTGTTAAATGTTGAACTACTGAAGATGTGATGTATGCATAAATCCTTATAGGGAGAGTTTTTAATCACTGCATTTGCCTATTTGTTTGGAAATGTCTTCTTAATCATAATCATCATATAGTAGCTTGTGAATTTTCTAGCATTCACTTGTAATTATGTGATTCACTTGTAAGATCCTTAGAACTCTGGGCACTCTAGGCTGTAATATATCAGAATAATCAAATCTACCAAACATACGTATTAAAATGAAATTGCAAAAGTACCCATCAAAATACTTCTCAAATCTCAGAAAATAAATTAAGAACTGCCACATCAGTGAGGATTTAATACTGAAAAGAATAACACGACTGCCTACAACACGCTATATTTTCATGGTAACAGAGAGAAATGAAGATGATAGAGGATACAACTACAGCTCTAACGATGTCCCCAGGGTGAAATGACAAATGCATGTCCACTTTATCAATTTCCGTAGCTCGAACATCTTGTTGCCTGTTAAGAATGAGAGACACATGATCAACAACTCATCTTAAACAACAATGTATGTGTTTCCCGTCATCTTTTTGAGCCAGAATAAAACATGCTAGAAACAATGCCACCTATTAGAATCAATGCTTATGTTATTCAGATACGCTTCAACGTAGGTTTCTAACTAGAAAATTACAATGTATCTGGTTAATACAAAACATTCTACACAAATGAATTTTACTTGAGATAAAAAATAATATGATTATTGATATGAAAAATTGCCTACCTAATGATACCAGTAAACTTTTCTCTGACAGATGTGGGTCCCACGCACATTATATCAGCTGAAGCTGATCTAACCGTCACTTTTGTTACCTACAAAAAAGATTAAAATCCCTCCTTCTCTTTCAGTCACTCACACATAGAGGAACCGTTTGGATACAGGGATTTTATAATCCAGGACTGTAAAATACTGGAATTTACAAGCTAGAACTTGAAATTTATAAGCTAAAACCTAAGATTTTATAAGCTAAAACCTGTATGGTACATTTTAAGAATTGTAAAAATCCAGGTTTTAGCTTACAAAATCCATGATTTTACAATCCTGGATTATGAAATTCATGTATCCAAACGTTTCGTTTAAAGGAAAAGAAAGATAAGGGGAAACTTACTCTGGCGATGACAACGGATCCGGGTTCGGGGACAGGGCCGTGGGACTTGTGGCCGATCACTTCCACCGTTGGTCTCTGTGGGCAGGGAAGAAGAGAAATGAGGGAGTAAAAGAAGGAAAACAAAGAACCCTAACCCTAACCCTAGCCCTAGCCCTAGGTTGAAATGGATGAGAAGAGAGATATGTGCTTACCGGATCGGGGGAATTGGGGGGAGGAGGGATGGTATTGCGGCGTCCGGAGAGAGAAGCGTAGATGGTTTGGTTGTGAGGAGAGAGGTAGGCACCTCTGCCGGGTATTATTTGAGAGGCTTTTCCCAACACTTCACCTGGGGTCACGATACCTGACCCCTCGCTTTGCTCGACAATCGACATACCTCCCATTTCCTTTCTTCCTTCTCTCGTTTTTACTTCCACTTCTCTGCCCGTCCAACTTTTGTTGTATTCACTTCGTCTACTCAGTACTCACGCACTTTCCTTGCACCCCTTCATTTTTTTTTATAATGGAACTCCTCTCTTTGAGCGATATGTTTTTAGGGGTGCAACTCGGGTTGGGCGGCCAACCGAACCCGACCCTCGGGCTGCCCCTTCAAGGCTTCAACCCCAACCTGAACCAATCTCAACCCGGGTTGGGAAAAGTTAAACCGAACCCGACCCTGACCCAAACTCAACCCAACCTCACTGTTTTTCTCAGGTTGAACCCAACACGAGTTGCACCATAGTTAGCAAAACTCCATTTTAAACTCCGTTCTTTTTTGTTTTCCTTTTTGCCAACTTTCCAATTTTACCCCCACCATATTTTGTAATTGACAAAATTCTAAACTCATTTTCTTGTGTTCATGTTTTTTTTGTTGGCTACGTTTTTTTTACCAGTACCATATTAAACTCGAATTTTTGCCGTCACGTTTTTTTGGCGAATCACGTTTTGCTAACTATGGTTGCAACCCTAATTTGTAAGGGAGCAACTTCAGCCGAGTTGACCCCGACGGATTCAACCTAATTAGATTAAATTGTCATTTCCACGGATTGGGTTGGGTTAGGGATGGATACAGCCAACTCAATTTAATTTTAGGTTGAATTAGGTCTGAGGCCTTGGAAACCTTACCCACCCACCCCCCCCCCCCCCCCCCCCCCCCCCCCCCCCCCCCGCTTTTTGTTTTTTGCAATTTTGAAAATCTTAGGGTTATAGTTTTTTTTTTTTTCTATTTTTACCCTAGGCCAACCTGACCCGAATAGAAAAATTGGGTTAGGCCCGTGTTAGGGTTCAGAGATTTAGAGATGGGTTAAGTTTGGGTTTAGAAAGTTAAAGGTGGGTTGGCTACAGTTAATCATCCTTGACCCAAGGCTAGATTTGATGTAATGTTAGGGTTGGGCTCAACCCAATCTAACTTGCCCACCTGTTTGGTTGCATGGCATAGACTCGCGTAGTGTTTGCTTGCTTGACAACTTTGTAGAGTTGTGGTAAGGGGTTTCATTACCAATATAGAGACAGAAGAGAGAGACAGAGAGAAAAAGCATCATTTCCAACAGTTCCAAACAAAATTCCACATTTTTTGTGTTGTGGATTATGCTGATGTGGCACCCAAATGCAAAGCGAAATCCCTAAGCCATCCCGGCTGTTGTGCAACCAACACAAACGCTTCAGGTAAGCACAACTACAATAGGGCAGCAACCGCAACAGCATAGAGATCGGAGCCCCTGATTAACCATCTATTTGATAGGCTTTAGCTTTGAATCTACAATCATTAAAAAAATATATAGACAACTGATTAAGGAACCGAGGGTGTGACCAAACTCGGTACCTGTAAATCAAACTTTGCTATGTGCAAAAAAATTACATTTTGGGAATTTTCCCGTTTAAGTCAAACTGAGGGGAGCAGTTGTGGCATAATTAGATGCTAGGACTGGATTATTGGTGGCAGTTTTAATAGGAAATCCAAAACAAGGCCTACCATGCGGATGGTTCAGATCCATCAGAGGGACCCACTGCTCCTCATTGACGCGCCCTATTGAATCATAAGGCTGTTGGCCCACTTATGTGTCATTGATTGGGTGATCTGTGGATTCAAACAGCAACCAAACGTCATTGCGAACACCTTGATCAGATGACCCATCAAGCTTCATGTTCTACATAACTAATGGTCTTGATTATACATGTCCCCATGTGGGACCCAAAATTTGATCATTAGCATTGTAAAGACAAAAAGCAGGTGTGTAGCCTGGACTGTTGCTGTTGCAGGAACAGCAATTTCAGTATAGATCCTTAGATGATCAAGACAGAATGGTGATTTAAAAAATGGGGCCCATCTGATCATAGCTTCTTTTCTTTTTTTTTAAGATGATGATTCAAATGGGCCTGATAAGATAGGGATTGACAAGAAGATCCCACATTGGCCTTTTCTAGTAATGGATTCCTATGGATCACTTCATTTGGGCTACTCTTTGGTAGACAAGAACCTCTAAAAAATATAAAAGCAGCAATACCAATTCATTCTAACTGATGATACAGAGAAGAAGAATATCATTTCTAGGAGGAATGCTAAACTGGAGTACCAATGGAAAAACCCAGCCACAAGGATGCCCCATTGGATTCACATCACCCAACCACATTTTTTTTTTAATAGCACCCAACCACATTTATAACAGCACTGAAAAATGCAAATTGAAGGAGTTATAAATGTGACTGGGTGACGCGGCTCTAATGGGGCACCCCTGCGCATTGTTTGCAATCGCACCCTTCAGTTTAGTATTCCTCAATTTTTAGACATACAACAGATTAAAAAAAATTGTGTATATTCTAAACTAGCTACTAAACAAATTTTGTGTGTTTACAGTAGGGCGCACCAAATTGACAGTCTCGATCAACCGTGAACAATCAATGGGCACGTGCACGTGCATTGAAGGTGTGTTGTCACTTGTACACAAGGTTCCAATTTATGGTATAGTTTACAGATGTACACTATCATTTCTTGTGTGTAAATGATAAGCAGAAATCTGAGAATATAAACCTGAACCAAACAATTATACAGTCAAGATCAATGAGCATGTGCATCTTATGTGAATAGAGATTTATGTTTATAGACAAAGTTCCAGTTTACCGACTATAGAATGATTAATTTCTCGAGTACAAACTGTACTAGAAATATGATACTATCTCCAACTTTCTTATTGATGCGCCTTAAGACTGATTGTTTTAAAGGTAACCTAACTACTGATTTTATTTTTATTTTTTTTGAAAAATAACAACCAATTTTATTTCGAATCAAGAGATTTACAGGGGGGACAAGCAGTCCCCATCATTCATCCCAGGGACTATTACATCGTCCCAAATTGCAGGGGGAAGGTACAATAAAATTAGCGCGGTAAGTGCAGTGTATTATGAATGACAATCCTCGTATCCTCTAACTTAACCCCCTTCCTTCACCAGTGAATCAGCCTCCGAGTTCGCTGATCTACGCATACGTTGTAGTCTGGGGTTAAGCATCTGTGCTAGATACCTAATCGCATCAAGCGTTTGATGGAATTTCCACGGTCCACAGCACCGACTTGAAGTCCATGCTATTGTATTAACCGAGTCACCTTTGATGATTAATGGCCCAAGATTTTTTTTTTCTTTCATACCATTGTAAACCAAATAAAAGTGCTCTCGCCTCAGCTTCATTGGCATCACATACACCAGCTGAACCTGCATTAGTCATGATAGTTCTTCCATCTGTGTCTCTAATAATTTGCCAAAACCCGCTCTACCCAAGTTGCCAAAGGAGCTGCCGTCAAAATTAAGTTTGAACTATCTGGGGCCGGTAATTGAGAAAACCATCCACCTCACTACTGATTTGGACCATCTAGTTGCCCAAAAGCACAGCATTCCCATGGTCTCATTCCTGTCTAACAGCTCCAATCAATAGGAATTTCTCTACTGTGATCTCTATATTTTTTGAAAATATCATTAGCAAAGAGAGTTCAAATCAACCAATTGAGAAAACAGTTAGGAAAATCCGATTGGTGCAATTTCCTTTTTGGACATCTAGATCAATAGACATGTGTAAGGACACTAGGACAGTGGGTTAGGGATATTAATACACTAATTTTCAATCTATAACTTATGTTTACACATGAGATCATACCTCAACCTCAATTTGGGGTTCTTTGGACGGAATCTCTCTGCTGTCCAACTTCCTAAATGGGAACCCTGAGACCCTTCAAGATAGGAAATATAAGAGAGCCTCCTAACTGGAAACTGATCTCCATTGCCTGATCGGAGATTCAGACCTTTGTAAGGTTGTATTTGCATCCAGATCAAGCAATCAAGAACCGCGTTTAAGCAAGATAGAGCTTTACTTAACCTACCTCTCATTGCTGACAGCCATGACTCTCTTCCACAACCATAAGGCCCCTAACCCAACCCAACCCCCCTCTCACACTCTCAATCAATACTACCCTTCGAAGTATCTCAGCATTGCTTCAACACTCTTGCAACAACACCCATATGCCAGCTATCCATGTAAGAAACTATAAAAAGGCCAATTGGATTCATTTCCTTGTCCTTTCAACCCTAGAGCCATTTAGTTAAAACAGCCAACCAACTAAATAAGTTCTCTATCTTCGGCTGGAAGGCCCAAAAGCGACAGACCCTGCATGTGAGATCGACTGCAACCAAAGCTTAAAAACTCACCATATTTCGAGTCAACCCACCCTTACTAAGCCAATCAAACTCTTGTACAACTAACCAAATTTGATCAAAAAAAATTTGTTGGGTAAATCACTAGCCTGTCCAAGTCAACCCACTTTTGGCTTAGGCAAGTCCTTGTCTGAGTTGAGGTTTTAAAATATTGCCGGGAACACTGCCATGCTTCCAGTTTTAGCCAAGTTGGATGAGTATCCTAACATAGATGTAGAGTAGATAAATTCATAAAAGAAAACAAGATAGAAAACAAGAAAAAGTAGGATAAAATATGGATGTGTCAAAGAGACATGCTAAAACAAGCATTAGAAATTGATTGTTAGAGGACATCATCCTCCTTGTTAGTTTTGAACCTTCAATTCATACGGTTGGCCCACTCGTCAATCCATCTTGCAAGTTGGCTCCCTCCCACCCTTGATTTTTTGTGCCATCTCCCACCACCTCTCTTCTCCCCATTCCCCATTATCCAACCTGAAACATAGAGAATAGCTAGGCCCGTCGCCACTTTTAGTCATGTACTTCATCCTTTCTGTCTAAGGCCCAAACCCCAATATTCACTCATTTTTTCAAAGATAACAGTTTATTAATGAACCACAAAAATTACAGCAGTACAAAAGGGACGAGGTGTGCCTCTCAAAAGTATACAGCAAATCAAACCATCCCTATCTTTACAGATCACCCTCTCTATCTCAGTGCGAAACTCGACTATCTCCGATTCTTCCTTCTCCACTTCATCCTTTGCTAGTTTGTCCGCTTGTCATCGGCAGATCTAACGTGCACCAGAGTTTCGGCCAAGTTGTCCGAGCTAAATCTCTGATTTCAGATATAATATCTAGCTTCCATGGATCATTTACTTTATTTGAAGTCCATGCCTAAACGTTTGTCGTGTCTCCCTTCGATGATTAGGGGTCCTTGCTTGTCCTTCATATACAATTTTAGCCCCCAAAGTAAATCTCTAGCTTTAGCTTCATTAGCATCACACGTGCTTGCTGGTCCTTGAAATGTCATCAACAATCTCCCATTTGAGCCTCGTTGAATACAAATATACCTACTCTTTAGAGCTACCATCAAAATTTAAGTTCAGCCAACCTGGAGGTGGAGGATTCCATCTTGGTGCAGCTTTTCTCTTACCTCTTTGTTCACTCACAATTATTTTCCAATTTCTTAAAATATCTCCCATAGGGTAGCTTGCAGCCAGCTTGTCTCCTCCCCAAGAAATAAGATCCATTTTGAATTATAACGATGTTTTTTCCCAACTCCACTCTTTCAATTTGAAGATTCTGTTATTTCTTGGAAGGCAATTATATACCAAATTAGAGCATAAGGTACCAATTTCCACAACATTTGACCCACTTCCCACTTCTCACCAAAAGGTCTGCCTTTCCAAAGTGTGGTAGAAGTGCAAACGAAACAGCTGACAAGTTAGCTAAGGTAGGAGTTGGACGGATAGAAAGTATTATGGGCAGATGGTACCCAATGATGTAAATTTGTAATTTCCTTCACATTTACTAAGTAAAATTATCCTTTTTAACAAAGAAAGAGAATCCTATATCCTTATAGGACAATTTTTTATGAATAGTAATACGTTGGTTTTTTTACGAGATTCAATTACAAGACATTATAAATGTGGACTACTATCAATTCTACTTATTCCCACTCTGAATCCCAATCCTGATACATAAATTCCCCACACAGCCTCGATAGATCAAGCTTAATTTGGATGGCAGCAACAAATTGCATAATAATTACAAAGTGGATTATCAGGTTGCTGGTTTTGGGGGAGTTTTCACTGATCCTAACGGCATGGTGGTTTTGGCATATGCAAGTCCTTGCAGTGATTGCAATAAAGCCATGAAAGGGGTCCTTGTGGCCTGAAATAGGAATTTTTTTTTTTTTTTTTGAGAGAAAAGGCTTGGAACAGGATTAATCTGATCTCCAGATTAAATCCCTCCGAAGTTTGGATCGAAGGTGACTCCCCAACATAATTAGGTGGCTCTCCTTGGAGATTTTGGTTCTTATTAAGCAAGTTGAAGGGTATCATAGCTTATTTACAGTGCCCCTTCTCTCATATTCATCGTGAAGGGAATGGCTGTGGCGATTCCCTTGCTAATGTCAGCACTTGTTGTACATATCTGTAAAGAAGAATTCAATGCATACATACATGCATATCTTATAGAATTCAATGCCCTAGTTTCTCAGCGCTTCAGGTATACCAAAAGGAGCACATGCATTTAAGCCCTAATTCCAAACATTGAAAGAGATAAAAGAAGAATCAATGTCAAACGAAAAAAGAAACATATGTCCGAACCTAATCGTAGCAATTTTGAAAAACCCTACCGGAGAAGGAAGCGATTTGAGAATCAGTTGATATCGGAGTCGTCGAAATCGTCGTCGAAGGAATTGAAGAAATCGGAGTGGGCGGGTTTGTTGTCGAAAATGGTGGCGTCTGTCAATAACTCGAGAGGAACGGCGTCGTCAATGTCCATGCCCACGGTCACGCTGCCATTGTCGTCAACGTAATCCTGGTAGAGATAGGTGGGAGAAGGCCTCATGGTTTATGGCCTTTGCTCAACTCTCACAAGAAAATTTAGGGGAAGAGTAGGGAGGTGAAGGCTGAAGAAAGACTGGGAACTAACAAGAGAAAAAGAGAGAGAGGAAGAGGGAGCTTATCAAAAGGGCCCTGCACCAATACTAGATGGATGTTTCTACTTTCTAGAGAGTATTTTATATGGTGTAAGAGCCCTTACAGTCCCTTATTTTGTCTACAATTACTGTACGGACCACAATATGATGATCTAAACCGTCCGTGTGATGGGGATAGGTTGGGGCTAGGATCATCCTATGGAAATGATTTTATTTAAGTTGTGTTATGTCACATGGACTAGTTGGGATCATCCAATAGTGAGGTCCCTACTGTACTTTTTGAATAATTATAACGGCTTACACCATATAAAATCTCGTAAGTTGCTATGTTATTCGGATTTTTTTTTTTACAATGAAAATCAATCTCCGTCTCCGACGAAAGGAGAGAAGGGTTGAAGTACACGCCCTTATTTATCATCGCATTTTTTGCCAAATCGAAAATTTTCCTTGTTTTTCCCAAAGAAGATTCCTTGTTTTTCCCAAAGAAGATTACAAAGGAACTGTATTAAGTGTATAAATATAAGATGGACACTAAAACAAGGGAGATGATATCCCCCCCCCTCCCCCCGCGGAGGGTGAAAATATCATCGCCCAAAAACAATTGTATCAATACATTGGAAAATAATTTTCTATGTTAACCAAGAGATTTAAGAAAGTCATAGTGCACCCATATGAGTCGGGTCGGGTTTCGGGTTTTTTTTTTTTTTTTTTAACCCGGCCCTACCCAAGATTTATCATCGCCCAAAAACAAGGGAAGTGATAAATCGACTCCCAATGTGTCTTTCTCTCTCCTCTAGGTTAGAGAGAGTAAGAGGAGAGAGATAGACACATGGGGAGTCGATTTATCCATATGGGAAGTGGATTTATCACTATCCAAAAACAATTATATCAATACATTGGAAAATAATTTTCTATGTTATCCAAGAGATTTAAAAAAATGTCATAGTACACCCATATGAGTCGAGTCGGGTTTCGAGTATTTTTTTATTTTTTATTTTTAAACCCAGCCCTACCCAAGATTTAATCGGGTTTTCCAATTTAAAACCCGACCCTACCCAAGACCCATGATTTCTACACCCGACCCATGTTATTTTCGGGTCGGATCAATGCGGGTCGGGTAAAACCCGACCCAAGTTGCGCCCCTAGTCCAAACCATCTTACGCAGTGCTCTCTCATCTTGGTTCTAGTTGGCACGCCCTTACTAGCCATTTTGAGAAAAAAATTTCTATGAAAAATTTTATTTACAGTACTCGGTAAACCCATTTCCCATGTCATGTTTTTTCAAAGTGGAAATTTTCCTTGTTTTTCAAGGAAAACAGCAAATCTCAAACCTACTAGGCCCTGGGATTTATTTTCTATCAAAATATTATTTTCCTTAATTTTTTGAAGTTTTTTGACATTTGGAGAATTTGGTAATTATGATCATGTTGCAAAAGCTCTCTTTACACGCAAAGGTCATACATATTCTTCTTTCTACATAAACTTTCATCAAAGATAGATTATCTTCCTTGTTATTGATTGGAAAAAAGGACTTCCATACTTACAGGAAAAGGTTTACAAATGGCGTCACCTCTTCCAGCCAAGGTTTCATGGCAAGTGCACTATCCAGTGCCTTTGGTGGTAACTGAAAGGAGTGTACAATGGCTTCATAATTCAATGCAACGTGGTTGAAATTGGAGTTCTAATGCAAGAATGGAGCCAAGCGTGGATCAGTTCGCTGCGGTAGACCCATCCGGGCACCTAAAGCCCTACATCCAGCACCTGCCTGCAACCAATTCCAAATGGGTTATTAGCAATTTCATTTTTGCATTCTTTTTACATTATTCTTTTAAAAAAACAATTGATAGCCAATATGGTTTCGAACTTGTGATGTCGTGATTATGATGTATAGCACCTCTTGATCGAGCTAACTTAAGACAATAGTCACAAAGATTTGTTTTGGGAATTTATCAGGAAGGGTATATCATGGGATATTGTAATTTGTTTTTATTAGTTTAGGGTTTATATCGGATAAACTGGAAAAATAAAAATATAATATTTAAGAAAAACATTAAGACACAAAATAATATCATAAATTTATCGTGATATTTTTACTCTTACAAAAATAAAATATGAAGATTTTTTTTCCTGCATGGTAGGAGATTTCATTAAGAGAAAGACCGAGATGGTCAAATACAGAAAAAGAAATAGAAAAAGGCCAAACAACAATGAAGAAAACAAAAAAGAAGAAAATTGAGGCAGCAAAAAGTCCAAAAGCTCCAAATCTTTCCAACTCCACCCCTTTCCTAGCAAGCCCATCGGCCACCCCATTAGCGGAACGACGCACATGCTTGAAAACAATTAATGAGGACCCCGCCCAATTTTGGATCTCGTCAAAGAATCTAACAAATCTCCAAGGATAAGGATGCAGGCAATTGAGCCACCAAATCACATTCAAGGAGTCCTCTTCAACCACCACTTTATCAAAGCTATTTTTACCAATCAACTTTAAGCTCTGATATACTGCCCTAACCTCCGCTTCATTAGCATCCGCTACACTAATGGGACCTGCGAATGCCTAAATCACCTCCCTACTATCATTTCTTAGAACACCCCCCACTCCTGCTGGACCAGGGTTCCCCCAACTAGATCAATCAAAATTAAATTTCTGAAATCCCAGATCTGGGGCTCCCAAACATGAACAATCTTCTGTTGCACCTTCATACTACAACACACACCCTGCCAACCATACCACAAGTCGTAGGCCGACACAATTTGAAGCTAGGAAGTGTTTTTATCCAAGAAATAATCAGTGCAACCACTTTGCAATATAGGAAATGAGATCCCTTCGAAAAACCTTTGAATATTCTAGCATTACGCTCTTTCCATAAAACCCATATGGTAGCTAAGAAAGATACATCCCATAGAATCTTCCCTTTTTTTCTTCCAAGGAACCAAAGACCAGCTAAGAAATATAATATGAAGATATTTTATGATTTTTCAGAATCTCAAGAAATATACGGGATTTTGTTGTTTTATCGAAAATCACAAAATACCACGATATTTTTTAAAATATCAAAGATAATAGTGACAATGCTAAAGACATTCATGTGTTACTGTTATATGCAAACTGGAGATGACTTAGTGATCCAGGTATATAGGCACATCCATACAGTTAGGTACATTCTTCAAAGATTTGTTATTTTGAAATTAGTTTATAGATGAAGAAAGTAGAGAAGAATGTAGATAGTTATTAAAATAAATTAATAGTATTTAGTTAGTATATAGAAGCTCCTAAAAAGGGGAAAGTAAAGCAAGCTTTTACCCTAATAGCCATCTCAAGTGTTTAAAAAAAGCAGTTTCTCTTAAACAGTGAAGTTACTCTGTTACACTGATTTTTACTGGCTAATTTGCAAGCAAATAATTTAATAATTTAAACTGGGACTAAGTCTAAGATAACTCTGACACAGCTGGATTAGCAGGTTTACATGAACATCTTGTCAAATTTAACAATTTTTCCTACTTGGTTTTCTTCTCTAAATTTACCACTTTTCGATGCAGGCACATTTATTCAGGTTTTGGGACCATGCATGAAAAAAGATCTCTTACCACTTGAGCTGCAAACGGTAACATTTTCTCTGGTGACATGCCTGCACAAATAGCTGACAAAAAAATAGAAAAGAAATAAGCATCTAGTATTATCATTACAAGATAATGACATCAATATGAAAGAATGTATCTTGTTGGTTCCTTTGCTGTTGAAGACAAATCTGGGATTTAAAGTACAAGACCTTAATCATAAATGGAAGGATGTGGTAGATGGAGGAACAAGGAGGAATAGGCATGTGCTAGTTGCTCATTTGGAAGATTTGCTGATCAGATCTATCAAACTGAACTTTGATGAGAGTTTGGTTAGCTATGTAGGTTTGAAAGGTTTGAGGGCGTTACAGAGATGACAGTGGAAAGGTTAAGTTAAGCATTCCTGAACCCATGAGGATTCTAGGCTCCAAGGACACCAAAGCTTGCATTTTATTGGAAGGGTTAAGACTCATTTGCAAAAGGTTGAACGGGAAGTTAATGGCAGAAGGGATTTCAACAAACATAATTGCTTGGAAATTAAGTAGTAATTTGGGTTATGGGGATGAGTGTTTATCATTGTTGGGATTTTAAACTTACAGGGTTAATAGATGTGTCGTTCAAGCACATTTAGTGAGGTATGTGATGTAGATGATTCATTTCTAAAGGATACAGTAGAGAGAATGATGAATTGGGGAATCTGTCCCTCTTGACTGTGTATTTTGATATGCTCATATTAGCAAAATCATTGATTATCAATCAGGATGACCAGCTAATGGATACAGACATGTCTCTCTCTCTCTCTCTCTCTCTCTCTCTCTCTCTCTCTCTATATATATATATATATATATATATATATATATATATGAGGAATAAGATTGTACGCTCGACCGTACCTAAAGTTAGGTACGGTAGAGTGCCAAATCACATGGGTCCCCCATTTTTGGTGGGCATCTAAACCATTCATTTGCAAGGCCCCATCATAGATAGGGTGCATACCAAAAATCAGCTCCATAGGATCATCCTAACCCATCCATTTGTGGAGGCCAAAATGGACAGACAGTGTTTGTCCACAAATCTGCCCATTTTGGCCTCCAGTTTTGGAGGGGTTAGGATGATTCAATGGTGCTGATTTTTGGAATGCACCCTATCTATGATGGGGCCTTGCAAATGAATGGTTTAGATGCCCACCAAAAATGGGGGACCCATGTGATTTGGCACTCTACCGTACCTAACTTTAGGTACGGTCGAGCGTACAATCCTTTTCCTCTCTCTATATATATATATATATAATACTAGTAAAAAACCCCGTGCGATGCACGGGCCGACAAAGAATTGTACAGACCACATCATAGGTTGATCCAAACCGTACATGTGATGGAACACAAAATCAATACGTTGTGCCCATAAAATCATTTTCATAGGCTGATCCTAGCTCTCCAATCTATAGAGGTTTCCATAATCTGTTGTTCCTCTTCAGGTGCCCAGAATTCGTAAATATGTAATATCCTCAAAAAATTCATAAGTAGTTTTTTTCGTTATTGTCATAGATCGATACCTCATCTTTGTAGTTTTTCCGTAATTGTCATATCCAGGTATCCGTTTCGGTACTTTTTCCGTAATTTTGCGACTTTCAAGCACTCTTTCTGTAATTTTCCTCCAAAAGTTTAGTACGTACTGATTATTATTGCCTTTGTCCACTTTTTTTATTCAAAAAGCACAAAGGAGGGGGGTAGGATTGAAATTATGTGGCTTTAATGGGTGCCTTTGTTACAAAGCATAAAGGAGGAGGTAGGATTGAAAATATGTGGGTTGAATGGGTGCCTTTGTTACAAAGCATAAAGGAGGGGGTAGGATTGAAAATATGTGGGTTGAATGGGTGCCTTTGTTAAAAAAAGTCAAAAAAGTGATGTGTAATTCTATTAGAATTTTGGGAGAAATTCAAATAATTCTTCTCTTTTCTCTTCTGCTATATAGTATATAGATATATACAGACGACACACACACACACACACAGAGATAGAGACTTTATATGGTGTGCGCGTGTAAAGTCCAATATTTTTTTCAAAAAGTATTGTGGGGCCCACTTCATAGGAGGATCCAAACCATTCATTGTGAAGGAGAGAACAGCTACCTCAGATGAATTAAATGAGTAAGACAAAAACTACTAAAAAGTGAGCCTGTGTGGCTGTTCTCCCCTGCAAAACTGAGCTGTGAAATGGCTTTCCAGGAAATTGCCTAGCAAATCCCCATGAAAATATTTTTTGACTTTTATATGTGTACATATACATGTGTGTATGTACACACACACACACACACACACACACACACACACACACACACACACACACACACCTAAACATATGAATGCATGCATAAAACAACCAAAGGGATGGGTATCCTACCATAAAGAATAGCTCCGATAAATGCATCTCCAGCACCAGTGGTGTCAATAAGCTCATCAGGCGGTATCTTCTCTGCTGTTCCCACAAGCAACATTCCACTCACTGTGCCTATTCCAGCTGCGCTCAGCTGCATCACTGACTGGAAATTAAATAGAAAAAACTCAAATTAATGTCTCCCAGAATCCCGATCCTAGGCTTCAAAATTCATCAAAATCAAATGAAAAAACAAAGAATGGAAAACAACGATCGGCGATAAGATTTGGAACTGGTCAACAAAATCACAGAATGAAAAACAATGATCGGCAATAAGATTTTGGAACTGTTCTTATAACCTGATTCCGTTTAATAGCCTATAAGATGGACTTTAAAGCTGAAGAAATGGATAAAAAATGTGTCCATGAAAAGAACACCAACTAAATCGCTACGCTGCAGTTCCAGGTTCAATCCAAATGCTGGTTAGACTACAGTTTGGGAATAGTTTCAAAACAGAAGAATCAAATTCAGTGTTTGAGTTTTCATTTTGCACAAGATTACATTAAATGGATAAGTTGTTGAACTTAAAAAATAAAAAAAGTTTCAATCTTTCATTCAGAAAAAGGAGAAATATCTATGACATTTTCTCCAATCAAATGAATAGCAAATGTTTACAAATGTTTTGCTCAAATTGGCGGTGCTGTGCTACAATCGTTAGGTCGCTTGTTTTAGCTTAAAATAGTGAATGAAAAAAGATAAATTCAGTTTTCTCAAGCACTGTAGTACCTTGGATGAAATACATGTTGGCAAGACACTGTCATGATCAACACCCTGCTTCAAAGATTCTAGCAAGTTGTCTACATCCGTTTCTTCTGACTCAGGACCTTCTGTTAGAGGTGATTTACCCGATGGTGATTAGAAGAAGTCAGAGGTGATTTAAATCAACAATCCAGAACAAAGATCATCCATTGCTCTCGATCCTTCGAATCCGAAGTCCTCAGTCTGGACTCACCATTTATGCTTCTCTCAAGCATTATGCATCCATCCTCTCCAAGGGTCACAATCACAAATTTGATATTTGGTAATCTCAGAAGCATGTTTACTAGTGCACTTGGAATGGATGAGGCTTCTGTCCATGCCTGCACCAAGAAATTTTAAAATTGTTGAATCTGGATGCGATATGAAGCAGTGTTTAAAAATGCAAATGAGGGTCAAAATGCGACCAAGAAAAATCCTTGTCTACTCAATGCGGACGCAGCCAAGAAAGCGGTTGATGTGGCTGAGTACTTGGTTGACGTGGTCATAACTCTGGAGAGTCAAAGGAGTTTTTATTTGCTCTATAAGGCAAAACACGGAACGTGGCCAAGGGAAAAGGGAGTCGCCTCGGGGGGGAGTCCAGGATGATGTGGGGGACTTTTAATTGCTAACCAATGCCACAAGAAATAATAAGAAGAAATCAATGATGACGCTGACCACCTATGTGGTGACTTCAGAAAAAAAGGAATGATATGAAACAACATCCTCCTGATGGTGAATAGTGCCATGTGAATGCATAGGAAATTGTTCAGCAATTTGAAAAGAGCAACACTCATATACTCCCACAAAATGACAATCCCTCAGTCCCTGAACTGCATAAAAGCAGAGGTTGCACAAATTTCTTGATACAGTATCTAAAATCAACATTCCTAAAGACTAACAATTAGTACTACTCAGATTTCTACAAAAGCATTAATTGATATTTTCCCAAAAGATTTCTACAAGAGTTAGATTACGTTTGGACACTTAATCAACAATTTCCATTTTAAAAGGAGATCAAGTCAAAAAAGTACGACATTTGTCAAAAATTTATGTAAGAAAAAACAATTTGCCTGAGGAAACTTTGCAGAGCATACAACATAATCTGCCAAGTTAAGAAGATCATCCAACCCCTCCCTCTTTCTTTCTGAGTCAAGTAAAATAGGTATTTTCATGCGGGCTGCCTGAAACAAAAGAATTTAAGAGTTGTTAGTAATAGCCATATGCTGAATGCCAATATGGAAAAAGCTGAAAACAATGCAGTAGAATGTATTTTAAATACATAGAGTTGGGTTGGTGCTGTAACCTAAGGGCAGCATTGTTTCACGGGAAATAAATTTCTGTTAAATAGAAAAAACTTTCCTTTCCACCAATTTATACCATAGAAAAAATGTTAGCTGGTTAGTTTGGTTGTATGCTTGAAAAATTGGAAATTATTCAAAAAGAAAATATGAATTCTGCTGTGTCTCGTCCATCTCCAACTTGAGCACTTCCCAATCGAATAGCACTCAGAGATTTTGAAACCCTCCCAATGACACGACCCCGCCTCCTGTAGAAGCAAAGCGTGGCCTCCCAATCGAATAGCACTCAGACACTTTTTGGGTAAAGGCGACACCGAGGAGTCAGAGCGTGGCCTCGACATGACTGTAAGCACTAAGCAGTGAGATGAGCAATTCTTTCTTTATATGCATTTTCACAATTTTGGCCAATACCTACTTTGGGTAATTTTGGGCCAGATCCCCCTACTTCTGAGTTCTGGCTAATTCTTGTTTTTACCATAATTTGTGAGCCATTCAACCATAGACAACTAAATTTCAAGTTATCTTTCCCACAACACATTAATTGGTAGGTTTACTTTTGATAGGTCGTTAATTGGTAGGCTTTTTTATAGGCCATTAATTGGTAGGCTGTCAAAAAGAGCTTTTGTAAGAGTAGAAGATGCTTATTTAGCGAACCAGTTAAAGAGATACAAGAGTTCAATTATAAACTTTTCTGTAGAAGCAAAGCACAGATAAGGTCAACCAATTAATGTGGTCACCCTATAATACAGAGAGAAGTTTCCATGAAAGTAAAGGTTCAAGATTGTTTTCCACGTACAAGATGCAATCATGATTTTGTGATATGTTTCACCACACCCAGATAAAAGTTTTAATTGTTTTCTTTCTTCTTCTTCTTCTTCTTCTTCTTTTAAATGGACCCACGTGGGTGGCTTTATAAAACTTTTAATTGTTCATATCATTTCATTAGATGCAATCTATCATTTTTGCATTGTTTCCAGAATCACGTACACAACCAATCCATCTGAAGCATAATGGAGAAAAATATGTTAAATAGGTTGAAAATCAGGTGGCATTTACCTCTTTTGCAATAACTAAAGCAGTCTCATGGAATCTTACATCAGAATACACAAGCTGTGCTCCATCCAAGGCAGATAACAAGCTTGGTCGGGACAGATCTTCTGGCACCATGGTAGGGTTTCCAGGGGTGTGGATACAAGTACGAGTTTTCCTGGAAATATGACCCAAAATCAATCTACCAAGATTGGTACTTTTAGATAAAATAATGGAACATGGCTAGCAAAACGTGAACTGCTTTGTCCAAGGATGAGTTCCTAAACGTTAAAACCAACAAGGAAGTTCAGTTTCATGTTACCATATCATATGCAAGGTTTTAAATGTCGGTTTCGGTATGCATGTTGGACACCATAGAAATGGAGACATGTCGATTTCAGTCATAGATTTCAGCGAAAAAATCTAATAAAATCGCAAAAGCTTATAAAGATGCATGCAAATGATGGAAATTGGAGATGAAACTTTGAGGTATGCTAGAATAAGCATAAACACACTTAGAAACAATCACATAAGTAAGAAAACCATCCATAATGATTTAAAAAGATAATAAAACATAATTCAATGGATTGTTGCAAATTTCTGGAACATTCTAAATAAACACAAAATGTATAAAACACATACGAATTACATCTAGTCTAAACTGAAAATGTATACAACCACATATACGAATGTTTCAAATAAACACAAAATGTAGGAAAAAAGGTCACTCCATTCATTGCTTTCATAAATAAAGTCCAATATAATGGAGTACAATATGATGATTTAAATTTATAAGATTTTCTAAAAATAAATAAATAAAATGATTATAAAAAAATCTGATACCTTTAATTGGTAGATTGAGCAGGAATAACTCGCATATTAAAAAAATACAAGCTAACATGCATATGATAAGTTTTTTCTCGAAAATATACTTTTTCTATACAAGAACTTTTTAATAAAAATAAACAAAATAATGAAGTTTCGAAATGAAAAAAAGTCCTCAATCGGTATTCAGTAGATCGGAGCTAAATAACTCACATATAATAAAATTAGAAGCTAATATGCATATATGACTAGTGTTTATTAAAAAAATACCTTTTTCCCAATGTTCAAAACCATAATTCCATAAAAAATAAATATCCATGCATTTGCACCATAATTGAAATGAGCAAAACATATAAAATAAGCACTTACTAAGAAAAAGTGAAAACCTAATCATCCCTATGCATTTTAGTCAAAATTTTGACATGTCAAAGTTTTCTAATTTACAAAATAAAGTGGTAGTGTTTAGGTCGACATGACCGAAATGTTACCAAAATCATGGCTTTAAATTTCCCCGAAACGATTGAAATGTTTCCATTTCCATCTTCACCTAAACGAAATCTTAATGAATTCCTTCAAAGTCAATATTTAAATTGAAATTCCCGAAATTCGACCGAAATGGTCGGAACAACAAAATCAATGGACAGAAGTTATGATTTGCATTTCATTTCATTTCATTAATGTAGAGAATGATATTCGGTAGGCAACATCATTGAACTGCGCAAAAAAGTAACCGTATCTTATGCATGGGATGTCAGATCAACAAGGGACCAATAATACCTCGTAACTCTATGTGGTATAGACATAGAGTTGGGGTCTTTGGAGGGGAGACTGGTCATTGTACTTTGCTATACTTCATTACATTGTACTTCATTGACTTTACAATTCCAGACATGTGTGACGACGCATGTCACTAGGTGTTCGACGTGATTAAGCCATTATTAATGCCTTTCTTGCTCATGTGATGATTTCTAAGTATGTATTCGTGCTTATTCTAGCATTTCAAAAGTTTCATCCTTAAATTTCATCATCTGCATTTGTTTTCACATACGTGTCCGTGATTTTACAAGATTTACAAGGAAACTTCCACCAAAACTGAAATGTTTCTGTTTCCGTGATGATCGAAACCGAAACCGAAATTTAAAACCTTGACCGAAATCTATAAATGTTGACCAAAAGATTTTGTTTCTGGTGGGGATGGAAACAAAAACGTGCCGGCCATTTCATGCTGGTTTCAGTTTAGAACCACATTCATAAGTTATAAATAGATCAATTACAAACGACATAAATGCATATTTTTGTGAAAAAAAATGAGGCGGAATGATTAGTCATGGGTTTGTGAAAAAAATGATTAGTCATGGGAGCCATCAATTTGGAATGCATGATTACACAATTTTATAACTACAATCCAAAATCGTCAATGTTAAACTAGTGGCTAAAGGCAACAGGGCATGTCAAACACCAGTTATAAGATAGTCAAACTATAATTATATAGGTTTAATGTTGAAGTCATGCTATTTAAAGGAAGCCGGCGAAGTCGGCAGAGGTAGAGCATTGTCTTCAATTATGAGAAGTTGCATGAAAAGCAAGGTGGCACATAGATCAAACATGAGGTCTCTCTAATATCATTTTTTCCACATGATTTGGCATGGGAGGGAAACCAAGGAAAAGAAATATTGATGGCAGTCAGTGTTTCGCTAGAATAAGACTATTAAATAACCCCTTGAATAGACATATGAAGCATCTTATCGTTTATTTAAACATATAAAGTATCCTATAAGCATGTGTCGATATCACTCGTAACAAACTGACCAAACTATGGAAAGGGACCTCCAAGCTGGAAAAAAATCAAGATCTCCCAAGACCCAAGCAACGAAAGCATTACAAAGCCCTATATAAGTAACATTTGAGATAGATGAAAAAAAAAACATGACATTGGAAGTGAGAGGATACCCGAAAACTTAGACACAATAACTTGAAAAAGATTCAGTCCGCATAAGATGATGACTGTTAGGATGGAGAAATCAGAAGGGAATCGCGGACAATTTCAAGAAGACCACTGCGAGAAACTAACCTTACTTCTCTGATAGTACGAGTGCTTTCCAAAATGGGATGATTTAACTTGAAAGAAGTCATTATTCATCCATACAAAGATAGAGAAGTCCTAGGCTGAAAAAAAAAAGATTCAAAAGATTAAGGGCCTCTTTAGATACCCCTAAAAATTATTTTCAAAAAAATATTCAAAAAATTATCCCATTTGTAATTAAGATCAACCCTAAAATAATCTTATTTGTAAATAGGAACTTAATAGGCAATTTCACAGAAAGACATTTCGCAGCTGGCTTTTGTACATCAGCCACGCATATTGATTTTTTGGTAGATTTTTTTTTTTTTTTTTTGAAAGGTGCATTCCTCCACTGAAACCGACCCCTTCGCACCGTGTCACTTTTTGGTAGATTTTGTCTTATTCATTTACTTTATCTGAGGTGGCTGTTTTCACATGCAGAAACCAGTCGCGAAATGGCTTTCCACAAAATTGCCTAGCAAATCCCTCAAATAAGGAATGACTTCGGTGGTATCCAAGGAGGCCCTAAATTGCTCATAGGCCCTATTTGCAAATAATTTTATATGAAAATAAGGGTCCTAAATAATTTGATACCCAAGTTAGTTAACAGCTTCCAAAGTGGCTTTAATATCCCATTTGCAGATAAGAATAACTTAAAATAATCTTATTTGCAAATAAGGAATGACTTTGGTGAATTGGTGGTATCCAAATAGGCCCTAAATTGCTGATAGGCATAGTGTATGTAAGATAGACTATTTTACATTAGATAATGAAATGTACATTCAAATGCATGATTTATAAGTATCAGAGATTTGTATATTATAAGAAACTTCATGAATAATAATAATACCATCACATAAATCAAAATAGTGCTAAGTTAATGAGTGCCAACCCAAATAATCGCATTTGATAGTTCTAAATAGCCAAAATGTTTTCGGAACTAAAGGATGCATCAGAAAAAAGATCCTCACGTTTGGTCATCAACAATGATATAGGTAAATGGTGAATTTCCCTCCTTCGAGACCTGAAAGTAAGATGGACTGCATCAATTAAAGACATTTGTATAAGATAAAATGGAAATGCTACCTCTCACAGCAAAGAGCTCTTCAGATAAACTGATAAAAGGCTTTAACACATGTCAAGATGAATGACAGATATCAAAGGGCACAACAATCATCTCATACAAATGTATCAACGTTTTAATACTAGGAAAGGCATGGTTTACATTTCTCTTGGCTGCAAACTAAACAGAATTAACAGCAAAGTAATCAAATACTACATGGAGAAAAACTAGGCATTCAAAAGATAGTGTTCCGATAAATACACTGGATCAAAAAGAAAAAAAACAGTATGTCAAAAACTTACCACAATATGAGAAGTATCCACACCATCAGCTTCTAGTTCTGCTAGCAAACTTCTCCCCAGAGCATCATCAGCAACCTGGTATTAAATTCCATGTTAGGGCCTCCAAAGAAGCACTATTTATAGTTCTATCCCAATTTATATCAATTCAGAAAAACAAAGAGTTGTATTGAAAAAAAAAAGTTATACTGAAAAAAGAAAAGGTGGGACTAAAATACAAAACCTTAGAAATCAGCCTCGATGTCAGACCTAAACGAGCAGCGCAAGTTAGAGCATTACCTGCATTTCCACCTCCTTGGACCTGATCACAAAGTCATGTATCAAAACAATAATCAAGTATTAAACAATAAGGTAAAAAACAGAAAAAAGGATAATGATGGTCAATAAAGTAATTCACTCTAACTGTCAATGATGACTATGATGATGAAAATGATGGTGACACATGACAACTGATAATACTTTTTTTTTGGAACAGCTGACAACTGACAATACTAAGAAAAATCAGAAGTTGAAAGCCACTTTGAGACAGCAAACCAGTGATAACACTAAGAATTGAAAGAATAAAATATGCAGAAAAGTAAGAGATGTGTATTGATAAGAAAACTCATGTCGGCGGCCATCTTGAAGGGGTAAACATCCTAATCCTTGATTTCAAAAGTCATAACCCCACGATTTCTTTCTCCAGAATATATCTTCCCTTATGCATAATGTACGTTTTAACTAAGCAACACTATAGAATCTATTGTAGACACCCAATACATATGATTTAACAAAACTTTTTTTTTTTTGAATGGTACGATTTAACAAAACTTCTTTAGAGAACCCTAGCCTATGATATTCTAGATCAATTAAATGTACATACTCCTATTCTAAAAGAAAAATCCCACCGATACTCCTTTATATTCGCTGCATTTCAACCCTATCAAATCAACCTTGCCTCAAAGAATGAAATCTAGGGATTTCCCTCTCAAAATCAGCATTGTCCTCTAGGTTGAAATCTACAAATTTCTCCTCAATGCTGCTCATAAATTCGATTATGGGATCTTTAGAACTTGTGTTACCATGTTGCACAAGAACCTTGGGTACGACACAATTATTTTCAACATGTAGATGCCTTAAAAGGGTTGATAAACCCAAGTCTATCTTCTGCAAGTTGGGCATAATCAACATCTATACTCGGCTTGAGGGGGAGTGTTGATATATTTCACATTATATGAGGACCATCTCATATGTGATATGTCATCATTCCCATGAATAGTGACACATGACTACTGAGGCAAAATATGGAACCCTATTTGTAATGTTTGCCCACATATATAACAAAGACAAGGAATCGTAGGGTTTTTACTTTGAAACCCACGAACCCCTTTCCTTTCCTCTCTTCTCCTCCTTTCCTTCTCTCTTCATCCCTCCTGTCTTGATACATTTACAGGGCTAAAATCAAGAAAGGAGACACCTTGAAGAGAGACACATTCATGTTCATGTTCCTCCTCTTACTGCTCCTGATTCCTCTACTAGCGTTATATCAAAGGAGTTGAGGGATAAGAAGTTAAGTGTATTCCAGGAGATAGAAAACCAAATTGGTTTGATTGAGAACTAATGCAACCTTGTGCACAAAGCCTTGACAAATTCTAGAAATGTGGTGCTCTTTGACCTTTTTGTACCATTGGTAGCTGTTGAATAAATACACATGTGTAAGGGCATATTAGTCATATATAACATGATATATATATATATATATATATATATATATATATATGAGATAAGTGTTCCTACACGGCCGTGTAGATAAGCTTATCTACTCCTCCCTTTAAAAAGTACAGTGGGCCCACACATTGTGGATGATCCAAAGCATTCATTTGATAGGTCTTATCATAGATAGGGTGTGCCCAAAAAATCAGCACCAAAGGGTCATCCTAGCCCTTCGTTTTGTTGGGCCTTGTAGAAACAGAATGGACGCACTGTGTAAGATGCGTAAGGTGCGTCCATTCTGTTTCTACAAGGCCCAACAAAACGAAGGGCTAGGATGACCCTTTGGTGCTGATTTTTTGGGCACACCCTATCTATGATAAGACCTATCAAATGAATGCTTTGGATCATCCACAATGAGTGGGCCCACTGTACTTTTTAAGGGAGGAGTAGATAAGCTTATCTACACGGCCGTGTAGGAACACTTATCTCTATATATATATATATATATTAGTCGTGCGTGAGGGAGAGAACTAATTTTTCTCTCCCACACGCACACTTACTCTCTTTCGACTGTTTCTCTCTCTCACCCTCTTTCTCTTCTGCATCTCTCTCCCTTCCCACCAAAGTTAATATACCATGTAACTTTACAGTAGCAATCCACAGCCTCATGTTATAGATTGAAGGAGATGAAATAGATCTTTTGCTCCTCAAGAATTTGGTTGGAAGATTCAGAAATCTATACCCATTTCAAGAGGGCAATCCTCCTTTCCCTTAATTTCAAAATCCACGCCCCACCTCAACTTCCCTTTCTCCAGAAGTCTATACCCATTTCAAGAGGGCAATCCTCCTTTCCCTTAATTTCAAAATCCACGCCCCACCTCAACTTCCCTTTCTCCAGAAGTCTATACCCATTTCAAGAGGGCAATCCTCCTTTCCCTTAATTTCAAAATCCACACCCCACCTCAACTTCCCTTTCTCCAGAAGTCTATACCCATTTCAAGAGGGCAATCCTCCTTTCCCTTAATTTCAAAATCCACACCCCACCTAAAGTTCCCTTTCTCTTTATACATACCTTTCATTTTTTTCTCACAATGAATGCTCTATCTATATAAACACTACCAAATCTACTCTAGATTTACCAAAACTACTTAATAGAGAAAACCCTAACTAAAAATATAAAGAATTTTATTCTGCAAGAATAAGATAAGAAAATCCAATCTACAAATTTACATTATCGTGAGCCCATGGCGTACGTTAGTCAAATCCCATTTACTTACCATCAAATTGGTGCTTCGGATCTTAGCATCCGGTTTCGGAAATGCAGACACCGTAGCCAAGTAATCCAGCCCCAGCCCGCCACATCCTAACTGCTAACATTTAACAAAAAAAAATCATTAAAAATTGTATGCGCAAGGTAACAAAATCCCCCGGCGCAAGTTAGAGAAAGCCGTAAATGGGAAAAAAAGAAGAGAAATGAAACGTACGACGACTCGATTCTCCGGCAGAGGAGGTAAGACTCCGGCAGCCGACGATGAAGAGGCCGACGGCAACATCTCCGGCCTGAAATTTCGGAAGAGAGAAAAAAAAAATGCCCAAAATAGTTGTGGCCTGTGGGCAAGATGTATTATTCCTTTTATCCAATGCCCTGAGAAATAGAGATATACACCTCTGTATGGTGTAAATATTTGTAGAATTAAAAGATGGGGATTTTCGATGGGAATAGTGAAGTTGGAAGTGAAGGAGAGTGTTCAGTGTCGTTGAGTTCGTGGCCCAAAATTTTCTCCGTACGATGGGATGATCCTAACCCATCAATTTGTGGAGTCGTAGATGTAGGAAAAAATAGGCTGCTGATATTGGCACTACGTTGTTTGGATAATTTGATAATTGCACTAAATCACCTTGTCCTTTTGTTTTTGGATTGGCTTTTGAGAATGTCTTGGGAATTGTAATAACTTTTGACAGCTGGTTAAATAATAAAAGACAACATGAGGTAGGTCAATTATCAAAACATGGCAGTGCTAATATCACTTCCCAATAATATAGTGGGGCCATCTTATTTGAATGATGTAAACCATTCATTTGTTGGTCCCACGAACTTATTTGAATTGTCTAAACCATTCAATTCATTTGTTGGTTATCACTATAGATAAGTTGTGCCCAAAAATCTTCTCCACTGTATATAGGTCATGTAGATAATCACTACCATTCATCTTGTGAGCTATCAAGAGACCTTCCAACTTGTAAGGTTGCCATAACTGAAATCCCATCTGCTCGATTGTGTCTCCGTTTGGTTGCTGGGTTTTTTTCTTTTCCTGGGATCTATGTGGGTAAAGGTAAGAGACAAAAGAAGGGACAAGCATTAATTAGAGAAAGATATTATGACGAGTGGAGAGAGAGGGTAGAGAGAGAAAGAGAGACCAACATTTTCAAGACAAGATTTTGCTGATGTCAGCAAGAAAAAGCTGATGTGACCACTAAATATTCTCCCACATAAATCTAGGAAAAAAAAACCCAACAACCAAACGGAGAACATGGTGGCCCACCAGATCATCAGTTCAATGGACAAAAATTATTGTTGGGTTGGGCAAAGCATAAGGGGGCCATTGTGAAATCAGGTCAGGATTTATTTTATCCTTAGATATGCTTGCTATCCTATGTTTGTAAATCCACATTGAAGATGATGAATGAAGAAAACATTGATTCACTCATGGGATGAAGGATAAGGAGAGGGCTTGGAGACGATTCTAATAACCAATCAATATGGGCTATAGTGGCAAAGGGTTTTGTCCTCCTGTCAATGGGCTATTTTGTGAGTTTCATTGTGTAATCATACTAAGTGTGGGAAGGAACAATGAGCTTTCATATGAGTCTCTTATCTAAGATCTTACAATCCAACTATTATAAATAAAACACACAATCTCTATGGTATTAACGTACAATGTTCATTTCGAGAACTGCTGCAGTTAGTAGGGCATAATATTCAAGATGAACTTAGTGAAGCTTACCCAATTCCTCCAACAGTTTATCCAAGAATTTCTATCCACATTAAAACTGGCCCACTAACATTTCTCCACTTTTAAATACAAGGCTTTGTACTCAGTATTACACACCTAAAGCACCAGGATTGATGGAACCCATTAGGTTAGGCCCTTATGTGAGCCCACTACACACCCATTGTAAATGACCCACACTCAAATAGGTCCAATCATCACCATACGTGCATATTGAGGAGCTTGCAGACCAAAGATGCATACTAGAAACAATGAATATCAAGACCTGCTTGCTAAACAAAAGGCTCGTAATAAAGGACATAAGAGACCCAGTTGGAAATACAAACAATAGGGGTGGAAATGCTGGAAAAGATGGAGGAAATGCTGCATAAAGGGGTGGAAATATCATTGGACTCTCATGAATGGCCTGTGAAGCATGTTGGTTTACCATTTTGGAAGAAATGAGAACAAACTTTCGTCTTTTCAACGACAAATATACAAGGCTTCGCCGTGATTTGTGCTTGATATTCAAAAGATATTAATGAATTCGGTGAAGGATGTAGACCTTGAAGGACCCACATACAGAATTTTCTGTTCTTACTATTTCAGGGAGTAACTTTGACTTCCTTCAATGTTGAAATACAGAGAACAATTTCCAATCCATAACTTGTTTATAAACATATTTACAAATTCCCTTTTCTTAAGTTTTATATGAGGTGCTTTCTTTAATGCCTTTCCTGATTTGATTATAACTTGGAAATACTATTTAAGAATTTAATTCTGCATCATTGTAATCAAATTGTTTTCTTACTATTAATCGCAAACCCCTAGTCACATTGGTGATTTTTAAAGCCAGAGAAGGGGGGGGCTTTCATCTTCTTGAGTTTAGAACTCCGTACATCTTTCATTTCACTTGAGGCAGTCACTTCACTTCACGGGGTCTCTTTCACGCCAGCATTTATTACAATTGAACTTATTGAAGTAGCTGAGTCAGCCCAATACTTGAATGCTGTCCGGCAAAATGCACACCCACGAGGCTCCCTCTGCAACCAATTCAATTTATGTCCTCTCTCTCTCTCTCTCTCTCTCTCTCTCTCTCAATTGCAAACCAAGAACAAGCTCCCTTGGGAGAAAATGGGAAGTGTTCTAAGCAAACGTAATGCTAACACAAATGAGAATTCTAGAGGTCTAAGAGAGAGGATCAGGTTCTTGGAAGAGGAAGTTTCACAAATGAGGTGCAAGGAGGAGGGCGAGAGAAGAGGCCATGAGCAACAGGCAAGCGTGTTAGTGGCTAAGGAAGCTGAATGGAAGAGCGAGAGGAAGAGATGGAAGGACGAGGTGGGGAGGTTGAGGAACAATTTGCAGGACAACCACCGACTAGAAGAGAAGCCCATGGTGACAATGGGTAAAGGTGATAAAGAATGGGAGCTAATGGGAGCCAATTTTGTATTGGAGCAGATGATGGAGGAGCAGGCTCTCAGGGAAGAGGCTATCCAGAAGTGGAAAGGGCTTTACCTCGCCATTAAGGGCCAGCTGGTCGATCTCATAAACAGGACACATCAAGGTAAGGCACAGTGTTTTTACATTGTTTCAGGCCCAACTCATGGCTGGAGGAGTTGGGCATCATTCATTACTTAATTACTAAATTCTTGGATAAGTTACAGATTAGGGGGGGACATAATTCCTTGGATAAGCTGCTCTGAGTATTGGTTTTGCTGGTTGGACAATTCATCTTGTCCGATGTTTAGCAATTTTGTGCTGATAATATTTTTATCCAGGAGCAAAGGTAGAACTGGACAAAGAATAGGGAGTCTATGTCTATCCAGGAATAAAATAAATCCTGGTTTGCTATCCCCATAGTGAATGGTTACCTGGGCCTTGGAAGGGTCAAATGGGCCATTAAATACTAGATGGCTTGGACTGCTGATCATATCTTAAGCATAGATTGAGCAAAATGGAGGGTCTAGATGACCATTAATTGTGGTAATTGGATGATTCTATCCCTTCATTTTCTGACCACCAATTGGATCATCTGATGGGAGGGGATTTTGATGCATGCATCCACTTGGGTCCCTCCTGTACTTCTCCCTGCTCATATGTTTCAATATGCACATGCATCATATAAGAACCTTTACATGCCATAGCATTTACTAATGTTTTTCATAAATGATAGTCCTTAGTTTTGATGATGGCGCTCACTTCATTACCACAATTCTCTAGCTGTATTGATGGTAAAAGTCTCTTAACTCCAAATTAAGAGTCCAGAATTAAGAAAGGAGTGTCATTAATAAATAAAGGGGGTGCAGATATCAGATCGCTCTGATTATATTCATATCATCATCAATTTCATTGCCAAAAAACCTACATAACGATATTGCCACTAAGATCAAAGATTTTGTGGAGTGATTAAGTGGACATGGTCTTTTTTCTGCAGGGGATAGATTATGGTGGGGGCCAGAGGATGAGGTTAATATGGAAGGGCTACAAAGGGAGCTGAAGTCCAGGGAAGAGACGGTGGAAGCATTGAAAGAACAGCTATTAGCCATGGTGGAGGAGGGAGGCAAAAGGGAAAGGGAGGTGGACATACTGAGACAGAGCCTAAGAATTATGATCAGCAACAAAAGTCCCCACATTGGGAAAAATCTCCCTCAAAACTTCAAATTCAATCGGCTACAATCCACAAAAGTAAACAGAAATAGAGCCTGAAATAGAGCACTTCATCGCCTATAGATTGTATTGAAGATGTTTCGAGTGTGTCACAGAAATGAAAGTAATTTAAATTTGAAATGTCACGAATTTGATCATGATGGGGCGTTAACAAAAAAATTTACTAGTAAGGGTGCTGTTGGATTGCCAGAATCAGGAATAGGAATCGGTATACCCATTTCGACTCTGCTGGAATCAGAATCCTACTTTTTGGGCAAGGACAGACGGCGCCATAAAATTCCCCACTATCCGTTCCGCCCCAGTTTCAATTCTATCCTCTATTCTGTTCATTTATTTGATCCGAATGCTGGAATTGGGCAGAATTGGACGCTGATTCCGATCCCTAATTCATTTTGGTCAATAATATTACACAAATTTGCTTCATTTTGGCCAATTTCTACTTATCAGGAATGTTAAAAATCAACAGGAGCACTAGCAGAAACATAAATGGGCAACAGAATAACATCTTATTTACAGAAGTTGAGCAGATCTACAAGATCAGAGTTTAAGTGTATTAAACTTCAAAAAATGCCGTTTGTCCATAAGAACTCAATCCACAAGTCTGCGATATTGAACTAAACTGAAAGAAATTCTACCAGTGCAAAAAGCCAGGTGATTTTGATAACCAATATATATACATAATCCATGTTGAAGCACATTTGATGGGTATACAAGATTGAAATTGTCCAGACTACATGGACTTTCTCAGTGACTATAAATTAAACTTACATCATTTTACATGAAGAAATTATAGAAGAGATGACTTGATGCAGTCTATACAGATTGAAATGAGAAAGACATTTCTCCATCAAAAGATTGATTGAGGAGATGAAGTAGACAAGCTTAGGTGATCAATGAGTTGCCTTCTTCATTGGAATTTGAACTGCCAACAGTTCTGTAATTCGATCTCGCACTCTGCAGAAGACGAGAGATTCTTAAGTTGATGAAATTTGCTATCAAGGAAATAAGATAAAACATAAGTACCATGTCCGTGCACTTGTTTACACAGCAATAAGGCAAAATACCTATTCACATTTATATTTTGGTATTTTTTTTATATCTCATACATGTATTTGTAGTACATCTAGCCCTCCCCAGACCTCGCAATGGCGGGAGCCTCGTCCACTGGGCCTCCCTTTTTATACATGTATTCGTAGTATATAATAAACTATCCGGATCATCCTGACATAGTTATCGGAATCTCTCTAATTGGGTTGGAAGCTCACTTTGGAAGCAGAAATCAAGCTTGAGGGACAAAAGCGCCTAAAATATGAAGATTGCTTTTATGTTTCTGAACAAGCATGAGAGCATATTTGAACACAAATAAGTTTAAAAGCCACCTCACACACAAAGGTTTCTTCAAGAAGCCACCTTAAAAGGGATTCATGCACACAACCTAGAAGCCTATTGCAGCCAATTTCTAAACAAGCATGAGAGCATCACATTGAAGATGTTTCGATTGTATTCACTTGGAATGCTTTGCTAATAATGTGATGCTAAATTTCTACATATGCTAAAGTTGCCTGTATGGTGTGTAATACAATTTCGTGTTCTAAAATTCTTTCTTTTGCCCAATCTTTTGTTGCTTAGCATATCACTAAATTTAGCTATAAGAGAATGCTCAAATAAAGGTTTACCATTAGGTATGAAGTACAGAACATCTAATCTGTAGTTAACAATCATACCTGAGGTTAACCATGAACTCAAGCAACTCAAAGGGATGATTTTGGATAAAAAGGTAAGAGAAGGCACACCTCTAAAAGTGTGATATAATAGAAGTCTTCCATATGCTGCATAAGTGCACTCCCATCTCTGATCGAAC
Organism: Tasmannia lanceolata; assembly: GCF_043159265.1. Taxonomy (NCBI): domain Eukaryota; kingdom Viridiplantae; phylum Streptophyta; class Magnoliopsida; order Canellales; family Winteraceae; genus Tasmannia; species Tasmannia lanceolata. Next base: position 12,522,356 of record NW_027518714.1, on the reverse strand, counting down.
GGAAGAGATTTATCTCAGTCAGCAATATCTTTTCAACGAGTTCCCTCTCTCCTTTCATCTGAAGAAAAAATACACATAAAAATGGGGTTAGAAATTACAATCCTTTACTTTTCATGCCTTCTAAAAACATTTCAGTTGCGTCCGACAAAAATATGAACACATCAAAGTTAGAAATTATAATCTTTTACTTTTTCATGCCTTCTAAAAACATTTCAGTTGCCTCCAAAAATATGAACATATCAAAGTATATAAAACTGTTACTGTTCAGCAGAACACACAGCATTTTGGTTTGTGAGAAATAAGAAATATATATGATGCTATTTGTGCACACATCTCCAGACCATCAAAATATTGTCTTCCATTATCAGTCATTGAGGGGGGCCTGTTTTACTGAATTTTCCAATCAATTACCTATATATATATATATATATATAAACAGCTGTCAAAAGTTATTACAGTTTCTAAAAAACTCTCAGAAGCCAATGAAAACAGAAAAGAAAAGCTGAGTTTGTGCCATTATTAAACCATGGCAGTGCCAATATCAGTAGCATGTCTGTGTGTTTTTGTGTTGGGGGGGCTGGGTGTTTGGGGTGGGGATGATATTTCCACCTCCTATTCTAGCCTAGCCATTCCACCCCTACCTATTGACATAATATTGCATTTTACATAATTTTTAAAAGACCATAAACACCCTTACGTTCTCTATTTTCTTGTCCAAAATTATAGAGAGAGAGAGAGAGGAGCAGATGGTCGAGGATAACTCATTCGCTTTTTGTTTACACTTCATTTTTCTGTTTTTCTCTGGTTTTTACCTCTCCTTTGGTCTCCAAACACAGGAAAAAGTTGCCCTTTTCCGTTCCCACTCTGATAGACCCAAAATTTTCCCCTCTTTTCAACTTGTGATCTGATCTATGCCCTCCATTCCAACTTCTTTCAGATCTCTTCTCTGATATAGATTTTAACTTTTTAGATCTCCAATTAGAAGATAAATAGGGTTCTTCCTTTTTACACCTTTTTTTACCTCCTTTTCCTTATATCTGTTGCACTGATGTGATGTTGCTGCCAGATCCTAGTGAATTGAATTTGCAGAAGATTAGTGAAGTAATTGACATCCTTCATCATGGATTGGAGAAAGATGGCGACCTACCCATTCTACTCAAGATCATAGCTTGCAAGCATACAGGTTGGTGATTGAAGCTTACAAGTGGCCAAGCATTATCCCTACACATCTACTCTTGAACATGTAAGAGGCCTGAAATGGTGATGCTTGCGGAGGACCCACAAAGTTAGGCCATTGATCGGTACAGGATCTAGGAGCCTATTTTTGTGGGTAAGCTTCACGTGGAATTTGAGGGTAACTGTGAAGCCAGGCTTAAGACCAATGGTCTCTTTGAAGACAGACATGAGTCTCTCTCTCTCCTCTTCTTTAACTTGCTCCTTTCTCCCCTCTTTCTTCCATCATTTATTTGTGCAAGAAAATTAAGAACACAAATGGCATTATGGTCTTTCAAACTAACTGTTTGAAATATATAATGAAAATGAGAAGTGGTCAAAATGCTAAAATTGGGGGTGGAATATAATCTTCCAAACAATGATATAATGCAATACAATGAGTCTGTATGCATGATATTAAGGCTAAACCAACAAGCAGGGTTTTTGTTTTGAAAAGCATACAAACTCGTTGACGAGAACATCAGGTGTGTACTCCCCAATGACATCACCTTGGTACCCGTCTTCTACAAGATCCATGTTAGCCTGTGACAACATGTTTGTTAAATATAAAGAACATGTATAACAAATAACCAAAGTTCATTGTAGTTGACATGCATTACATGAATTAATGCTTTAGCAATTTTAAATAAAGAAACTATTAGCATAATCGAAATTTGTTTTATAACATTTAGGCATGAAACCATTTATAGAAACTGAGAATAAACGCAATTGATAATCAAAACTTAGTTTTCAGGTTGGCAATGGATAAAAAATATTTTCTTTTTGTTTGTTCATCAATCAACCACTTTAGGACAGAAGAGTAAGAAGTTTCTATTTGCATGCAATGGGAGTTCCACTTGATCACTTGTTCTCTACAAACATATTAATTTGAAATTAGGCCAACTGTCTTACGAATCCAACCAAAACATAATCAGTTGGGAAATTTTGTTTTTGAGAGGATTCATAATTAGAACTTATTAGAGGGTTCATACTCAACATCGAATGCAGAGATTGTGTTGATGGCATGAGGAGAAGGCCATAACTTCAAGTCCAGAGTTAATAATAGTGCCCAAATTTAAAGAGAAAATTTTTCTGCATTTTGCCAAAGAAAGTCTTCTTGGTATGAAAAAGATGTTCGGGTACATTTATAGTTCCCTTCCTCCATTGACACAAAAATTATGCCGAGTTGAGGCAAGTAATGCGTTGGTAATTCACAGATAGTAATTTCAGTTGAGTAGCATATTAGTGATTCACTAGTATGCTTACCTACCATGAGTAATAATGCATGAATATATTAATTCGCATGGATTTGCTTCTCAAAACAAGGAAATTCTTCTATCACGTAAATGTAAAGCACCTAATGTTCACACATCCTCATACACATCTATTTCGATAAAGCAGACAACATATTGAATGAAAATCTATTTAGTATAACAGATAATATATAATGGCATAGCTGTACACAGCAACACCCCACTAAGGTGGCAATATAATACAAATGGATCCCGCACTTTTTTCACCATAACACACCTGTGGCAGTACCAACTCGGCAACTCCGGGAATTTTCGGTTTTGTCATCAATAAAAGGCGTACCAATTTTTATTATAGGACTACAAGTAGGTCACAGAATTGAGTATCACATCAGTAACTTCAAACTTAGGCCTTTTAAAATGGAGAAATATTGTTCCAGCAGAAAACTAGACAGAAATGCACCTAAAGTGGGCCACAGAATCAAGTTGGTTGCTCCTCAATAAAAATTAGTAATTAACCTCAGGGCTATGCAGACTAAAAATGCATATACATCGAGTGAAAGAAGCAGCAGAAAAAGGGGATCAAGTGTTACATTGAGCTGGAGAGAGAGCTCCAGCAATTGGAGGGAGTCAATCCAGGAGTTCTAAAAGCAGTTGTTTCAGAACCAGGTTCATTAGTTGAGCACATTTAATCTAATCTTCTACAATGTAAAGAATAAAGAACAGATTTAAAAAGACATTCTTTCTTGGTGTGGTTTTAGTGCTGGATTGGGTTTTTTTAATAAAATCAGAGTTAGAAACTTAGACCTACTTGTAGCAACTATGTAGTCTTTTGTGCTGGCTTAGAGAGAATAACTTCAGTTGGAACTTACATCTCTATTACCATAACCCAATTTGCTGTATCAGTTCCAATCTGAATAGCAATCGAAGGAGTTTTAACACTATTATGTGCTACATTTTCATTTTTGCCGTTCATAACATGGTTTTTGCCGCCAATTTGATAACTGAAAGGGTTAAGAGTAATGGAACTTGGTAGAAATGCAACTCACAATGACAAATAAGAACTTTCTCATACTTGGTTAGAATAGACAACACTTATTTTGGAACAAATATTTGTAAATAGCATCCAGATTATTCATGGACCATTATTCTGGTCATTCAAGATAAAGAGCAATGCCAATAACAATTACTATGACAGTTAAAAAGGCACTAATACTTATGGATCTTGAAACCAATCACCCACCAAAGCATCCCTTAAATCTCCAGTTGTAAGATAAACAGGTTGAGCAACATGACAATAGCCCATCAGCCGCGGCACTGTTGGAATAATATCTCTGTGATTAACGATTCTCCAGCTATCTTTAACTTTCTGCAAATTTTGGCTGTGAGCAAATAAGTAGAGTTCCACAACCCAAAGTGACATAAATCATGTGCTAGTAATAGGCAATTGATATTATCAACAGAAGCAACAACTCACAGTGACATTAATCACGTGTTAATAGAATACACAACCAATAGTTAACATTGTTCCAAAATCAATATCACGATATGTGTAAATTGATCCATATCCTACTAATCTTTAGTCAGATGAAGAATACAAATTACGAATGGAGTGAATCGATGGATCCAAAGCGAATCAATGTTTACAATAACTGATGTAAATAATCTAAATTTCTCCCAAAATTTTGTTACAGATTAGTTGTAAATCATAAAAACAAGTATGATTCATTAAATATGCATGGTTTAAGTGATTTGATGAGATTTCATGGTTATGTTTTCACATTTTTTTTATTTATTAATTTTAATTTATTTTTCTAAATTCAAATTGCTCGTTTCCTATTTTTTTTCTCTATGTTTTGTTTTTTCTTCGTTGTTTTATGCTTCGACAAGGGTTTGAGGCTAGGTCCATTAATTCATACTTCTATGGCAAGTTTTCTTTTTTTTTTTCTTTTTTTCTTTATTTGAACCCTGATTACTAAGCTCTTGATTACTTAAACACTCTGCCTAGTCTAAGTATGGGTCTCTAATAAAGTGGGAAGTAGTCCTAAGAACTGACACTTGCAAGACAACAGCCAGTTTGAATAGCTAAATAGGAGAACTTGAATTTATAATTTTGTGACGATATGAGTTTTCTTCATGAAAATTTTCTAAAGGATTCATTAGCCGACCCCAACTAGTTAGGGAAAAAGGCTTAGATGAGTTGAGTTGAGTTGAATTGATGAGTTTTCTGTGCACATTGAAACTAGTTCATGAAAGGATGAAATGTCTGAAGTTACTAGACTAGTTGTTGTGCAATGACATCTGTTAAGTTACCAACTTCTCCAATCGCTTAAGCTGTTGGAGAAAGGTGTTATTTATCTTTTATACTTTAACACTCCCCCGCACGTGTGGCCCACTTGGCAAACATATGGCACATGTGGTCCCACTTTGGGCCGACCATCGCACGTGGATTTTTACTATCCGGGAGGTTTGAACTCGAGACCTTTGGCTCTGATACCATGTTAACTTACCAACTTCTCCAATCACTTATTTGGAGAAAGGCGTTATTTATCTTTTATACTTTAACAACATCATAGTTACTGCATTGGGCTACCTCGATCTTGGCTTGATATACCTTCAATAAACCAATATTATATTTTGATAATTATCATTTAGGGAAAAAATTGGTAATCGAAGAATTAATTAACACGAGCATGTGAAAAGAGGAGATCAAGTTTCCCATATGAAAAAATGGATAACTGTATGTCAATATAAGCTTCAGAAGTAAGCTTAACAATGACAAAAGTAGTATCACAACTTGATGCGGATTAGAAGAAACTCTGAAGGAACATCTCTTGGATGTCTTTTGTCATATTTTGTAATGGGGATATATATTACGGGGTGATAGTTTGATTTTTTTCCTATTTTGGTATAAGGGATATATTATGTTAGTCGTCATTTTTGAGATGTTTTGATCAATGAAGATTAGGCCCTGTTCGTTTGAGAACGTGCCTACAGATTGTGAGGCCCAAACCTATTATTGGACTAAAAATTAAACGTAATTTTGAGTCCAATAACCGATCTGTCTTACAATCGGTTGTCACAATCTCAAACGAACAGGGCCTAAGAGAGTGACATTCTACAGTTTTTAATTTGAAGCTACGGAATAAAAAGACACATCACAAGTCATATTCCTGTTGATCCCATTTCACATGCAGTTGGATCACAACATCTTTTAAATATGTCAAGGACAATAGGAGATTCAGTTTGGCATCCATATAATTGAGGTTGATTTCATTTGGAGGAAAAGGCTAAGGCTTTTGTCATTTACATATAAAGGTTAAAAAGCTTCTGTATCTCTTTTGAAGTTCATATATAGAATATTGCTTAGAGCATTTTCATGCTATATAATATTACTCGAAACATGAATACAACTGCCAATTACCTCATTGTAGACTTCTGCAAATCTTTTATTCCCAACTCTAGGAGAACCAAAGTTATACATGGTAATGGAAATTGCACCACACCTATACACAAACCATAAAAGAGGATCTCAAAGTTGTACCCAAGAAAAATACCACTATGTACAAAAGCACCACAATGAATGAATGGATTTTTATGAGATTTACAATACAACAATAAATGGAACAAGATTAGTTCATAAGCTCTTGTTTAGGATATATGCTAAAATAGTAGTGGATTTAGAACAGCATTGTCCTTATTTTGGAAAAAAAATATCCGCTCTAGGCCTATAGTTTAGTACTTTAGTCACTTCCGACATTATCATCAACGAATGAATCATAAACATGTTATGATGTTAGTATGCTAAAAATGGGCATTATTATCAAGGATGCAAAAGAAAACAATCTTTTCATACAAAAAGATAAGGGGAAAAGGCAACTTAAATTTCCATTTGTTCTTTAAAAGTGTCACACACAATGCCTTGACAATATTAAAATCTTCGAGAAAAAGAAACCTTCAAGGAAGCATAACATTATTAGGATTAAATTGATGTATTTCAACTTATGATTGAGGTTAAAGATATGGTGGATCGGCATGTGCGAAAATCATAGCATCCCAATGCCATTAAAACCTATGAAAGAAGAGTTAAATCTGGAATTGATCGTGACCCAGGTTTGGAGGAAGAACATGAGCCAAAGAATGGTGGAAATGCCCAGATCTGACATAAATGAGGTCCACTTCATTATGTATGAGCTTTGACACAAATGGGGCCCACTCCACTCCCACGCATATATAAAAATTTATTTTTATGCTGCTGTTATGTTTTTTTCCCAGAAAAGTCTTTTGTTAGGAAGTTTGAATTAGTTGGACTGTTAGCTTTAAAAAATGTTTCGTGGGTTTTCTCTATTTTAAGTTTTTATTTCTGTTAGAAAGTATAATTCAGTTAGGACTCAAGCTGGGGTGTCTATATGGTGATATATGCTTGCAGGGTTTTTAGAGAGTTTGGAGGTGAAAATAAGAGAAGAAGTTTGGGTTTATTTTCTGCGCAGAATTTTCTTCACTTTTTGTTCTTGAACAGATCACGGCTTTGTTCACGGAATTTTCCACACTTTATGTACAGCAAATACCTACAGATCTGTCTCTGGAGTTCACTTGCAGGAAATTCCAAACTTTGAGAGCCTTGCTACTAAAGACTACTACAAGGTTTTCATCAGATCTGAGCTACGGTTGTAATCACCAGCTTTCGACTTATCTGCAACAATTTTTCATCTTCTTGGATTCGTCATCTACCTAATGGTGAATGCCGTGATTTTACTGCAGCAAATTACTTCTTAATTGATTTAAGATTTGGATTATTTGTTGATATCTGTAACCAAGAGCTACCCATCGACTCTTGGAATTTTATTTCTGTAATAAATTGCATCACAAATGGTTGGGTGGAAGGTTCATCATTGCAGAGATGAAGAGAATTTCCTTATAAGATAAAGGCTAAACCCCCTCTCCGCCCTTAAATCAAAAGGCAAGTTTGGAAACAACCCCAAAGGTACTCCACAAGTTGGATCAATACCACATATGTGAACCACTGCCCTTATATATATCTGGTTAAATAAAAAGGCAAGTTTTGAGGCAAACCCAAAGGTACTCCACAAATTGGACCAATATAACATATGTGAACAGCTACCCTCATATACATGCTGTCCAGCTATAAATCTTGAACCATTGAAAGATTCATCTTATACATCAATATAAACTACCTTATAACCTTTTTGCTCTTATCAAGAAGCTATTTGGATTACTATGTAAGTTGTTTAATTTGTAAATACGACAGAGACCATGCATATAAATAATGGACTTTCAAAATTGAAGTGTCCCTTTGCTTTTCCTTTGTTTAATACACATGTGGAGATCCATTTTCTCTTCGATCGAAAGCATTGAAGAATTTGCCAACTTCTATTCTAGGTTTCAATGTTAAAGCTATAAGATTATCCCCACTATAACTCACTTAAAACCAATTTCCAGTTAATAAGACATAATATTCAAAACCAGATCAATTTTTTTTTGAAAATTGACAATATATTCATCTACTTAGATCATTACAAGCAGAAGGAACCAGGAGTCCCCCTGTGTACAGAATATTCTAGAAACAGATCAAATTCAGCCTTAATTTTTATTTTTTTCCACCTTTTTTGTTGAAACGATTCAGCGTTAGTGTTCTATTTTACTTAATTTCAAGGAATCAATATTCACCTTCTATAACATATTTATACAAGTAGAATACCCTTATTTTTGCAGCTTAATATTAGGTCAATTCAAGAATTAATCCATTTGTACGTAGGCATCTTTTGGCTAAGCCCGAATGTACCTTTGTTCTTAATGGATTTCAGAGCATTTTCAAGATACTCATAGTTAGATTTGGATGTTGAGCATAGTTAGATTTGGATGCTGAGCATATGACTGAGTCTTAGCTCTTATTAGGTGACTCACGGACCAAAAAAAATACCATACAAGATTTTTCTGAAGGTACTTTGCAAAAAAAAATTTCTAATCTTAGCCTTCATTGTTACTCTAATGACCCTTTACTAAAGACTCTAAAGTCTAGACTCTAGACTTCTAAAAACTGAAACTGAAACATAAAACAATCAAAACTCTAATTGTCGTCACTAATTCCATCAACATTAGACTATTTTGGATGCACAGAACTATAAAATCTTGTAAAATATGAAGAGATAGCATATGTATGTCTCGAAGAGATCTTCTGAATGAAATATAGATTGCTCAATATAAACAAATATTGATTTGTAACAAAAAAGATATAAATATAAAATCACATTTTGTAAGACATACATAAAACTCACTTTGCCATCTGACTCGAACAAAGCTCGAGAGCAAGAAGGGTAGCTAATGCACCACCTAAACTATGTCCGGTCACATAAACATGCCACTTAGTCATAGTTTCCACATGATCCTCTCTGCAATATTAACATATTTAGATTATGCACGGAATAGAAAGAAATAACAAATAGCTAGACACTGATAATAAAATAGAAAAAAAAAATTCTGGAGGAAGTGCACTAATAGCAATGAGCTTTACGGCTATAAGCTTACAACCAGAAGTAAATAAGTGTACATATTCATGCTGCATAAATTATGTTGTGTTCTAATTGCTAGAGACCCGATAAGGATTAATGACTTCTTGATAGAATAAATATGCATGTATGTATATATGCATATGTTTATGTATAATATAAAGGGATCCGTGGATTGAATATCAAATGAAAAATGACAGAGATATGTAGAAAAGAATAATCTTGTAAAATGACAGATGTATGTAGATAAGAATAACTTTCTAATTGAGTCTTTTAACAACTGTCAAAAGATAAATTAGTTTCTTGCCTTATTTCTTGCTTAGTATGCTACATGTTTATATCACTTAGGGCATTTAAATCTTTTCGTATGACATCACAAATAAAAGAGGGGATGCTTCACGAAGGGATATACATCTAAATTTAACAATTTCTTTCCCCTCTTCCTTTCTTCTTTCTTTCTTCCGGTCACTATCTCTCACTCAAGTTTTCTACTCTACGCAGCTTTGAAAATGTTAATATTTCTCAGGTTGAGGAGGATATGATGACATGGGATGCCGATGCCTTATGGTGTGTTTTCAGTCAAATCCTTTTATGGGATGTTGACAAAGGAAGACACATCAGAAATGAATTGGGAGAAAGTTTAGAGGGCTCTGTATCTCCCTAGAAACCAGGGTTTACGCTTGATTGTGATCTTAAGTAGGACTAACATTTTTGCACCCTTGATAGCCTAAAGAGGAGGCATTTCAAGCTTGCAAACAGGTGTACTCTGCAAATAGGAAGCGAAGGCAGTTGATCATGCTTTCATTTGCTACAAGTAAGCAGAATTTGTCCAAGGTATTTAAAACATATAACATTATGTGAGTTCTCCCAAAATCCTTAGGGGCTCTCATTTATGGGTAGAGATGCCGAGATTTTGGAGACAAAGACAGTATTTTGCAGTTGTGAGGAGCATATGGTTTGATTGGCAGTACTCGACACAATTTCTTCAAAAAACTGGAAGAACATTTTAATGGAAAGATTAGCAAATGGAAAAGAAGTGGGCAAATGTATTCCACCTTCGCCAAACACCGTTAAGCTGAACTTTGATGGATGCACTTTAGGAAATCTGGGTCCTATGGGTACTGGTGGGGTATTCAGAGTAAGAGGCAAGTCATCTCTTCTCCGGGTTTGATAGGCATCATAAACTTGAAAGAGGCCGATGTTCGAGCATTGATCAGAGGGATCCATAGATTCAAAAGGGACATAGAGAGGAAAGTTGTGGGTAGAAGGGGATTAAGAAAAGGAGATTGGGAGGGCAGTGAAGTGCAGAATTTTGACAGGCCGTGGAGAGTGGCGAACTTCATCAATGAGATTGTTGACATGATTAGAGAGAGGGAGATTGTAATTTCATATGTCGAGTGGCTAACGAGTTGGCCAATAGTCTAATAAAGATGGGAGCTTGGGAGGGCACTGCAGAATTTTGACAGGCCGTGGAGAGTGGCGAACTTCATCAATGAGATTGTTGACATGATTAGAGGGAGGGAGACGGTAATTTCATATATCGAGTGGTTAACGAGTTGGCCAATAGTCTAATAAAGATGGGAGCTGGTAGAGATTATTTGTACATGGGGCAACCTCTGTCCCAATTGCAAATTTGTACATTGCTTCATTTGCTTAACATAATTTATTGATTTCGTAAAAATAATAATAATATTACAAAAACACATCCTCTAGTATATATAATAGCACATCGGGTTATTCATAAGATTTTCACAAATAAACTACTAAAGGGGGTCAAGAGACAATTCAAATAACACATTCAAACTATTCAACGGCTAGATAATTTGATTTCCATCATCACAAATAAGTGTTCCAAGGCATTCAGAGACAAAAAATTATGTTGTATATAAGTAAAAGATCAAAAATATTGCAAGCCAAATATAACAGCAGATATAAACTTTTTGAAGGAGGTCACAGAGATAGGTATTATGAATATATGACTAATTATTAATACATACTACTTCTCATTCAATGTCAATAACAAATGAAAATAAATTTCTGAAGAGGCATTACTTACACAAAACCTATTGAGACTTTAATGAGAGACATGATCCTATTCCTGACTGAATCATATGCGCTCAAAAAACCGCTGTGAACCTGGCAAAAGGAAAACATGCTACGAAATCCTTTTGATGGAACATTTCGCCTTACGCTTAAGTTTTTTTTTTTTTTTTTTGGGTTGAATGGTTAGGCTTTACGCTTAAGGAATTCATCATATCCTGTAAAATAGGCACAATATAGTTTATTAATCTTAAATCCATGTGTTGACCATACCTGTATTTCTTCCTTAAAGTCACCACCTAGCCTCTCAGGATTTAACCTATTAACATTAATCATAATAAAAAAAAATAAGAAACTTGCATGCAAATTATTGGAATGATAACCAAGTGGAAATTCTCATTAATACGCAGTTGAAGAAATAACCAATTGGCACTCCTCACTTAATACTTTTGTGAGAGGTTGTCATAGCATTTTGGGTATTGCAAGTCATTAAAGAAATTTTTTTTTTAAAAAGCACAATTAAAAATAAGGTTTGAGTGCCATTATCAAAACAAAGGAGTGCAGATATCGTTTCCCTAATTAATTCAATATTGCTATTGCCACACAATTTGATAGTTATAAACCACAAACAAAGTGAAATTCGAACAAGTGATCAAGTTTCTGCAAATTTAGTGACGGACGTCAATTCCCGTATTCTAACTTTTCAGTATCCTAAGTTCGTAACACATGACACATGCATTTACACAATCTTTGTCATGCACTTATCAGTTATCACATATTTTTGGAGTATAGAAGATTTCTTGTACCCTAATCATTTCCAAACCTCAACAATGCACCTGTACTCAGGTAACATAAGCTTATTCATGTAGAGAAAAAATCAGGGAACAAGGGGCTCAACAAAATGTGAGATCGATGCAAAGCTTTGTTTTACAAGCTATAGAGACGCAAAATATAAGAGAAAACAGGCAAGCAATTCGTACAAAAAGCAACAGATTTGTACTAGAGAGAAAACAACACCAAATTTATCAAATCATATCATAATGGCCAAGTGCAAGCTCAAAGTCCAGCAAAACCACCAAACAGTATAATTAGCATAGCAAAATCCTGTTAATGCATATATATTCCTAGTCAACCCTAAAACCAACTACAGATCCCAACCAGTGATTTCCTATGGAATAACATGTAATAAAGCTTTCCTAAAGCCTAAAATCTCTAATGGAAGCAACAACAGGAAACTCCATCACAAGTTTTCCAAACTTGGTATAGAAATCAGATTCCAAGGCCGAAGTAAAACACCCCTAAAACTAGATTAAAATCTCAAAAAATTTCAGTCAAGTAACTCTTTCATCTTACTGTTGGCGTCTAAACCCCTTGCCAATGTCATGGTGATGCCACCAGTGCAGTTAAGTTGAAGCCCTAGTTTAACCTTTTTCTTTTGAATTTCCCTGCAAGCAATGTCTAAAATTAATCGGACAAGAACTCGCCAGGTTGATGTGGCAAATTTTTTTATTAACTTGCCAAAACTGAGTCACTTAGGCAATTCAATTGTTGGATAGTGTTTGTAAGTGGGTTTGTGAAGATCCGAACGCACATGAGCTGCATCAAAAATTAAGCATGGTCATCCAACAATTGTGATATTCGAATGCAATCGGTGCTATTCTTTAACCAACCCCCCCCCCCCGGCAACTCAAATTTTCAGTCACTTGGTGTTTTCTGGAGTTTAAGGTCTTTATTTTTTTATTTTGAATGGCTTACTAAGTAAAGAAAATTGAACATTCTAAGACCATTATTCTTAAAAAGAATATTAATACCAAGAAGAATTAAGGGAAAAAGGAGTAATATTTCTAACACAAAAGCACAGTCAGTATAATGCCAATTATACATGAATAATCAACGGAGCAACTTGGGAGGCCAATTATCTGATAAGAATATACCCAGCAGGAGCTAGCATCAAATCAGTTCGCAAATCCTTCCATCTTACCTGACCAAGAAATCAACAAATTTAGCACATGCAAGCTACATAATGAGTGGTAGAAAAACCATTTGTTTAGCAGAAAGAAATTACTATCATTGCCACTAAAATCCAACACAACATCTGCAAGTATATTAGCAAAACCAACATACTTGTTCAGTTCCTCTGAAAGCAACAACTAATTTTTTCCGCAAAAAATCACGCCAAATTGCTACCTGCAGATCTTTGAGTTTAGCAATTCACAAGATAAGAAACTTATTCCATGAGAGAAGATGCGATATCTTGAATTGTATGATCCAAACTACCATATTTCAAATTTACAATCTCATGGATTATAGAAGAAAGCAATAATTCACTATGCTACATTAACGGATGATTAAGAAAATAAATTGCCTGCGTATCAGTGGATGCATTATCGAGGAAACATATCTTTTCAAACTCAGATTTAATGAAACTTTTATGGCCCAATGAAGTAGCAAGCATAGCCCAAGCCTCCATAGCACTCTCTGCAGTTGAGAACAATGCCTTCATCTCCTCCGCTCGTCTTTCATCCAACACTGATCCCTCTTCAGTGATATTTTCCTTCCCATTTGTGGAGTATCCTGTAACACCATCAGCCTCCGCGGTAGAAGCATCTTTTCCGCTCTCTTGCTTTTCTTGTTGAGAAAATGCGGCAGTCAGGACCATTAATGCTCCAAAGATACTATCTGTCTGCCTCAACACATCCCATGAGGCCTTCTTAATATCTGATAGTGAAGACTGAATCCCCTTTGTAGTAGATGGTAAGGCACTTGTACCATTGTCGCCATCAATACTTTTGGGAGTTGCAAGCCCAGATTCAACATACTCTGCCTCTGCGATCCTCCTTGACTGTAAGCCCATTTTCTTCAGAAAGTCAAATCCATCCAATCTTATTTTTTCAGGTATGGAAAAACCGAGGTTCTGGGCCACAGTTTGATTGATAACATCAGCGAAGGTTTTCCAAAAATATTCACCTGATTCTGTGGATTCATTACCTCTAGCATTGGCCACATCATTAAGATCCAGTAATTTGTTCTCATTCTTGCAACTCAAATTATCATCAGAGCCTTTTTGACTTGTCTCTTCCAGAAAAGACTGAATTGAAAGTTCATCAACAGGATTTAAAGATTTCACTGCACTCTCTTCACCCTGATTATCACCACTAGAAATCCGATCCCTTTGAAGGTATGTAAAATTGAATGATCTAAACTGCCCAAATGCAGACTGCACAAATTGACGAGCTTGTACATTCTCAGCGCCGAGGGCCACTTTTAAAGCAGAACCAAAACTGCTTTTCATAAGATAATCTGACATGAAAGGAATCCTCCACCATTGTTTCTCTTCATCAATTTCATCAAAGCTTTTATACATGACCTGATAAACCTCACCATTAGATACAATGAAGACTGTTTCGAGCAAAGAAAATAAAACTGGATCATAGCTTTCCAAAGTATTAAATTTTCAAAGGTAAGTGCAACAGTAAGGATCTGCAAAAGTTGTTGATGAACAGAAGTCCTTAGAAGCATGAAAATGAATTAAAAGGATCAAGCCTAGTAATAAATTAGCAAAAGTAACTCTTTCCGAGGAATTCAAAGACATGATTGTTAACTTACCAACTTCTCCAAAAGCTTAAGCTGTTGGAGAAAGGTGTTATTTATCTTTCACACTTAACACTCCCCCGCACATGTGGCCTACTTGGCAAACACATGGCACATGTGGTCCCACTTTGGGCCGACCATCGCATGTGGATTTTTGCTATCCATAAGGTTTGAACTCGAGACCTTGGCTCTGATACCATGTTAACTTACCAACTTCTCCAAAAGCTTAAGCTGTTGGAGAAAGGCGTTATTTATCTTTTTTACTTTAACACTTTCCCGCACGTGTGGCCCACTTGGCAAACACGTGGCACATGTGGTCCCACTCTGGGCCGACCATCGCATGTAGATTATTGCTATCCGGGAGGTTTGAACTCGAGACCTTTACCATGTTAACTTACCAACTTCTCCAAAAGCTTAAGCTGTTGGAGAAAGGCGTTATTTATCTTTTATACTTTAACAATAATAATATCAAAAGGATAATCAAACAGTTTTAGAAGACATGCCAGTGGCTCAGTGGAAAGTCATCATCAATGCAAACTTCTTTGAGAAAGTAATATGGAGATATAGTTCATATTCCTTTTGATCAATATGGTGAATCTGATTGGAAACAGCCTAAATTACTTATCTCTGATAAAGTAATCCATAACGTTTGCTGATGCAATCAGTGACCTGAAAATAGTAAAAAATTACTATACTTCCTCCGATCAATATCATAGATCCAGAGATTTTGTGGCACGATCTATGATGTGCTCATGGTAATAAAGATAGTGGAGGAAAAAAAAAACAAAAAAGTTTAAGAAAACTTACTAATTTAGGAGTGTTAAAGTATAAAAGATAAATCACGCCTTTCTCCAACAGCTTAAGCTTTTAGAGAAGTTGGTTAGTTAACATGGTATCAGGCCAAAGGTCTCGAGTTCAAACCTCCCGGATAGCAAAAATCCACATGCGATGGTCCGCCCAAAGTGGGACCAGATGTGCCACGTGTTTGCCAAGTGGGCCACACGTGCGGGGGAGTGTTAAAGTGTAAAAGATAAATAACGCCTTTCTCCAACAGCTTAAGCTTTTAGAGAAGTTGGTTAGTTAACAAGGAGTAATTGCAACAGAGATCCTTGGTCTGATGCCAATCCATGTCTATCATGTTCTCATGGGTTTGACTCAAAATTTGCTAAGTACATAGCTATCAAATAAATCATATCAATCCTATGGGGATTTATCCCAAAATATTTTGAACATGATTGACTCCAAATTATTCAAATAGACTTTTACTCATGGCAAGGGTATTCTAGGAAGACGGAATATTTTATTTTGATGGATGGATACGGAAATCATGGGGAAATGGTGATAAGTCAGCCTCACCGTCCACAACTAACCAGGTTATAGTCAAAGGTGTTTATGGAAGTAAAATTTTGACCAGGGGATCCTCTCATTAAGAGAAAAAATAAAGTACTTCCCTTTTCCCCCGAGGCATTTTGGTCATAGTTCTTAACACAAATTTTCTGATAACAATGGGAGGAAAAATTACCTCTAACTGTATCTTTCCACCACCTCCCATACCTTCCAATTCCACCATCACTTCATGCAAGTTTCCTGTAATATAAATATCATTCTAATACGAAAAAATTAGTTTCCTTTGTACCCAAAGTAGCGTGCTCCACAAAA
The DNA here is from genome assembly GCF_043159265.1 of Tasmannia lanceolata. NCBI lineage: Eukaryota > Viridiplantae > Streptophyta > Magnoliopsida > Canellales > Winteraceae > Tasmannia > Tasmannia lanceolata. Next base: position 12,506,077 of record NW_027518714.1, on the reverse strand, counting down.
GTAAATATACATCACTGAAATGCATCAATCTTAAAGGTTACAAATCATATCCTAAACATACTCCTTTCTCTATGTTATGCATTTCCACAGGTCCTTAATTATTATGTTGGCAACAACTGTAACATCATATTTGTAGATGAAAGTAACAAAAGATGTATGAAGCAGTGCAGGATAATAATTTCCATTTTCAGAAATAATCTCTCTCTCTCTCTCTCTCTCTCTCTCTCTCTCTATATATATATATATATATATATATATATATATATATATATTTCTCATACTTTAAATAAAAGTTCCCATTTCTCTACAAGAGTAACAGAGAGAGTCAGGAGCCTGCAACCATTATGTTTAAAAAATAATAAAGTAATGAAAGTAGGCCAAACTTTACCTCCGTCGGTCATTTCAGGCAAAGAGGGGTTTGGAAAAGATGAAAAGGGGGGTGAAAATATCATTTCCCATAACACTATTGTTTTCATTATATTATTGGTTTTGTTAATTGATCACCCTCTTAAATTAGAAATTAGAAAACCATCATTTGTCTTATCTAATGTGCTTTTGCAATTTTGCACTTAGGCTCTGTTTCTTTCAACTTCCACTTAAAATGGGAGTACTACATTAAAAGAAACAGAGCCTTAGGAAAATTGGAATGGTGACATTTAAGATAAGAGTGGCAATACCAATGCCCTTACTAATAATATCTATTATTTTTATTTTTATTTTTTTGAACGGCAACAAAATCTATTGTATTAATTCTCAACTCAACAAAGCCTTTGTCCCAAACTAGTTGGGGTAGGCAAAATGAATCCTTTAGAAAAAAAATTCATGAAGAAGGTAAGAGGAATCTACCCGGCTCTAATCCTGGTTCTAGTTGGGTTCTTCTACGTGGATCATTTTCTTCCATTCTATCCTATCCAAGGTCATGTTCTCTGTTATGTTCCTAACTATCAAGTCTTTCCTCAATGTTTCTACCCAAGTTGTTTTCGGTCTACCCCTACCTCTTTTTACTCCATCAATTTGGCACGAGTCGCCTCTTCTCACCGGAGCATCCAAAGGCCTACTTTGGATATTTCCAAACCATCTTAAGCAGTGCTCTCTCATCTTCTCCTCAATTGGAGCCACCCCCACCTTTTTACGAATGTCTTCATTTTTTATTCTATCTAGCCTTGTGTGGCCGCACATCCATCTAAGCATTCGCATCTCCGCTACACTCATTTTATGCACATGTTGCTTCTTGGTAGCCCAACATTTTGAGCTGTACAGCATGGCTGGCCTCACAGTTGTCTTATAAAACTTTCCCTTCAAACTCGGTAGGGATTTTACGGTCGCATAGAACTCATGAGGCAAGCTTCCACTTCAACTAACCTGCTCTTATTCTATGGTTAACATCATCTTCAATCTCTCCTTCCTTGTGTAGAATTGAACCAAGATGGCGAAAGATATCCCTCTTAGGTACCTCCTGTCCAGTCATATTTACTACATCCTCGTCCCGCCTCCTTACATTACTAAAGTTGCATTCCATATATTCTGTCTTAGTCCTACTCAGTCTAAAACCTTTAGATTCCAAAGTAGTTCTCCATAACTCTAATTTAGCATTTACTCCTGCTTTGGTTTCGTCGATTAATACTACGTCATCTGCAAATAACATACACCACGGCACCTCATCCTGGATACCCTCCGTAAGCTCATCCATAACTAGCGTAAAAAGATAAGGGCTTAGAGCCGATCCTTGGTGCAGTCCTATTGTAATTGGAAACTCACTAGACGTGCCATCCGTGGTTCTGACACTAGTAACTGCGCATCGTACATATCCTTAATCACATCAACATATTTAGTAGGCACTTTTTTCCTTTCAAGGACCCACCACAACACACCTGGGAACCCTATCATACGCTTTCTCCAAATCAATGAAAACCATATGAAGATTCTTTTTATTTTCTCTAAATCTCTCCATTAATCGCCTAATCAAGAAGATAGCTTCCATAGTCGATCGATCGGGCATGAAGCCAAAATGATTCTCTGACACCTTAGTCTCTTTTCTTAGTCTATGCTCAATTACCCTCTCCCAAAGCTTCTTGGTGTGACTCATTACCTTAATTCCTTGGTAATTGGTGCAACTCTGAATATCCCCTTTATTCTTATAAGTAGGTACTAATGTACTCTTCCTCCACTCATCAGGCATCTTCTTAATGATAAAAAATATTATTATCATTATTAGGAAAATCGTATTCACAGTCCCGTGTGTCGATAATGCACTCCTCATTTTATTACACTTTTTCTATTAGCTATTGATAGTGTTTTGGGAATAGTAACAATTGTTCACAGCTATTTAGAGAAGTGTAACATGAAGAGAGGTGTCATAATTAAAACAAAGAGTGGATATCTTTCTTTATTATTAATAAGCATTTGCTACTTTGCTAGGAACCATCGCAGATAGGCATTTCACGGCTGGCTGTTGCATGTGAGAGCAGCCACCTCAGATGAAATAAATGGATAAGACAAAATATGCTGAAAAGTGAGCCTGTGTGGCTGATCTCATACGCATCAGCCAGCCGCAAAATGCCTTTCTGCAAAAATCCCTAGCAAATCCCTAATTATTATTATTATTATTATTAGAGAATTGCGAGCGTCCATCGCAAAAGGCATTTCGCGGCTGGTCTGACATGTGACAGACTAGCTGCAAAATGCCTTTTGCGATGGACCCTAGCAAATCCATTATTATTATTATTATTATTTGAACAGGTGAAAGTTATATATCGCTATAGCAGAAAGAGGTAACACTCTCACCATCACATAAAAATTCTAGGTTAATGCCGGCATTTCCCATGCGCTTATGTGGAGTTACAAGGTTTGCATCCCAAGCTGCAACCTAATGTTTGAAGACCACGAATTAGAAAATAAGGATCACAATTACTCATGAATCATGGTATGACTCACATACTCAACTCCTAAAAAATCTATTTCAGTATAACTCATTGGCATTATACGATATATTAGAGAACATAGAATATTACTTACAAAGCATAGAAAATTAAGCAGTAGGAAACAGAATATACAAAGATAAAGAGAAACTAGAGCTCAAACAGCTTACAGAAGAGAACTCAACATAAAATTGTTCAACATAAAATGTAATCTGTCCTGGTCTATGTAGTTGACATGTATACTTGTGCAGGTGTCAGACATGAAAATGAGATAACAGACTTACACAACCCAAGAGACCTAATGCACTCCCACATCTATAGAGATATATAAAAGTATATGAGAACATGTACTAAAAGATATACATATCCATGGATATAAATATAAGAGACCTAATGCAATCCAACATCTATAGAGATATATAAATGTACATAAGAATATGTAGTAAAAGATGAACATATTCACAAATATAAATATAGAATTAATGCGGGTGCTTAAGAAGGAAGAAGAAGAAATAAGAACACAACAACACAACTAAGAGAAGAAGAAGAAGAAGAAAATGGGAGCAATGCTCAACCCAATTGATATATTATCAAGAACATAAGTTTATCAAAATCCAAAATACTTCTACAAATGGTTTATATCCCTTTAAATGAAAGACTCTAAGAGAAAATTCATTCAAGCTTCTCCACTGACTCGCTTAGGGATTTACATATCATAAATTGCTTTGGAACTCACAAAACTTGACTAGTTTGGGAACCCACATACACAATCTACTAAAATTGTCATAACTTTCTAACCACTAGTCTGATTTACGAGTTCTAATACACGTTGGAAAGAGCACAAAACTATCTACAACTTCTTAGTTTACCACTTTTCAAGATTCTTCCATCTAGAAGTCCAAAAGTCAGGTTCAAAATCTGGGTGCTGCATTATAATTAATGGCAGGAATGCAGCTTGGACACTCCACCCAAGCCACCCAGACGTGACATAGCTGTCATGTTGGCACTGCATCAAGAATACATATAAAAATAGAAATTCATAGTATTTTTTCTTTTTACAAACAGACAGAGAACGTCTATTACAAAGGAAAAAGAAGCAAATTACACGGAGCAGAGATTTCCCCAAGGACATGCTAGAAAAGTCATATGCATCGTATAGTAAAAGTCAAATATGTTCTCTAAGTGATTCCCATTTCAAAATGGCTGACTCAGGAATCAACAAGTTAACTTTCTAAAAAATGAAGCATCTTTGTTAGATAGTTGCTGCTAGATTGTTAACTTACCAACTTCTCCAGAAGCTTAAGCTATTGGAGAAAGGTGTTATTTATCATTTATACTTTAACACTCCCCCGCACGTGTGGCCCACTTGGCAAACACGTGGCACATGTGGTCCCACTTTGGGCCGACCATCGCATGTGGATTTTTGCTATCCGGGAGGTTTGAACTCGAGACCTTTGGCTTTGATACATTGTTAACTTACCAACTTGTCCAGAAGCTTAAGCTATTGGAGAAAGGTGTTATTTATCATTTATACTTTAACATAGATGATTTAAATACACAAAGCAGTAAATAAAGATCAAATATTTAAAAAATCCACATATCACTGATACAGGGATCGAAATCACCACCGGACTTGTGTCTATTTTCAACGAAAAAGTCCACTACAATAAGAGACTTCAACATTTCAATATAATTATTGCCTCTTAGCCTTCACAATGACAATGCAAAACTATGCTTTAGTCCATTCACGCAATAAAGTCCATGGTGGTCTCTTGCCATGTTGGTATACAGCCTATGCTGCTTGAGTTATAGCTTAGGTTATTTGTTAAGTAATGAAATATTATAACTAATCGACCAAGAAACCCATTCCTAAATTTCTGAACGTATGTAAGCAGAAGCTGGAAAGGAAGCAGAAAGGAGAAAATTCCAGAAATTTAGGAAGTGGAGGCACAAAGAAAGCAGTTATAAAAAGGGTGATGATATATTTGCACCCTCTGTAGGATGATTTGCACCCCTTATAACGTGATTTGACGTCAAAAAGTGTTAAAGTCTGACGCAATTCACATTATAAGCGGTGCAAATCATCCTACAGGGGGTGCGAATTTATCATCTCCCTATACAAAATACATTAAGGTAATTCAAAATTTGTATTTATGTCTTGTGAAACATAGAAATTAGTGCTATAGAAACTTAGATAACCCAGAAACGAAAAATGTAAAAAAGAAAAAACAACTAAAGATTGGAGCTACAGACGTGTGTTGTTGTGCACATTAAGAAATACTAGAGATAAAGTTGTGAATAAGTTTGATATCACAATGGACTATTTTAAGTCGCTGCTCATGCTGGATCTGGTTGGGCTTCACCATGATGACCACAGGCTAGAAGTTTGCCTAACTCAGTAATCGAATAAAAATGTGGGTCAGGACTAAGCCTTTAAAGATAAGGTCTTAAAGCGTCCATTATTAGCATGTATGTTTTTTTCCCTAAACAAATAAGTAGAGAGAAAAAATGACCAATGAAAAAATAGAGAAACAAAAAAGGAAAGCTTACATTCGCAACCTATAATAATTTTGTTAATTAAAATTACCATTTTACCTATCTATATGTATATTATAACAATGACAGGGTCCTATCAAAATTTATTGAAGTGTTACTTCAATAAATAGCAGATCAAAGTTTAGATTTTAACTTCATCATAAATAATGAATTTATAGAGATAAATCAGGTAACCTCAGTAGATTAAAAAAACTAAGTAAATTTGCAACTCGATCAAGAAGGTAGGATCAAAGTTTAAATTTTAACTTCATAAAATAATGATTTTATAGAGATAAATCACGTGACCACAAAAGATTCAAAACTTCAGTTAATTTGCAACTCGATCAAGAAGGTAGATTCAAAACTTGTGTAAATTTGTAACTGCATCAAGAAGGTGGTAACTTATAGAAAACCAAAATATGAATCCAAAAGACTTTCTTTTTAAAGTTTGCCGAATCCGGAATCCGACATTCATACCCATACTAATACAACATTGGTAAAAACCCAAATTTTGTTGAGGAAGGATTTAGACCTGAAGGTTTTTTGTGGGATTCTTCTTGAAATTAAAAGTGAAGTCCTCATTCCATGTTGGCTCTTTTGTCCTGCAAGCATCCAGTTGTTCATAATCAAAAGCAGCTGGAAAACCGACAGGTCCTCCAAACTAGGCAAGAAAATTAGTTGCTCACTACTAAGTTCACCACCTTTTCCCAAAACATAAACTTTCTTGTATAGTGAGATAAATCAAACATACAGATAATTTTCAATTTGTTAAAACTACTGAACATGATCCATGCAAACAATCAAAATATGTTAATCATAAGTTATGGCCGGAAACGGTTCTATAGAAAACTGTAATTACCTTGGTTCACCCATTGCAGTAGCTTAAATATAAGATATTGGGAAAACTAGTACCTCCCAAATATAAAATGCCAGTTAAATAAAATTCCAAAATTTCCCCTTTTCACCGCACCTTCATCTCAAACATTAATGATATAATAACCCCATTAATGGAACAGATGAACTCGCTAGGCAAGAGTGACACCATGCTTTTCCTGTTTATACCATTTTACGAACTTAAAATTTAGTAATGAGCACCTAAAAATTCAAGAAGACGGATTGGATAGTAGGTGTTGAGGCCCAAGCATAGGGTTCTCCGTCACAGTTTGTGTACATATGGATCGAGTCAAACTCATAGAAAGAAGTAAAAATCACATTGTATTCATTTTTGTTTTATGATAAATGCAAAAGCTTAAGTACAACAAGGGGTTGAGCCTCTAGCTCATTGGTAAAAGGATTTGTTCCTCAACCAAGAGGTCGAGGGTCCAATCTCAGTTTACCTATCAAAAAAAAAACAAAGCTTAAGTACAACCTAAGGTTTCAAAATTATCAGTCCGACGACTGATAGGATTAGCCATGGGATTACCATGCAACCCACAACAGCGGTTGGAACCCCTTCATTAGAAGCTAGACCACCTCCCAAAGGGTTTGCGCCCAGCTATCACCATAATTTGCATTAGGCTGACTAGACCATGTTAATACGCCTTGTAGATAAACAGCCCACCTCTCAGCCTTGAAGGTTTACTGGACCCCTGCCATAGCCTAAGAGGATTTTTGGTTAACATAGAAAAAGCCTAGGAAGGCTATCACAGCTAGGTTGTGGCTCTAAGAGCTTGTTGATGCCACACTGCCCACAAGGATTTGCACCAACCCAAGCTACACCAAGGGTTCTGTAAGGCCGGGTACAGATTACAACTTCGTAGACACCCTTTATTGTTGTTCACGTGTTCATAGAAAATGGCTGCCAATACGAGTTTTGGAACACATGAAACGGGCTAAATGATTTTTCTTTTGGTTGGTAAGCAGGGGTTTGGAAGGACAGCTACAAGTTTTTTTTTTCAAACTGTTCCGGACCCTTCAGATCAGCATGGGTTTTAGTTACCGAAATCTTTCTTCATATATATCTCTCTCAATTCAATGATACTTTGACAAATCAACAAAATTGAAAAAAAAAAAAAGACAAAATAAATAAAAACGAACCATATTTCCTATTAAAAGATGTGGTCAAAACTATTATATAAAGAACCTGATAATCTACTCAAGCAACATTAAGTAATTATGAAGCCTTTCCTTCTAAACCAAACCTGCCGAAATGATCACCTATCTGAAAACCATCGGTCTAGAAATCAACACTTCTTTATGTTGTTGGCTCTCAAATCCAACACGAGAAGTTATGGATATTGTACCAGAAAATTGCACAAAAGCTACGGGGGGAGATGAACACTAAAGGAGAAATTGAGCTTTTGTACATTTTTTTTGTTAATCCCAGAATTTATTTAATTGAGCATTTGTAGATTTTAGTGAGACAGTAACTGGAGGCTTTCTTCTAATCACGAGTATAGATAATTACTTTACATACAATTCTTGCATCTACAGATGTATAAAGTTCACAAAAAAGGTATTTAGCAGGTTATGCAGTTCATAAGCTTGTCCATGTTATATTCAGGATTCATGTTGTACCCCATTGTTGATAATAGGATTATGCCTACCATATTAACCCACTATAATCCTTGAATCATATGATATTTAAGAAGTTTATGCATCAACCGTCAGGTTTTTTGTTGGTAACAAACAAAAATACAACTTGTCGAGTGTTCTCAGAGACTTTAGGTCCAGACTGTACTTTCTTATTGTTCTTGGTATGCTATTATTCTATACTGCATCTCTTGATAGTGATGCCTAATTAATTTGGCCGTCTTGGGTTTCTCAAAATTCACATTCCTCGGATTTACAGACGGACTTGAAAAAATCTCATTTAGTTCACATCTGATTGATCAAACGATGTCAGAAACCCAAAAGCTCACAGATAAGCCCTTCCTAGAACCAAACAAGTAGTTTACACTATACAGTGGGCATGTAGTCCCATATGACTAACTCAAAACAGGTTACTGCAAAATATGCTAACGAGACTACCAGTACATTACTGCTACATTAAGAAGATTACAAGGATAAAAGGGTTTGGATCTGGTGCTCGTCAAGGGGCCTTCACTATAAAGTTTTTCTACCACCAAAGTGTACCTTGTCCTTCATCCTCGCACTTGGCTTGAGTATGGTGCATTCCAGCTCCCCCAAAGTCTGTGTGTTTGGGTGGTCTGCCTTCCAAGACAGAATCCTGACGATCGATCATCTGTGACACCGTAAGATGCTGAGTGCGGATCATTGCGCTCTTTGCGTGGAGGATGGGGAATCGTTGGATCACATTTTCATTAATTGAAGACTAGAATGTGAGGTCTGGGGTCGCATTCTTCAGAGATTCAGAATTGCATGGGTCTTTCCCCAGTGATGTCTGACCTTTTGGATTGTTGGTTTTTGCCCCTTGGCCGAGGAAGGCGAGGAACTTGTGGGAGGCATGGTTTTAAATTTTCATTAAAACTAACACAAAATGACCGAAATGTTTCCATTTCCATCCTCATCAAAACGATATCGAAACCAAAACTCTAAGTACATTAGTGGTATATTATATCAATACGTGTTACGTAATTATATTTATATGAATTGCATATGAAATGTGGTATATGTACAATGTATACATATTTATATAAATTACATGTGAAATGTTGCATGCACTGAAATATCAGACATGTGCGACAGCGCATGTCACTTGCCCACTAGGTGTTCGATGTCAGTAAACTATTATGGATGGTTATGATGCTTATGTGATGGTTTCTAAACGTGCGTTTGTATTTATTCTAGCATTTCCTGAAGTTTCATCTTAAAATTCTATTATTTGCATATGTTTCCACACGTTTTCGTGATTTTACAGGATTTCCACCGAAATTTCCAACCAAAACCAAAACGTTTCCATTTCCTTGGCATCTGAAATCAAAACCGAAACAGAAATTGGAAACCTTGGTGGCGGACAGTGCTGCTAGCAGGGAGAGGAAAGGAAGGAGGTCTTGTCAAAAGATCTTGTCAAAAGATCGATCTACCTTGCTTTCATTCCTTCCTTTGGGAGGAAAGGAATGAATGGTTTTTTCAATGTCTTGTCAAAAGATCGATCTACCTTCCGTGCTTCAGGTTCATTTTGTATTCCGACATCAGCTGGAGTTGGAGAGAGATTTGCTTCAGCAGGGAGAGGAAGGAGGTCCCTTCTCCTCATTGGTCTTGTCCTGGCCCTAGGTTGCTGAAACTTAACTTTGACAGCTCGAGTCTGGGGAACCCAGGGCCATAGGGAGTTGGTGGGCTTCGGGATGAGAGGGGCCATACCAGGTGGGCTTTCTCTGGCCCAATTGAAATTATGAGCTCTAAAAAATAAGAGTTTAGGGCAGTCTTACAGGGTATCAGGATTTTAAACTCTTATGTCCTTGGCAACCTAATAATGGAGAGAGATTTGTTGAATGTTATCATGAGGATGGATGGTAGCCATTCTTTGCCCTAGAGATTTGCGCACATGATTGACGAGATTCAAGATAGAGTGACGGGTTTCCCATTGTGCTTCCAGCATGTCAGCAGATCGACCAATTCCGACGCGCATCGTTTAGCTTGGGTGGGAGTTGGGAGGGAGTCATTGGAGATTTTTTATCTTCCTCCGTGAGACCTTTAGCTTCTTGGGAGTTCTATCGTACATTTTATCTTCTTGTTTTCTTATTGTAATCACCATATTTTGTCCTTCTCGGTCGCGGGTTTTCCCTTTTTTCTTCTTTTAATATAATCCTTCGCCATTCAAAAAAAATAAAAAACTACCAGTACATTTCCATCCCTATGAATATGGAAGGAATAGAAATACTCAAAGTTAAACATCATAATTCCATGTCTCTAAAGTGAGAGAGAAATATTAAGGGCGGGCAGACTCCCTCAGCCATTGAATTGCAAACTTGAAAGTATGGATTTAAATTTCGGTTAAAACATTTCAATTTCGGCTGCTACCGGAAAGAAATCTACTTGGATTCGGAAAAATAACAAATTCTGCCCGGAATTTCAGGATTTCATTCATGATTCGGTTGAAACATGTGAAACATGTAACTTTTCAGAAAAAAAAGTGTGTGGAAATCACATTTCGACAAAAACCCTGACAAAAATTAACTCCACTCATGGAAAAAAGAAGAACAACGAGATTCCTTTAAGATATTTCTAAAAACAACAAAAAAGAAAAACGAAAAACCAGAGGTGAAGAATCTTACCTAGATTAAGGCGTGATTTCATACCAATACGTTTCCGTTATTTTACAAGATTTTGGCATAAATATTCGGTTTCGCTGATGAAAGAAACCGAAACCGAAACCAAAATTTAAAACCTTGCTTGCAAGTAAATCACCTTCGACATAGAGTGATCTACTAACACTTCTATTCAATGTCACGTTGCAAAAAAATCAGCCTAGATCGAATGGGCTTGACCAGATAGACTACTGAGAAGCAAAAGTAAAGTACCCTCCTTAATCATAATTACTCCACCAAATCCAGCACAGTGCTCTTCACCAGTTGAACAATTAAAGAATCTTTCTGCCGCCACCAATATTTAGTTTCAATATTTAGCCAGCCTGATAGTAGAGTATGGTTGGTTTGCAGATGGGAGATGCAAGAATAGTGGAGATTTCTTCATCCCACATGCTCCTGTTTGGTTGTGCTATAACACTAGAAATGGGGAACCCACTCACCTCTGTTTTCACTCTTATTCCTATCCACAAATCAAACAGTGCCACGAAGATTCATGGAAAACACCCACTTAAATCTTTGTTCCCTGATACCATAACATAAATTTTCTTGAGATCCTTTAGTGCTTCGTTTGGTTGCACAAAAGCTCGGCAGTCGTCGGAATTTGGCTTGGATTTGGCATGCCATTCCATGTTTGGTTGCCAAAATAGCATTGGACTCCCTTGGATGTCTCCCATGTAATAATTACTTGTGTGATGATGTGGATTCTTTGTTCCTTCTAAAAGCAAATCCTTCCAAAACTAAAGAATTTTGGTTGAATTTTCTAGGGAATGATGCTCTCTCTTTCTCTCTCTTCCCTCTTTCTTTCATCTATCCCTATATTAGTAATGACACCCCTACTTATTCTCCTACTTTCCGAGGATATGCCGTGCAACCAAACACTGCTTCACTATTCTCCAAGGTAATTCTAGACAAATCAAAATTCTAGTCTCCTCCTGTTTGACTTCTTTTGACTTCATATTCCACTACTTTCCGAGCCACCCCGAGCAACCAAACGGAGCGAAGATAAAAAATCATATGGATCCAAAAATCTCTGATCAAAGACTACCAACTGATCAAACTTTTAAAAACAATATAGTGTCTATATGCAATTTCCATTGAGACAAGACCTAGATAACAACATAAGCTGGGTGTTAGCATGATTTGATTATATGAAGTCCGAGCGGAACTGAGCGTAATCACAGTGCCACCCTTTGATATTTCATCCAAGAACAGCCGATTTTATAAGAGGCTGTATTTGGATCAAACATCAAGGGTGGCACCTTTGTCGTACACCCATTATATGCAACTAGGCGTGTACACCATATAATTTCATTGTGAAATATTCAGCCCAAATAAAGATTAATTTCTGAGGAAGTAACATTTACGCCATGTCATCACAATAGGTGTTACTAGAAGTCTGATGTGAATTAATAATGTCAACCATCAAAAATGGAAAAGAACATATCTCACAAAGAATGTCATTCTCTTTCAACCAACTTCGCCGTTCAAAAGAGATATTCAAACACAATATTAACTTACGCTATTCAAAAACAATATTAACTTACGCCCATTTGACCTTGCTTTTTGCAACCTGACCATCCAATTGTATTACCACATAAGGATCACTTGTTCCCTGAAAATTTGATTCAAGTTTTAACAAAAATCCTGTTAAGACACTAAAACACTAGAGGAACTGCAGAGTTGTACAAATGCATGTGAAAAATGTTGGTCTTATAATTCATAAAGGACAACCTTCAGGTGTTCCATCAATTAACAAGACCCCAAGCACCAATATTCAGAAAGAGAATATTGGGAAACATGGTGCAAAACTGAACAAACTATTTGGTCAAACCTATGCCAATTTTGTGTATTATCTTAATTTCAAAAATATTGGCATTGCTACAGAAACATGAGATACGGATAAATAAGCTACAAAGTTTTCAAAGGACAGCACTAGCTAATATAAAGAAAATAATGACCAAACAATGATAAAATAAGAAAATGATGTACAAGGACCAAAATGTCTTCCACTTTTAAAAAAAAAGACCAAAATGTCTGTGTACACCCATGGAGATATGGTGGCGGCGGAAGGGGATTCGATCAATGTAATACGATGGTTGAATGGCTCTAAAGTGCGCCCGTGGAGATTTAAGCAGTTGTTTGACAAAATTCACGATGTGATGGCCAATTCGAAAGTTTCTTTTCACCATGTCAGAAGATCTGCAAATGAGGCGGTGGATCGGCTAGCTAGAGAGTGGGTTAGCTTGGAGAATTTGAAGCAATATGATTTCCTCCTATCTTGAAGCCTTTATTTTTTGTTCATTGGATTTTATCTGTTGATTGTAATTTTTATGTTTTCCCCTTCTTTCTTCTTCTTGTATTTGACCATCTCGGTCTCTTTTAATGCAAGTTTCCACCATTCAAAAAAAGGGACCAAAGTGGCTTTTAACATTGTCCGACTACCAATTAGCATTCACACACAAAGTAGGGAATGAATTTCAATTCATTTGTGAACAAATAGGGAAGTTGATCCTCAGTCACAACAAAATGTGCTTGAGTTACCACTTTGTTGACCATTTCTTTTGCCACCTGACAACATTTATTTTTATCGGTAAGCTGGGGTTAGGCGGACCCCTACCAATATATTAAATTAAAGAAAGGTGATACAATAGAAGAACAACTAGCCAATCCTTAGAACATTGTCTATGAAAGGGAGCAGAACAACCAGGGTCATGGTCCCTTGAAATCAAACTCAAAACAAGCAAGAGAAAAGAGAAAAGAAAACGCACGAGCTGGTTTTGGAGGGGCTTGGGAGGCACATGATCTCTAGAGCCGGTCCCCATAGTCATGTGAATTTAAGCCCCTAATGATCTAGGAGGTCTATCATCTTCTAGTTAAACTTCCTTACTCTCTAGCTCTTCCTCAACTTATGAACCTTTGGGGGTTCTGTTTTCCTATGATGGAGGAGTTCTGTTTTCTTTTGTTGGGGTGTTCTTCTTCATCAACTTCTTGTTCCGACTCTTCTTTGGAGGAGTACTCTGTCTCAGTCCCTATCCGTTCATCATCATCAGTGCCCTCCCCATGGTTTATTGTTGAGAAGCTGTTCTTCGGTTGAAGTATGGATTCCTGAGAACTTACACTATTCTGCGTTTCCCTGATCTCAATTGATATCGCTTCCTTTTGTGGAAGCTCCTTCTGGATTCCTGTAGAATCTGTCTTATCATTTGATGACTCATTGTAGTTGGATTTATCAACTTCCAAGTCTCCTTCCTTTGAGACCGTTGGATGGTTTTTGGCCTTGCTTACCTCTGGAGATTTTTGAACAGGCCTCCAGCCACCTGACAACCTATCACAATGTTTTTTGTACATTCATGAACCCCTTATGTTAGAGATAACGGGAACTTCATTCTTATGATAACCGTAGGGGACTATGATCATATGAGGTAGACCTGTCTAGAGTGATTCCAAAACATGGAAGTGTCGGGTTTTGCCCTAGCCACTCATAGTGACGTTCTAATAGATTTGGATATAAGGCCGAAGCCGCTGCACCTGCATCCCCATCTACCAGTAATTCTCAAAACATCATTTGCCTAAACCCATAATAATAGTCAGTCGGAGAGTTTCCCTAGCCACGCTAATGGGTATATCACATGGCTGAAGCTTCTGCACCTGCATGCCCGTCAACCCCTACTACTCAAACTCTAGTTGCTTAGGCACTAGATCAAGCCCATGCAGCTAATGGTTTTTTCAGCTAACAAGAACCATTTAATGGCTTTTCGTACCTGAGTATTTGAGGCAGGTGGTTCAAATCACATGACCAGTAATTTGCATCCTTCATTTAGGCCCCAGAGTATTGATGTTCTTACTGTTGATGGTTCCCCCAGGAAGGTTGAAAGGACGGGTGAAGAGTATTACTTTTAATGAGGAAGAACCCATTACTCTCTCCAATATCTCCGTATCCCTAGTCTTGCAAGAAAACTTATTGAGTGGACTCTTGACGTGCTCCAATCAACCCTTTCTTATATCGAAGACTAAACCAAGTCAAAAAGTAGCATGACTTGGTAGTCAATAGTTTAGAAAAACCCACGACTCAACCGGTGTTTTGGCATGATCCAGTGGAATGCACAGGTCAAAGAAAACGGACCAAGTTATGGCTTATTTAGTTCTTAAAATAATAACCAAGCTCAAGCTAATGGTCCGAGTTGGCTTGGGACTCGAGCGAATCAATCAATTAGAAACCCCACCCAAGTAGACAAGAGGTTTTATCAAGGGTTTCTGAAGGACAGTTGGCATTCATATTGAATTATCTGTTTAGGGCTTCTTCGTAACAGACGTGCCAAAATTTGTTGGTAGGGGATTTTACAAGAATTGATGGACTCCAGCAATGACATTTGACAACAAGGAAGCTCCACTGTCGGCAAGAAAACAGGAAAGGACTAACACTGGCGTACCCATGCTTCTGATTCTAGAAAACCCAATCAGGGTCATCTAAACCAATGGAATCCATTGAAGATCCAGTGCAGCTCAAGACACGTATGTCTGCCCAAATTTTTGTTCTCCCTACTCTCTTTTTTCTTTGAAAAATAAGAATAATTTTATTAAATAAAACAGCCACCTTGACTCCCTATTCATTATCACGATGAATTTTAGTCAAAGAAGCATAGTGCTTTAGTTTTCACGTAAGCTTCCATTTCCACGAAATCATCATGAGCTGAAGCCTCTACTCAACAATGTTGGATGGTATAAAAGAACAACTTAAAGCATTAAAATAGAATTAAGGATGGGATTTAGTACCTTTGCCTCTTGGTAAGCAAGTTATTGGCAGTAAGTGGGTTTACAGAAGTAAAGGTGAAACTAGACGAGGCTTTTGATAGTTAATAGATATAAAGCCCGCACTGATTATCGCAGTTGCTATAGTAAAGCACTGAATTCTCTACCAAATGAATGTGCACACACTTTTCTATGGGACTTGCAAGATAAGGTATTTATGAAACCTATTCTCTGATATCATGTGGATGAATCTCCCATAGTATACAAATTGATGAAAGTGGTGTATGGAATCAAACAAGCACCTCAAGCTTGGTCTGAATAGTTCAGGATGGTTTTGTTTGCAGCAAATATTAACCAAAATTCATCAAAATACTCGAATCATTTGTGATTCTTCTTGTTTATGTAGGTGACGTTAGGGGTGCAACTCGGGTCGGGTTGGATCGGGTTGAGGCCAACCCAAGCCGAACCCAAGATAGCATTGCCTCAACCCTAACCCGAGCCTCGGGTTCAGGATGGTCAACCCTAACCCAACACTAACCCAACCCATCTGACCTGAAATCAGGTCGGGTTGAGTCAGGTTGAGTTCGGGTTCACCTAGGGACAAACAGAAAAATACAAGAAAAAAACATAACCCAAATAAAATCATGATAAACTAGAGGACGGGGTGGCGTTTGAGTCGGGTCGGGTTGCCAAGGCCTCAACCCTAACCCATCCCGAAATTAAATCAGGTTGGCTTTTCCCAACCCTAACCCGAGCCAAAATCGGGTTGAACCTGTCACGTTCGGGTTGAGCCTGACCCAAGGTGCACCCCTAGATGATATTGTAATCACAGGTGATGAAGATACTCTTATATCTCTTGAAGATACTCTTAAATATCTTCCCAAGGTTGAGTTCCAAAGAAAATTCAAATGGAAAGATTTTTGCAAGCTGAGATATTTTCTTGAAACTCTCTCTCCAATGCAGCATCTCTCTCCAACCATAACTCACATTTACCGGGTAGTGAACTGTATGGTTGACACCTTAGGCCAACGAGGGGTGTTTTACTCAAGATAACAGGCAGTACTACAAATGGAGGGATCTTCTCAGAGTAGCGAGAGCAACAAGCATATGTAATAGATTGGTCGTGCCCAATCTGACGACGATAGTTTTTCCTTACTCATATTTTTGTCTAGTATTGTTTAGATTAGTTTTAAGTCCCGTGTAGATGGGTTTCTCAAAACCAGTGCATCGCTCTTTTAACTATTAATAAAATTTCCGGGTCCGGCCCGGGGCCTTGGTGCAAAATTCCGGGTCAAAAATATATATATTTTCTTGAAACTGAGATTACTACCAACTTCATATAACTTTGAATCTCACTTTCTATGATATCCTCTCACTTTAAAAATTAAGATATCCTCTGCCACTTCTCTATTTGACAAAAACACTAGTGCATTCATAATAACTTTGAATCTCACTTTCTATGAACACAGTAAACATACTGAGGTGGGCCTCCAGCCATGTCATTTTGGCCAACAAACTAACATTTGTTGTCTCCTAGTATCGATTTGAGGTTGTTAAAAGTTTCATATGTCATGTATGTGGATAGAACCTAAAGGGTGTGTGTATTGTACCGTGCAGCATAGCGTATGACACACTAATTATTGCTCTGGCCTCTCATGTTACCCGTATACAGAGCATTCAAATAAAGCCAAATTGTATTAAGATGACTGCAAATAAAAAAAAGTCCTATCAAGCAACCAATATCTAAACAGCATGGTACTTGAATATGCCAACCGTAGCATTCACATAAACCCAAACTGTACCGAGCTGGGTGGACATAAAAGAACAAAATAATAAGTCCTTTCAAGCAACCAATATCTTTAAAGAAAGTCACCATGAGCACATTGATGACAAACAATTGGGCAACAAAAACATGCATGATAAGTGCCTTTCACATGCACTTCCATATGCATCTTTTCAACAAATCACACCAAATGCATTGCACTCGGTCATTTGAAAAACTGCAACTGTTCAGTTGAACATGAACATAAAAAGTTTCTCACCAAAAGGATTAGACATGCAATCCATATTAAAAAACAAGATGATAATTCTAGAATAACCAAATAGGGTTCTTAGTGTCAAAATAGGGTGACAAAGAAACCATACCCATGGATCCATAGCAGGAAAATCAAAACCTTTTTTCAACTTAACAAACAGCTGTCCATCATATATCTCACGTAGAAACAATCTGCACAAATAAGTAAAACATATGAAATTTCAGATTTGTTATCACACTAATCAATGGTATGTCCAGCTAGCATAAGTCAATGCATGGGAACCATTTACTTCCTATAGTGGGGGAAATTCAATACCAATATGTATGTCATGCTAACGATGACATACGTCATTAAAGTGGGGCAGCTATATATCCAATTATAATTACACGAGGTATGCCACAACAGCGAAGACAAGGAGCTAGTTGACTTGCTCTTGAAGTGCCTATAACTACGACACATCACAAATGACATTATGAGAGTTAATACGTACACTTCATAACTTGGGGTTTGCATACCTTTTTCTTTTTTTCTTATTTTTTGAAAAGTATAACAAGAAAACAACCAGAACATGTGATTTTATGACAAGACTCTCAAGGTTCATGAGAGTCTAGACTACATGAGAGTCTAAGGTAATAGCTCTCGTCTTGTCTCCTGTCAAGACAAGTGAATCATCAATTAATGTGACGGGTTCTGGTCGCATGACAAGTGAATCTTCTGTATTTACCTTGTTCAATAAGTCTATTCCTAACTCTTCCGTCACATTAATTGATGATTCTTTAGAAAACAACAATTTGAATCTGTCAACTCCATTATGAACCATTTAGTTTTCTTATGTGCAATGCGTGAAGCACAACACATCAACACACAATTAATCAGTTACAGAACAATAACAAATCAACTCGATTGCGAACCATTTAATTTGCATCCACACAATGCCCAAAATTATATAATAAAACATGTTTTTCTTTGATTTTCCACAAAGATCAACCACATGTTATAAAGATAGTGAAAGAGAAGTTAAATAACAAAAAAAAAAAAGGCATGCACCCACTCAGAGAGAAACACTGTCTGGCATTCAGCTGCGTCAATTTCGCGCCTTCCTACATCTTCCTAGAACAAAATCAAAACAAGAAAAAAATTAAACAAAACACAATCGAATTTCGAAAAATAACCGAATAAAATGCGCTCAGATCTAACCGGCGGGGTAGAATATGCTTCAAAGGCGAATCCGGCAAGCACAACCGCAAGATTAAGATCGAACGGAGGTCGATCGCTCTCGTCCACGACGGTTACCTGTTCGCTTTCTGAATTCCCCTGGCAAGAGCAACAGAACGAGTAATACTCGTTCGTTCGATAGACTGTTCGCAAAACCCTAGCTTTCTTTGAGAACTCAATAAGAAAGGCGTTGGTATTCAAAGTGAAATGAAGTTTTTGAAGGCGGAGGTGCGTAACTGGAGAATTGGAATGAAAGTAAAGGGAACTAGTAGGGTTTTGATTGCTGCACAAAGTAGCCATTGACGGGCAAACAGAGTTTTCCAAAAAGTGCTGCAACTTTTCTCTCGGATCGTTGCCTTGTTTGTATACGGGAAGAGAGGGAGAAAAGAGAGGCCAGTTGGAGAAGTTAAAAAGAGGAGATAACAAAGCGGATTTTAGACGCCAGCTGGACACACACCCCGTCTTTTGATGGTCCGAACGTGGACACGAGTATGGGTCCGACAACGAGAGCAGCAATTTTTTGCGGAAAGTGTTCTGCTTCAGCGTGTTTGGTACTTGGGCTACGCGGAGAATATTTTCCTGTAGGCTCTATTTGGTTAGATGAGATTTTAGTGGAAGTAGTAGTTAACAAGGAGGTGACAAGGGTGTGATATGTGTAGACTTGTCTAGAGAAGATTAGAGGGAGTTTTGGGGAATTTTGGTAGTGTGTTTGGTTAGATGTCAAAGCATGTGGGAGAATGGAGGAGTGTCATTAACAAAATAAATAGTAAAAGAGAGAAAAAGAGAGAAAAAAGTAATTATTACACATGGCATTTCATATTCTACTCTTCTCCCCTCTAAAATTTACCAAAAACAAGGTTTGGCATTGGAAAAGTAGGGAAGGGGACAATCCCGCCACATAGACGCCACCTAAGCAAAAAGCTAATAATGATGTCTCTTCCATGTCTAGTAGTCCAATGGGATTTGAGCTAAAAAATGACAACCAAACAACATTTGGTATTTCATATTCCTAGAAATGCTCAGCCGTCTTCCCTACTTTTTGCAACCAAACAGAGCCGTAAGCTTTTCCCTGAATTAGGTAAAACTTTCTCATCAAAAGCCTTGAGCAAAAAAATTATGATATAAATGTGCTGTTTAGTCTTCTTGAAAAGTTTTCTTAAGAATCTTCTTTTTTTTTAATTTACAAAAGGGGAGTGATAAATCGACTCCCCATGTGTCTCTCTCTCCTCTAGGTTAGAGAGAGAAAGAGGAGAGAGATAGAGACATGGGGAGTCGATTTATCACTGCCCTTTACAAAAAGCAATAATACGGGACTGTTTAGGCAGAGGGAAAACGATATCTGGAAATTTCCCTGATGTAAGCGTTCTGTACTTTGATGATTTTCATGAAATTTTTTGGAAGAGAATTTCCTCAGGTTTTATTTCAGGAGGAACGCAATTGTATGCAGCCATAGGGTCATGCTAGCTATAGGCATTGCATCCAGCCGAACACTACGCTACACTTTTTTAAGTTAGTGTTCCACAGATAAATTTTGTTAAGATGTAAAATCAAACAGGAAATTTAAAGAACTGACTTTCAGAGTCCTTTCTATTCTGCCATCCTCTCAATGATGCATTTTGTATGACAGAAAGTCATCTTATCTTTTTGACAAACAATAAAACATATCCCTACTTTGCTACACTTGACAATATTAGGAGCATTGTTCGGGACAACCTTGAGACAAGATTGTCTCCTTAGTTTTCCATTTTAAAATACATAAAAAATAGAAGAAACATCTGCATGTTTGCAGAAGAGTAATCTTTCAATGCTTGATTCTCACCAAATAACTGTGCTGAGTCTCTATCAACCACACAGGTCATCTTACTCATTTGCCGCATCCATTTCTCGAACTAGTATAACCCCTCTCAAGAACAATGCTGGAAAGAGGGTTTCTTATAGAACACGGCATTCTGAGATCAGTTCCAGAGATCTTTACTGCATCATACCATAGCTAATCAGCATATACAAAACTTCAGATTCCCATTTGCATGTTCAGTCTTTTTCGGTAGGAAGAGCTAGAAGTCTAGAACAGAACATGTTGTCTCAATGTTGAGATCCCACAATTGATCTGAAGCACTATTCCTTAGCCCAACTCAGCATCCATACTATCGATTGCTTTCAGAAAACAAAGAGAACCAGTAATTGGAAGACAACTATCCTTGTATTCAAAAACAAACTCCAAGAAAAAAAACTCAGAAAGTACACCAGAGTATACAAATTACAAATCCAACGTTAAGCAATGAATCAAGCTTTCCAAAATTAGAAGCCACGTGCCCTCCATTTTACAGCACAACAGGGAAATTAACAGCAATGCACTAGTACAAAACATTAAGCACATCAGATATGACTTTTTCGAAACTGTACAATTGAAAAACAATGGACAGATAAGGCTCTGACCTCAAACCCAGGATCCATCAACCCCAATGCGTCTTGAGAGAAACCCATGTTCACTCATACTCCCTCTCAATCTGTAAAAGCCTGGCTTTTTGCGTGTGGTCCTTAGGGGACCAGATCGGTTGAGACTCAAGGGCCCCCTTCCCACAGCTAAGGTTGGGGTGGAAAATGGACGGTTTGTTTCTTCAAGAGGACCCGAACTGTAGTCCATTGTTATGAAGGAAGAAGCATACCCATATGTCAAACGTGGGGTACCCTCATTCCACCAACTGCAGTCAGGGCCGAGATCGCCCTTGAAGTCACAGTCAGGACCAGATGATGACTCTTTCTGACTGTAAGAATCCCTGCAAGTCTCATCAACATCGTTATATACGAGCTTGAGTGCCTGCACAACTTCACCCATGAATGGCCTCTGTGACACCTCTGGATGAACACACATTGAAGCAATTGCTGCCACCCTTGCCATATTGTCAAAGTTGTACTTTCCACCCAAGGAAGAATCCACCAACTGTTCCAGGCCTTCTTTGCTAGTCATTAGCGGGCGGGCCCACGTCACAAGGTTCTCTTGTCCCTGAGGCTGAGACATGTCTACGGGCTTCCTTCCTGATAGAAGCTCTAGTAATACGACCCCATAGCTGTATACATCGCTCTTCACAAGTAGATGCCCTGTCATTGCATATTCAGGAGCAACATACCTACAAACCCACAGTTTGTCCATCTATTAAAAGAAAGCAGAAGGCATTTTGCTTCCTTATGTCAAGGCAAGGAAAGTTTAAAAAGTTATGAAGGTAAAAGAGGAATTGAATATATACCCAAAAGTGCCCATGACCCGGGTAGAAATGTGCCGACTACCTTCTGTCGCCTCCCTTGCCAAACCAAAATCTGAAACCTTGGGAGTAAAGTCATCTTCTAATAGAATATTGCTGGCCTTAAAATCACGGTGTATGACGCGAGGGTTGGAATCCTCATGAAGATATGCTAACCCTCTTGCTGCACCTAGGGCAATTTTCATCCGAGTATCCCAGTCAAGATGCCCCCTTCTTTTGTCGGGACCTGAACCACCAAACCAGTATAAACACAAGAATCCATGATAAAGTACATTTGCAGTAGGCAACTGAGAATATACCATGCAAGTGGGACTCCACACTTCCATTGTGAACAACCTCATATACCAAGCAGCGCGTGTGTTCTTCAATGCATATACCAATAAGTTTCACAAGGTTGCGATGATGCAATCGGCTGAGCATCTCAACTTCTGCAATGAACTCCCGATCTCCACTCTGGTGCTCCCTTGTAAGTAACTTAACTGCTACTTGGGACCCATCTTCCATGGTCCCATGGTAAACACGTCCAAAACCACCTTCACCCAAAATTTTCTTAGAACTGAACTTATCCGTGGCCTTTTCAATCTCAGCTAGAGAAAATGTCTTAACTGAGGGCATGCAAGTAGCCATGGTGGAAACAAGAGAGACTGACGACGAGCTAACTGCACTACTTGATGAAATGGATCTGATGCCTGCAATATGTGCATCATTCAATCATGAGGATCAGATCTATACAACTTTGACTATTAATGATCTCAAAAATAATCCAGATATTGTCATAAAAATTGGTTTCAGCCATCAATCGCCTGCTTTAAACAATGTAACTTTATAGTTATCGAGAAGGATTAACAATAACATGTAAAGAAATCTAGCATGTCCTAACAGTTTCAACGCCTTTGGTATATTTTATCAAGAGGGGCTGGCAAACAAGTAAAAAAAACTATACTGTGTTCTTCATAGAAATTTCAACGAGTTCTGTGCCAGTAACGAAACACTCAAATAAACTTATAGTTATCTTACCGGATTTTTTAGCAATTGATGACGTAAGTGTAGGGCCAACATAAGGAGATGATCTTCCAAAGTTCATGCATTTTAATAGGATACAAAGAGCTCCAATGCACATCAAGAAGAGTATGACAGATGATAAAGCAATAATAGCAATGATTCTAGCATTCGTCTTCTGAGCCTTGCCTCGAACATTTGCCCCAAAAGGATATGGGTGTCCACCAGGACCCGTTCCAATAGGGCGCATGGACCCAGATGGCGGTGAGGAAGGGAGCCCTGATAACAACATATGTAAGCACTAATACCACAAACACATACAACAGAAAGTGCACAAATAGAAGAGTTGCCACAAGTTATTACCTGGATAACTGACAGATATCACTTCATAATCACCAAAAAGGGTCACATTAATTAGTACCTTCCTCTGCCAAAACCTCTGGTAAGTAAGAAAAGCAGTTGTATTATCAAACTTCTCGCCCAGTGGCACCAAGTACATATTCACTTTCGTTTTTCCTTGATCTTGACTATCAGAACTCGCACCCATTATCTTCACTTGACTTTGTTTCAGATAAGTGCCTGTTGCAACCTCAATTTCTAGGTCCGGAACTAAAGGGAAGAATGAAATCAGAGCAATGCCAAGATCAAGTTCAACTTGCATAGGGAGTACACAACCACAAGGTGAACCAATCGGGGTTGATGTAAGCGGATCAGAACAAGTGATTTGATCACAACCTTCCAAAAATTCCAAAATCATAACCAATGAGCTACAGAACTAGTTTATTTATTACCACAAAAAGAAGCTGATAACATTGCAGTGAAAGATATTTTAAGCATCCTCAGAATAATCATAGAGCATACACAATTTCCACAGTGTAGATATACATATGCAAACTAAAGAACTTCAATTCTGCAACTCACTGAAGTTCAAGCCTTGAACCCGTGGTGGGGTAAATGTCGCTGGTGAAACAGCACGAGGTCTCCTCCGATGATGTTTTGACCGAGCACGGCTAGTCTTGGGAGCAAAACCTGAAAAAAGAAAGCGACTTAATAACTGAAAAGATTTGATGGGCACAAAGCAAAGGTCCAGAATCAAATACCATGATATTTTGGAGAAACAGCAGGTGCAGGTGCAGGTGCTAAAGAAGCCCGAGTTGTCCATATTTCAGCTGGTTTTGATTGAGTATGCATCGGACTTCTTGGCACTGGCCTTGCTGCAAAAACGTAGTTTAACAACCTTAGACATTATCTACAAGGAGAGTAAATAAATTTATAAGAGTTCATACAACACCTTCAGTAGGTGGCATGGTTGCCCGTGGATGTCTAGAATGGTGACCTTGCAAGAACCAAGGACCAGAGTTATAACCTCTTCCTGTAACAAATTTACCCGCAGGCTAAGCCACATGATTTATACCAAAAGTGGCTAAACTGGAAGAATAATGGATGTAATTTCCACATGTACAAGACATAACCTATATTTACAGGAATAACGGTATCGTCACTCACCTTCTTTGGTCCTTTTTCACATTTCTTCATTTAGAACTTGTTTATTGGCTCGTATAACTCATCATGATGAGTTGTACGAAACAATAAAGAAGAATCAAATAAAGAGATGGGCGGAAAGGATAAAAAAAAGTGGATAGCAATACCATCTCCCTATTTATATCATAACATATATGGCCACATAAAATAGTTTTAACTTTGAAGACAATGAATAATCTGGATCGAATAAAAGGATGCCTCCATGACATCATTCAAAAAAAAAGAAGGATGCCTCCATGATGATTGCCTCAGTATGGGAAGCGAACGTCACTACTAAACAAAAAGTGGTTCCCGCAAAAAGGAAGTATTAAAGCCGCCATGATGATTGCTTCAGTATGGGAAGCGAACGTCACTAGTAAACAAAAAGTGGTTCCCGGAAAAAGGAGGTATTAAAGATTTTTTTTTTTTAATGAAGACATTGTTGAACAACCTTCTGTTTTTTACCGGTGACAAATTATTTCCTTTTTTAAGTCTGAAGGGGAAAATGAACTAGGACCCACTAGCCAATGGACACCCAAAGGCAACGTGTCACCAAAAACAAATTCTGCTCTCTATGCCATAGTCAAGTATGCTATCTGCAACTAGGTTTGCCTCAGCAAGCAGATAGAATGTTGAATATATGAAGGTGACGTAATCAATCAGAAGCAGTTGAAGATTATTTTGAAGATGGAGAAAAAAAATTCGTAGGTAAGCTGGTATTGACCCCCCGACATCTAGGTTGAAGAACAAAGCCTTGACCATTGAGCTAGAGGCTCAATCCCTTGGGAAGATAAAATTTACCTCAATATTCACATACAACCTACGTCATCAATTTAAATAATCAACAAATAGGTCTCAACAGTCTTTCCTTTGCCCAGCAACCATATAAAAAGCATTCTTACCATGATCCAATGAAAATTTCCTCTGAGACAATGGTTGCTTTGGAAGCATGGAAGGAGATAGGTTTATATGCAGCAGCGGATATCCTGCAAGAGAAAGAGTTAAAAGTTTGATAAATAGAACCAAAAGCCACGATGGTCTAGGATGAGTAATATAAATTTTAGAAAATTTATCAACTTTTTGGCCCTACCAAAGTGTTAAATCTGATGCAGGTACTGGCATGTGACTTTCAAGTGTTAACCTAAATTACTGGCAACTAATTCACTGATACAAGAAGAAAATAATGATACCCAAGCTTTCTTTCCTAGATTCCTTGATTCTTTTTTTCTCCAGTTAAATGGTAATTTTTTTTAATGGTTCCAGTTAAATTCCAACTTTTCAGCTTATATTGTGATTCCACGTGTTTCTGTCCCCAGATGCGATCATTCAGAGAGAGAATTTTGCGATGTCTAGATAAAGAAGAAGATCAACACGCCATTTGTGAGCTCCACTCGGGGCTTTGTGGAGGCCATGTCAACAGCCCGATGCTTGCTAAAAAGATCATTCGACAAGGATCTTACTGGCCAACCATGGATTAAGATTCTCATAAGTTCGTTAGTGGATCAATGAAGTGTCAAATTCACGCCGATCTAATTTATGCTCCGTCATCATCACTCTACCCTATGTCGTCTCTCATTGTTTTCATAGGGTAGATGTTTTTCTCTTTTTTCCTTTTGTATTCTGAGGACCATCTCGGTTCCGTTTTATCAATATATTCCGCCATTTCAAAAAAAAAAAAGTTTTCATAGGGGAGAATAAGAAGAATTTTCATTAGCTGGAAAAGAGGGGTTTAAGCCCTACTATAAATACAAAATGCAATGAAATCAAAAAACACTTATATGTCTGCATATATAAATCAAGAATATAGCAATTAACAGAAAGACCCCCTATTCTGTATAATGACCTTATGCAAATAAACATACAATACTTCACACTCCCCATCAAACTTGAACAAATGAGAGGTCAAGGAGAGAGTACAAAATAATGATTACTGGTTTTGGGAATTTCGAGCAGCCCCTACTCCTACTACTATAACGCTAAAGTTGCTTGCAGGATCTCGTTCGGAAGCCACTCTCTACAGGACTTCCCCTTGTTTAACGAAAGCACCCCCCACCCCCACCCCCCAACCCACCCCCAACACCACCAAAAAATAATAATAATAATAATAATAATGCGTAGTTAATCACAGTGGGTATCATTCTTAAAGTGTCAGAGAGGATCGAGAAACCACCGCCCACAAAGATCAACAATGCACGGGCAGTCTCAGTTCGCAGTCCAAGGCATCAACTTCATCAAGAGCATGAGCGGGTGATCTCTACCTCTTCCTCTACCTTAGGCGGGAGCACGACCTGCTCCCCGATCCCATGGTGCTCTTTGTTTACCATTAGCACCCTGGGCCTCGGAGAGTATTATGCACCTCTAAGCATGCGAATGAGTTGAATGCCTCCAACCACACACGAGATATTAAACTGCAGAGAATGCAAAGTGAGTTGCTACCTGTCTTAGGTAAAAATATGAGCTTGTTTGCGCTCAAATACTTAGTAAGAGGGAGGTTCCGTCACTGGTGGAGGTGTATGCCCGTCTCCAATGTATTTTATTGAGTAATGATGGTTTTACTACATGGGATAGATTTTCCCTTGCAGCCTCAGGTCGATCTGGACGTGAACCTCATGGTGGTCATAGTGGTAGAGGTTGTGGTGGCAGGGGCAAAGATTCAGGAGGTCGTGGACCTCAAAATTGTACTCATTATGGTTATGGGGGGCGCCTTGCAGATACTTGTTGGGGTTTGTGTGGTGAACTCGTGTGGGCTAATCATGGTTCTTATATTAATGATAGTGGTGAGGCACGTATTTTTATAGTTCCTCAACATAAGCCTGATGTGATTACCATCTCTAGGGATGAGTTTGCTAATCGGATGAAGGCACAACAGTCCACTTCTTCCTCCAACTCTACTGCTACACTTGTTCAATCAGTTATAGCTTATATTGCGTCTAAGGCTCCTTGGGTCATTGATTCTTGAGCCTCAGATCATATGACTGATAATTCATGCATGTTCTCTTCTCTTGAACATTCTATTTATTCTCAACATGCTACTCTTGGTAATGGCATTAGTTCTAGAGTGTCAAGATTAGGTATTGCTTATTCTAATTCAACACCTTTTTTGTTTTTTGTGTTATATGTTTCCTAAATTTTCTTTTAATTTGATGTCTATTAGTAAACTCACAAAGTATTTAAAGTATTTTTTATATTTTATCCTTCCTTTTGTATCTTTTAGAATCTCACAATGAAGAAGAAGATTGGTGGAGGGCCTGAATTTGGAGGGCTCTACTATGTGGATGGTGCGACCTGGAAGGCTGGAACAGTACACTTTAGGGTTCTCTCTCTCTCTCTCTCTCTCTCTCTCTCTCCAGCTTGTATTTGATCTAGGAGGGTAATTTGATGATGGATGGAGATACAGAAGGTTTGTTCGTAGGCTCATCTACTTGATAATTACCAGCCCAGATATCACATTTGCAGTTAGTGCGGCAAGTCAGTTTGTGCAAACTCCATACATCCCATTAGCAAACCTATACAAGGATAGGTTTGCTAATTGGAACAGCCACATGGAGTTTCTGCAGACTCCACGTTTCTCCATGGGGCTTGTTATCCCCATGGAAAACAGCCACATTGAGAATGATTTAAGGGCCATAATCTTACAATTGCGGATTTTATCCCAAATCACCCAGCGGAAACAAAAGATTTTTTTTCTTTCTTTTTATTTATAAGGGGTTATTAGTTATAAATCCAGCAGAGATACACAGAACCTCATGAGTAAATTTTTTCTCGAGTAAACTTTTTCTTAGGATTTTTTTTCCCCTAATTTAGAGGGAAATTATATATTTTACCCTGTAAATAAATCTTGAACTGCTGTTGTTTAAGTTACAATTTTTCATGTGTAATAAAAAAATAAAAAGGCATGAAATTTTGGAAAAGTTCTCTTTTTCCAGTAAACTCTTGCTATCCAAACAAGGCCTAAATTCATAACAATGGCAGAAGCAAATGCTATTAATTTTACACAAACTAAATTCAACATTCAAGAATTACAATAACAGGGAAAAAACAAAAAGAAGAAGAACCCTAAATAGTATAGTAAAGAACATACCGTAAGCGGAAGAAATAGACCTAAGCAGAGAAAAAACAAGCAGAAACCCCAGCAGCATCTTATTTCACCAGCATCAGCTCGTAAAAACCATTGTCAGAAACAGAAACAAAGCTCAAATAGAACTACCATGGCGATAAATTTCTCATTCCTTTCCGTCTCGGCCCCGAGAACACTCATGGCTGCGAGAAAGACGGAGTATCGCCAGGAGAACAAGCGGTCATGAAACCCTAATTCTGAGACAGCAATGTAGGTGGGAGAAAGGAGGGGCATCGACAGAGGTTTGAGGATCCATGAAATGGGGGGGATTTGAGAGGGGTTTTTTAGGTTTTTGAGAGAGAGAGGCACAGATCTTGAGAAAAGATCTAGAGTAAGAAAAGACTAACAACGACTCCCAACAGCCGAGGACAGAGGGATTGGAGAAATGAAGTTCTCTTACATGTCTTGCTTTACTGTCTGTTTTTTGCCATTTTTCTTTTGGGGAAGGGAGTAATATATTTATGCCCAGCTTACCTACCAAAAAAGGTGGTATATTTATGCTCCTATTTTTTCCTGGGCCAGCCCCATCTAGTGTATTTATGAGTATTAGTTTGCGCTACAGTGGGATGGCTCGGGGAAGAAAAAGGAAGTGATATATCATTTCCATTTTGTTTTTATTTACTTTTTTATTGCCGGTAAGATTCCTACTTGTCGTGAACATATCCCTCAAGTTCATTTAATTTAGGATATTGATGTTGGTAGTATCATGTTTTGATAATTGACTAACTCTTCTTGTCTTTTGTTATTTACACAACGATAATTTATATGATGGGTGGCCGTGAAAACACGTGAAGTCTAATAAAAGTAGGTACAGCCCACTTTTTTTTATGATCCAAACTATTCATCCGTATAGGCACAATGTAAATAGGTTGTGCCCCAAAAATCATTTCCATAGGCTGATCCTAACCCTCCGATCTGTAGAAGATTCCATAAATGATTTTTGGAAATCTCCATTTTCAGATCAATTCAGATCGGAGGGTTAGGATCATCCTATGGAAATGATTTTTGGGGCACAACCTATTTACGTTGTGCCCGAACAGATGAACGGTTTGAATAATAAAAATAAGGGGGCCGTACCTACTTTTTTTAGACTTCACGTGTTTTCACGGCCACTCATCATATAAATTCTCTTTAAACAACTATTAGAGATTACTACAATCCCCAAAACCTGTTGGAAGCCCATTAAAATAGAAAAGACAAACTGAGTTTGTGCAATTATTAAAACATGGTAGTGCAAATATCAGTGACCTTAATTTATGAAAAATGATATATTCACCCCTTTTTTACTTGTGACAGCCAACTCCAGTACAAAAGAACAGTCATTAATACACTAGAGGAGCTGTCGCAAGTAAAGAACTCTCTTTTGGAAATGCTTAGTGTACCGCCTGTTCGATCTAAACCGTCCACTTGATAGGTTACAAAATCATGCCAATCACTTTATCCAAAGATCCTACCATGTTTATTTTTCGTTGTGATGATCATAACATACATGCAGCGTAGGCTATTAGAGAATCAAAGAAGGCCAATCAGATGGACGTTATGGATCAGCCAAAGGTGGGTCCCACTATTTAATAGTCGTAAAATCGTAATATTTTGTATCAGTAGTGGCACCCTTCCAATATAGATACATCGGCTGATATATCGTGAATGTTCAATAATATTCGGGAACATTTATGATATATCGGCCGACACGACTTACTTTTACTCGACGACTTCCACCCGCCTCGTCTGACCGAAAGAAGAAAGGGGACACATTTTCAATGGTACGCGTCGGATCCCTACTTCATTTCACGAGCTAGGTTTGCCGACAGAGATAAGAAGTTTTTCTACCTCTGTTTTTCCTCCTTTTTGGGGGGTCCATTGCTTTTTCATCTCTTGCTTCTCTTCTTCTTTTTGAAGGCTCTGAATTACCCAAATTCGTGAATTTTTCAGAAGGATTCTCGTGACTTCTGAACTTCTTTGACGTAAAAATGGAAGTAGAATTTGTTTTACGTTCATTTTTCCAACGTAAAACAATTTTTACGTCCAAATAAACAGAGCCAGAAAAGGAAAATGTAAGTTTTTATATTGTATTTTGAATATTGGCATTGGAATTTTTTTAAAGTATAGTGGGGGAGAACCTTGTTCGAAGCTCCAAACTATTCATTTAGTTTATTTAAGATAAGAGTGAGAGAAACGGGCCCAGACAGTGACGTGTCAAACAATATCCCACTTTCCACGTATGAGTCTAACCAGACAGTGTAGTTAGTGTTTGATAGATGTGGTTCGTGGCTAGGCAATTTAACTCAACTCTACGTTTCTAGTTATGCCCCACTTTTCAATTTAAGAAATCCATTCTTTGGTTCTAGAAGGAGTGCGATTTAAAACGACATAAGAACTAAGAGGCCAAGAGACCCCTCATATACGGGAGACATGGCCGTGTGTAGTGTGGGCCCTTTTGTGGAATGTGGACGGTCCAACAAACAAGCAATTAAATAAGGCAGAGGGTATAGCTATGGTAGCTCAACAAGAAGTGAAACTTGAGGAACAGAAGCTTGAGGAGTCATTTTTCCAATCGTCAGAGCGAAATGGAGGAGGTAAGAGTGGTGGAAGGTTAAGGCAGGCGTAGGCCGCCCGCCACCAAAAAAAAACTATAAATTTAAAAAAATTTAAAAATTGTTAGGTGTCACCTATGTCATGGAAATATGACCCTGATCGTTGATATGACCAGAAGAAAAAACTCTATAGATCGGAGGGTTAGGATTGTGGAGGTTCCACGCAAAAGCAAAGATCCTATAGCGGAAAAGTGGTTTGATGTGGATGAGCTTATAAGAGTTTGGGCACCCTCCTCTTAACGGCTAGATTTTAGGGGTGAGTTCTACCCGGATCCCTATAAGGATCATCCTATTTTAGATGATTTGCAAGGTGCAACCTGTTTACGTTGTGGCCCAACAAATGAACGGTTTGGATCATTGTATGGAGTGGAACCCACTGTATCTTTTGAAAAATAGAGGACTTTTTATGCTCACACACCATATAAAATTTCCTTTCTAAGTACAGCCCATTTAATTTCATTGGCCTGACCTTGACTGGATGATCTTAGCCCCATTATTCATCAGTTCTCACTCGAGATTCCATGAAGAATAGTTGAACGATTGATTTCTGCTTGCATTTGTCCAACGAATGCGATGTGCATCCGGCATGAAATTGGTTTCTTATGGGCATGGTTTTAAATTTCGGTTTCATTTATAATTTGAGTCTCGACTGAAGCCGAAATTTTGGTAATTAAAAAAATTATTATTTAATTATTTACCAAATTTTGGCCAAAATTACCGAAATTTCAGAACAATTCTATTTTTTTTTAAAGAAAAAACGGTTTCTACACACAAGTGTAGATAAGTTATCTACACACTAGCTTAAAATACAGCGGAGGGCATATTGTTTGGGTGATCCAAACCATTCATTTGATTGACCCTCACATAGATAGTCCACAAAAAATCAGCTCCATAGGATCATCCCAACCCTATGATTTGTGGAGATAAAATGGACGTATATAAACCTTCACAAATCTGTCCATTTTTTGCCTCCACGGTTCGAAGGGTTAGGGTGATCCTATGGAGCTGATTTTTTGTGGATACCCTATCTATGTGAGAGCCAATCAAATGAATGGTTTGGATTACCCAAACAATGTGGGCCTCCACTGTATTTTAAGCTAGTGTGTAGATAACTTATCTACACTTGTGTGTAGAAACCATTTTCTCTTTTTTTTTTTAAATCAAATTCGTGAAATTTTGGCCGAAATTTCAAACCAAATTTCGAAATTTCGGCCAAAATTTGAAAACCCAAAATTTCGGATTTCGTCAAATTTCATTATTGTCTCAATCGAAATCCGATATTTCGGATTTCAGCCGAAATTTAAAACCATGCTCATGGGTAATGGATCGCAAGATGAACTTTTGTGTAGAGAGCTTTGGTTTTCCATTGAAGATCCTCTTCAATTAATAAAGTTTGATTTGTAGAAAATAAGGATCAAAGCATAAGCAAAAACCCATATACACCAACCACAAGAAGTATAAACCATACAGCAACTTCTCTCTTCTCTATTCACGTTTTGGTCTCACCCCTATTCATAGACAAATATAAACAATCCTAATAGGACTCAATTCCATCATAACCGTAACACCCCCACAATCACCTGTTCTAACTCAAACTCCACTAACCAATCTAGGGGTGCAACTTGGGTCGGGTCGGGTTGGGTTGAGTTTTCGCTAAAAAATGAATAGGAATCAACCCGAACCAAGCCTGAATTTGAGGTAAAAGCTCAACCCGAATTCCAAAAAATCGACCCGAGTTGCACCCTAACCACTCACATAACAACCAGATGTTAACCACCACAGACTAGGACCCTTTTTAAAACAACAACTAAAATCCCTAGTTTATCCACAACGCCCGCGTTGCCCGCACCGGCACATCTCCTCCGGTGCCGTGGAGAGTCGGCGATGACTCAACATGATTCAAATTAATTATGGTCTCTGATAGGTCGGGCATTCATTGCAGGAGTTTCTTTTTTCTAAACTTATTCACTTTTTTATTTGGTTATTATTTATGCTTTCACAATGATCATTTAATACACGATAATTAATTTCAGTCTGATAATAAATTTGTAAGTAGTTCTTCCTCTAGCCCAATTATACGCTTCATTGAAGAAATGATAAATGAGGTTTTACAATGTGGACCCAATGCAATCATTGGGGACCCAATGACACCCTTAGTGCTGGGTTCTGCAAGGGCACCCTTCAATTTAGGCACTGTTTGTTTTAGATTGTGACAAAATTTGAGTACTCACAATCGGTTGTCGCGATGTAACAACGAGGGACGAAACACTCATCTCATTCCATATGCCTTTGGTGGTCATTGGACAAGACAAAAATGTCCATGAAATCTCGCCCCGGGGCCACTACAGCTCTTGCTCGGTGACAAGATTGCCGTGTTAAAAAAATTCTCACGAGTAGGCACAATACTAGGGGTGCAACTCGGGTCAAGTTGGGTCGGGTTGAGGCCAACGCGAACCTGACCCGTACGCTCCAACCTGACAAGGTTAAACCCGACCCGACCTGACATGAGGAACCCATTTTTCCTACCCAACCCCAACCCGACCTAACATGAGATTTCAAGCTTAGTATAAAAAAAAATGATTGAAAATGTCGGGTCTCACTCAGGTCGGGTTGCCCAAGCCCTCAACTCGAACCCAACCCGAACTCAACCTAGGTTGGGAAAACTCAACCCGACCCTGACCCCGACCCGAACTCAACCTGACCTGTCTTTTTCCCGACCTGAGTTGCACCCGTACTTGCCAATACCATGCCAAAGAAGAGGTCAGCTGACCAAAGGTTGTCAAAGATGTTTTGCCTCTTTTCCTGAAAATTGACTCCCGCACTACGGGTATTTAAGTTGGTTTGGTGAGGTACTGGAATTGACATTCTTTTCCCATTCCTAGGTGAAGGGACTTGAAGAATTAAATTTAATTAAAAAAATCATAAAAAACCATTCCAATCAAGACAAAATTAGATACCATTCCACCTCTTAGGGCCGGAAACAGATTCCAACATATACTCCCCCTGCGTTAATTTCATCATGGTGCCATTTTTGCCTCTTATTCGGTTTATTTATTTTTTAATCAAATGTTGGAATAGAGCATAATCGAAATAGGATGCTGATTCAAATGAAGGATTCCAGAAATCCAAATAGGGGTGCAACTTTTGTCAGTTTCAATCCGAACTCGACCATCATCCTCTAATTTTATCATGATTTTTTAATATCTTAACGCCATGTTTTTTGTTTTTTGTTTTTTTCTCCTGGCTAACCGGAACCCAACCGGACAATTTGGAAAACAAATGGGACAGACAGATTGGGTTAGGGTTGAGATATTTAGAGGCAGGTTGGGTTAGGGTTGACTATCTCAACCTGAAGCTTGAGGTGGGCCGATTTAGGATTAGGGTTTGCTTCAACCCGACCCAACTCCAACCCGGCCCCAGTGGCAACCCTAGATCCAAATGCACCGTAAGGTGGTACGGGGGGTTAATTTTTTTATTTTGTTTTCAGAGAACAAAATATGAGCATGCAAGAGCATTATACTTTCAATGACCTAAGTCATTTGTTTGTTTTTCCTCACCGTACATAAAATCTTACACCAAAAAATCTTAGCCAACGAAAGATCCTAGCCATCCATACTGCACACGTGAAATGGATGGCCCAAGAAACCAAAAATCAACACTTTCCAAGTAATCCGATCCATAGAGGGATTACCCATTGTGGAAACCTCTATAGATCAGTAGGGTTGGGATCATCCTATGCAACTGATTTTAGGGTCATCTTATGGAGTGGGCCATACAATACTTTATGAACAAATCTGGAAGTCCCAACACACTTTTTCAGATGATGCTGTTCGATCAAATATCAAGGGCCATACCTTTGTCGTACCACAAATAAGAGTTTGGATGCCCATCCATCATATAATTTTCCTGAGATTTTATATGGTGTGATGCGTTGTGGCCCAACAAATGGACGGTTTGGATCATCCTATATAGAGTTATGTAGTCGACCGTTCAGTACTGGATCATACGGCTACACACCATATATAAACTCATTGTGAGCTCAACTAGATGAACGGTTGTGATCATCAAATAGCCGGACCCCACTTAAATTTCTCAGGAAGAAAACGCGCGGATACAATACGTGACCTCTTTTCTCTCAAAACGTTCCATTTGCCGATCACAACATCCACGTGTACGGTGATCAAACGAAACCGCGTTCTAATTTTCTCGAAGTCTCCTCCTGTAGTCCTCTCCTCTACGAAATCACGCAGATCCATACAAACCTTCCCCAGTATAAAAACCCCCCCAAACCATCAAACCCAACCCCCGAAGGAATCAAAGCTCAAGACTCATCATCCTCATCTTCCCCTCTCCCACCATGATATCCCCTACACAGAGCGCCCAACATACCCTCCAATTCCTCTCCAACGTCCTATCCCAACGCGGCCCTTCCGCCCTACCCTACTCCGAGGATGTCAAATGGCACATCCGCCAACACCTCGTAGCCGTCCTCGACGCCTACACCAGCCTCCGTGTTCAGGCCATGACCTTCACCCACAACGATGGTCGTACCGTGAATCTCCTCCAAGCGGAGGGCACCGTCCCTATGAACTACCAAGGGGTGACCTACAATATCCCTGTAGTAATTTGGCTCATGGAAACTTACCCTCGCCACCCCCCTTGTGTCTACGTGGTCCCCACTCGCGACATGATCATAAAACGCTCCCACTCCTTTGTTAACCCTTCTGGCCTCGTCTCAATCCCTTATCTACACAGTTGGGTTTTTCCCTCTTCTAATCTCGTCGATCTCGTTCGAAATCTCTCTCAGTTTTTCTCCCGCGATCCTCCTCTCTACACCAAACAGCCTCGTCCAAACCCTAACCCTAACTCCAACCCTAACCCTAACCTTCATTCGTCTTCTTCCTTGCCGTCTGCTTTTGTTCGTCCTTCGATCCCGTCTAGGGTTTACTCGCCGTCTCCGTACGGGAACCGATTCCCGGCCTCGCCGCAGCGTCCGGAAGATCCGGCGGAGGTTTTCCGGCGGAACGCGATTCATAAGCTTCAGGAGAAGCTCCATGGGGATATTGCGGGGTTAAGGAAGAGCCGTGAGGCGGAGATGGATGGGGTTTTTAATGCGCAGGGGGTTTTGAGGCAGAGGGAGGAACAGTTGAATCAGGGTTTGAGGGAGATGGTGAATGAGAAAGAGGGTTTGGAGCAGCAATTACAGATTGTGTTGATGAATGCGGATGTTTTAGAGGCGTGGGTGAGGGAAAACGAGGGGTGGATTATGAAAAAAGGGAATTTTGAAATTGATGATGTTTTTGAGCCTTCTGATGCTCTGTCTAAGCAGATGCTTGATTGTACTTCGGCGGATTTGGCGATTGAGGACGTGATTTATTCACTGGATAGTGCTGCTCAAGAAGGGTCTATCCCTTTCGATATGTATTTGAAGAATATTAGGTTGCTCTCTCGCGAGCAGTTCTTTCATCGGGCAATGGCGGCGAAGGTTAGGGCTGCACAGATGCAGGCTCAGGTATCGAATATGGCGGCAAGGGCACATTATGTTGTGTGAAAAAAAAACTACATCTCGAGTGCTGCTCGGAGTTTGAATTGTTTACAAAACCTTAACACAGATTCTGTTTTTGTATTATATACAATTGGCTGTGATATATATCTTTATGGGCCCGAATAATCGAGGAAGTGGTGGTTTCTTTGACGTATTTTTGGGTTATAGGAGAGCATTTCAGTAATCGTGGGGAAGTTCTGATGTAGAAAATTTTCCATTGTTAGCATTTCTTCGAGACTTGCCGTATTAAGGTCAGTCACTCATACATTCGATATCTGTTTCTTCTTTTATATGCCGTAGCATTTGTGTTTATCTTGGGGTTTGTATTGGGAAGAAGTGAAGCTAAATTCTGTTAGGCTTCAAATAATTGACAGATGGGAGTTTATTCTTTATGCCTAACTCTATATTACGAATGCCACGTGATATGATGCTTTTTATATTTTTTGTCTCAAGGTGTTAGAAAATATGTTTGGTATTACATGAATATTGTTTTATTGGTGCAATGATTCTAAATTCATATCAGAATCTGAAGCTCAAGCAAGAGTGGCTAATTGTTCTATGTTTGTTCCTTGGTGATTAAAGGGCTGAAATACTACTATAGTTATTGAAGATGATTCCACTCCCCGAATCAGATTTGCTAAGATCCCTAGTGTGGCGGTCTGTTGATATTTTGCATTCCCCCTTTTGTAAACTATGGATCAAACATTGACACCTGTAAGATTCACATCCATGTTGCTGGTTACATATTTTGTAATGCCATTTCTTTTTCTTTTTTCTAAAATAAAAGTTTTTGATCTTTTGAACTCATCTTTTCAACCACAGGAAATGGGTAACTTGGTAGTTAGCACTCTGTAGAGTGCTGTTACATGTGTTCAAGTGTTCAACCTCGAATGGGATGTTCTATGACATATCAACCTTTATTAGCATCTGGGAACAAACATCCACCGAGGCTTGATATTGGAAACCTTCTTAGGTTCATAATATGTCGTGAACCATTTCTATTTTTTTAAAATAGCGATTGATGATTTTTTCTCTTCAGATGCTAATGAAGATTGATATTAAATCATAAAATATCACATCATAGGTTATACACGGACAACAACACTCAAACAGAAGTCAACTACCAAATTATCCATTTCCGGCGGATGAAATGATGAGTTCAATAGATCATCAATCGCTACAACTCAACTCAACTAAGCCTCTGTCCCAAACTAGTTGGGGTCGGCTAATGAATCCTTTTAGAAAATTTACAAGAAGAAGGTGAAAGGATCTACCCGGCTCAAATTGCCTAGTGTCACTAAAACATATGGAAACATATTACTGCAAACCCGGGGGTGTGCGGGATATTTTGGACAACCTTAGAAGCTTAATAGGTTAGTCTTCACATAAAATAGCACAACAAGTTCCAATTTTAGATTAAGTGTTTGAAAATTTAATTAATTCATCTTTAGGGTTTTACTTCGGAGTTAGTCTTTAAAGAATTTTCATCAATGATCTTAAAACAGAGTTAAAACAGGTGACTGGTAACCCTCTTCCATTTTTCTGAAATTTTGGTTCGAAATCGCATGAAAGAAATCGCCCACTTTCTTTTATACTATTTTCTCTCGCATCTCCTTCGGAGGAGCACTTGTTTTCTTTGTTCATACCCGTTAAAATGAGGTTTTCCATCTACAGTAGAGATTTTCTCTCTTTTCTTCCTCTTGTTGATTTTGATTTTGTATGCGAAGAGAAGATGTCGAGAGAGCGAGGTAAGTAAGATACAAGCCATCGAACTGAACCTTCATTTCGATTTAGTCAATCGATCTAGAGAACTTAGCAGATCGAGGTAAGTCATTCTCACATCTGTTTTGTCCTGAAAACCTTGAAAACCATATCTCAGATCTGTTCTCTTCATGAAAATATCTTCTGATGTTTGATTTTTTTATTGTGGTTGTTTTTAATAGATCTAGAAGACTAGCATTTGATTATTTTTTTTGGGATTATTAGATGATATTTGCAGAAATGTTTCTATGTTTTTGTTGTTGATTTTTTTTTAATATTTTGATTCCTAAATCGCAACGATATATCGTAGGCCATTCCTAGCAAACCTGATTTTTTTTAAAGATAAATTAGTTTATATAAGTTGTGTGAGGGTAGGGGTTTTACCTGCCCTTATTTTTCATTGAATAAATAGAGACAGACACTATATAATTCATTGCATCAGCTACTCATACATATAATTCGGGTGACCATCATGGTGAGTTTAATCAAAATCAATAGATTTACTTAATTAATCTTCAATCCCAAAATCAAGCTGATTATACGTCTTGTGAGCTACTCGCCAATTTTAATCCCAACAAAAACTAAGGTTCCACTTAACGGTTAATGAAAATATCATGGTAATTATTTAAGTAATGCCCTTTTGAAGATTACTATAGTTACACCATGAAAGAACTGTTTTGACATGAACAAACTGCATTTGCTGCATGTCTTTGTTGACATGGAGATTCAACCTCGTAAAATTGTTCCTACAAACTCTGCTAGCTTCTAATCTTAGGAAGATGATTGTTGATCCTGAGGTTAATATAAATCAGTCCGAGTAGAGGGTGAGAAGTGGCTAAGGAAAAAGTTAAATCAGATTTTGGGCTGAGTTTAATGTTTCCTTGTTTTTCAGGCTTATCATCTCCTCACCCAGTTCCTCTCATATCTATCAATATTGGGTAACCTAGAGTCAATTGTATTCTTCTTTCTTGATTACCATTTTGCTTTGAGTATTAGATATAGTGTTTTGTTGGCCTTACTGGGCTAATTGATGTAAATGAAAAAGTTGCAGTATTTTTTAGTATATCCCAATGTTTGCTTATATGTTCTGCCAAATAATGTAATGGAATGGTCAAATCAAAGCAGGTACATCAACCAAGTTTGATAAGGATTTAGAGCATGTAATGGCAACTAACAAAATAGATGTGGATGTCAGCTCTGATGAAGGTGAAACTAATGAAAATATACGAACTCTTGTTAAAAGGGTACTATTTGAATCTAATAAATATTCTAGTTTTGAACCATATGTTGGGTTCTAAGTAGAATCCTATGAAACCACAAGGAAATTTTACGAAGAATATGCTCCATCTAAGGGTTTTAGCATTCACGCTAGTTTCAAATTTCGTTTGAAGCGTGATGGAAGCATTATTGCTTTGGATTTTGTATGCACCAAAAAAGGTTTACAAAAGAGAAAGACATAAGTGGTAAAGCGAATACGAACACATACAAGGGAAGGATGTCAAGCAATGATTAAGTTCAGACTCAGAGATTTGTGTAAGTAGATAGTTACAGAAGGTGTTACAGAATATAATCATAAGTTGATGATCATGAGCAAAAATCACCAGCTTTAATCACATTAACTTATGAGAAATACTGTAAAAAAGTGTGTTTGTTGATTTAGATCAGGAAAAAATATCTCCTCAAATTATGTCCGTGTTAAGACATCAGTATAGAGGACCTTCCAACGTTTCTTTTACTTTGCAAGACAACAAAAATTTAATTCGAATATTTTGGAGGAACTCTTAGGAAAGATGCTCAAAATGTGCTCAAATACTTTAAGCGTATGCGATGTCAGAATCCGTGTTTTGATGAAATACAAGTTGATGAAGATTATCGTAAGACAAATTTTTTTGGGGCCAATGCTAGGTCAATGATGATTTATAATTATTTTGGTGATGTAGTGACATTTGACACCACATATAGAACTAATCGATATGGGTTGTCATTTGTGTCGATGGTTTGGGTGAACAATCATTAATAGTCTATTATATTTGGTTGCGCAATATTATTGGATGAAACCGAAGAATCTTTTATTTGGTTATTTAATGCATGGCTTGAAGGTATGTTTAGACACTATCCGGTTGCAATAATTACTGATGAAGATGCAGCCATTGGAGTAGCAATTATGATGGTATTTCCAAATACATGTCACCGTTTATGGAAATGGCACATATTTAGAAAGATACAAGAGAAGTTAGGTCATGTGCCGCGTCTTTATAAAGATTTCTCAAATGATTTCTTTAAATGCATTAATCAAACTGAGTCAAATTCTGCATTTGAATAATCGTGATGGGCATTTATTGATAAATATGAAGAGGATCTATGGCTTAAATCATTATGTGATATTTGTGAAAAATGGGTTCACGTATACCTGCAAGACACTTTCTTCCCAAATATGACAGTCTATTATATTTGGATGCTTATTATTATTGGATGAAATCGAAGAATTCTTTATTTGGTTATTTAATACATGGCTTGAAGCTATGTCTAGACGCCATCCAGTTGCAATAATTACGGATCAAGATGTAGCCATTGGAGCTACCATTACGACGATATTTTCAAATACAAGTCACTGTTTATGCAAATGGCACATATTTAGAAAGATACCAGAGAAGTTAGGTTATGTGGCACGTCATCATAAAGATTTCTCAAATGATTTTTTAAATGCATTAATCAAATTAAGTCAATTTCTACATTTGAATCATCGTGGTGTGCATTTATTGATAAGTGAACTTACGGATGATCGATGGCTTAAATCATTATATGATATTTGTGAAAAATTGGATCAGGTATACTTATAAAACAATTTCTTTCCAAATATGACCACCACACAAAGAAGTGAAACCTTAAACTCTTTTTTAACGAATATGTGAATACATATACTTCATTGGAAGTATTTGTTAATCAATGTGCATTAGTCATAAATAATCGATATGAAAAGGAGCTCGAAGAGGATTTCAAGACGTGGTATATAAAACCAATTATGAAAACTAAGCTTTTATAGAAAATCAAGCAACTGAAATAGATACAAAAAATGTTCTTTGAAGTTCAAGAGCAATTATTTCAAAGTCTACTTTAAAACATAGAAATGATTAGGAGGATGGGTCGATTACTACTTATAATGTGCTAGAAATTAGAATAAATGAGGGTTTACATCGTTACTTTTAGTAGTTCAAAAGTAACAGCAAGTTGTAACTGCCAGATGTTTGAGTATGTAGGTATTCTCTGTAAAAATATATTAAGAGCATTCCTAATAAAAAGTATTCTCTGTAAAAATATATTAATAACATTCTTAATGAGAAATATTCTGCATTTACCCTATCATTATATGTTGAAACAGTGTACTAGAAATGTCACAAGTAGACTTGCATCAAGTGATTATAGTCTTAAGTGGCTCCTTTAGCCGCATAATTAATGGCTTTACGACATAGATCATTGTATTGCACTGTTTGAGATTCTTGCAAATTTCCGTGCACATTGAGACTATTATCACTTGATGTAAGTCTACCTGTAACATTTATAGTTCACCGTTTTAATATATAATAATCGGTAAGTGCATAATATTTCTCATTAGGAATGCTCTTAATATATATCTACAGAGAATACCTGCATACTCAAACATCTGGCAATATCAACTTGCTGTCACTTCTGAACTATTAAATGTAACTGTGTAAACTCTCATTTATTCCAATTTCTGCCACATTATAAGTAGTAATCGGCTCATCCTCTTAGTCATATCTATGCTTTGAAGTAGACTTTGAAATAATTGCTCTTGAAATTGTACGAACATTTTCTTGTATATATTTTAGCTGCTTGATTTTCTATAGGCAACTCAATTTTCATGATTGGTTTTGAGTACCATGTTTTGAAATCTTCTTCGAGCTCATTTTCACATCGATTATTTATGGCTTTCTTGCACTTGTAACAAATACTTCCAATGAGGTATGTGTATTCATGTATCCGTAAAAAAAAAGAGTTCATGGTTTCACTTATCTGTGTGGTAGTCATATTTGCAACGAAAGTGTCTTATAAGTATACATGAATCCATTTTTTACGAATGTTATATAATAAGCCGTTGATCCTCCATAATTTCGTATTTATCAATAAATACCTACTACGATGATTCAAATATGGAAGTCGACTCAATTTGATTAATGTATTTAAAAAAATCATTTTAGAAACGTTTATATTGGCCTGCCACATGATCTAATTTCATTGGATTCTTTCTAAATATTTGCCACTTGCATAAACGGTGACGTTTATTTTGAAATATTGCTCCAATGATTGCATCTTGATCGGTAATCATTGCAATCAGATGGCGTCCAAACATAGCTTCAAGCAATGTATTAAATAACCAAATAAAGGATTCTTTGGTTTCACCCAATACTAATGCACACCTAAATATACACATTGCATGATTGTTAACCTTAACAATCGACGCAAATGGCATTCTTTATCGATTAGTTCTATATGTGGTGTCAAATATCACTACATCACCAAAATAATTGTAGGCCATCATTGGCCTAGCATCAGCCCCAAAAAATTGTCATACGATAATTTTCAACTTGTATTGCATAAAAAAATCACGAATTACGACATTGCATACGCTTAAAGTATTCGAGCTCATTTTGAGCATCTTTCCTGAGAGTTCATTTGAAATCTTTGAATTCAAATTTTGCAGCGTTGTAAAGTATAAAAGAAACGTCGGTAGATGACTGATGTGTTAACACATACATAATTTGAGTAGGAGGTATTTATTGATCTAAATCAACAATCACATTTTTTACATTATCAGTCATATGCATATGTGATCGAAGCTGGTGAACTTTGCTTGGGGTCATCAACTTATGATCAAGGTTTTAAATTTCGACCGAAATTCGAAAATTTGGACCAAAATTTCGGGTTTCGGTCGATAACGAAATCAAAATTGGGTAAAGTTGAAACGTTACTTTATTTCGACTGAAATTTGAGTAGAATTTTCGTTTTCCTGAAATTTCCGTCCGAAATTGAAATTTAAGGGATTGCATCCAAAAATCTGGATTTTTTTATAATTGTTTTATATTATCCCAAAATTTCAGCTGAAATTACCGAAATTTCGATCAAAATATATTGGGAGAAAAAATAGCCGTTTATGGATTTCGTTTAATTTCGCCCGAAATTTCGGTTTCGGTGTGGACCGAAACGCATTCCGAAACCGAAATTTAAAACCTTGCTTATGATTATGTTCTGTAGCCACTTACATAATTATCCACTTCCACAAATCTCTTTTTCTGAATTTAATCATTGCTTGACATCTTTTCCTTGTATGCGTTTATATTCGCTTGTGCTTATGTCTCTCTTTTCTAAAAGCTTATTAGGCGCGTTCAAAATCCTACACAGTAATGTTTCCATCATACTTTGAATGACGTTTCAAACTAGCACTAATGATAAAGCCCTTTGATCGAACATATTCAATGTAAAATTTCCTTGTGGCTTCCTCATATTCTACTTCCAACCCACCAATATATATTTCAAAACTTGAAGATCCGTAAGATTCAAATTGTACCTTTTTTACCGCAATTCGTATATTTTCTTTCGTTTCACCTTCACCGGAGTGGAGCTGACATCTACATCTCTTTTGTCAGTTGATGTCATATATTTTAAATCCATATCAAACTTGGTGTATGTACTACTTTGATTTGACAATTTCGTTTTATTATTTTGAACATGTAAGCATTACCATAACATTTAATATACTAATAAATAATGCAACTTTTTCATTAACATGCATCAATCAGCCAAATGAGGCCATCAAAACTTGATATCCAATACTCAAAAGGAAAAGGGTAATTAAGAAAGAAGAGTACGACCAAGTCTAGCTTTCCCGATGTTGATAGATTTGTGAGGGACTGAGTGAGGAATTGGTAAGAGAAGCCTGGAAAATAAGGAAATATAAAACTCAGCCCAAAATCTTATTGGCTTTTTCCTTAGATTTTATCCACTTCCCATCCTCTACTTAGACTGATCTATGTTCACCTCTAGATCATCAATCATTTTCCTAGGACGTGAGCTTTGCGGAGTTTGTAGGAACAATTGTACGAGATTGGATCTTCATATCAACAAAGACCTAAAATCTAATTGACTTTTTCCTTGGTTTTTAGCCACTTCTGACCATCTACTTAGATTGATTTATGTTCACCTCTAGATCAACAATCATCTTCTTAAGATGGGAACTTTGTGGAGTTTGTAGATGTACGAGGTTGAATCTTCTTGTCAACAGAGACATGCAACGAATGCAGTTTGTTCATGTCAAAACAGTTCTTCCATCTACCAAGTACATTATGCGGCTATGGTAATCTTCAAAAGGGTATTGCTTAAATGATTTCCATGATGTTTTAATTAACCGTTAAGTGGAGCCTTAGTTGTTATTGGTATTAAAATTAGCGAGTAGCTCAACACATGTATAATCCGCTTGATTTTGGGA
Source organism: Tasmannia lanceolata (assembly GCF_043159265.1). Lineage (NCBI taxonomy): Eukaryota > Viridiplantae > Streptophyta > Magnoliopsida > Canellales > Winteraceae > Tasmannia > Tasmannia lanceolata. The sequence continues at coordinate 12,461,115 of NW_027518714.1, read as the reverse complement.
TTGACACTTAATTAGGTAAATCTATTGATTTTGATTAAACTCACCATGATGGTCACCCCAATTATATGTATGAGCAGATGTAAGGAATTATATGGTATCCATCTCCCTTTATACAGAAAAAAATAAGGTTTAGATAAAAACCTTACCCTCTTTCACCATTTGGAGAAACTAATTTATCTTTGAAAAAATTCATGGTTGCTAGGAATGGCCTAAGATATATTGTTGCGATTTAGGAATCGAAATAAAAAAAAATGTCCACAACAAGAACATCGGTTTCTTCAAATATCATCTAATAAACCCCCCTCAAAAAATCAAATGCTAGTCTTCTATATCCATTAAAAACAACTACTTTCAAAAGATATTTTCATGAAGAGAATAGATCTGAGATATTGTTTTCGGGACAAAACGGATTTGGTTTGCAGCTTTGGTGTGGCTTTTTTGCTCGATGGATCGCTACTATTTCTCTGTCGAGGTGCTTCTGTTTGATCCTTCGTGATTTGCAGCTTTATTCGCCCCTATTTTATTCGTTTTTGTCGTAGTGCTGCTTTAGAGGGAGGAGTTCATTTTTTTTGGTGACCGTTATCTTTTGTTATGCTTTTCATTATGTATTCACCACCGGCTTGAGGAGTTTTACCAAGCTGTGTGCATGAGCTTATTCTACTTTTGTTGTATGGTCTCCTTTTGTTGTACCTTTTTAGTTGTTGTTGTAGTCTCCTTTGTAGCAAGCTGAAGTTTTATAGTACATACACTCGAGCTTGAGGGGGAGTGTTGAATAAAATGTATTAGGGTAGTTTAGTCATTTCTTGTAAACTTAGGGGTATTGTAGTCATTCTACACATGATGCCCTGTTTGGGCTATATATATACATCATTTACATGAGGATCTCCCTAGTGGAGACTCTCCATCCTTCACTCCTCTTCTTTTTCTCTTTCTAACCCTAATCTCATTTCTGACACCATGTATTGATGGAATGAATAATGATTTGAAGTTTTCTCTCTCTCTCTCTCTCTCTCTCTCTTGTGGATGTGATGCATTTTCTGAAGTGTGATGCTTCGTATCAGATCAACTTCTACCTCTAAACAGTTATCTTTCTTTTTTTCCCCTTTTATCTTTTTCTCTCGTCTCCCTCACATCCCCTCTCGGTTGTGATTATAAGCGACACCCCCTATCCTGGTTACTTCTTACCTCATTTTCTTCGTCTCTCGTTCTTTTTATGTTTTTCTTTCTAATCTCATTTCACGATTATAAGTGACACCCCCCTTATCCTTCTAACTTCGTACCTCATTTTCTCCATCTATCCTCTTTCTTTTCATGTCTTTTTCATTCTTGTCTTATTTCTCTTTTCCATTCTTTTCACCATTTCCTTTTCACCCTTCCATGTTGGGTTCATAAACCGTTCCCCTTCTCTACTCCTGTCACCCATCTTTCTTGATCTGGATTATCTACTCTCTCTCTCTCGCGGCTGTCATGGATTCACATCAAAATGGAAGGGGTTGAAAATTTAAGAAAGCGAAGCACATCTAAAATTGTTTATGCTTGAAAAGTAAGTACCGAAAATGTCAAAATCTAATTTGGAAAACAAATGAAGATTATTGTACTTACAATGGAATTTAAATCGACTAGTGTGAGAGTGATGCAGAGGGTTATCTTGAAGTGGAATTGAGCATATTTGGCTGCAAGTGTTTTGAGAGGACCACACTCTTGTGGTTGAGGTGGCTGATATAATCAAATCTTGAACTATAAATCTGGTGATGATCCACGAGTAGCCAGGATATGAAATCTCTTTCCACAGGAAAGGAAAAGATCTGATTCAACTTTTAGATCATGGTTGTGACACCTTTCAAGGACACAACTGCTCTCAACTCACCCCTAATTAGTTCAACATATTTTTTTGGTCCATGGGGCCCTAATGTTTAGAAACTCAAAGCTAATTTTGAATTGATGGTTTAAGGGAATATCATGAATCAATACTGAGCGATAGATTAATAGGACTGGCTTGTTAAGACACTTGACCAATGCTTGACGATTTCGTGATTAAATAGGAGTCGGTCGTTTCATCTTTACTAGAATGCCCGTTGTAAAAGTTAAGAGAGGGAAAACAAGAAGGGAAGAAGAAGACAAGTAGAAGGAAAAGAAGAGAAGAAGTTGGGAGGAGAGAGTTTTCATGTGTTAAAAGAAACCCTACTCACGAATTCTATTTTTGTTGTGAGTGGGCCACGAGAATGGGTTTCACTCACATAATTTTTTTTTTCGAGAAAGATAGTCTCACTGACATATAGTCATATAGACAAGTATACTTAAGTGACTTACTTGTATTAGTACAACACTCCATTTAAACAGAAAAGGCATAAAACCATTAAACTAACAAACATGTGGGCCCTACTCAAACAGAAATACTACTCAACATATCTGCACCACCACCCTCCAGTTATAGCACATATATCGTATATGCCTAACTTGAATTGGTTCTTCTCGAGTTTAGCTATATTGAGAGCTTTGGTAAACATATCAGCAAGTTGACCAGAGGATCTTACGAATGGAGTATAGATGATCTTGGAAGCAACCTTCTCTATGATACAATGGAATTCTATTTCATTGTGTTTTCTCCTTTCATGAAAAACTGTGGTGTTGGCCGTGTGCAATGTGGCTTGGTTATCACAAATTAACTACATAAGTTCTTTGACGGGATATCCCAATTCACCCATTAAGTACTTGCGCCGTATTAATTCACATGTGGTAAACTCCATTTCCTTGTATTTGGCTTTGACAATTGTATCTCACAACAACACTTTGCTCCTTCATGGTGCTCCCTCTTGATATATTTTAGGATATGAGTTGCCATTTTCATATGAGGGACTTGAGGAGCTTGTATGAATCAACAAACACTACCAACGACAGAAGATATGCTGGGCCTCGTAATAGTGGGTTATGAGTTTTTACCAACTAGTTGTTTATAACTAGTTTGCTGTTGACAATCAACTAGTCGACAATCAAAAAGTTCACCTTGATCATCTAGTTTGTTGTTGGGAGCCTTGGTGAGTCAACTGGTTTGTTGTTTCTCACAAGATCTAGGACATACTTTGAGATTAATTTACTCTAACTTTAGACCGTGCAACTTCAATACCTAGTGTCCCAAATGAAGAAGTTTTCCTTTAAAAAAATGTTGAAATTGTCAATTCCAAACGTATCACTCCATGTGAAAACAATGTCATCGTCATCAACAATAAGGATGATGCGGTCATCTTTAAGATGTCGAAAAAACGCAGAAAGGTCAGCTTCATTTGACACAGCCCATACGAAATAACAACCTAATGAAACTTGTAGCTTTGAGAAGTCTACAAACTTTATCAGCTTTAATATCCCTCTTGGTTTGATCTTTATGACAGCTATTAGTGCATATAATGTGACCACTCAAAACCATGCAAGGCGTAGTTCAAGACCTGTTGTTTAGTCAACTTCATTTTATATGCGGCTGACAAGCAACACACAGTCTGCCATGTGCTATCATGTTTGTAGTGATCCAGATCATTATCTGGGGGCCTCTACTTGGATGGACCATTAACTAAAATCTACACTAGTTGAGCAATCAAATAATTAGACTTGTGCCGGTTACTGATTGGATGGTTAGGCCATTCAACTGATGTATCTTTAGTTAGTATCCTTTTACAGGATCTGCTGGATGGATGTTCCACGTCACTGCATAAGGTTTCTTTGGTAAATCAATGGACCAATATCTGGAAAAAAAGCTCTTGCGGGATTGAAGGTTTTATTGTCGATGACTTGCCACTTTAAGAGGGTAGATGGGAATAGGTTTATTATTGTTCTTCCCTTATGCTACATTTAAATTAAACAGTTTTGGAGGCATTTTTTTTCAAGAGTAACAGACTTTTCCCAATTCTTCTGTGAGTTAGCATGAAAATTTCTTTCACTACTTTGCTGTCTATCCTCCCTTCAATTACATGCTCACCTATATCTTGTAATAAACTTCATGAAAGTCTTCTGTGGGTTGATACGGAAATTTTCCTTTACTACTGTTGTGTGTTTCTATCCTCTCCCTTCAATACCATGCTCTCCTACATCTTGAACTCTTTATCTTGGCACTCAAAACAAGGTTGGTTTGTTTTGAATTTATGTTGAGATGGAGAGGCAATTGTCAAGGTTGTCTCACAATTGCACAGCCAAAACCCGCTGCTCTAAAGAATTCGTTGTGTTCGATTTGGAGCGATTATCAGTGTAACTTGGGATGAATCAAAATGAAACCGAAAGAAAGCATGAAATACTTCCACTCTGTTGCCTTTTTAGCCCCCCTCTTTAGCTTTTTGGGGAGCCTGTGCTTTACTCTCTGAAGATGATGTTTTCTGTGATCCCTCACCCAATTTCACCCAGCATAGATATAACATATGTCTTTCAATCTTAATGCTTATAGCCAAATTTCAATTCATTTGATGAAAAATCTGATATATGCCACTGATATTAGGGCTAGTTGGGGACTGCATAGTCATTTGATATCTGCCAGCAGCAAATATTGTGTGTTGGGTATGTTACTCCCCTTTGCTTTTCAGCATAATGTTCTTCTCCACTTGTTTTGTGGCAGCCAACATGCAATTCAGTGGGGCCAACAATAGACACTCCAAATTTTCAGAGCTAATCTCCAGAAACTAGGCCTAGACTTCGTGCCGTATTAATGTTTTGAATCCGTTGGTATTAAAACCCATTCCTCTAACAGGGATCTCTAGTCTCAAACTAGGCTCTAAGATGGTCTTCATGTAGTGGAGATATGGTGGCCCAAGAGTAGTTTTCCCTGCATGAGAATGACAAGTATTCTGTCTAGTAATATCTTTCCCCTTCTCTCAGTAAAGTTGTGGGTAACTCATGAACTTTCCTTAACTACACTTTCCACCACTAGTGGGTCTTTCAATCTGTGAAATATACGTGTCACATAAATCAACGCTTCCAAAGGCATCTGATCGCCTGTACAAGGGAAAAGTGGGGCCTACTAAGTTTCTTTTAGTTAGAAATTATATGGTGTAATGCCTTACAACAATAAGGCCTTTGTACGGTGCAGGTACTACGCTTGGTATTTGATCCAGCAGTAGCTTCTCAAAAAGTGACTATTTTTTTTTAGTATTCGGGATCAAGATCACGTAAATGAGGGAAAAGTGAGGCATTCAGTGTATTTTAGGAAGGAGCATTAGCATAAGAGTGACTTTCTTTTTAGCATTTACCATGTTAGGAAAGACGAGATAAAAAGTAAAAAAAAAAGAGTAAGGTAAATGAAAATAAAACTGCTCTAAAGTTGCCATCTACTTCCAATGGATTTCATTATGTGCTTATATAACTAAGTTATCTACTAAGTTAAAATAAAACCGATCTCCACCTACATTAAATTTTGTAAAATACTTGTGTGGGGTATATTTTCGATTTTATTCTCTTAATTGGTGGTTCTAATTTTGTCATTTTCATGCACCTATAATTTCACTCTTAAGAAGTGATTTATGTTTAATCAGTCACATAAAAGGTTTTTGCGTAGTTTATCGGTAACAGGTTATAGGGTTATAAAGGTTTTTGGGTAGTGATTAGGTTCTTACTGATAGATACAGATTAGGTAAAATGATAGTTCAACACATCAGAGGATTAAGTACAACCAAGTGAGAGAATTGATAAGTATACTCCAAAGTATAGTGTTAATGCTGAGTTTTTAAGTGTTTGGCTGATTCATTTTTTCATGGATTTTTTTTAAGTTGAATATTTTCCCTATTTCTTAGGAAAATTGCAACCCCACTGGACCCTATTCTTCACATAAATTACAATATCCCAACCATAGTCTGCAAAACTTTGTTTTAAACGGCGTTTTGCCGTATTGTAGGTTCGCTGTTAATTACTGTTTAAAACTTTTTACGACAGAAAACATTTTAAACGCGTTTTAAGCACCTTTTACACATTATGCTCTATGCTCTTTTTTTATGATAAATTACATTGGCCAAGTGGTGAGGGCAGTGCGGATGGGAGAAGGAGAGAGTTGAGAGGGCACGAATGAGCGAAGGGCGAGAAACGGCTTAAAAACAAGGAAAAAGTCGATCATGTTTGGGGTTGAGTCTTTTGTTTCCTTGTTTTTCAGGCTTTTCTTACCCTCTCATTGCTCAATCCCTCTCAACCTCCTGAGGGAAAAAAAAAAAATTAATTCATTGCTTCGCTGTTCTACTTGTGGCTATGGATGAGAAGCTGCTTCAATTAAAATCAATTAATGAAGGCAGGTGAATATCCCAAGCTCTCATCATAATCTATACGGTTTTTGGTCACAATCAGCTACTGACCAACATATTTATTGGATAAAAGATTTCAATTATCCCCGTCTTTTCTAAGATTGCCACATATAAGTCCGCCCTATTGCCCCTTGGTCCCACCCTCATAGGATGATTCTAGACCTTTAATCAAGCATGATAAATAATATGTCCTTTAATAGCTCACAAGATCAACGGTTCGGATCAAAAAGCACATACCCTATGTATCGATTTCTTTTAAGATAATACGATTCTTGGCCAACCCTGACTGGTGAGGTATGTTCCCAGATGCTTGTGTCCGGAGATTGCCATGCATTGCCTCGGACCACAACCCTTGTCCTGGAATCAAACGAATCTTTGAGGAGACTCCCTTCAGATTTGAAAGGCCTGGTTTAAACAAAGCATTTACAGCCAAAAACACGCATGTGAGCATAGTTGAGGCCTTGAGGGAGGCTGCCCGGTGAGGAATTTGAACGGGGTAAGGAGTGCTATCGCGCGTGGCTGGAAAGGGCTAAAAAGAAATATTGAGTAATTGCAAATTGCTTAGAGTGATCCATTCATAAGATAGTAGGGGCCCACCTCTTGAATTATATCTTTGTAGGGTGAGTCACAAATTTAATGTGGTCCCATGTTCTGAACATTCATTTCTCAAGTGACAAGATATTGATGGCTCATCTCCCAACTTCCCCACCCATTTACTTCCTTCACATCAGTTGGGCCCTTTTTAAAAATTTTCCATTCTCTCTGACTCTCTCAATTCTCTTATGTCTATGTGAAACGTTACATTCAATTAATTAGTGCACAGAGAGCAAAGCAATGCAGATCTAGAAATTCATACAACGTCTTGAATGCTTCTCTTTGAATGGATTTTGGGCAAAAATATTTTTTTTTTATTGTTTTAAACAAACACATGCCTACTTTCCAAGAACAAGGCTCTTGACTTTTCTATTTAAATTCTTATTTCTATTCTTCCAAGTTTCTTAGCTTCTTCCATCCAAAAATGGGCAGAAATCACAAGCAAATGTTGAAAACCATGTGTCCTTTTCTCTTCTTTATTTTGAAGGAACATAGAAAATGAAAGTTTTTGAATACTTTGAAAAAAGGGCTAGATAGATTATTGGATTAAAATAATGATTAAGATGTCTATTAAGATTAGGTAAAATATGAAGGATTGGAAAAATGGAGAACTTTCATGGAATTTTTAAAGTATTAAGTTTCTTAGGATTAAGGAACCTTATATTAGAGGTGAGAAATCCTTCACATGCAAAGATTATTTGTAAGTGAAATTTCCACCTCCATTTTAAGCATTTCCTTTGCCTTTTCATGAAAATGACACTATTTTCAAGAAAAAGACAAGTGGGTGGAAATGCTGTCATTTTTAAGAAAACAAATGAAATTGATAAATCACAAGCCGTATTGATATTTGTCGCCCCCTAAGCTATAAACAGCCGATCAGAAAAGTGTTAGATAAAGTGAGTGTCATTATCAAAACAAGAGTGACATTTTTTTTACCTTTATTTTATTTTTCTCGTTTTTCTTAAACCGGAGTTCATTACTAAGGCCCTGTTTGGATTGCAAGAAAAACATTTCTGATGTAGAGAAAATCAATATGATTATGTTTTACTTAGTGGGATATCAACACAAATTGTTGGTCCCTCTAAATAAAAATTGAAGAGAGTTGGTTCAAGTTCTGTTTTTTCATGTGTAAAAAAAGGAGGAAATTTTAGAAATATTTTCCCTTTCCAGACATTTCTAGAAAAATTCTATCCAAACAAACCCTTAGGCCATGTTTGGCTGACATGAAAATTTTTTTCCATGAAATTTTAGTTTATCAAGTTGTGAGAGAAGGGGAGGAATGGTGTGAGAAGGGGAGAGAGAGTATAAAGTGCATGAGTGAGGTGGGGCTGAGAAATGGCTGAAAAACAAGAAATAGAAAAACTCTAATCAAATATAATCTATTTAGGGAAATCATATCACCACTGCAATGATTTGATATATCCGCTGGAGTTTCTTGTCTTTTTAGTATTTAAAGGGCTATCAAAAGGTTATTACAGTTCCCAAAAAGCTCTCACATGCCTTTTAAATACTAAGAGACAACAAACTTGAGCGGAATTATAAAAAATTGCAGTGCTGATATCATTTCCCTTTATTTATTCCCTACTTTTTAGCCATTTCTTACCCTCTCCTCGGTCATAAGACGATCTCAAGTCTCATCTTCCACCCTCCCTAGCCCTCTCTCACCACTTGATAAACTAATATTCCATAGAAAAAGCTTTCAAGGCTACCAAACATTGCCTTAAATGCCACAACCTATCTTGAAATTAGCTGAAATTCTAGCTTCATACTTCCATAGAAGACCAGCTCAATGAAAGAATAAAATGGTGTAAACTACAAACCACAATACCTCTCTTAAGGCCAACAAAACATTGAGGAACTGACATTTGATATTACAACAGTACAATAAATATTTGCTATGATGCACACTGGAAGATGACATATTTCATATAAAGAATTGTAATTAGAAACTAAGAGGGCTTAATCACCAAAATAAGATCCACCCCTTGATCTTCATCTTCACCGACACTCAGGATTATTCCCGGGCCCACCATAGTAGAAGTAGGTCCCCCACTCATTGTTGTAGGAGTTCTTGATGTTGTAACAATTGGTGTTCTCTGCCAATGTGGAGATGGACTCTACAGAGCTAAGGCTGTTGTCTGAGTCCACGATCTCTAGGTTGCGAAAATAACTTGATTGGCCGAACCCCGCCTCGGCAAAGTGGCCTGAGCCCATCTGGGTCGATGTGTGCTCGCCATTAGACCGCGTGTTAACTACCTCGCCGCCCCATTCTACCATGCTAGCATGGTCTCCTAGGTGTGTGAAAATTTCCGTGGGCCAGTAACCGATAAGTGTGTTGTCCCCAAAGCCCAGCCACCAATTGCCTAGCTTGGGATCCTGAGTAATCTTGAAAATTAGAGCTGAAATAACTTATCACCACTTACTAATCCAACCACACATTCATACACGGTAAAACTACAGTATAACATATAAACTTAAAATATGTCAAAAACAAAAATTTATGTCATAAAATGGCACCGAAAAGTAAAATTATTTTTAAATAGAATTTATCTGTTAAGGTTACATTTTAAATTGAAATTATAAAAATAAAAGAGTTATGAAAATTGAGAAAAAAAGTTAATATTTTTGAGAGGCAACTGATAGACCTTTGCATTACAAATTAATCTTGTCTTTTCTTTTGTTAATAGGTTGTTGGGCACTTTTTTGGGAATTCTAATAAATAGAACAGCTTTTTTGGGAAAAGACAAGGTGAATTCGTCCCATTATCAAAACATGGTAGTGCCAACGATGTTTTCATAATTGCACGGTCCTAGCATTGCACTACAATTTTTGAGTACAATGATAAGTTTTGGGCTCGAGAATGGTTATTTTATTACTTCAAATTTTTTGAAGAGAATTACTTAACCTCATATGGTAATTTTTTTTCAGAAAATACTGAGATTTTTCCTATTTTAAATGGTGGGCAAGTTGGGATTGAATATAATGAAAACAACACACTAGCGGAATTATAATCAGCTATACACAATTCCAAAAAATAATACCATGTTTAGTTGTATTTTACCTTCCAAATGAGTAAGGTAATGTCAAATTGGTTTCCAGAGAAGGAGGAAACTGGAGAGATAGCAGCTCCAATGGCTATCCTGTTATGCGTCTGTACAAATCCGGCACAAAGAAGGTTGTAGCAACCCGTTGCTTCATAAGCATCGCTCTGTAACATAATCACCAACTAATTATTATTATGTGAAACAACCAATATTTACTCCAAAAGCTTAAGCTGTTGGAGATGGCATCAGTTAATCTTTTATACTTTAACATTGTTGTTGTTGTTGTTGTTGTTGTAGGTCATGTTTGGCAACCATAAGGCCACGTTTTGGATACCACAAGATTAAGATTTGGATTTAGTTCATATTTTGAACTGGATCAGATCCTTTAGATTTCCAAATCAGCTACGGCAGTGAAAAAAATTCCGACGAGACATTATTTGGAAATCAATATTTGTGGCAACTTCCTTCACCGTCGCTGCTCCTAGACGTTGCTCCGAAAGCAACCATCCATCTCTCTCTCTCTCTCTCTCTCTCTCTCTCTCCCTCAAAACATGATCATGAAGATGATTGATGTAGTTTGTATCCAAAACTCAAATCCAAATCAAAATACAAATGCATGAGGTATCCAAACGGGCCCTAAAAGTTTTTCCATGGAATGTTGGTTTATCAAGTGGTGGGAGAGAAGGAAGGAGGGTGGGAGACAGAGAATTGAGAGGGCATGAGTTAGGAGAGGAAAGATAAAACTCTATTTTTAATTAATAGAGTTTTTCTTTTCCCAAATTTTCCGCCACTTCGCAGCATCTCTCATGCCCTCGCAATTCTCTCCTTTCCCACTCTCCCTGCCCCTCTCTCAACACTTTGAATGCTAATATTCCACGAAAAAAAATTTCACGGTTGCTGTACGGTGGGATGTATAAAAAATAGAAAACCGCTGGGAAGAGGAAAACCATTTTCCTTAAAAAAAAACAAGGGCTTAGAATGGTTTCAATTTGAATCCAATAATCATTTTTGGACTCACAATCGGTTCTAAAAATCCCAAACAAACAGGCCTTGATTGCTAGTTAGGATTGTATGGTTCTTGTGATTTTTGGGCTTTTCAAGATCCACTAGAAGAAGTACCAGGTGGACAATCTGCATCAACCAAAGGTGGAGTCCAAAGTACTAGTATAATGAGGTCTCACCCTGCTCTAGCATTCCTCTTACTCCAAGCATTCTCTTTGGTTTGGTAGATTGAGATGTGTTTGGCTAATAATCCATGGGTCTGGTGCCGTCTATTAAGTGGGACCAACATGGATTTAGACTTAAGAGCAGGCCAAAAAACAGACTAATTAGATGGGGTTATAGTTTGATCAAAATCATCAGATCGGTGTGATTTTCAGATCATGGCCAATCTCCAATGATGTAGTACATGAGATGGACGGTCCTTGATCATTGTGCCCACCAACCAAGTGTACGGTGGCGATGGAAGCTAGACCTTGCCAAATCACACACTCTTAAACCACTGTACCCTTAACCAAGTTGACCCAAAAAAAAGAGAGCTAGTAGGGAGAAACACATGCAATTTAAGTGAAAATTATATATAGAGATATGAGAGGAATTTCTAGGAAGAGATCTGACCGTCCAATACGTGAATAACCTCGGCCTGCTGTCTCCGTAAAGCTCAGGGCTGACCTGACTACAAAAATCCAAGCTTCAGAAAATATTTTATTCTGCTCAATGCATTTCTTCCCTCTTCCTAAAAACATCTTCGTTTGCACCACTTTTTGTTCGTGTCTTACTGAAAATGAAGCCAGTTTCAGTTAAAGACAAACAAAAGGGGGGCGAAATACTAGGAAAGGGGGTATCATTTCCTTCATTTTTTCACGTCTTTTTTTTAATATATAGTAGTGGAAGAATACCTGCCAACCAGCTTCTATACTGTTGAGATCAGAACCGTCGAATGACCCAGAAAGGATCCAAATCTGAGATAGGCTAAACTCGTTCACCACTTGAATGGAAGGGTCCCACACGTTTATTGTAGCCTTGGCTCCATACACTTCTTGCGATGCTCCTGTGTATGCGATTGCATGCTACACAATTTAAAATAAAATAAAAATTAACAGCAATGTATCAAACAATTCGGTATATCACTATATATACACCAGAATTGAGTGTATAATCTAACATGTCTACTCCCAATAGATGCACATCCCATTGATCCCAGAGATCTTCCTGATTGTTTGATCAATACCTCACTTGTAGAGGGTCCATAGAGGATATTGACAAGGGCCCACAAAAAGTTTCATTAATTAGACGGTTAGGATCATTTCAATAACCTAGATCCATGAGCAGGTGCACAGATTGAAAGGTAGGGTGGGGATGGTGTCTGTATACTGCAACTCTGTGTATTCATTTAAAGTATTGGGTAAAATAATTTTTTTTTTCTTTGGTTAATATTGACTAACATGAACATAAAAAAAATGTCTATACTTGTTTTCATTAGACTTTTTTCTATGGAAGTCTGCTGAGTTTTAAGTCAATCTACTCTAAAATTCTAAATCTCACTTCCCATCAGACCCCACAGATTCTAGGCAAGTATAGAAGATTCCAAAAACCAATTACAACTCAACCGAGCTTTTAAAAAGAAAAGCAAATTCATGGGCTCTTTCCCCCATTTTTAAAAGAAAAAATAGCTAATTCAAGAAGAATAAGAAGAATACCTCATGGCCATTGCCACTGACTACATCTGGTGCTTCACTAGACCTAGCAAGAGGGAGACTACGCTGCTTCTTTCCATAATGATACAAAGATTTGGCTCTCAAAACATCATTCAAAGAGCTTCTCCTCACTGGAATGGTGCCTTTTGGGCAGCCCCCGCTTTGATGCCATGTTTGCCATGCACCTCTTAATCCTTGATCAGTTTTGTTGTAATTTCTTAGCTCCTGAGTTTTACCCAACCGAGGCCTCCTTGGTGGTACTCTCTGATATATAGCACACAAAAAATAAGAGTGTGAATAAGAAAAAAGAGAAGCTTATAAATAAGTACGTAAAAAGTGCTGTAAGAAAAAAGTAGTGAAAACGCTTAAATATATGGTTTTTATATGGAAAAAGTGGTGAAAAGAAGGCAAAACTCAGGTTATTTTACCTGGATCTTATGATGCTTCAACAAAGGGTGATCTAGAGCCGGTTGTCTGTGCCTAGGAACACAATCTATGATATCCCCATCTGGGCTCTGCTCAAATCAATCAAAAGAGCTAATAGCATGAAAAAAACACAACAAAAAGAAACACAAAATGAACTTCTTTGTCTCTTATTTTCTTTCATTCTACCTCTATGGTCTTTACACCAGGCTTGTTGATGTTGTCCAAATGGCTCTGGATTCTGGCTAACCTCAAGCTCCCCACTTGCCTTTGATTCGTGTAATTCAACGCTGTAGATCTATCGAAGAAGATCGCAAGGACAAGAAGAAGAACACTTAGAAGAAAAGGAGACATAGAACAACCTAAAGAACAAGCACCTAACTTTCCTTTCCTTCTCCTTCCCATTTCCATCTCTTTCAGTGCCAAAGAAAAACTAAAGCTGTTAGATCTCCATTACTAGTAAGAAACAACACAAATGATTCAGAGCCCTCTTAATAGTTTAACATACAAGAGGAAAGAAAACGATGGATAAAGGACCCCTCTTTTACTGCACATATGGTGGGTACAAGTTAATTAACATGCGCACCCCTCCACCATTTTCACCACCACCCCACCGAAAGAAAGCTTCTTCAAAGCATTATAAAAACTCGACCTACCCATCTTTCAACTCCTTAATTACACCTTGAATTTGCATCTGCCACCTCACAATTTGCCATAAATACAATTAAATTTGCAGACTTTGGAACGGATACTTGTATTTTTCTATACTGTAATTCATTTATTTCTTGGGTTCGGATGATGGAAAGCTAGGAAAGACGAGCTTTTGATTTTTTTTCTTCTTCTTTATATTGTTGCAGAGGCTTCTATTCTTGTTTTAAATGTCTAACTCCCTTGTTCTGTGCTGTGAAATACTCTTCTCCCCGTATAAATGCAATAAAAAAACAAATTGGAGAATAAAAAATGAGAAAAAAACAATAAATTTTGATAATTTAAATGTAAGTTTCCATTCTCGATTCTCGAATTGGTCTTTACTCATGAAAGAGATATTAACAATTAGTGGCAACCAACACCTGAAACTCAGAAGTTGACCAGAGATGAAGGCAAATGACCAAAATGCCCTCAAATAATTTAAAGTAGCGTGGGTAAATGAAGCAGCAATAAAACGCGTCCGATTGTCTGTCTTTGTTAATCATGGAAAAGGAAGTTGGTATTTATGATTCACAACCCCTTCTTTTGGTAATACCACGCCTTCTCTTAATTTTCAGTTTTCAGTTTTATGATTATTTGTTACAATTCCCAATGAAATGTTATAAATTCATCAATAAGGAGAGGGGTGTATGGTGGTAAAAGGAGGGAGTTGAAATATGTATTATCATTGATTGCAACCAATCAGAGTAGGTGGTCTGAATTGAAGACTATTGAACTGACTCTCTCATTACCGGGATTTTCTAAGGACCATTGCTTAAGGTATTTCTCGGGCGGGCTGTTGCATGAGAGAGCAGACACATTGGCTCACTTTTCCACAGATTTTGTCATATTCATGAGGTGGCTGCTCTCGCATGCAACAAGCCGCTCGTGAAATGCCTTCAGCGATGGTCGCTAGCAAATCCCCTATCTATCATATCATTTCAAACTCATTCAAATTGTCATTTGAAAGGAGGAAAAAAATTACGGCTGCAACTCGAGCCGGGTTTTGCCCGACCCGAAAATAGCCTGGGTTGGGTTCAGGTTTCCTGAGTTTCGGGTCGAGCTGGGTTGAGCATTCAAAAGCCCGCATGAATCTCTGGTCGAGCCGGGTTTGAAGGGGCCCGACCCGGCCCGACCCGACCCGAGTTACATAAGTTATAGTATGTACATTTTTTGCTATTGTTAGTTAAAAGTTAAAAGTGAAAACCCACGCACCCACTGTTATTGTATGTGAGTGTAATTTCTGCTTCTATGAGTTGAGTTGATTCAAGTGTTTGATTCAGCATTGTTTGATTGTAATTACAACATTCTTTGATTACAGCATTGTTTGATTCAAGTGTAATTTCTACTTCTATGAGTTGAGTTGCCTTGCCAAACAAGAATTTTCCTTAAAAAATTGCGTCAAAGTGAAAAAACCCGACCCGAGATTTATCATGGGTAGGGCCGGGTTTGGGAATCGTGGGTTTTCCAAAAAAAAATCCAACCCGACCCGCCCGACCCGAGTTGTAGCCCTAGAAAAAATGTAGTAATATCTTCTGTTGAGGAATGCTAAAGTGAAGAGCGCCCTTGCCAAAAAAAACACATCAGCTACAAGGGTGCCCCATTGGACCAACTCACCAAAGTACATTTACTACTGGAAGTGATATATTTGCCATTACTTACTTGGGAGAGCATTCTCTAATTTATTTATTACTACTCTTTTACACTTAGAGGGGATGTCCAGGTAAAAACGGTGGGCAAATATATATTTCCTTTTCTTCTTCTTCTTCTGTTTTGTGTGGAGGGGAGCTAGGGTTAGATCATCCCCTGTATAGAATAAATGAGATTACAATCTTGCACTTTGTGAAGATGGTCCAATATATTGTAGCTGGTTTTTGAAAGTGTGTCCTTCAGTTTAGCATGCCTGGCTTTAGTTTGATCTATATCTCTTAATTTCATCCTTCTTTCTAGTATTATTTTCTTCACTAAATTGGTACCCTGCTTGAATAGTAAATCATACCTGATGTGCCAGCTTAAGCTGTGAGCTAATGTTCTTTACGATGTGAGCAAGGATAACAAGCCTATACTCAACTCAACTAAGCCTTTGTGCCAAACTAGTTGAGGTCGACTAATGAATCCTTTAGAAAATTTTCATGAAGATAACAAGCCTATCCAAACATAAAATAAAACTCGGCGTTTCATCCATACAGAGAACAACCCAATGGAATGGGTATACTATATAAGCAGGCTGCCTAATATATCCCCAGGGTTTATTCAAGATAAAATTATCCATGTAGATATTCAATCCTAGGAATAGCTGATCCAAGAATTTCTATCCGGGTCATCAAGTACATATGTCAAGGGTGCATTGGATCAAGCTGATCCAAAAATGTTATTGGCAGCCCTCCTCTTTTTCTTTTCTTTTTTTTGTTTTAAAACACTTAAAAACGTGTCGGGTGCGTCGGGGTGCGCACCCCAAGCGCACCCGACACACACCTGACCGTCAAAATTTTTTTTAAAAAAAGGGTTTTTGAATCGGGTGCGCACCCGACACGCACCCGGGACGCACCCGAGCGCACCCCTGTCGGATATGCACCTGATATGGGTACGCGGGCCATTTTGAAGCACCCGTGCTTCATAGGCTACAACTACTCCAAAAAGAACATTAGCTTAATAAAGTGATAGATGAGTGCCATTATCAAAACAAGGAATGGGGCTTTGTGTCCCATTATCTGTTTTCGACTCACAATCGGTTCTCAAAATCCAAAACAACAGGGCTAAAAACGATTCTACCAAAAAATAAACATTTGAGGTTATAATATCAAGAACACGTCAATAAAACGCGTTCCTTTGCTAAGGGTAATTTCGTCAACATGATAATTCGTCTACTGTCAAGGATTAGCTTAAAAGGCAAGGGGAGTTTGGCGTGAATCGCGACGTCTCTTGAACCGAAAAGTCACTCATACGCACGAGTTTACGAAAGTACCCTTAAAGATGATGAAAATATCATCCTAACGAAGAAAGGGCGTTATTGTCATAAGAGAGACTGCGGATTCTTAAAGTCAGGGAAAAGGAGGGTGTGATTAGAGTTTAAGCGTCCCCTTCTCCTGTTGTCACCTCGTTGGTCATGGGGTGTTGTTCTTGTTAAGAACTTGACGACTAAGGGAAGTTTAGGTCGTGTTTGCCAACCATGAAAAATTATTCCATGGAATACTCATGGGCCAATTGTATGAGAAAAGTGGGAAAGGAGGGAGAGGGATAAAAATCAGCCTACTGAAATAAAATTACCTATTTAAAGTTGGGTTTTTGATTTTTAGGAGATTTTACTAGGTTTTTTTTTGTTTTTGTGCTCCCATAACTCCCCCTCTTAGGTCTCTCCTGTCCCACCCATCGCTCACAAGTCACAACTACCCTCACAAATGTTTCATGGAATATTTTTCATGATCGCTAAACATGGCCTTAGGGTATTCATTGACTGTGAATTTGAAATCTACTCTTACAACGTTTTAAATATCTAATATATTTAACCCAATTAATTTATTTTTGCTTTATTTTGGAGATAATTAATGGCCACACATGGGCATGCCATGATTAGAGGTGCAACTCAGGTCGGGTTGGGTCGGGTTGAGGCCAACCCAACCCAACCTCCAACCCCCAACCCAACCCGACTTTCAACCCGGGATGGCTAACCCAACGCAATCCAATTTGATCTTTCCCTAACCCGAACCCAACCCGAATTCCCAAGTTGGGTCGGGTTTAGACATTTCAGATGAGATATTTAGTAAGGGAAATGGCACCGAAGTTCAAAACAAAAGGAAAAAAAACAGTAAAACACTACTAGAACACATGCTCATATTAAATAACTGCAAATGATGCGAGGAAAACATGACAATTACAAGGATATGCAGGTGTTTAGTCCAGAAACAAGAAGGTTGAGATCATCCAATCAATCGAGTTTTGCATGCTTCAATCTTGCGGTTGAGATCTCTTCTAGGTTAGGGATTTTACTTTAGTGACTTTAGCCCTTTACGTTTTATTTTTGATAAGTGTCTATTATTATATTTACAAATGATGGAAAGAAACAATAAAATGTCACAAGCTACAAAGTACAAAAAGTAAAAAACGTGTATTACTCTTTGTCGGGTTACGGGTTGGGTCGGGTTGCTTGATACCCAACCCGAATTTTGGTCGGGTTGCCAAATCCCAACCCAGACCCGAACCCAACTCGAATTTGGTCAACCCAACCCGCCCAAAAATCGGGTTCAACCCGACCCAAGTTGCACCCATAGCCATGATAATCTCTCTCTCTCTCTCTCTCTCTCTCTCTCTCTCTCAAGGTCCTGTTCGTTTCAAATTGTGACAACCAATGGTGGGGGCCCCAACCGATAAAATCAATAATCGGTTAGGGCCCTCACCATCTGTTGTCACAACCTGAAACGAACAGGGCATAGATTATAAGTGATTCCATAATCTATTTTATAAGAATTTTATAAGTTGCTGGATACAGGTGTAAGCTCTCTCTCTCTATCTCTCTCTCTAGATTATAAGTGATTCTAAAAACTATATTATAAGAATTTTATAAGTTGCTGGACATAGATGTAAGCTTTCTCCCTCTCTCTCTCCCTCGAGATCATAAGTGATTCCACAAGCTATTTTATAAGAATTTTGTAAGTTGCTGGACATAGAAGTAATCTCTCTCTCTCTCTCCAAGTGATTCCATATGCTATCATTAGTGATATCTGACATTGACATTATCATACCTTAATTTACATGTCTATTTGACTGATCTAACTAGGCCTTTAATAATCAGTTCAAGAATTCAAAACTTTCTTAAATCAAATCAATATGTAGGCTTAAGATTCTTAAGGATCCTTAAATCTTTCTTAACCAAGGATGATTATACAAACCCCCAGGATTCTTAAATCTTAATTACACGAGGAAGTCTACATATTGATTAATTTGATTTAAGAAAGGTTTAAATTCTTGAGCTGATTATTAAAAGCCCAGTTACATAAGTCAACAAGACATCGTAAGTGATGATCGATAATGTCAATGTCAGACACCGCTAATTAATTTCCCTTGTAGGCTATTCCCCCCCCCCCCCCCCCCTTGACGGCTGGCTAACGTTAAACGTTAGACGTATGTTTTAGATTTTGAGAAATCAATTTTGAGTCCAAAACTGATTCTTGGGCACACATTTTGACTGAATACATTATCATGCAAAACTCACTCTTCGTCGCACCAAAATCTTTCATTTAATTCAAATTACATATTAAGTTGTCTTCAAATTGATTTCTTACATGTTGATCGTGGCAATCAATATGTCATCAACATACAATAGAAAATGCTTTTCTAAAGTATACACAATCACCATACTTGCTTCTTAATGTCTCATGTATCGTTGCTTTATATCATAAATGTATCAAAAAATTGTACTATTGTCATGGACCTCATGGTAACCATATTAACCTGTGTAATGACTTTTAAGCTTGCAAACACCTCTTTTCTTACATTAGACAATGAATTCTTTTGGATATTTGATGCATGCAAGTTTGCTACCCTAATCCCTCATATGTGGAAGTCGGAGCAAATCCAACTCTAAGTTAAAAGTCAACAAGAGCAAAGAGAAACACACAAATACGAGTATCTCTAATAGCAAGAGAAGACACTTTCGAAGTTTGTAAACAGTATATTTAACTTCTGTTAAAGAATCCAATTTAATAGGTTAGAGCCTTGGCACAATGAGTTACGGAAGCAGCCTCTCTGCAAAGAATGGGTAAAGCTGCGTACATCTAGCTCTCCCAAGACCCTGCAATGGCGGGAGCCTTGTGCACTGGGCCGGCCTTTCTTTCTTTCCTTTTTTAAAGAATCCAATTTAGAAGTATATTTAATTTTCCCTACTTTACATTCATCACATTCACCATTGTCATTGACGTAAACTAAACTCCCCTCTCACTTGAACAACATTTGTGGAACTACTCCCTATAGGGTGTCATATGGAAAGATGCACCAGAGTCAAGAATCTAATGATTCAACATAAGAATCCAATGATTCAACATACTCCATCCTTTTTTCTAATAGGCAATGCATCACAATCTTCAAAAGATTTAGTACTATTACCTTCTATTGAATTTACTTGGAAAATGGTAGAATCCAATTTAGGCCTTTGATTAATCTAAAATTATTCTTTACATAGCTTGACTTATAGCAATCATAACACTAGTTTTTCTCACTCTCGACTTAGATATACTCTTTGCCTTTCTCATTAAATTCCCTCACAAAAGAAAAGTTTTTCTGCTAGTAATGGGATTCAATACTTACAAAATCATATTATATCTCAAGTACAATAAAATCTAAGGAGATTCTAATGGATCAAGCACATTGTTGATTAATGGATCAAACGGTGTGTCTTCACTACTTGACATGATCTTGATGGATCAAGCGCCGAAGGTTATCCAATAAAGTGGGGGTGAACGAAATTGGGCTGGACTTTTGGCTGTTAAGAAAAAACCCTTGCCACCATCTTTATGAAAAGTATATCATAAAGATGTCTTTAAGCAATTGTTGATTTTTGCGCGCCTCAATCTTGTGAATGAGATCTCTATTCGATCTCAAAGCTTGATCCGCTGGGTTGTCATTTGATGACCATCAGATCAATGGTCCCAATCCACATATGCATTTATGAAAGTGGTATATTCGGCTCCTTTTCTTCCCCAGGTCAACCCTCTAGTGCACCTATGACTCCTCTTTTTACACTGCACCTATGACTCCTCTTTTTACACTACAGGGAGGTGACCCCGAGGAAGAAGAGGGAGCAAATATCTCATTTCCATTGAGTTGGGAGAGGGGCATAGGGTGCGTGGGAGGAAAGACTTGAGAGGGCACGTATATGTAGAGAGTGAGAAGTGGCTAATAAGCAAGGAAAAATTCAATCATTTTTTGTTTCTTTGTTTTTAAGACCTTTTTTTACCCTCTCCTCACTCAGTCCCTCTAGTGTCTACCCCTTTCCCATCCTCTCTCACCATTTTGGGAATTGTAGCCAAACATGCCCTAAATGATCTGTCTTTTATACATACATATTATGGGGTAAATGATGTAATTACAAAGTAGTTATTATAGGATTATACATTTTAAATTAAATTATTGGGTGTTAGTTACTTATTTCGTGGCATGTAAGTGGGTAAATGATGATTTGTATTTAAAGAGTTGTCTCTCAATGAAAATGGAGAGAATTTGCAACCAAAATATAAACTTATGTTTCATAAGAGTTAACTTATGTTTAAGAAGAGTTGAGGTTCCACTCAAATTGAATTGTTAGGAGGTCCACTGGCCTCGCAACCCCTTCCCCCTTCTTTTTGTCTTTTCTTTGTTAATTAATGTAAGCTCTCTCTCTCTCTCTCTCTCTCTAGATTATAAGGGGCCTTCTGGATACGTTGATTTTAGAATCCAAGTTTTAGTTTGAAAATGGTGTAAAATTTTGGATTTTACAATCCATTATCCTAGATTTTAAGGTTATAGAAATCTCTCCCCCATCTTGACATTTTTAAAACCTGGAAACAGAGGACAATCTCCTACTCTCTCGTTGACGGAGAAAAGAGCAAGAAATCAGAAAACAACGGATGGTCTCCTCTCTCTTGTCTCCTAAAACTTCACCCAAACCAGTGTGTTAGAAACTCTTTCTTTGATCGTCAGCATCTTTGATTTTCATATTTTGCTGATGAATTCTAGCATATATGTCAGTTAATCAAGAACAAAAATTAGGTATAATAAATTTTGAATCAAAACCATAAAAAATTCATAAAATTTCTAACATATGAATCATATAATTTCTTTAATATATAAGCATGTTATTCTTTTAAGTTTAATTGTTATATTTTTATGAGAAGCAGTTAAAATTGATTGATTTATCATCAATGAGAACGCTGATAATTGTTTCCATATGAATCTTTGCTGCATTTTATTTTATTTCCCATAACAAAATTTATTTGGGTTCTGAAATGTTTGTGTTTTCTATTACCAAGGTTAAAATGGCAGGGAAGTCTAACAAATAAAGAAACAAAGGAAAAGTGTTGAATGGTACAAATTCTTCTGGACATGTCAATTCATGTGAATCAAACCCTGTTGATTCTTCTTTACCCTTGGAAGATAGTGGTGGCGCTGTTACGAGGCGTAGATGCATATTCGAAATTCGATTACCGTCTGCAGCATCCGAATCCGTTTAAAGCGGATATTATCTGAATCCGTTTCAAGTGGATATTATCCGAATCCGTCTAGGAGGTATCCGGCTCTTAGAGGATGCGAATCTGGTTAAAGGTACATCCGATCCGTTTAACATCCGAATCCGAAGGTACATCCGTTTATTCCGAATATCCGCATCCGTGTCAGTATATCCGAATTCGTGTCCGTATCCGGATATCCGGATCCATATAAGTAGGGTACATGTAGTTGAAGATCCAAACCGTTAATCTTGGCCATTGAGGGTTTCACACTTTCACCCAAATGAATGGCTTAGATCATTTCCCTCATTTAGGATTGTATGAAAGTTAAAACCCTCATTTCCCTCATCCGTATATCCAAACCGTTATATGGTGTAAGCCATTATAGTCCCGTATTTTTCAAAAAGTACTGTACGGACCACATCATAAGATGATCCAAACCGTCCATGCGATGGAACACAACATAAATAGATTGTTACCCAAAAATCATTTCCATAGGATGATCATAGCCCTTCAATCTATAGAGGTTTCCATAATATGCATTCATGTATAGATTAGAGGGTTGGGATCATGCTATGGAAATGATTTTTTGGGCAAAACCTATATACTTCGTGGCCCCTCACATGGACGGTTTGGAATTTTGGATCATCGGCCTGTACGGTACTTTTTGAAAAAAATAAGGGACTATAACACCATATAATTTCTTAAAATCCTATTGTTTATTGTGGAGTGTGGACAGCCCCATTTACATAGTGTAAAATACAAAAGAGGAGTCGTAGATACACACTGAATGGGGGGCTGCATGAAGTAAAAGTGGGGGGTAATTGGGTAAATATCACTACCCTATATAATATACACTAGTGGGACAACCCGTGCGATGCACGGGGTGAAAGTAATTCCTCATCCAAAAGAAATTGATTAAAAAATTAAAGTTGACTGAAGAAAAGAATTGCATGTGATACCAGAGAAATTATATGTAGGCCGACCGTCAAAATCATAAGGGCAGAGTGTCAAAACTTTGCCCCTTGATTTTTTATCTAAGTGGGAAGTCAAAAAAGGGGGTTTGACCAGATAAAAATCAAAGGGCAGAGTTTTGACACTCTGCCCTTGTGATTTTCACGGTCGGCCACCATATAAATTCTCGTGATACCAAACGGTGAAAATCTTAAGTCGTTAGCAGGCTTAGGCTTGGTGACTCGTGCCAAAGTCCTATAAAGCAACAACAACAACAATTAGGAATGGAAGAAAAGTAGAGGAAGTGAGAACCCATTACTGAAAGAAAGACTGTTGAAAATGAAAAACTTCAGGGTCGAACAAAGAGAGAATAAATATTAGAAAGGAGATATAAGTAAGAGGTAGTTCAAGAAATTAGAGCTCACCTTCTTTAGCCACACATTTTAGCAGCTCTAATATACTGTGATTCAAAAATGATTATGGATTTAATTATTTGAAACCCATTTCATCACCATAGTAGCTTTAAAATCAATAACAAACGTGAGGCATCTTTCAAACAACAAAGAAAGCCACATTGTCAATCCAAGCCATAAATAATTACATCGTAAGAAAAATTGAGAAAGAGTCAAGTCATTACACTTGCTTAGGAGCATAAACTGCTTGGCATGTAAAGAATAAGATCCGTCTTTATAAGCTTCTTCTGCCAGTAATAGTTTCCAAAATGTGCCAAAAAACAGAATTAATTGAGAATGTTGCAAATAAAAGCATGCAAATGATTAATCAAAGAGAATGAAAATATGTGTGGGTTCATAAAATAAGAGGTAGCTCAAGAAATTAGAGCTCACATTGAGCACCACATTTTTTGCGACTATGTTAACTGACCAACTTCTCCAAAAGCTTAAGCTGTTGGAGAAAGGCGTTGTAGATCTTGGCTCAGATACCATGTTAATTAACCAACTTCTCCAAAAGCTTAAGCTGTTGGAAAACAGCGTTGTTTATCTTTTATACTTGAACAGACTCTAAAATCAACAACAACAACGAGGCATTTCTTTAAAAAAAAAAAAAAACATGGGACAGTATTTTCAGCAACATAGCAGTAAAAGAAGATGCCTTGATTAATTGATATTTTCTATTCAATTTCAATTATAAATAATTGGGTCATATAAGAACAGTTGAGAGAGTCATTATGCTTGTCTGGAAGCATCAAATGATTGGCATGTAAAGACTAAGATCCCTTAGGCCCTGTTTGGATTGCAAAAATTTTGTGGAAAAGTTTGAAAAGGAGAAATATTTCTAAAATTTCCTACTTTTTACGCGCAATAAAAGATGAATTAAACAAGTTTTATTTAATTTCTAATGAGTTGGACTTTCAATTTATGATAATATCACTCTAAATTAACCATAATCATATCATTTTCCTAAGAAAAAAATTGTCATAAATGTTTTTCTTGCAATCCAAACATGGCCTTAGTATACGCAAAAAAAAAGAATTAATTGAGAATAATGCAAAAAATTAAGTAAACGCTTCTTCCGCCGATACTAGTTTCTAAAATCTAAAAAAAAACAATTAATTAAAAATACTGCAAAAATTAAGTATACGCTTCTTCGGCAGATAAAATCTGATTAGAGAAAATGAAGCAGGCTAGTCTCCATGACAAAAAATCTGCAGTTGGGTATCGAAATAAATCCTTATACTATATATAAAGCGTGAATCAAGGGTTAAAGTCATCCTCACTTTTTCCTTATTTTCGTTCATGTCCCACAGCCCAGCACGATACCTTTTGCATTGACATTTCTGATTTTCTTTAGGGATATTCTCGGCATTCATGTTGGGCAATAAATACCCTCGCACAAGCATCCAAAATGCCACCTCAAACTCAATCCTTAACTTTTTCTTTTACCATTAACCCCTTTGCTAATATCTGACATCTATCTCTATGAGAAATTATTTTAGGGTAAAATCGTAATCTACATACAAAAAGTACCGAAACAAGGTACCTGTCTATGACAATTACAAGCAAAAAACTACCAAGAAGAGGTAAAGACATGACAATGACGAAAGAACTACTTTTTATTATTCATGCATGACACTTGCAAAATATTGACGGATTCCGGGCACCTGAAGAGGAACAACAATTATGGAAACCTCTATCGATTGGAGGGCTAGGATCAGCCTGTATCGTTGGAGGGCTAGAATCAACCTATGGAAATGATTTTATGGGCACAACCGATTGATATTGTGTTCCATCACATGGACGGTTTGGATCAACCTATAACCCTCTATAGATCGGAGGGTTCCGATCAACCTATGAAAATTATTTTTGGGGCACAACCTATGTAGGCAGTGGCCCATCTAATGGACGGTTTGGATCATCCTATGGTACGGGCCATACCGTACATTTGTCTCCGCCATGCTCAATTTTGCAGGGGTATATTTGTCATCCCGGTCACTTACTTTGCCCCTGGAGAACATCCAAAAGTTATCGCTTTTGTTCCCAACTTTTGCTTAAATTCTTTCTACATCCCATTGTATTTTAGGAAAAGTTTCCTGTGTATCCAATTTCTGATGGCTACTTTTGTCAATTCCAATGCCAAGGACCCTTACATGTCCATCCAAAGACTCCAAACGAAACCCTGTTATCTGCCCGTTTGGCATTCGCTGGATTCCCTTCCTGAAAACTCCATTGCTCTCAACCGCCTCCTTCTCACTGCCTCTCCTCTCAAAGTCTCCTCACATGCTTTTGTTTTTGCTTCTCTTCTATGTCCTGCTCTGGGTATCATTTTCTCTTTGAACATAAATATATTTTATTTTTATTTTTCATTCATTGATGAAGGAGACTGGTAAGAACTATATATGAATTCCGAACCGGGCTATTCTCCCTCCGACAAACGAACCAAAGATGAGTTTTCTTGCTTCTTTTTGTTTTCCATTTTTTCCTTTAAATTGATGGATTTTAATTAGGGATCATGAGTTTTATTTTGGTTTTTAAGATGACCAAATTTTAGAGGATTTCTTCAAACAGGGATTATTAATTCTTTTTTTTGTAGGAGGATTTTGATTGTGCGTTTTTCTCTTCTAAAAGAGGATTTTGATTTTTCGGTTCTTTTTGGCTTTTTTCTATCACAAATTTTGGTTCTGGATGTTCTTTTCTTCAGTTTCCCCAAATAAGGCATTTTATTTAAATAGATCTCTGGAGTCTTTCATCAATTTCTTCGCTATGCCCTGCCAGTTGTTACTAAGCAAAACCTAAAAAAGCATACTGCAACCCTTCATCTCCTTCCCAAACCCATTTCAAGGTCATGTGAGTTAGTGTTTTATGAAATCCCTCATCGGATTCCTGTCAGTGTTTTATGAAATCCCTCATTGAAATGTAAACACTTGGACAACGATGATTTCAGGTTATACACCGAATCCATAGGTTGATTTTTCACGAAAGCTCATTGTTGAGGCTTTTGGATTATTGGAGATTTTTTGGAAATGAAAAATATTTATAAAAGTTATGACTTCTTTGTATGCACAGAAAAGAAAACTCGAACCGATCCTAATTTTTAATTAGAAAGAGTTTCAATGTATGATGATTTCTTCTAGATCAACTATAATCATATCATTTTCCTAAAAATTGTGGGAAGAAAAAAGTTCTCAAAAAAAAAAATCATGTCGACAATGTCTTTCTTGTAATCCAAACAGGGCCAAAATTCTCTAAGATTGACCAATTGCTGAACATTATGCATGTGTACTGATATGCTTGGCCGAACCGATCATATCCGTGAGACAATGGATTTAATGCTATGTTTTCTTCTCTTATGAAATTCAATATTAATACGTCTCACATCAAAATTAGTTGAAAGTTTCGATATGGAAACTAAGTGTTTGAACAAAATTTATCATTTTATAGAGTGCTTAAATGATATGTTTATCCTTTTTCTTTGATTATACCTTATGCTTACGTAGTAGCATCTAGGAATTAACTTACTGGAAACAATTTTCAATAAGCAAAGGGCGTGTTCGCAGCCATAATTTAAATGGTTTCTGCCCATTTTGTAGGTGCTCGAATGCAACGCAATAAAATCCAAAAAAGATAGTTTTGCAATTTGCAAACTAGACCCGCCAAGCCCATTTCTCCGAACTCTATGTTTAACATGTATAGGATGACATTCAAGCCATTTTTTTCCAAAAAAGGAAGAGCATCTAAGGCATGACTAGGAGTCGCTTACTTACTTCGATTATCATAGATCCATTTCTACCCGATTCTATAGGAGAGGATGAAAAGTGTTGCCCTACACACCCAAAATCTTTTTTGCAAAGGTGATTCTTCAAAAAATGGGTGGGGAAAAGACCCCAATACCCTTCTGACATGATGACAGTAATGTCAATCACTATCTTAAAGTTAGATTAATGCATTTGATCTTAGCTGTCATTGTTTTCGTTCGTTTTAATATTTATTTGAACCTAAAAAAGTGTTGGGTTCGTTTTAATCTTTGTCATCTACAATAAGCAGATACTGTTAAATCCTTGACAAATGAAAGTATTTTTATGTACTTAAGATTCCGGCGGCGTACTCAGAATTCGGCTTACTCAATATGTTTGGAACACATATTTGAACCTAATAAATCTGACAATGTACTTGATATTTCGGCGTCGTTCTCGATATTCCATCGGCTTACTCGATACGTTTGGAACACATGTTTGAACCCGGAATATCCGACAGCGTACTTGATATTCCGACGGCGTACTCGATATTCCGGCAGTGTTCTCGATATTCCAGCGGCGTACTCAATACATTTGGAACACATGTTTGAACTCAGAAAATTTGACAGTGTACTTGATATTCCGACGGCGTACTCTAAAATCCGGTGGCGTTCTCAGCCAAAAGAGACGTGAGAAATAATGAAATATTCAATAACGTAGCCGTTCTGAGCCAAAAGAAATGTGAGAAATAATAAAATATTCAATAACGTCGTCGTTGCATAAACTTGTATTTTTTGTGACTAATTACTCTGTCTATTTCTTCTACATGAGCAGCTATTTTTGTTCTTAAATTATTTCATCACCTAAACTTAACTTACATTGTACTCTTTCTTATTTTTTGAATGCACATATTTTAGATGTAGGCTTTAATAGCACTACCTTATGTTTGTTTTGTTTGTTCTCACAATAAGCTTTATTTCACTTATCCGGAAAAGATCAAAGAGGAATGCTAGCGTCAAGCAGAAGCTTCTCCCAAAGGCGTTTTAAGTGCAGTTTTCTCGATGAGTTTATTTCATCAATAATATTGCAGAAATCAGAAGCTTTGACGACAGACAAAGATGCTTCATGAGTAGAAAAAACTCACAATAATAGAAATGGGTGATTCTCAGACCAATTTCAAACCAACATAAAGATTCTATAATAAATCTTCAATTCTCCTTGAAAAAATGGAATCCTATTAGGGCCCGTTTGGATGCCGAGAAGATTTTGATTTGGATTTCTCACATTTACAGCCCTTTTTGCATTGTAATTTGAATTTCTCACATTTCTAATTCAGCATCTGATAGTGAAAAAAATCAGATTTCTTTGCAGTGGAAATATATTGTTTTTTAAAAAACACATTGTCCAATAAAATTCAGTGGGTTGTCTTAATCAACTCTTTTTTCGCTGAACACCTCAAGCAGTGAATATATTGTTTTTTAAAAAACACATTGTCCAATAAAATTCTGACTATTTTGAAGCGGCTCACAACTAATTGATGTACCATTCCTCAAACTTGATATATTTATACGAATATGAAATCACCGCTGCAATCTTTTGATATTCCGCGAAAGCTTCTTGTCTTTTAGTATTTACTATTTAAATGGCTGTCAAAAGGTTACTACCGTTCCCAAAAAGCTCTAACAAGCCCTTTAAATACTAAATGACAATCTAAATGGCTCCCACGTGCAACGGCTTGCACATGTATTTTTACTTGTAGAGGAAAAAGAAAAGATGATGTTCATGGAAACAGCCGAGCAGCCGAGCATAGGCATGTATCTCTTAATTTTTCGACAAAGAGAGAATCCCAGTATCATCGTCCAACGTACACCCCCAAAATTTAATATCGTTGCTTTTCCGAATGCTGACGTGGCTGCCATACAAAGAGGTGTATGATAACGTTTTGAAGGTTTTGTGCCACGTATGATGTGGAAGCTGACTTGGCAAAAAGAAGGACGGTCTACATCAGCAAAAACGGTTAGAAGCCCATATCTTTAATATATAATATATAATATAATAGATAATAGATAGATATCCAAATGAAATGAAACCTGAAACCCTAAAATCGATTCATCTAATGGCTCTCCACACGAACCCTAATCAGCGGCGCCTCTCTCCAACCGACCGCACCAAACCGGCAAACCCTAATCGGTGGTCTTCCCCAATCCATATCACCGACGTTTCTCGCCTCTCGCTCGGTACTCTCTCCTTCTCTCTCTCTCTCTCTAACATGTTTTTCTTCTTCTTCCATTTTTTTTATTTTTCAGAATAGGGTGGTTTAGGGTTTTCATAAAAAAGAGAGACTAGAGGTGTCAATGGACCGACAATCTGATGTATTCAAAGGATCTTAATGTTAATGGATGTATTAGAGAATAAAATCCGATTTGGGGTTTTGGGTTTTAATTTTATCACTATTTAACTTTTGATTCTACAGATTTGGATTTTAGGGTTATCGTCTTTTGATTTTACCCATTTTACATATTTGAGGTTTAGGGTTTTCGGTTTTGATTTTTTAAATATTTTTGTGTTTTGGGCTTTGATTTTACTGAGCTAAGCCTTTTATTAAGGCTTTGATGTTACTAATTTACAGATTACGGTTTTGAGTTAGGGCTTTTTTATTTACCAAATTCGAATTCGGATATGAATTATTCAAATTCGGATGTAAAATTTTCGAATTCGGATATGAATTCGGACATTCGGTAATTGGTCGTTTAGATTAGATTTTACTAGTATATAGATCCATGTGCGTGTGTAGTTCCTAAGGGATACAATTTTGTCCTAATCAACCGACTTCATCCAGAAAAATTTCTTTTTTTAGGACATGAAGTTGATAGCGAATCTCGAATCAACTTGTTGGTTTCATGGTATATCTCAGTACAGAGGATGATGCTAGACATACGGGAAGCTGTAACGATCCATTGAACAGAGAAATTGAAGGATTCAAACTGAACCTGAATGTCCAATAGATGAAGCTCACCATTATACTCGTGGCATGAGACTCATGTGTGACAATGTGGCTCTCTGTTCTGCTGACAGTGTTAATGGATCTCATGCTTGATATTTGATGTAAATAGTGTCTCTGGCAATTGGCTATGATTCAGAATGGGTTATGCCCTTTTTTTCTTTTCAACTGTTAA
The DNA here is from genome assembly GCF_043159265.1 of Tasmannia lanceolata. Taxonomy (NCBI): domain Eukaryota; kingdom Viridiplantae; phylum Streptophyta; class Magnoliopsida; order Canellales; family Winteraceae; genus Tasmannia; species Tasmannia lanceolata. The sequence goes on along the minus strand of NW_027518714.1, from coordinate 12,430,894 downwards.
TTTCGACTTATAAGCTGTTCTGGTTAATAGCATCAGCTTATATATCTCATATGCATTTATATATACTCGAGCTATATGCCAAGTCGGTTTATTACCAGGATGGACCAAAAACAGTAAGTTGATATGTTTGAGTTCTTCACCGGTCATAGTGCTTTACTTCCAATGCCCTATCTTGGGCTGTTCTGTTTCTTTTAGGCTTTGTTCGTTTATGATTATGACAACTGATTGTGAGCCCAAAACCAATTATTGTACTGAAAATTATATTTAGCTTTAGGGCAGCCCAGTGCACGAGGCTCCCGCGATTGCGGGGTCTGGGGAGGGCAAGATGTACGCAGCCTTACCCCTGCTTTGCAGAGAGGCTGTTTCCGTGACTCTAACCTGTGACCACCAGGTCACAATGGAGCAAACCTTACCGTTGCACCAAGGCCCGCCCTCGCAAAACTAATTATTGGACTCAGAGCTAAATATATATAAAATTATATTTCGCTTTGAGTAAAATAATTGGTTTTGGGCTCACAATCGGTTGGCATAATCTTAAACGAACATGGCATTAGTTGCTTGCAGATGCTTTTTTGTTATAGAAGGGCTCATCTGTGTTTGTTATCCAAATGGAAGTTCACTCCTTCCCATTTGGCAAACTATGGGACCATACAAATACATGGGACACTCGGTATCATTTTTTGTAGGTTCCCTTGCTCCCACCCGGGCATGGATCCAGGAATTTACACTGGAGTGTGGGGGGGGGGGGGGTGTGGCAAGAGGGGCAACACACTATATGTCCCTGTGCCCTTGCTCCCACCAATGTATGGAGGTGAACGACACTCTGAGAGAACAAGCATGTGCAAACATCCTTTTCCTGTTTATGTTTTTTTTTGAATAGGTGAAGAGTTTATTAGAAAGCTCGACCAAGATGATCGTAGCAAAACAAGAAGATACAAAGAAATTACAAAAAAGAAAAGCAGAACAATACTAACGGAGAGCAAACCCAAAAATGAAAAAAGGAAAAACTGTTTATATTCTGTTTATATAAGAGTGATTGGGGTTCTGTTTATGTTAAGCATGTTCCTGTTTATGTTAAGCATTTAAGAATGATTTGGTTTCTCTTATATGAACTGGCATCAGTTATTTGGATGCCTTGCCTAATTAGAACAAATTCTAGAGCAGAAAAGGATTTTATCAACTGAAAAAACAATGGAGGGCTCGTCCATTGTGTTCAACCATGTCCGTAGATCTGCTAATAGTGAGGCAGACTCTTTGGCTAGATCTGGGGTTGAAAGAATGGAGTTGGAGTTTTTTTATTTTTTGCCTCCTCGTGGTCTTTGTAATGTTTTTTCTTTCTTCTTTCTCTGTAATCTTCGCGTGACTTTCTCGGTCTTCCCCTTATTTCTAATACATTTGACTTACCATTTCAAAAAAAATCAACTGAAAAAACTGTTTATATTCTCTTGACATCGAAACTTAAATTTGTCCACGGTGTTCTCAATTTTCAGGTATCTTGCCATGGTTCTATATCGTGCAGGAGACATGGCGGGAGCTATAACACAGCAGCATAAAGAGCTTATTATAAATGAGCGCTGCCTTGGTTTGGATCACCCCGATACTGCTCACAGGTAGAAACTCGTTCCTGATTTTTTCTCTCACATCATTCATCATGAACAAGTTTTAAAATTTCGGTTTCACAGAGCCGAAACAGGAATTTCGGCTTCGGTGAAAAAAAAAATAAAAAAATTTCATCATTATGCCGAAATTTCAGCCAATTCTTTTTTGAAAAAACGTTAATTTTTAAAAAAAAATTAAAATTATATTTTCCCTAAATTTCAGAAATTCTGAAATTTTGGCCTAAATTCTGGAGTTTGGCTGAAATTTCGGAGTTAATGTACTTTCGGTGTCGGTCCCAACCGAAATCCGAAATTTCAAACGGAATTTAAAACCATGATTGTGAACTCGTACATTTACTTCATGGCTTACTCTCTGATTGTGCTCTTGCAGCTATGGAAATATGGCTCTTTTCTACCATGGCCTAAACCAAACAGGACTTGCACTACGGCATATGTCACGGAAATTGCTCCTGCTGAGTTTATCTTGTGGGCCAGATGGCCCAGATCATCCTGATGTTGCTGCAACTTATATAAATGTAGCAATGATGTATCAGGATATAGGAAGGAGGAATATTGCTCTGCGTTATTTACAAGAAGCCTTGAAAAAGAATGAGCGGCTTCTTGGTGTGGAGCACATTCAAACTGCAGTATGCTACCATGCTCTGGCCATTGCCTTCAACCGTATGGGCGCATACAAGCTTTCTCTCCAGGCATGTATCTAGTTCTTGGATAAATCTGTTTATTTTATTTTATTTTTGAATGATATCTTGGAAAAATCTATTATAGGTTTACCCACGGATTTGTGTTTAATGGGGTGATGCCTAAAACTTGTGTTTGGCAGCATGAAAAGAAAACATATGATATACTAGTCAAGCAACTCGTGGAGGAGGATTCAACGACGCTTGACTCTCAGAACTGGATAAAGACATTCAAAATGCGTGATATTCAGGTAAATGCTTGTCACATTAGTCGTGGTTTTTAAATAAGAGTTTTTCCACTTGTTTTATTGGGTTAGCATCTTTTTTTTTATAATGTTTAATGGCTTAGTTTCCAGCCAATTGACCAGAGCAGCGTCTGAGCTTTTAGTGGCCTTATCCATACACACAGAAATTACCTTATTTAGAGTGTTTGCATGTATTACCTTTGAGAAAATATACCTTGTTTTGGTCTAACGAAAAACTGGAGTATGAATAAAAAAATGAAAACCTAGAGTATGCTATTTTCTGGTGTGTGTTCCAGTTCATGCTCCAATCCTTTTGCTCAGAATCATTTTTTCCAATTTTGTTCAAGAATCCCCTCTTTGCTTGGTATATTTGTATTGGATATTTTTCTAACACAACAGAACACATTGTGTGGAGTGTAATATAAGTCATAAGTGATTCAGTTCCACTTTAGGTTTGTTTTTGTGTTGTTGAGCACTGCTGCGAGTACCACTTTGGTCCTGTGCATCAGTTTCACTCTTGCCTTCCTCTTCATTTATTTTAATAATTGCGAGAAATTTCAACAAGCAGGATCTTGTAATAAAGATGGACTTCTGACATGAATTTTGTTTTAGGGCAGGTAAATGCGCAGAAGCTGAAAGGTGAAGCAGTGAGTGCAGCTTCTGCCCAGAAGGCCATTGACATGAAGAGCTAAGCTTTAAGGGCCTCTTTGTATATCCACCAAAACTGGTCCTTAGTTGCAAATGGGACATTGATGCCTCTTTTGGAAGCCATTAATTATTTCATTGCTAAAAGACTAATACTATTATAATCTTTTGGTCCTTAGTTGAAAAATTAATTTCTGCAATTTCGGTTGGAATCTTAAAATTTTGGCTGAAGTCTTGTAAATTTACGTGGAAATCTTGTAAATAACCCGAAATTTTGGAATTTTTGACAATTTCACCGATGTCTTTGAAAACATGAATCAATGTACTTTCGTTGTTGGTTTGGACCGAAACCGAATTTCATTTCCCGAGCAGCAGCCAAAGTCAGAAAGAAAGCGGCCACAATGGGCCTCCTTGTATGTACACATGGTATCCCTGTCCAAGCTTTGCCACCACCACTCACTCTTCTTCTTAACATCATCAACTCTGGGGTGACCCCAGGCTCTCCAACCAATATGCAAGCAATTGAACCAGAGAAAGAGGGTGACAGCCCCGCCGCAAATGGTGCAGAAAATTTTAAGGAAGATGGACTTGTTGGGACCCAAGATCATGCTCCTGTTGGCTTGTGCACTGGGTTAGGTTCCTTGGATTCGAAAAAAGCCAAACTACTGGGTTAGGTTCCTTGTATTCGAAAAAAAACGAAACTAAAACCAAAGATTACAGATTGAATGATATGGCAATAAATCGACCCAGAAAACAACTTTGACTGAGATTTTGTTGCTGGGGAGATGGGTTTTGCTGCATTTTGAAGGAGGAACTGCATTGACAGTTTAGCTTTTCCTTAATATCTTTACTTGTAATCTGAGAACAATAAGCTAAAATGCTGACTATTTAGGTGTTCTTATGGGGGCCATGAAGATGAGATAGACTCCAAAGAGGTTGCATTTTTTTAATTAGGGTTGCCCTCTTTTCTTTGTTTATGTCAAAGCTGTTTATGTAACTGTAGTTAGGTCTGCAAACGGTTTGGTCCGGTTCGGTTTTGGGAGTTTTTTTTAACCGAACCAATCACATCGGTTTGGAGAAAATCCAAACCGTAACCAAACTGATCGAGGGTATAACTGAACCAAACCAAACCGATTTTGACCGGTTCGGTTCGGTTCACGGTTTATCCGGAACAAATCCAAATCAAGTAGTTAAATCCATTTATCTATAAAAAAAAGAAAAAGGCTTAAATATATGTTGACCTGTGGTTAAGGAAATGCGACTCAGCGAATCAGCGATAGCTAATAAAATCATATGATGGGCCCTAGCAAAATGGATGATCTAGATCACAGAATAGTTATTCAATCCAAGTGGAATGCTTAAGAAGGATGCGACCTCATGGTATCAAAATGTGACAAGGCCACTACGGCATAGTGGATCCCACCACTAATTGATCCAGACCATCCATTTCACAGGCCTTCCTTTGGATCCCTCTTAGCTCAAAATCTGACCCCAATTCAATCTAAAATCAAATCATATGTAATTTTTTTCGATGAACACGGACGGTCAGAACTACATACAAGCAACGAGAGAAATAACAAACATTATTGGATGTTATAATTGTGTAATCATTTTAACTAACTCTTGCCCCTAAGATTTAAATCATTAACTAGTTTTAATTAGAGACTGATATCGGTATAATGACACTCCTCTCTTCATTTTACTGAAAAGCTATTATAATTCCCAAAAGAACTATCGACCACTAATTTTGATGGGGTCCGGACTCAGCACTGATGGAATCCGGACTCAGCACTGATGGGTCCGAACTCAGCATCCAATTGGCTGCTGGCACGTGGCCCTCACAAGGACCGTTGGAAGGCCAACACCTGTCCCTACTAGGTATGACACCTGGACCAATTAGGGACTTCCACCTGCCCTCCTTAGGTATGAGACCTGGTCCATACAGAGGCCACCACCTGTCTTGGACAGGTGGCTCAGAACTACCACCTGTCCTAGACAGGTGGCTCAGAATCACTATAAATAGCCTTCACTTGTACTAAGGTGAGGGTCCTGAAATCTGAGAATCAAAACTCTAAGCTTTTGCTCTGACATTGCTCTGCACTCCTGCTCATACTGACTTGAGTGTCGAAGCGCCCGTCCGGAGTACCACTCCGGGTTGGTCCTCTGACCCTTTTCTTTCTTGTCTGTACCCTTGTGCAGCGCAGGACTCCACCGGCCCTTCAGTCGTGACTTGTTAGCTCGGACCATCCAGCCCTACCATAACCTGTTACCAATTTTAGACCTAACAGATTTGGCGCCATCCGTGGGACGGCCGCAACAAAAAGCTGTTCGACATCTTATTTCAAGAAACAATGGTAGGACAGACGGCAAGCGAGCGCCTCCGACTTCTCGGGCTACCCGGGCTACGGCCCCCCGTGAAGGACGAAGTGAGCGACTGGCCTCGCAGGTAGAGGTCGGGGCGGCCGTGGAGCGAACTTCGCCTCGCTCGGACCGCTCAGACCCTACCCCGACCCCAAGGGAGATGCGGGTTCTTTTTCAGGAAATGACTGCTGTGGTTGCGCAGTTCAAGAATGCGGCCCCCGCACTCCAGCAACCCCCAGTCGAAGTTTCTCGACCCGTCCAGAGGGGAGAGAGCTCTCGCAGAGAACGCACGCCTCCACCCCGGGACCAGACTCGTCACTCCACAAGAAGAGACCATCGCTCGCGGGACAGGAACGTGCGCCCTGAGCCTCGTCAGCATCACCGGTCACGATCTCCCTCCGTGCAGAAGCGTGGCAGCAAGAGAGACCCCATGCACGGAGAGGGATCGCGGCACCGGCGAAGGAGTCCGCTCAGCCAGTCCGGTTCTGCAATGAGCCCATCAGCCATAAGGAGCAGACCTGCCCGTCAGGCCGAACAGAGGGATGATCCAATGTTACTGAGGATCCAGAAGATCGACAATAGAATCGAAGAGCTGGCCAGAGATCATGGCCGCCCTGCTTCGAGGATCTTCAGTAGCAATCCTCCTTTCACAGACAGAGTACTCGGTGCGGCAGTCCCCGTGGGCTTCAAGATGCCGCAGATCCCGCAATACGATGGGACCACCGACCCCGTGGATCATCTGCAGACTTTCAGAACCACAATGCTTCTCCACGGGGCGTCGGACAGATTCCTTTGCAGGGCACTCCCCACCACATTAACTGGAGCCGCGAGAGACTGGTACTCGCGGCTGAAGCCCAAGTCTGTGGACAATTTCGACGACTTCGGGGATGACCTGGCCCGATATTTCATGAGCAGCAGAAGACCTCGAAAGACAACAGCTTCACTGATGGCCCTGAGACAGGAAGACGGTGAGGCCTTGAAAGCATTCGTTGGCCGGTTCAACAGGGAGGCCCTGCAGGTACCCAACCTGGATCCCTCCGCGGCAACGAATGCCCTTCTGGCCGGAGCCCGGTCAACTGATTTCAGACGAGCAGTTGCCCGGCGCAATCCGCAGTCCCTGGCAGATCTGATGACCGGGGCGGAAGAGTACATCTCCGTCGAGGAAACTCTCGCCGCCCTGGATTCCGTCAGCAAGAGAAGACCCGAGGAGAAGAACCCTGCCAAGCAACGTAGGGATGACAGATCTCAGAGGAAGGAGAGCAGCCCGCCCCGGAAGGAGAGGAGCTCCCCCCCGCTCCGGAAGGAGAGGAGCCCCCCGCCGAGGGAGCGCTACACCCCGATCACCGCATCCAGGGCCCAAATCTTGGCAGCCATTCGGAAGGAGGACTTTATCCGATGGCCGAAGAAGCAGACATCAGAGGCGGGCACGCAAGATATGTCCAGGTATTGCCGGTTTCATAAGAGTCACGGCCATGACACCAATGCATGCATTCATCTGAAGGAGGAGATCGAGCAGCTGATAAGCAGAGGGTACCTCGGAAGGTACTTAAAAAATAATGACAACAGAAGGGAGCGCCAGGACAACCCGAGGCCCAGAGATAGAAGCCCCCGAGACGCCCAACCTCTGGGCGACCGCATCCAAGCTCCTGCCCCGGCCATCCCCCCTCCTCAGGTACCTCAACCTCAACCTCAACCTCATGGTGTTATTGGTACCATTTCAGGAGGGCCGACCGCGGGAGGGACCTCTTCATCGGCCCGCAGGACTTATGCCCGGCAGGTCAACGCCGTCCATGCCTGCAGCAAGAAGGCCAAGCCGGAAAACGAGATATCCTTTTCAGAAGCAGATCTTGACGGTCTGATCCTCCCGCATGATGATGCCCTGGTCGTCACCATGCTAGTGGCGAACTGGGAAATGAAGAAGATCTTGGTCGACAACGGGAGCTCCGCAGACATCCTCTACTACCACGCCTTCGAGCAGATGCTGATCGGAACTGACCGTCTGAAGCCGGCCAACTCTGATCTGTTCGGGTTCTCAGGAGAAGTTGTCAAGGTTGAAGGGCAGATTGAGCTTCCAGTTCTTATCGGGGAGCCGCCCTGCCAGTCCTTCGCCATGGTGACCTTCCTGGTGGTGAAGGCCAAGTCGGCCTATAATGCCATTCTAGGACGCCCTGGCCAGAACCTCCTCCGAGCTATTCCCTCCGCTTATCATCAGAAGATGAAGTTCATTTCGCCAGGAGGCGTAGGTGAAGTCAGAGGGGATCAGCCCCAATCAAGACGGTGCTATGCGGCGGCACTGAGAGGGAAGAACGCATCTGAGTCTTTGCCAATCGAGCTGTATGATCTGAGAGATGAAGCGCAGATCACAGTCAACGTGCCGGCCGAGGACCTCATTTCTATCCAATTGAGCAACGATGACGAACAGAGGGTTGTCCAGATCGGCTCTGCCCTGCCAGAGGCCGCGCAGCAGGATCTTGCTCAGTTCCTCAGAGCCAATGCAGATGTCTTTGCCTGGACTCCTTCAGACATGCCCGGCATCGACCCGTCAATTAGCACCCATGAGCTCGGTGTCGATCAGACCTGCAAGCCCGTGAAGCAAAAGCGGAGGCACTTTGCACCAGAAAGGCGGAGAGCCATCAGAGAAGAGGTGGAGAGGCTTTTGAAGGCCGATTTCGTCCGCGAGATCCAGTACCCGGACTGGCTCGCGAATGTGGTGATGGTAAAAAAGTCCAATGGGAAGTGGAGGACCTGTATAGACTTCACAGACCTGAATAAGGCCTGCTCAAAGGACAGCTACCCACTCCCAAAAATAGATCAGGTCATTGACGCTACTGCAGGTCACGAGCTGCTCAGTTTCATGGATGCTTTCTCAGGATACAATCAGATCAGAATGTACGAGTCAGACATCCCGAAGACATCGTTTGTGACTGACCAGGGGACCTATTGCTATCGGGTGATGCCTTTCGGACTGAAGAATGCAGGAGCCACTTACCAGCGGCTCGTCAACAAGCTGTTCAGAAATCAGATCGGCCGGAACATGGAGGTCTACGTTGATGATATGCTAGTGAAGAGCAGAAGTGCTTCCGACCACGTCACGGACCTCAAAGAGGCCTTCCAAGTCTTGAGGGAACACAACATGAAGCTTAATCCGACTAAGTGTACGTTTGGCGTCGGGGCAGGCAAATTCCTGGGCTTCATGGTAAGTCAGAGAGGAATAGAGGCAAATCCAGAGAAGATCAAGGCAGTAATGGAGCTGAGTCCTCCCAATACTATCAGAGAAGTGCAGCGGCTGACCGGGCTGGTGGCAGCCCTGGGGCGGTTTATTTCCAAGTCCGCTGAAAGATGCCTCCCGTTCTTCAACGCGGTCATTGGTATAAAAACCGCGCCTTGGACTCCGGAATGTCAAGCAGCGTTCGAGGAGCTGAAGCAGTACTTATCCTCTCCCCCTTTGTTGTCCATGCCAGAGCCAGGAGAAGAGCTGATTCTGTATCTCTCAGCGGGACCCTTGGCAGTTGCAGTAGTGCTGATCAGAGAAGAGTCTAACCAGCAAAAGCCGATCTACTATGTCAGCAAGGTCCTCCACGATGCAGAGACCAGATATCAGCGAGTAGAGAAGCTCGTATACGCCCTCATTATGGCGGCCAGGAAGCTAAGGCCGTACTTCCAGGCGCACACGATCAGGGTCTTGACAGGACAGCCCCTCAGACAGATCCTCCACCGGCCAGACACTTCAGGCCGACTTGTCAAGTGGGCCGTGGAGCTCAGCGAGTTTGATATCAAGTATCTGCCAAGGCCGGCAATCAAAGCTCAGATTCTCGCAGACTTCATAGCTGAGTGTACAGTTCCAGATCCAGACCCCGGGTTGGTAGCAGTTCCTTCTCCAGAAGCAGAGCTGGCTGTATTCGAGCCGCGAATCGAGTGCAGAGCAGCCCCGCCCCACGGGACTGAGTCCGTCAGCGCGCATCCGGATTTGGAAGAGCCGCTCTGGGAAGTGTATGTGGACGGGTCATCGAACAAGACAGGGTGTGGTGCAGGACTAGTTCTCACTGGACCAGAGGACTTCGTCCTGAATTATGCCCTGAGGTTTGGTTTCCGTGCGTCCAACAATGAAGCAGAATATGAAGCGCTCATAGCCGGAATGAATCTCGCTGTGCAGACCCGTGCTCAGAGGTTGAAGGCGTACTGCGATTCACAGCTGGTCGTCTGTCAGATCCAGGGGGTATATGAAGCCCGTGAAGAACGAATGATCAAGTACTTGGGAAGGGTTCGCAGTCTGGCTGATAAGTTCAAGAGCTTTGAGGTCGTCAGAGTCCCCCGAACAGAGAATGTAAAGGCGGATGTGCTATCGAAGCTTGCAGCATCAGGTTACACCGCTCTCAGAGAAATTCGCATGGAATTTCTGAAGAGGTCCAGTATCGATGGCCAGTCCGCCGTAGTGATGCAGATCGACGATGAGCCGTGCTGGATGGATGAGATCATCAGGTATCTACGCAGCGGAGAGCTCCCGGGAGAGAAAAAGGAGGCACGTAAGGTCATGCAGCGGGCAGCAAGGTTTTCACTGGATGGCGAGACTCTGTACAAGAGGTCGTATACCCTCCCGTATCTAAAGTGTCTCCGCCCCAGTGATGCCTTGTTAGCCCTGCAGGAAACCCATGAAGGAATCTGCGGAGAGCACCTCGGGGGCAAGGCCCTCGCCATTAAAGTCCTCCTGAGAGGTCTGTACTGGCCTACATTGAGGAAGGACGCTCTGAGCCTTGTGAAAAAGTGTGAGAAGTGCCAGAAGTTCTCTCCGGCCGTCCACCAGCCTCCCGTTCCGATGGCCCCGATCATCAGTCCTCTTCCCTTTGCAGTCTGGGGAATGGATATTCTGGGCCCCTTCCCGCCGGCCTCTGGAGGCCGTGAGTTCGTCATTGTCACCATCGATTATTTCATCAAGTGGGTAGAAGCCGAGCCTCTGGCCAAGATCACAGAGCAGAATGTACAGAACTTCTTCTGGAAATCAGTAGTGTGCAGGTTCGGAATCCCCCGGGTCCTCATAACGGACAATGGCAAGCAGTTCGACTCAAGGAACTTCCGAAAGTTTTGTTCAGACCTGCAGATAGAGCAGAGGTTCACATCTGTGGCACATCCTCAGACGAATGGGCAGACAGAGGTGACGAACAGGACCCTATTGCAGGGGATAAAGAAGAGACTGGATGGCAAGGCCGGGCGTTGGGCTGACGAACTGTATCATGTGCTCTGGGCGTATCGGACCACTCTGCGCACTGCTACAGGCGAGTCGCCCTTCAATCTCTCCTTCGGAACAGAAGCAGTGATCCCGGTTGACATCGGCGTCCCCTCCCCAAGGATCGTCCATTTCAATGAGCAGCTCAACGGGGATGGACTCCGTGCCAACCTTGACTTGCTTGAAGAAGTTCGTGAGGAATCTCAGATCAGGGCTGCGGCCTATAACCAGAAAGTATCTAGATATCATGACGTCAAGATCCGACCAAGAGAATTCCGTGCCGGCCACCTAGTCCTGAGGAAGGCCTCCGTCTCCCAACCAAGAAGAGTAGGCAAGCTCTCTCCGACCTGGGAAGGGCCGTACCGAGTCAAAGAAGTCGTCCGCCCAGGAAGCTATCGATTAGAGTCCCTTGACGAACAGATGCTACCGCACGCCTGGAATTCTAGAAATCTTCGGATCTACTATCAGTAATTTTGTTTGCCTTCGTAGACTTGTAAAGAACTGCTGTAATTATTCAAGTTCCGAAATGAATAAAATAAGCTTCCCAAACAAGTGTCCCTCTTTGAGTCACTTATATAAACGCCAACATACAGCACTGGACCACTCCGGCTCATCCTAGTGGCTTGGAGATCAGTTCCAGCCGAGGACGCCCGCAGTGGAAACCACCTTCAAAGATTCTAAGTGTTTGCATATCGAGCTCCCAACTCGGTGCTCGCAGACTTAGGACGAGCAGTAGTGGTGCACTCCGGCTCATCCTAGTGGCTTGGAGATCAGTTCCAGCCGAGGACGCCCGCAGTGGAAACCACCTTCAAAGATTCTAAGTGTTTGCATATCGAGCTCCCAACTCGGTGCTCGCAGACTTAGGACGAGCGGTAGTGGTGCACTCCGGCTCATCCTAGTGGCTTGGAGATCAGTTCCAGCCGAGGACGCCCGCAGTGGAAACCACCTTCAAATATTCTAAGTGTTTGCATATCGAGCTCCCACCTCGGTGCTCGCAGACTTAGGACGAGCAGTAGTGGTGCACTCCGGCTCATCCTAGTGGCTTGGAGATCAGTTCCAGCCGAGGACGCCCGCAGTGGAAACCACCTTCAAAGATTCTAAGTGTTTGCATACTTAGCTCCCAGCTCGGTGGTGCACTCCGGCTCATCCTAGTGGCTTGGAGATCAGTTCCAGCCGAGGACGCCCGTAGTGGAAACCACCTAAGTGTTTGCATACTTAGCTCCCAGCTCGGTGCTTGCAGGCCTTCTCGGTCTTAGCTCCCAGCTCGGTGCTTGCAGACCTTCTCGGTCATTGAAGTGGGGTTGAAGTGGTTCACTCCGGCTCGTTGTAAATGGCTCACAGACCTTCTCGGTCAACGACAGACAACCACTCCGGCTCGACAGAAAGAGAAGGAAGCAGCACAGAAATTATGCGTACAAAAAACAAGAGGGCCGTACAGACAGTTTAACAAAAGTGTATTTGTATTCATCGTATTCATATTACAAAATTGCTCTCTTCGCCGAGCTGGCTTACAAAGAATGGGCCTTACGAACCGTGCAAAGAAACATGCCACCAAAAAGAAAGATAGGAGCAAGAGGGCTGTTACTCAGGCCTCCTCGTCGGCCACTCCCTCGGTGACAACCTCTGTAGGAGTGAGGGTTGCAAGCTCGCCGACCTCAGTAGAGGAGACTGCGGCCACAGTCACCTCCGCATCAATCTCAACAGGCCGGGAGGAGTCCGGTTCGTCTTCCTCTTCATCATCCTCCCCCTCCGGAGGTGCATACGGAACGGTCAGTCCGTCCAGGGAAACGCCGGGGTGAAGCCTCTTCACTTGCTCGGAGCAGAGAAGGAAACCCGCCCTATAGGCCTGGAGGCCCAAGTCGAAGTGCTGAGCCTCCTTCCTCTCCTCCGTCTCCTTCACGGCCTTCTCCACGGCCGCCTTCTCCTTCTTTCCGGCCCTCTCCGTCGAAATTAGGAGATCCTGCACGGCCTGGTTCTTAACCCTCTGCAGTTCGTCCTGTAAGCTGTTGAGTTCGGCTTCTTTGATCTGGACGGCTTCGGTAAGCTCGCTGTTCTCTTTCTGGAGCTGGGCCTTCTCGGACTCGATCTTTGTGATCGTCTCAGAGAAGAGATATCGTTTCTTGGCCATGTCCCTCGAGTAGACTTGGAGTTGATAGAGGGCGGAGCTGATTGCCGCTTCGCAGGTCTCCGGCACCTCTTTCTCGACTTCTAACCGGTCGCGTGGAAGGACGCCCTTGTACATCAACTCTGTGGCCACCCGGGTATCCCCCAGACCGGTGTCCGTTTTCTGCACGGCCCAGTTCGGGCGGAAGACGTTGTCGCCTCCAACCGTCGTGGTGGCAGCAATGCCCAGAATTGCCCCGCCATGTTGCGGCCCTGTCATCCCTCCAGACCTGGAGCTCTGACCCGTGGTATCTGCCCGGCTCGATAGGGCAAGCTTATGCGTCGCCCGGCTGCTTTTCAGAGGCTTAGCCAGTGCGACCATCGGCGGAGTCGACTCCGGCGCCTTCCTCTTCTTGCCCTTGGCTTGGGGCTGCTCCTGCGCTGAGGACGCTTGGGAGGTCTGCTTGATTTTGTCCAACAGGGACATCTGCTTCACCATTTCTGAGAGAGAGAACAGAAGGCAGTCAGAACTATGAAAAATTGAAGAGCAGTTCAAACAAAAAAATAATAATAAAATGCTGGCCTAAAAAGTCTACGTACGTGCCGGCGTCGCACGGCTGACCCCGAGCGCTACCAGCTCGGCCTCCTCTTCGAATTCTGAGCAGTGTATTTGACCTCGCTTGAGCTCTTCTTTGATCAGAGCGAAGGTCATGTGGTCATAGTCCTCAAGGGTTGGTTTCTTACTAAGGAGAAGAGTGTCCGGCGTTCTCCATTGTAATGAGAACGGCCAGTGGGAGCCCGGCTCGGTGTCCTTTACGTAGAAAAACCTGTTCTTCCATGTGTGAATGGAAGTAGGTATCCTAGTGATCATTCTCACTTCGGGCCTCTGGCTGATGTAGATCCAGCCGCCGTCCTTATGCCTCTTCAGGTGCGCACACATCCTGAAGACAGGCACGGTGGGGTTCCTACGGAGCCGGACTCCTAGAAGGTACAAGAAGTCGACCAGCGTTCTCCAAGAGTTTGGGACGACCTGTGTAACCGTCAGCCCGTAATAATTCAGTACGTCAACAAAAAAGGGGTGGAATGGGAGCCTAAGTCCGGCCCGTAAGGCCTCTTCATATAGGCAGAGGTCTGCACTATCGTTGCTGGCCCGGTCCCCTTCAACGGCCGCCCTCAAAAGGTACCGACTAGGAATACAGTATTTGTCCCTGACGGTCTGAAGTTTGCCCGGCCACAAATGGTTCACCTCGTACAGGGCCCCGATGTTATACTGTGGGTTGGCTTCCATCCGTGCCTCCGCTATCACCTCGACAGGCATGCGCGGCGAGCGAGGAACTACCGTTTCAACGTCTTCTTCATCGTCGCTGGTTTCTACCCGGTCCGGTCCGTCCCCACGGACCGGGATTGTGTCTAAGTCCACAATCACTTCCTCACCGCTCTCCTCGTCTAGTACGATTACTATCTCTTCGTCCTCAACACCGGCCTCCATAGGTGAGGCCGGCATCGCCCTCTCTGACGCCCCGGACCCCGTAGTGGTACTGGTCGAACCAGACTCCTTTGAGCTAGAGTCCGAGTCCGAACTAGTGCTAGACATTAAAAGGGAAGAAAAGAAAAGCTAAAAAGATTACCGAACTGCAGTGTTGGACGAAGATCCCCGGGCTCACTGATCCGAAGCGGGCAGAAAGCTTGAATAGCCGAGCAGAAGAGGAGGAGAGTAAAAGATGAAAAGTAAATAATGAAGAGTAAACTTCGGTATATATAGAGAGGCTGAGAAGAGCGGGAAAAATCCCGCCCTTTTCCCGCCAGCCGGAGTGCGCCACGTCACCTGCCGCATTAAATGCGCCGTTCGCATTAAATGCGCCGTCCGCATTAAATACGAGGCACAGGTTCCAAAGCGCTAGAAGACAAGAGACCTGCCCGGCTGGCCGTCCACAGCCTTAGCCGGACAGGATATGGCGCATTCGCTAGACGACAAAGCGCTAGAAGGCAAAAGACCTGCCCGGCTAGCCGGACAGGATATGGCGCAATCGCTAGACGACAAAAGCGCTAGAAGGCAAGAGACCTGCCCGGCTGGCCGTCCACAGCCTTAGCCGGACAGGATATGGCGCAATCGCTAGACGACAAAAGACCTGCCCGGCTGGCCGTCCACAGCCTTAGCCGGACAGGATATGGCGCATTCGCTAGACGACAAAAGCGCTAGAAGGCAAGAGACCTGCCCGGCTGGCCGTCCACAGCCTTAGCCGGACAGGATATGGCGCATTCGCTAGACGACAAAAGTGCTAGACGACAAAAGACCTGCCCGGCTGGCCGTCCACAGCCTTAGCCGGACAGGATATGGCGCAATCGCTAGACGACAATGCGCTAGACGACAAGAGACCTGCCCGGCTGGCCGTCCACAGCCTTAGCCGGACAGGATATGGCGCATTCGCTAGACGACAAAAGCGCTAGAAGGCAAGAGACCTGCCCGGCTGGCCGTCCACAGCCTTAGCCGAACAGGATATGGCGCAATCGCTAGACGACAACGCGCTAGACGACAAAAGACCTGCCCGGCTGGCCGTCCACAGCCTTAGCCGGACAGGATATGGCGCAATCGCTAGACGACAACGCGCTAGACGACAAAAGACCTGCCCGGCTGGCCGTCCACAGCCTTAGCCGGACAGGATATGGCGCAATCGCTAGACGACAACGCGCTAGACGACAAGAGACCTGCCCGGCTGGCCGTCCACAGCCTTAGCCGGACAGGATATGGCGCAATCGCTAGACGACAAAGCGCTAGAAGACAAAAGACCTGCCCGGCTAGCCGTCCACAGCCTTAGCCGGACAAGATATGGCGCAATCGCTAGACGACAACGCGCTCGAAGACAAAAGACCTGCCCGGCTGGCCGTCCACAGCCTTAGCCGGACAGGATCGCGCGAACCGCATGAACCAATTACGCCCGGCTATGACGCCCAGGAAGCCTGGCCGGCCAGACTTCTGGTCCAAAATTTGGCCGTACTGGATAACCGAAAGCCTTCTGCCCGGCCGTGCTCCTTCAGGCCAAACTTCAAGGCCAGGCCAGGGCGCCCGGAGGCTCCTGTCCGGCCACGATTCCTCCTAGCTGAATCCGAGTCCGGCCTGAGCTGCTCAGAGGCCTTAAGGCCGGTCAGACGCTGTCTTTACCTTCTCTTTGCTTCTTCTAGCCACTCTCATGGCTCGAAGAACCAGGGGGCAACTGATGGGTCCGGACTCAGCACTGATGGAATCCGGACTCAGCACTGATGGGTCCGAACTCAGCATCCAATTGGCTGCTGGCACGTGGCCCTCACAAGGACCGTTGGAAGGCCAACACCTGTCCCTACTAGGTATGACACCTGGACCAATCAGGGACTTCCACATGCCCTCCTTAGGTATGAGACCTGGTCCATACAGAGGCCACCACCTGTCTTGGACAGGTGGCTCAGAACTACCACCTGTCCTAGACAGGTGGCTCAGAATCACTATAAATAGCCTTCACTTGTACTAAGGTGAGGGTCCTGAAATCTGAGAATCAAAACTCTAAGCTTTTGCTCTGACATTGCTCTGCACTCCTGCTCATACTGACTTGAGTGTCGAAGCGCCCGTCCGGAGTACCACTCCGGGTTGGTCCTCTGACCCTTTTCTTTCTTGTCTGTACCCTTGTGCAGCGCAGGACTCCACCGGCCCTTCAGTCGTGACTTGTTAGCTCGGACCATCCAGCCCTACCATAACCTGTTACCAATTTTAGACCTAACAAATTTAAAATGTGTTTAATTAAAATGAGGCCTGTCATTTATGAAAATAAGGAGTGTGAATTTTAAAACCCTCTTATTTTCAGCCATGTTCAAGGTATCATCGGCGTTCACATATGAAGTTGATTCGGAATGAAGGCCGGTAAATCGCAAGTTGATTGGCTTTGGCAGCATTCAAGGCCGCCGGTAAATCTCAAGCAGATTCGGCGAAAAGTTTATTTTTAGGTAAATGTCAATTTCAGATGTCATACATGCTCCTCAAAACATCCTTAAATCAAGTATTTGTAATGTATTAGAGGTTTTGGTTGGGGTTTTTGTTCTTTTGCGGTGGCGTGACATACGGGACTCACTTTCGAATTCATTTCTTTCTTTTCAAGTTGTTAAGGTTAAATGTTTTGGTATTCTTAATTTTTTGATGTGTTTGACTACTACATATTAGGGCTGCAACTCGGGTCGGGTTTTGGAGAACCCAACCCTACCCGAGAAATATCTCGGGTCGGGTCGGGTCGGGTTTTTTTCCGGAAAACCCACGATTCCCAAACCCGGCCCTACCCATGATAAATCTCGGGTCGGTTCGGGTCGGGTCGGGTTTTTTCACGTTGACGCAAATTTTTAAGGAAAATTCTTGTTTGGCAAGGCAACTCAACTCATAGAAGCAGAAATTACACTCACATTACACTTGAATCAAACAATGATGTAATTACACTCACATCACACTTGAATCAAACCATGATGTAATCAAACAATGTTGTAATTACAATCAAACAATGCTGAATCAAACACTTGAATCAACTCAACTCATAGAAGCAGAAATTACACTCACATACAGTAACAGTGGGTGCGTGGGTTTTCACTTTTAACTTTGGGATAATTACATTTACACCCCCTCTAGTTTCTGACACATCCACTTCTACCCCTATAGTTTAAAACGTGACAAATACACCCCTGTAGTTTCAATTTGTTTAAGGTTTGCCCCCTCAGCTGAAGGTTCGTCCATAGATTGAAGGGTTAGGATGATCCGATGGAGCTGATTTTTTGGGCACACCATATCTATGTCAAGACCCATCAAATGAACGCTTTGGATCATCCAAATAATGTGGGCCCCTACCCGATTCCAAACACTACCAAAAAATCATCCAAATAATGTGGGCCCACATTGTTTGGATGATCCAAAGCGTTCATTTGATGGGTCCTGACATGGATAGGGTGTGCCAAAAAAATCAGCTCCATCGGATCATCCTAAACCTTCAATCTATTGACGAACCTTCAGCTGAGGGGGCCTACCTTAAACAAATTGAAACTACAAGGGTGTATTTGTCACGTTTTAAACTATAGGGGTGGAAGTCGATGTGTCAGAAACTAGAGGGGGTGTAAATGTAATTATCCCTTTAACTTTTAACTAACAATAGAAAAAAATGTACATACTATAACTTATGTAACTCGGGTCGGGTCGGGTCGGGCCCCTTCAAACCCGGCTCGACCCGAGATTCATGCGGGCTTTTGAATGCTGAACCCAGCTCGACCCGAAACCCATGAAACCTGAACCCGACCCAAGCTATTTTCGGGTCGGGTCGATGCGGGTCGGGTAAAACCCGGCTCGAGTTGCAGCCCTACTACATATGTCTATACCTAATTTTTTTTATTAATGCACAAAATAGTTACAAAATATTCACCAATTTGAGATGCACATGAATATGGGTAAAAATGGCTTTGCTTTCTACAAAATATTCACCAAGATGATGGGAGGAGAGATGACGTGGGGAACAAAGAGTTCACATGTTTCTGTTTCATGAAAGCATAAGCAATGGCTTTCTCTTAGTGGAGACTGCCTAATAATTAAATGTCTTTAATTTTTTACCTAAGTTTTGATATTGGAATGGCACAATCTTCACGATTCATTCACACCTACAAAGGGTAGAAAATGGTATGGACATATAAAAGGAGAAAATGCTTGACCACACCTTGCTTTAGATATAGATATGATTAGGCTCACCATTAAAAAGCATACCTTATTTGAGCTTAGAAGCTTAAAAGATGATGCAACTGTGATTTTGGTAAAATTTGAATAAAAAAAATATATACATCCATTATGTCAATTTCGAAGCCAACCCGAACTCGAACTTGAACTCGAGCCCAGCCCGAAACTTTAAACTACCAACCCTAACGACCCGACCCAACCTTACTCTCAACCCGATGACCGGACCCGAATATTAATCCCCCAAATACGAACCTGACCTGATTTCCCAATAGGGTCAACTGTCAAGGGTCGGTAGGGGATATCTTGCTAGTAAGCACGAAGTGGTGATTACAAAACAAGGAAAAATGATTGGTTTTTGGGATTTTTCAACTAAAGAAACTTTCATTTTTGGGATTTATTAAATTTTGTTCGGGTTTCAGGTTGGGTCGGGTTGCCCGATACCCAGACCCGAATTCTCTTCGGGTTCATAATTGTCAGCCCGAACCCAGCCCAAATTTTGAGAAGTCCGACCTAACCCGTCGAAAATTCTAGTTGAGCTCGTCGGGTTTGAGTTGAACCCCACCCGAGCTGCACTCCTCTCGCACATGAGAAGTGCTTCCCTAGGGGGCAACCTCACTAAAATGTGACGCTGCTGCTACAGCAGAGTGAGTCCAAGCTTTGATTGATCTGAACCGTCCCTTCTGTAGGTGGGACCCATTATGCCACTTCGTCAAATCCATAAATCGACCCCCAAATATCTTACATCGACCACCTATGTGTCTTTCTCTCTCCTCTGGGTTAGAGAGAGAAAGAGGAGAGAGATAGACACATAGGGGTCGATTTAATACGGGGGCCAATTTGTTAAGGAAACGAATACTTGCTCAACCTTGTTTCAATAATCATCGTCTCCTTATTTTAAACTTCAGCTGAATTGCTGTTACAACTTACAAGGATGAATCTAAAATACAGACAAGCATGTGAATATCAAAACCTGGGCACGCTGGACTGCTTTTCACAATGTAGAAAGCTGATGGATACAAGGGTTAGGATGATCGTATGGAGAAGATTTTTTGGGCACACCCTATCTATGCCAGAGGCCCATCAAATGAATGGTTTAGATCCCTCAAACAACATGTTTCCCATTGTACTTTTGCGCTGCACGTGCATGCTTGGCCGTCTACCAAATAATTTCTCAACACATGGGTGCATTAGAGAAACGGTCTGACTTTTTTAGAGTGCATTGAATTGCACATTCCATCAATAACAATGATGTCCCTCTATCATCCACCAAGCGAGATGAGCTAAAAAATTATACAGGGAGAGAGAATTGCAAGGCAATTTGGCGGAAGAACATGCAGGTTTTGCAAATGATGGGACCAATAAGCAGTGCAATTGGTCACACATGCGCCATGTGAGCAGTGGGCTATAGAGCGCTGTGGTGTTTTTTTTTTTTGGCACACTTTGCACTCCGCACGTACGCGTCGTTGCAATCAGTCACGTACCAACAATTAAATGATGATCGAGTGTGATCCGAGCCATAGATTGGCAATCAATCACGATCTAACGGCCAAGTTAATGACCATTACGAGATGGAACATGATTTTAAATAGGGGTGCAACTCGGGTCGGGTTTTCCAAAACCCTACGCTACCCGAGAATTAACTCAATTCGGGTCGGGTCTAATTTTTTACAGGAACACCCGCTGATTGCACATCAAACAATCAGCGGGTGGGGACGAAGATGGTCTTAAGGAAAACGACGAGTAACACAGCTTGAAGCAAAATCACTCTCTATACCACCACTTCTTCAACAACAAAACCGGCCATGTCCAAAAGATTCTCTCTCGTCAGATTGACCGACCCTAAAAACATTCTCTCTCGATAAATATGGACCCTTGACAATTCATTTTCTTTCTTTTTTTTTCTTTTTTTCTTTTTGATGACGAAGGGTGTCCCCACCCCCTTCGGGGGTAAGACTATTCCCTACGGATGCGCGCAGGCGCCCGTAGACCACACCCATCGGGTAAGGCAGGGTGGGATTCGAACACTCGTCCAAACCCGTTACTTTAGCCCGAAGAGCCACGCTCATTTTCTAACCCCTCTATCTAAATGGTAGCACATAATGGAGGGTTAGGATCGTTTGACGTGAAAGAGTTCTAGTTCGTTGCTCATCTGTTGCGTGGCCCAACAAGTGAATGGTTTGGACGCTTTGGATCATTACCTATAAGTGGCCCCCACTTGACTATTATTTGCACTGTCCTTGTGAATCATGCATGGGCCTTATTGTTTAATTGTGAGCTTTGGTCTTACATTGCAGTGATAAATATATTATCACAGTTTTTTCGTGGGGTGATGATATTTTCACCCCCCACCCCCCAATTACTTGCACACCTCCCTTATACCTTATAACGTGATTTGACATAAAGTTTCCCACTTTTCACGTCAAATCAGGTTAAAAGGGAAGGGGTGCGCGAGTGCATTTTTAAGAAAACAAATCAAGAGTATTATAACGTGATTCGGATAGCCCATTGAGTTGGCTGGGTCCATTGAAAATGACACCCGTACTATTATGGCATAGTAACGTGCAAGTCTTATATTTTACTTTCTTTTCATTGATTTTTGTAGCCGTCAACACGCATACTAGTCAAAGGAATTCTTAAAAAATAGAGCGTGGTAATATCAACTCCCCAAAGAAGTATATTCCCTCGTTTATCATTTTCCGGGTATGTGTTAAGAATCTTAAGATTGGGAAGTAAGGCATCAAAGGTCTTGAGTGCTCAGCCAAACTTTCATGAGTCATGACTATATGTTGGAAAACAAAATATTTAGATTATGGATCTGATCTATGGTTTATTCGAACCCAAAAAAAATCTGCAATTTGAAATGAAAAAACTCTTTCTGTTTGGAAATCAGAAATAAAATATAACTTATCTGTTTGGTTGAAAACCCTTTGGAAATCGGATTGAAAAGTATAAGGCTGAGTCGTGCCACTGATCACTCTCCTTAAGAATCGTATCAGCCCCTTCCGGTGCAATCGGGATTTGCAAACCGACGCTCCAAGATAAAACAGCCGAAATTAGCCCCAGTCCACGTGCACTCGCTGACTGATCCACCCAGAATCACCAATGGAACTATGCTCAGAATGAACGGAACGAATGAGGAAGAAAAACAGAACAGAAAGTGCAAAAACGTCTGTGTAATTTTCTGTCTTCAAAACAATCTGTTTCGTCCCCTTTTATAGACCAGAAAGTGTCTGTTGGGGAGAGCCACCATTAAAACACACCCTTAAAGGCCAGAAATGTTTTTTCTCCCAACAGTCAATTTTGTGACCGTTGAGATTTTAAACGGTTCTTTACAATTAAGGTAGAGTGTCCATATCAAAACCAAAGGGTAAAAATTAAAACGGTTTTTTGCAATAAAATAACCTTTTCATTTAAAACCAAACTCGGACCTCGGGCCACAGCCCGGCCTGGCGAGGCGAGGCGCGCTCACGTGTGTGTTTTTTTACACATGGGCTTGTGTTCTTTTAAAAGCCCAAGACCCAACAAATTCTAAAGCCCAGCCTTTCTCCAACTCTCCATCTTATATGGATGAGAAAAATTCTCTCAAGCTCCTATGTGGGACTATTTGTTTTGCCTTGGTTTAGAGAGCACAATGTTCACACACACATCAAGGTCTTGGGTTCAAGTCCCATTCATGCAATTGATTCTAGTTTTCAAAGAAAGAGGGGGAGAACTTTAATTTGAATCTTCCCTCCAAATTTTAAACACAAAACAAAAGCATCTTTGACTTTTCTACTTAAGTTATTTGAAATTGCCAACACTATACCTACTCGAAGATAAGAGATGGACCCCATGAATTTTTCATCACTTCATTGTTTGTGCATGCTTGGAGAGGAGATCCCAACGTGTTACGTTTCCATGGAAGACCCCTTGAAATTGGGCAATGGGACCGATATTTGTGTTGGAATATATTAGCAATGCAATCTCAATGTGAGATGACATGGCATTGTCTTCTTCCTACTGTTAGCTAATCGTACAAAGCCTGCATTATAAAAACCCTAAATTCAACATGAAATGATCGGAATATTACGGGTCACTATTTTGTGAACCCAGACCCCACCCATATGGCCTGGGTGGATCCAGGTGTCACCCATTTTTTTATTCCCACACTATAGGATGATCCAAACTGTCCATGTGACGGGCCATAATGCAAATAGGTCGTCCCTAAAAAATCATTTCTATCGGATGATCCTAGCCATCTGATCTATGGAGGAATTGCCCGTACCGTATGGGTTGGGTGAAACCCGGCCCGGCCCACCCGTTTGCCAAGCCTACTAATAGTCTGGAATTTTTCTGTAAAAAGAAAACTGTGGGGGCCATCACATAGGATGTTCTAAGCGGTCCATTTGTTGCGCCACGAGCCCCAAAAATCATTTCCATAGGATGATCTATAGACGCTATAGAGGGACTGCTCATTAAGAAACCGTCTTTAGATAGGAGGGTTTGGCTCATCTCATGCAAATGATTTTTTGGGGCATAACTTATTTACGTTCTGGCGCGACAAATGGACAGTTATGCCCCAAAAAATCATTTCCATGAGTACTGTACGGCCAACACCATATGATGGTCCAAACCGTCCATTCGTCGCAAAGCTTGGAAACCAAAAAATATTTCATACACTCCCCACTTTTTTGGTACATGACAAAATATAATTGAAACCAACCCTATTCAATTTTTATTTAAAGGGACCTTCAACTTATGATAATATCCATCGTGTAAGCCCATATAGTGGAGTATTTTTCAAGAAGTACTGTATGGCTTACAACATAGGATGATCAAAA
Organism: Tasmannia lanceolata; assembly: GCF_043159265.1. Taxonomy (NCBI): domain Eukaryota; kingdom Viridiplantae; phylum Streptophyta; class Magnoliopsida; order Canellales; family Winteraceae; genus Tasmannia; species Tasmannia lanceolata. The sequence goes on along the minus strand of NW_027518714.1, from coordinate 12,407,478 downwards.
CCCTCCATTTGATGGGTCTCAGCGTAAATAGGTTGTTCCCAAAAAACACATTTCCATATGATGATCCTAGCCTACAGTCTATAGAGAATGGCATATTTAGGAAACATATATAGATTGGAGGGTTGGGATCATCCTGTGGAAATGGATTTTGGCACACAACCTACGTACATTGTGGCCCATCAAATGGGTGGTTTCTATCATCATGCAATGTAAGACATACAATACTTTTTTAAAAACACTCGACTATAAGGGCTTACACCATATAAAAACTCTCAAAATCACATCATTTCCTTCTAAATCATGGGGAAAAGAAATCCCCCCAAGAAAAATTTACCGTCAAAATGTTTTTTCTTGCAATCCAATAAATATTTATAAAAAATCAACCCTGTTTAATTTTTATTTGGAGGGACCTTCAATTTATGATAACATCATTCTAATTTAACCATAATCATATCGATTTCCTCTAAATTGTGGAAAGAAAGCATTTGCCTAAGAATTTTTTTTTCCATAGGAAATGCTTTTCTTCCAATCCAATAAAGATTTCTCTTGGGTACAAGTTTTTAGGATCTAAAATTTAAACCAGCCACTAACCACCGTATGCATCTAACTTTAGTACACAACATGGAAAAAAATTCCCCTAGGAAATTTTTCCATCAAAAATGTTTTTCTTGCAATCGAATAAAGATTTATCAGGAATCAACCCTATTTGATTTTTATCTAGAGGAACCTTCAGTTTATGATGACATCTGTCTAATTTAACTATAATCATATCATTTCCCTTTAAATCATGAAAATAATTTTTTTTCAAGATTTTTTTTCATCAGAAATGTCTTTCTTCCAATCCAATAATGATTTTTCTTAGGTAAACGGTTTTGGGACCTAAAATTAAAACCAACCACCAGCCATCATATGCATCTGAGTAAACAGCTAACAAAAAATTCTCTAAATATGGAACTAATTTATGACTAATATGTTGAAGGCCCGTGACTGATAACTCTTGTTCACCACTTAATTATTCGTTCAATCCAGACTTTGCTAGATTCAAATATTTCCGGAAGCGTCAAGTTATACGAAGCTCATTTCACTTCTATGTCGATGGCATGAAATTTGCTTGTGACCTTCAAAAGCAAGAATCATATTGCCATTAGCGCAGAAATAATAACTCCATAGCCACCTCATCTATGATATCAAGGATGTCCAATAATTATTTGTTGCTTACCTAAAATTTAGTTTAATTCAACTAATGGGGGACTTAAAAGTGTTAGGGGCCTTTAAATTTTTCTACATATTTTAACTAAAACCTTTTTGTTTTTTTCTAGAGGAGGTCATTATTTTTCACAATTGCACATTGCGAAAGGTAATATAAAGGAATATGTAATATGAGAATAGAGTTCCTAAGGTGTCTCCTCATATAGCTTATATGAGGTGGCGCTTAAAAACATAAGGGGCCTACTTTGTTTGGATGATCCAAAGCATTCATTTGATAGGCCCTCACATAGATAGGGTGTGCCCAAAAAATAAACTTCATAGGATCATCCTAACCCTTCCATTTGTGGAGGTTGAAATGGATGCGTATAAACCTCCATAAATTTGCCCATTTTTAACCTCCATAAATGGAAGGGTTAGGATGATCCTATGGACCTGATTTTTTGTAGGCACCATATTCATCTAAGGGCCTTTCAAATGAGTGGTTTGGATCACCCAAAAAATGTGAGCCCCTTATATTTTGTGAGCGCCACCTCATATAAGCTATATGAGGTGACACCTTAGGAACTCTATTCTCATGTAATATATACACTTAATTATTTGAATGGGGGTTGTAACATTAACCCATTGATTAATCTTTCTCTATTTTACTTAGTAAGTTTTGAACTTTTAGTTTTAAACTTTAAGAAATGATTCAAATGGATCTGGATTTAAAACTAGAAAGGAAATTATTACAAGTTGGTTTCGTTTTCTATTATAGGTACCCTAAACTCCTATTAGACGATTTTAATTTTTAATTTCTCCTATGTTAGTGCGTCATCGCACGTGTATTTGCACATGCGGTTTTCCTAGTGAGTTAAAAAACACGATTCTAATTCTTGAAGCACTCTAAAGAATACGAATCGATTCTGGCTCCTAGAATGTGAATTATGAGGATGGTTAATGAACGCAACCTTACCTTTGACATCAAATCAAGGAGATCACTTGTAGGTTGGGGTGCATGGGACTTTTACCCCTGACATCAAATCAAGTGGATCATTTGTAGGGCGGTGCACAAGGGACTTTTTGAAGCACAATTACAATAATTGTGCTCAAGAACCATAAACCCTCTTATACTTCCATGTTCCACATGTTGAGCCACTCTTTTATGACGCTCGTATGGGATCCGATGATTTGGAGGCTTCCTTCCAAAGCTTGAAGGTGTCCGTTTTCAGGTTCTGTGGGAAGTTCAGAATCAGGGATTTCCAGGTTTCCCGTGAACCCAACTTCCTGTGAAAGCTGCATTGCCAAACGTCCCGAGCTTCTCAAGTGTGGCTTCCTACTCTTTGGAAGCAGCTTATTTTCCCCAGGAAGTACAACCAAACAGACCCAAGTTTCAAAATGTAGCCAAAAATTACTACTGCATTTTTCAAGCTCTTATTTTTAGTTTTAGAAGTGCTTGTGCATTTAAGAAAGGGTTATTGTAATTATAACTATGGGATCAGATTAGATGTTAATGAAATGTTGAGGTTAAAAGTGAGTTCCAGTGTTAAACAGAGTGTAATATTGCGTTTTTAGAGTTCATTCTGTTTCTTATTTGTCATCTTTGATACTATTGTTGCTATTTCTCAAATATCATGGCTTAATTTTTTGAATCTAGCCTACAAATTTGTATTACTTGATACTATTGTTGCTATTTCATTGCTTCATTTTCAATCTTTGATACCATTGTTGCTATTTTCTTAAATTTTATTGCTTCTTTTTCCAATCTAGTCTACAAATTTGTACAACTTGGCCTCATAGACTAAAGCCCGTTGTATAGCCATCTCCAGGGAAGTCTCTAACACATTCCTACAAACATATGACTATGATAGGATTAACTTTGTCATATCTGAATATGATAGGATTAACTTTCTCCTCTTCTGATGGGAACAAAGCCCCTGGCCCTGATGGTTTCAATGGCGATTTCTTTAAAGCTTTCTGGTACCTGGTAAAAGATGACATCACTGAAGCTATTCTGTCTTTCTTTTCCAAGGGTAAAATGCTCCCTCAACTTAACTGCACTTTCATTGCCCTTATCCCAAAGACCCCCGATGCAGCCTCTCCAGAAAAATATCGTCCCATAGCCCTCTGCAATTTCCTATACAAAACTATCACAAAGCTAATGGCAAGTAGACTCAAACCAATCATGGACTCCCTGATAAGTCCTTTCCAGTCAGCTTTCATCCAAGGTAGATCTATACAAGATAATAACCTTCTCTCCCATGACCTTTGTCATAATTTTCATAGGAAAACCTCCACCAAGGCTATGTGTATCAAAATGGATCTCAAAAAGGCTTTTGATAGTGTGAATCACTCCTCCTTGATTTCATTTCTTCAAAAAACTCGTTTCCCCCAGATGTGGTGCAACTGGATACACCAATGCATTTCAACTCCCTCTTTCTCAATCCTCATCAATGGTTCCCCGCAAGGCTTCTTTATATCCTCAAATGGCCTTAGACAAGGGGATCCTCTTTCCCCTCTCCTCTTCTGTTTCGTAATGGAAATGCTAACCTGTCTCCTTCAAGTTTACCTTTGCTCTGGTCAGATTTCATCTCCGTTTTCTCGAAAAAATTTCACTATTTCCCACCTCCTTTTTGCTGATGATGTAATGTTGTTCGTGGACCCAACCTCCTCCTGTGCTGAAGGTGTAATCAATTGCCTAAATCTTTTCAAGCAATGTTCTGGCCTTGAATTTAACCCCGGGAAAAGTGAAATTTTCTTTTCAGGAATGTCGAATGGGGTCAAAAGAGCAGTCTACAACATTCTCCGTATGGAAGAGGGTCACCTCCCAATCAAATATCTGGGATTACCTCTCATTACATCCAGATTAACAGCCTCTGACTGCCAACCCATCATCGATAAGATGAGGAACCGCCTCTCTGTGTGGACCATTAGAAACCTCTCAAGATCAGGAAGAGCTGAACTTATCAGAACAGTTCTCAGCTCTTACCAGATCTACTGGTCTGCTGCCTTTCATATCCCTGCAATTGTCCTGGACAACATTGAAAAAATTCTGCGGAACTTTCTCTGGTCTGGTAATAACTCTGAGAAAAAATACCACAACATTGCTTGGGAAAGCTTATGCAAACCTAAAAGAGAAGGAGGCCTTGGGATCAGGAGACTTCCAGAGTTGAACAAAGCGGCTCAACTCAAGCAACTGTGGCATATTCTTGACAACAAAAATGTTCCTTGGGTCAAATGGTTTTCTCTCAAATACATTAGGAACAGAAGTATCTGGACCCTCCCCATGCCGGCAAAACCATCTTGGGCAGCCAGATACATCATCAATGCCAGAAATTTGGCTTCCTCACTTGTATGCTACATTGTTTGCCCGAATTCAAAACTGAACTTTTGGACCGACCCATGGCATCCTGCTGGGCCCATTTCCAATCAAATATCCTTTGAACCCCTCCTCAACCTCATCCCGATCTCTGCATCAATCAATCGCATTTTTGAAGAAGGCTGGTGGAACCTCATCCAAACCCAACCATATCTCCAGGAACTAAAAAAAATATCAGACACGGCTCTCATCTCTTCCAGCCAAGTTACAAAAGTCATTTGGAAACCTGAATCTAATGGTCACTTCTCCATTCGAAGCGCTTGGAATTCTATAAGATCTACAGGCCAGAAAGTTCCTTGGGTTTCCTCCGGAGACATAACCTGTCCTCTTTGCACTGCGGAACCAGAATCGACAAACCACCTTTTTTCAATTGCAGCTATAGTGCCTGGATTTGGAGACAAATTTTAGGGCGAGTCTCTGATCGTAAGAAGCAAAAGAAATCCCTAAATGAGGAAGAAGCATGGATAAGAGGTAAATTTAAATTGAAGGGTCAGTCATACACTTTTATTCGCTTATTGTTCACTGCTTCTATCCATCATTTATGGCTAGAAAGGAACAACAGAGTTCATGAAGGTCGAAATCTGCACAAGCATTTCACTTTGAAAAAAAATTTCAGAGCTGCGAGAGAAAAATCCCTCTTCCTAAAGCTAGACGACAATCCCTCCGAGATCTCCAGGAAAATTTCTCAGCTCTGGAAGCTTCCTCTGTTCCATAAGCAACTGTCACTTAATATTTGCTCCTGGAAGCCCCCGCAGCCTGGATGGATTAAACTCAACTCCGATGCATCTCTTGCAAATGAAGAAGGTAGCTTTGGAGGCTTACTAAGAAGTAGCGACGGCAAATCTCTCAACCTGTTTTCTCTTAGCTACCCAGCAGCTCCCATTCACGATCTTGAGATTGAAGCAATTCATATGGGGCTCAATCTTGCAGTGAGGGCGAATTACAAATGCCTATGGATAGAATCTGATTCCCTTCTTGCTGTCAATGTCATCCAAAAAACAGCTCCATGTCCATGGACAAAACTTATATCTCTTGAAAAGATAGACTCGATGCTATCAAACCTGCAAGCGTGGAGCATCTCCCATTAATGGAGAGAAGGGAATAGAGCAGCTGATTATCTATCCAAAAGCAACTGTCCTATGAAAGGATTCCCAATCTCTCATTCTGTATTTCCTGATGAATTCCAAAATTTTTTGTTAGAGGACTCCTCGGGAGCCATTTATATCCGTTTGTAATTTTTCTTTTTTCTTTTCATTATATCTGGTGGGGGTCTGCCTAACCCCAAATTACCGATCAATAAAAGAAAAAAAAACTTCCACAGCACCACAACTGAATGCAGAAACGACTTCTATCTATTTAGGAATAGCAAAAGAGAATTTATATGATGCCCGACCGTCAAAATAGCAACGGTTAGGTGACCTAGCCCTTGATTTTATCTGGTCAAAACACCTTTTTTTGAGTTTCAAAAATCAAGGGCCAGGTGATTTGCCACATAGCCCTTGTAAATTACTCGGTCGGCCACCTAAGAAACGTAATATAAATAAAAATATTTAAAAGAAAGAAGCATAAAAGATCTAAGAAAAACAAAAGATAAAGAGCCATTAGGAAGAGGAGAGATTTTCAGGATCCTAACAGCTGCTACATGAAATTTGAAATCATAGCCGTAGCGCCAAAAACCCAGTTATAAAAATTAAAACCCTTGGCGCCATATACCCAGTTATAAAAACCCTCCGGGTTAGGCCAGGGCTTCTACTATTATTATTATTCACTGGTAGTCTGGTACAACATATACAAAGAAAACCCTCCTCCTCCTTCATCCATACAAGAGAACAGCCTCTTGCACCAAAGGCCGAGTCGACTCGGCCGCCTGATCCACCTCCTCCCAACGTGGACTCGCCTTCCTCCCTTGTCCCATCTTCTTCACAAACCCCACAAACCTCCTCCAATTATCCGCCTGAAATAAATCCGGTCCCATCCTCAAATACGTAAACGCGCACATCTCCCTCTCCTCTCCCACCTCCATCGCTGCCTTCACAATCTGCTCATGAGCCGAGTCATCGTACCTCGGCAACGCATTCTCTCCAGCGAGCGCCACATCAGCTTTTCCCGTCGCAATCGCCACCTGCCGGACGAGCTTCTCCGGCAAACACTGCGCCTCCTGTGGCTGCTCATAATCCCTCATTTCTATACACGTGAAATTGAATATTGCACCGTGTGATGCTAACATGCGCGCGATGGGTAGATAACCGTCTCGGAACCGGGTGTTGTAGTACCCTGCGGTGAGCTCTGGGGGGTGGGACCGGGTTCCGTAGTGCCAATGGATTCCTGCTACTTTTACTGAGATTTTGACTCCCGAGTCGCGGAAGATCGACTCGGCCGAGGTGAGGACTCGTTCCCCGTGGTCTAATAGCATTTGGGAGTACCATGTGAGGAAGAACTCGCCGTAGGGACTGTCCCAACCGCCTTCACGGCGGAAGAATGGGGTTTCCTCTGGCCAGTTGTTGTAGTGGCCGGCGTCGGTGGGCCCCCCGTTTCCCCACTCCCGTTTTCCGGCGGATTCGGCGGCAGCTTTCAGGCTACTTAGCATGTACTGTGTTCATCGTCAAACACCCACGCATAAGCACGAGAGTTAGCCTATAGTCCCCAGTATTTAAAAAAAAAAAGTATGGCACGCCATCGGATGATCCAAACCGTCTATTTGGTGTGCCACGACGGTGTACCCAAAAATCATTACTATAGGATGATTCCATCCTTCCGATCTATAGAGGTAACCTCGAAGGATAGGATCATCCTATGGAAATGATATTTCAGGCTTTACCATCAAATGGACGGTTTGGATCATCCTACAGTAGCCATACAGAACATTTTGATAAAACTAATGGACTATAATAAAGGGGCTACATGTAACAGCCGAGTTTTAGTATGGTGTGGGCCTTATGTTTCAAAAAGTACTATAAGGACCACACTATAGGATGATCCATGTGATGGGGAATAACGTAAATGGGTTGTGCCCAAAAAATCATTTCTACAGGATGATCCCAACCCTTCGATCTATAGAGGATTTGCATATTATGGAAACCTCTCTATAGATTGGAGGGTAGGATCGGAAATGAATTTTGGGGAACAACCGTTTAAAGGGTGCCAATATCAAAACTTGGGGGCTCGGAATACACAGAAAGAACTTGGTGTACGTAAGCATACCTTGTCGTAGCATTGGAAAGCTCCGATTCCGGGGAATTTCCATGTGCCGTTGAGCTCCGGGTAAGAAGGATATCTGAGCTCACCGGCCGGACCCATTCCTACTTGGATTTCCTGAAAATGATTACACGTATAAGAAAGACATACACTGAGATTTAATGTATACGAGCTAAGAATTTCTAGATCATTTTTTTACCACGATGGTTTCGCCCAAGAGGTGTTTGAAATTATCCCTGAAAGCCCGCATGAAATCGGAGTAGCATTGAACCGGGGTTCGACCCTTGAGCACAGGGAGCGTGTCGCAGCCGAGCGAGAGGTATTCGTAGTTTCTCCTTCCCCACTGGTCTGTATATGCCAGGTCTGAGTCCCTGTCAATCTCTTCTACCACCCATTTTGGTAGAGGAATCCTGCAAGCACATAAAGCGCATGTTAGAAAACACAAGTGAGGATAGCTAGCATGCGCAGCTAGGCAAAAAGTCCTCGTTTCCGATAAAAGCTTAGTAAGGGTACTTCCGTCATGCTACCATTAAAGAAAATGAGAAAATGGGAGATTATTTTTTCACCCCCTTTAGGATAATACGCCCCACTTTTAATGGGATATGACGTAAAAAAGAGTTGAAGTCTGCCAACAATTCCGTTAAAAGAGGGGCGCATAATCCTAATATCATCTCCCTAAAAGAAAAAAACTAAAACGGGTAAATCCCCTCCTGTAACGGATTCTGTGAGAATGGTTGGATTTATCATTTCCAAATAATTATCGTACAGGGGGGTGCGAATTTATCATCGCCCAAAAAAAAAAAAAAAAAGCCGAAAAGAATGTTTGGAAAAACGAAGCTTTTAACTTTTTTTTATATGGTAAAAGCCCATGTAGTCCATTTAATGGTTTAGATCCGTAAAGTACTTTTTGAAATTTGAAAAATACTGGACCATATGGGCTTTCCGTAGAAAATGGCATGAAAAGACATAATTGCCATTTCTCTAAGGCTCTGTTTGGTTTGATGAGATTTTAGTGGAAGTAGTAGTCAACAAGGAGGTGACAAGGTGGGATACGTGTAGACTTGTCTGAGAAGATTAGAGGGGATTTTGGTAGTGTGTTTGGTTACATGTCAAAGCATGTAGGAGAATGGAGGGGTGTCATTAACAAAATAAATAGTAGAAGAGAGAGAAAGAGGAGAGAGAAAAAAAATCATGATTACACATGGCATTTCATATTCTACTCTCCCCTCTAAAATTTACCAAAAACAAGGTTTGGCATTGAAAAAGCAAGGGAGGGGACAATCCCGCCACATAGGCGTCACCTAAGCCAAAAGCTAATAATTATGTCTCTTCCATATCTAGAAGTCCAATGGGATTTGAGCTAAAAAATGACAACCAAACAACATTTGGTATTTCATATTCTTAGAAATGCTCAGCCGTCTTCCCTACTTTTTGCAACCAAACAGAGCCTAAGCTAAAAACTACCGAAACACCCCAAAACTGCCTCTTCGTTGGAACCGTAGATTCCAACCTGAGACCCAAATAATATATTTGTAATAAAAGTCGGGGAGTGATAAATCGACTCCCCATGTGTCTGTCTCTCTCCTCTTTCTCTCTCTAACCCAGAAGAGAGAGAAAGACACATGGGGAGTCGATTTAGCATTCTGGGGGTAGATTTATCACTGCCCTAAATGTCGCAGAGAAATATTAATTTTTTGAAAAAAAGCGCAGGTTAAAAGGGCAGAAGCTATCATACGCACGTGCAAGAATCACCAACGTTTCCACCACACCGATGAAACGACATAACGGCCTGTACCTTGAGGCCGTGTTTCCTACACATGTCCAACAGCTCCGCGTACCCACGCCAATTGTATTCCCCAGCCGATTCTCCCTCCACCAAACCCCACCACACATCCATCATCACCCCTTCCACCCCAGCGCTTTTTAGCGCCATCAAGCTCGCGTTCATCGCCTTCTTCCTATTCACCCCGTGCCCCATCGTCACGCTATCCAACGGCATCATCACATAAACCGGCACCCCCTTCCCCTTAACCTGCGCACCCCCCTCAATATACTCTTTCACCCCCACCTCCTCCTCTTCCACCACCGCCACGTCAGCAACGAACGCCTGGCACGCCATAGACAGATCCGGCCGATTTACGCCGATCACCGGCGACGGAGTCCGGCAGGGGCTCACCGGCGGTGAGATTCCGTCGAGATCCGGTCCTTGTTTCCCAATCCGGCACCGGAGATTCGATTGTGGGGATTTCCATACCCCGGCGGCGTTTACGACTCCGGTCGGCTCGCCGGAGGTGGAATTAGAATCCGGGATCGGAGTTCCGCAGATAGATCCGATCTGGTAAGATATATTTAAAGCCATAGAAAAATGAAAAAAAAAGTCAACACGGAAAGGGGAAAAAAATTAAAAAATTACAAAGAGGAGTGCGGGCTTTTCTTCTTTCTTGTTGTTGTTTCAGAGATGCCCGTTTTGGTTCTCCTGATCGATTCGAGATGAGGAAGGATAGGATGAAATGAGCTTTTGATTTATAGGATGAAATAACGTTAATGATATTGGCACTACCTTATTGTGATAATTGCACGAACTCATCTTGTCATTTACTGCTTAAACAGGGGTCAAATATTATTACAGTTCCCCAAAAGCTCTGAAAAGGCTATTTAAAAAGAAAAGAGAAGGTCACTTTGTGCAATTATAAAAAAAATAAAAATGCAGGGCCATTATCTGCAGCCAAAAAAAAATGGATAAAGAGTTTTTGTAGAGTTTTACGCTTTCGACGCGTGTCTTGAACATACGTGGCGGGATAAGAACGTTTGAAATTCTAGCGGCTACGATCTCTATCAACGGAAGGACGGTTGGATTTAACAGATCGTGAATCTAGCAGGTTCCGCGTGTTTTTTTGGTTGTTTGCGTAGACGAGTGGCGTCCATGCATTGGAACGTGAACAGATGATTTTTTGCCCATTTGACGATATGATCCGTGATTGAGTGGCGTATGTGTGCGGCTCAGGTTGCACCACGTGTCTGGACGCTGATTACGGAAGCAACATCGGCGTATATTCCTGAAGATTTGAATATTACGTGCTTCTGCCTAATCCCTGCCCTACACGTGTATGAACAATATTTTTTTTCATAGAATGATCCTAACCTCGGTAAAAGATTCCATAAATGATTTTTGGAAATCTCCATTTTCAGATCGGTTATGATCATCCTATGGAAATGATTTTTGGGGCACAACCTATTTATGTTGTGCCCAAACAGATGAACGGTTTGGATCATCGAAAAAAGTAGGTAAAAAGTAGGCCGTACCTACTTTTTTCAGACTTCAGGTGTTTTCACGGCCACCCATCATATAAATTCTCTTAAACACGTTTAAAACTTTAAAAGCAGTTCTAACTTTACCCATTTATATTTTTTAAATGACAATTTTTAATACATTTTTTTGTGTTTCTGTTTTCTTAATTCGTTTCTTTGAACCTGTACCTTTCTTTTTCATTTCTTTTCCTCGCCGAATCACATTTTGCTAATTATGCTCCTGACCATAGTTAGCGAAACTCATTAAAGAGCACTTTTTTCCAAAATAAAAGAAAACACATTCTATTGGTTTGCCGTTTAAAACTTTTACAACGAAAAAAATTCCTTTTAATTCTAGGAAAACCTTTTAAACAAAGGGGTTTAAATGCATTTTTGGTGTTTCCCTTTTTTTGACAACTTTTTTTTTAACCACTACCGTATTAAACTCGAATTATTCATGTCCTGTTTTGTTTGCCCTATCACATTTTGCTAACTATGCTCCTAACCATGGTTTAAAATTTCGGTTTCGGTAAGCGTTTCGGACGCCACCGTAAACTGAAATTTGGTAATTTGGTTCGAAATTCCAGAATTCCGGATAAAATTTTGTAACACTTTTTTAAAAAAAATAATGGCATTTAATCGAAAATTTGGTCCAAATTTTGGTAAATGGCGAAAAATGAAGTTTCGGAAAATTTCGATTTCGGTCCCTACCGAAATCCAAAATTTCGGATTTCGGTCGAAATTTAAAACCATGCTCCTGACCATAGTTTAGCAAAATGTGGTGGGGAAGCAAAATGAGAGAGGAAAATTTTCATGTGTTGGTTAAAAAAACCTAGTAAAAAAGGACAAATAAACAAAAATATGAAAAAAATACATTTATAATTTTATCATCTACAAAATATAGCTAGGTAAAAATTGTAAAATTGGCAAAAAACCAGTTTTGAAATGAGTTTGAAACGTTTTCTTAAAGAATGAGTTGTTTTTTTCCTTAAAAAAAAGAGTTTGTTTTTTTGGCTATAAAAGTAGTTTAAAATGATGTTTTGCCAACTATATTTGTGACGCATCAACCTTGTAATTAACTAGGACAGTGTTGAGTTCCTATTGTTGAAAATACGTTGATCTCTGTAACTGGTCTTACTATGATTGGATAATTCTAAGCCGTTGATCAATAATTTGGTAAAATTAAGGGGTGCTAGGAAAAAGAAAAGAAGATGGTCTATCCTGATTCCTGAATGACACGTGCGCAAGAAGTCAATGACACTGAAAATGGACAAGTAAGAAATCTTAATCCGGACTCTAAAAACAATTTGAAGATGGCCATTTTGTCTTTATATGTGCAAAAGGGAGATCCGTTTTGGAAGTTTTTTCCAATAAAATTTGGGGAGTGATAAGATAAATCGACTCCCCAAATTGATAAATCGACTCCCCATGTGTCTTCCTCTCTCCTCTTGATTAGAGAGAGAAAGAGGAGAGAGATAGATACATGGGGAGTCGATTTATCACTGCCCTAAAATTTATCTACTCTTTAACAATTGAAAAATAATGACACTTGATCTCTGGGTTAATCAATGGTTACGATTTTCCAATCATAGTTGGATTCGTGGCGATGGAACGAACTAATGGTGGCCTATAGATGAAGAGAATTAATCGTGATGAAGTGACACACGATGGTCTGCAATGTTGATAGCGAATCTCGAATCAACTTGTTGGTCTCATGGTATATCTCAGTACAGAGGATGATGCTAGACATACGGGAAGCTGTAACGATCCATTGAACAGAGAAATTGAAGGATTCAAACTGAACCTGAATGTCCAATAGATGAAGCTCACCATTATACTCGTGGCATGAGACTCATGTGTGACAATGTGGCTCTCTGTTCTACTGACAGTGTTAATGGATCTCATGCTTGATATTTAATGTAAATAGTGTCTCTGGCAATTGGCTATGATTCAGAATGGGTTATGCCCTGTTTTTCTTTTCAACTGTTAATTTCGACTTATAAGCTGTTCTGGTTAATAGCATCAGCTTATATATCTCATATGCATTTATATATACTCGAGCTATATGCCAAGTCGGTTTATTACCAGGATGGACCAAAAACAGTAAGTTGATATGTTTGAGTTCTTCACCGGTCATAGTGCTTTACTTCCAATGCCCTATCTTGGGCTGTTCTGTTTCTTTTAGGCTTTGTTCGTTTATGATTATGACAACTGATTGTGAGCCCAAAACCAATTATTGTACTGAAAATTATATTTAGCTTTAGGGCAGCCCAGTGCACGAGGCTCCCGCGATTACGGGGTCTGGGGAGGGCAAGATGTACGCAGCCTTACCCCTGCTTTGCAGAGAGGCAGTTTCTATGACTCTAACCTGTGACCACCAGGTCATAATGGAGCAAACCTTACCGTTGCACCAAGGCCCGCCCTTGTAAAACTAATTATTGGACTCAGAGCTAAATATATATAAAATTATATTTCGCTTTGAGTAAAATAATTGTAACACACGATTCGCTATCAACTTCATGTCCTAATGGTGACCCCTGACGGCTTGTTAGATAAAGAGAAAAATGTCACATTCATGGGTACAAGTCAAGGTGGCAAATGAGTGATACTTCTTGGCCAACATGGCCGACAGGCCAAGCACGGTTTGACCACAGCCCGGGCCGTGTCGTGCCGGCCCGGGACAACGGACTTATAGGCTCACTTTTTAATTGGTTGTGTCAATTCGTGCCGGTGCCACCTTCAGGTACAAGTTGCCATCCTTAACTTGGAACGCATGAGAGTGGGAGATCCAAACCTAGGATAGAAGAAAAAGTAGTTTGCCCGTTTAATACTCCGGGAAAAACATTTTAAAACTATAAAGTTTTTTGGGCCAAGTTTCTAACTTTACCCTAATATATTTTTTAGGGAAAATTCTCAAAAAAAATATGATTTTTATCTGAAATTCTCGAAAAAGGGTTAAGTTGGCTAATTTTTCAAAAATGGGTGAAACGCATCCCAATGAGTGTTTTTGGACAAAAATGCCCCTGTGTTGGTTTTCCCTCCAAAAAAGTAAGCAACAAATCCCAATGCATTTCATCTAACATTTTGACCTTTTTACCTTCTTCTTCCCCATGCCAAAATCAAACTCCATTGTCTTTGTAAAAGACCCAAACGAAATTCCATTGGAGGGAGGTGAAACTCCCCTCTCCTAAAATGTAGATTTTATTGGATCTTTTATTTTTCTTTAGCTATCCAACCGAAGCTTCTCAAGTAGGTCCATTGTGATACATTTGCATGGATTTAACATGTTCATTATAATGCTATGGTGTATTGTCATCATCTTGTTTATTTGTCAGGGATTTGTTATGGTTTATTAGGCATTTGTTATAGTCATCATCCTCTTTACAATGCTATGGTGTATTGTTTAGATGGCCTAATACTTTGATGTATGGTGTACTGTCACTCGGATGTTATGGTGGTTCATAGTTTAGATGGCCTAATACTTGTGAGAATGATTGTATTTGTAGGGTTTTAAACACTCAGAAGCACTAATTATACTTAGGAACCACTAATTATACTTAGGAACCACTAATTATATCTAGGAACCACTATTTACCATTATGTAGTGGTTCCAAGGTATAAATAGTGGTTCCAAAGTAGAAATATTGCTTCACACAATCTAATAGTACTTCATTGGGTGTCAATGTTGCAATGAATTTATGAACAATGGGTTAAATAGTTTTCTAAACACTCGGATGTTATGATGGTTCATAGTTTAGATGGCCTAATACTTGTGAGAATGACTGTATTTATAGGGTTTTAAACACTAAAAAACACTCATTATACCTAGGAACCACTAATTATACTTAGGAACCACTAATTATACCTAGGAACCACTATTTACCATGATGTAGTGGTTCCAAGGTATAAATAGTGGTTCCAAGGTATACATAGTGGTTCCGTAGTAGAAATATTGCTTCACACAATCTAATAGTGCTTCATTGGGTGTCAATGTTGCAATCAATTTATGAACAATGGGTTAAATAGTTTTCTAAACACTCGGATGTTATTGTGGTTCATAGTTTAGATGGCCTAATACTTGTGAGAATGACTGTATTTATAGGGTTTTAAACACTAAAAAACACTCATTATACCTAGAAACCACTAATTATACTTAGGAACCACTAATTATACCTAGGAACCACTATTTACCATGATGTAGTGGTTCCAAGGTATAAATAGTGGTTCCAAGGTATACATAGTGGTTCCACAGTAGAAATATTGCTTCACACAATCTAATAGTGCTTCATTGGGTATCAATGTTGCAATGAATTTATGAACAATAGGTTAAATAGTTTTCTAAACACTCGGATGTTATTGTGGTTCATAGTTTAGATGGCCTAATACTTGTGAGAATGACTGTATTTATAGGATTTTAAACACTCAAAAACACTCATTATACCTAGGAACCACTAATTATACTTAGGAACCACTAATTATACCTAGGAACCACTATTTACCATGATGTAGTGGTTCGAAGGTATAAATAGTGGTTCCAAGGTATACATAGTGGTTCCATAGTAGAAATATTGCTTCACACAATCTAATAGTGCTTCATTGGGTGTCAATGTTGCAATCAATTTATGAATAATGGGTTAAATAGTTTTCTAAACACTCGGATGTTATTGTGGTTCATAGTTTAGATGGCCTAATACTTGTGAGAATGACTGTATTTATATGGTTTTAAACACTCAGAAGTACTTATTATACCTAGGAACCACTAATTATACATAGGAACCACTAATTATACCTAGGAACCACTATTTATCATTATGTAGTGGTTCCAAGCTATAAATAGTGGTTCCAAGGTATAAATAGTGGTTTCATAGTAGAAATATTGCTTCGCACAATCTAATAGTACTTCATTGGGTGTCAATGTTGCAATGAATTTATGAACAATGGGTTAAATAGTTTTCTAAACACTTGGATGTTATGGTGGTTCATAGTTTAGATTGCCTAATAATTGTGAGAATGACTGTATTTATAGGGTTTTAAACACTCAGAAGCACTCATTATACCGATGAACCACTAATTATACCTAGGAACCACTATTTACCATTATGTAGTGGTTCTAGAGTAGAAATATTGCTTCACACAATCTAATAGCACGTCATTGGGTGTCAATGTTGCAATGATTTTATGAACACTTGTATGACGGAATGGTGGAAAGGTCGACCTGTAATTGGTCTTCCTACCTGTTTGGTCAAATGCTGAAAAGGTCGACCTATCAAAGCAAATTTCCATCTGTTTGTACATATGCTATAAAGGTCGATCTATTACGGCAAATTCACACCTGTTTGCGAAGAATGTAAAAAGGTCGACCTTCAGGTGTGACCCGTACAATACTATTTGCATTGTATTTCATTATATCACCCTGTGGAAATGATTTTTTAGGCACAACCTATTTGCATTGTGGCATATCTAATGGACGGTTTGGATCATCCTATGGTGTGACCCGTACAATATTTTTGGAAAAATGTTGGAGTATATGGGTTTACGCCATATAAAAACTCTTTCTCATGAAGAAACAATATAGGTCTTCCTTACCACTAAGTCAAAAGCCAAAAGTATTTATGTAATTGAACACAATTTGTAGAAGGGCGGTGAAAAACTCACCTTGTATTTTTCAAAATGGACTATACAGCCCACACCATAGGATGATCCAAACCACCCAATTGATGGGCCACAACATAAATAGGTTATGCCCCAAAAATTATTTCCATAGATGATCCCAACCGTCCAATCTATAGAAGTTTCCATAATCTAAGTCCCTCTTTAGATCGGATGGTTAGAATCATCCTATGGAAATGATTTTTGGGGCACAACCTATTTATGTTGTGGCCCATCAATTGGGCGGTTTGGATCATCCTATGGTATGGGCTGTATAGTCTATTTTGAAAAATATGGGTTGAATTCATCCTAGAAGGAAGCTGTACAATGAAGTTTTATCGAAGGCAAGACTTTCAACACTTAGCATGGGAAAGAAGAATCTAAAAAAGTTGAATAGGGTTTGGGAAATGCCATTGGAATCCGTTTCTCAAAAAGGTGGAGGGAAAAGCAACTCGAGGGCCTTCTTATCTTTAAACATGCATTGAGATGTGTTTCACCCCTTTTTGAGAGTTTAGTCAACTCAATCCTTTTTTGAGATTTTCAGTTAAAAATCACTTTTTTTTTTAGAATTTTCCCTATTTTTTAAATGACAATTTTTAAAACATTTTTTTTGTGTTTCCATTTTATTAATTCGTTTCTTTGAACCAATACCTTTCTGTCCCATTTTTTTTTCTCTTCCGCGGAATCACATTTTGCTAACTATGCCGCTGACCATAGTTTAGCAAAATGTGGTGGGACAACAAAACGAGAGGGGAAAATTTTCAGGTTTGATGATGTATTGGTTACAAAAAAACTTAGTAAAAGTGGCGAAATAAACAAAAATATGAAAAAACTACGTATATAATTTTGTCATTTACAAAATACCACGAGAGTAGAATTGGAAAGTTGGCAAAAAACCAAAAAGAAAAAAACAAACCATGTTTAAAATGAGTTTTACACGTTTTCCTTAAAAAAATGAGTTTAGTTTCCTTAAAAAATAAGTTTTTTGGCAATAAAAGTTGTTTAGCACAGAGTTTTGCTAACTATGCTTGTGACGCATCAACCTTGTAATTAACTAGGACAGTGTTGAGTTCCTATTGTTAAAAATACATTTATCTTTGTAACTAGTCTTACTATGATTGGATAATTCTAAGCCGTTGATCAACAGTTTGATAAAATTAAGGGCTGCTAGGAAAATGGAAATCTATTAGGTTTAAAAAGAAGAAGAAGATGGTCTATCCTGACTCACATGTGCACAAGAAGACAATGACACTGAAAATGGACAAGGACAAAACAATTTGAAAATGGCCAAAGCAGCAGTCAATTTCCCTTTTGTCTTTATACGTGCAATAGGGAGATCCGTTTGGAAGTTTTTTTCCAATGAAGTCTAATTGCCATAAAAATGTAGGAGACTATCAAGATTTTTCTGGCAAAATCGTGTAGAATATTAAAACTGATGAATGAGATTTATCATTTTTATCATAGTCCAAGACTGATTTAGAGAGTATATGTGAAAGCTATGTACCTCCAAGTGTGTCTTCCGGCCAACACACATTTGCTTTTCTTACTAGACTATGGTATAGGGCCTCCTCTGAGAATTTACACACTAATTGTAATGATCTTAATCAAATAAATATTGAAGTAGTGTTATTCGTTAATAAAATTGATTGATTGAATGTGTGTATGGTTTACACACTAATTTCTCAATAATTTTAATGCCATCACACTTTATCACCAATGGATGATCCTCATCAGGTTCAATCTTGGGTTTGACAATTATCTCCGATTTACGAATATTATTCTTTGGTTATAGATCGATCAATGTCATGTGATTTGTGGTGCCTGATTATAGAAGGACAAGAAATAAAAATAATTAAGTTCCAGGTTCAGAGAATTTAAGAAAGCATAGCTTCAAACGATATGAAAAACAAAGACATGGGTTCTACACTTCTACATACATAAATCTTATTTAAGCTGAATGTAACATACAAAACCTTTTCATTAGCCGAGCAAGAGAAACTTATTGGACAAAAAATAAAGCTAGGTACAAAAACAGCTAGAAACATCTCACAAAACAGCAACTACAAAACAGGGAATACTAAAAGAGGCACAGGGCGAGAGAATTCCAGCCCAGACCCAAGAGAGAGAAAACAACAACAGCAACACAGTCTAGTGGCACGGGCCTTCAGTTGTGCGAGGACTTAATTGTGTGTGTGAGGCACATAAAAAGAACTAACATGTTTTGACTTTGATAAATTTAGAGAATATTTCACTAAACTTCGATACAATACAATTAGCCTTAATGAGTGATTATATAGAACACTCAAAAGGGTTAAACATAGAAAGAGATAAACATAACAATGCAAGAGATAATTCTAGAAAACCTACCTACTAAGATTAGCCTAATTGCTAATTTATGCTAGCTACCTATTCTAGCTAGGTTACTCCATACAACCCACTTGCCTAATCTAGCCCAATAATGATCCAATGGTGTGAATTCAACACAATCTGACTATGAGATCCCACATATTCTAACATGCCCCCTCAAATGTATGTGGATTGGAAATCAACATACGTTTGATTACAATGAAATCCCCCAATAAGAAAATAAAACTATGGACATGATCTCACATATTCTAACAGTCTTTGCATTGAAACTATGGACATGAAGAGAGAAATGTCTGCCTTACGGAGACGACCAATTAATCAGCTTAGAATTAGACTTCTAAGGACGTGGTGGTGGCCCATAAAAACTTCTTTCAAGGAATGGGTCAGACCCAATCATTTCTCAAGAAACACCAGAGTGAGGGGGATCCGTAGTTTTGCGAAAGGGCTAATTCTATGGGTGGGCTTGGTGAGATGGAAGCATTAGGAAAGAGAACAGATCCCATCATCATGCAGATGTGTGTGTGTGTTAAGGGAGGGAGGTCTTCAGGTAGTAGTGGCTGGCTATGGATGTTTCATGTACTAGTAAAAGTGCACGTGCGTTGCACGTGGGACAAAGGTATTTTACGACAGATAAGTGGAAAAAAACATTTTTATTTTACACCATAAAGCTTTCCATCTCCCCCTGCTAGTAGGCATGCAAACACTGAAGAAGATTACAGCATTCAGCAGATGTGGCTGCAACTACCCGAGAACTCAATAATGGGCTATAAAACATTGTACTCCCAAAAAAAAGGAAAAAAAAAAAGAAAAAGAAAAAAAAATTTATCAAAGTGCAAATCAATCTTGTTCTCAAGATTATGCTTCTACTCTTGCAAGAACGGACTAACAGGGTTAGCTACCTAGCCAACCTTCATAATTAAATGCCGTCTACATATGCATCATTCAAAGCAACGAGTTTTATCAGCTGTAGCAAAGAAAGAGACTTCATAGGAGCCAAATATGAAGAAATAAGTTCCAATTGCAAGGTCCATGATTGCCTTTTCTTTCCATTTAGAAAGTCTTGACTCAAGCTTTATGGATTTGGGGATGAGAATGATTGCAGCATTTGCTCCAAATGTTTTCTTTTATGGATTTGGCTTTCAGAACAGAAGGGAGGATGGGAATGATTGCAGCATCTGCTCCAAATGTTTTCACATCTTCAGCCGTAAACTTTTATTTCATTGTGTCATACAACAATCTTTCACCTTGAAAAGCCATAATCGATATTAGAGAATTAATAAAGAGAGCATACAATTATTAGCTCATATATGTGATTCCAAGAGAAACTTTTAAGCATCAATAATTTTTGTCTCCAATCATATAGTAGGTACCATATTGGGACACCAGAACTGATTACAAGCACTATCACTACAACAGAGGACTGAAATGAAACAGTTTCTATGAATATTGTCCCAGATTTTTTCAGAAGATTGCAAATTTTTTAAATATCATTTTTAATGATTAAAATAAATGAAAAATAATTGTTCCATTTGAAAAAAGCCCGGGAAATGTCTAGATTTTTTCAATCTCATAAACAGCTATTAATTCTGAAAGCAAGTGGGTTGAACATCTGTAGAAACAAATTAGAGAAAAACAAAAAACAAAGAAAATGAGATAAAAATTACCTCACTATAAATATGTCCTAAATCAGAAGAACTTCGATGAGAAGGAAGACCAAGAGTAGCTCCCTCATTGATAAAGAAAAAAACAAGTCCTGAACAGCCTCTGAAATTTCATGGTTTGATGTCAATTACATTTCTCCATGAAACTCAATGAAGAAGAAATGAAACAACATGGAAATCCTGAACCAAAAAATTCAAGTAGAAACCCAAAAAAACAACATAGCTCAAAGAACACCCTTTCTTGCCTCCATAGGTAGATAAAACCCTAAATAGAATCTTTGATGTAGATGGAAAAGTAATCTAGAAAATCCAAAATAAATAAAAAATTATTCAAAAAAAAAAAAAAAAACCCAACATAGAAAATGGAAGGAAATGAACTGGGCCAGAGGTTTTCTTAAAAATTTCGTGTGATGCAGTACCAAAATGGGACACATATTCAATTTCCGGAGGAAACAAAGTCAGGGAAGAAAAAACACATGGCGAGAGTAGTAGAGATAGTGGGCTCTTTGCAAGATCTTCAGGGGAACGAAATGTTAAAAAATGCCCATGGGAATTTGGAAATAATAGGAAGATTTACGAGGAGATACGAGTGGAAATACACAAGGGTAAAGCACCTGATGATTTTTCATCATTTAGGCTTTAAGAATGGTATATATTAGTTCTATAACATAATCCGAAATTAATAGATCTTGAATTCTTGAGTTATATTTTGTAGGGTTTTCCAATCTATGGAAAAAATATTGGAAATTTATATAAAAATTAGTGCAATTATAAGATCTCAAACTTCTTACCATCCAAAAGAAAATAGTAAATAAATAGGACTCGCGAGAGGAAGAAAAAACAGACAAATTGAACTAAAAATAAATAAATAATAGGAGTCTTGAAACAAACTTTGAAACCCAACAAAAAAAATAGATAAAAGTTTTAGACAAAATGGCCAAAAACAACACTTTTAAACAAAAGAAAAGAAAGCGAGTTGTAGGTCCGGAAGCCCTCTTCCTGTGGCGATTTCTCTATGGTCAGTGCTTGGGATGCCACAGAAAAGGTCCCAAACTCACTCACGCACTCACAATTGCAATTATCCAATATTCAAAATCGTCAACCAATCAATGTTCAACTTTATAAATAAAACTACATGTACATTTTCAAATCTATGAACACAATTTGGGTATGAAGTCAACAGAACCACATCACTATTTGCACAACTATAAGAAATTGGAAAAGAAAAGGCCCAAAGAAGATACCTTTTTATAGATTGGATTGAAGGAAATCCGTTTACGACGAAAGATAAAGATTGCCCATCCTACAAATCAGCACCAACAGTGAGGCAATTTGTGAATTTTTATTTTTTTGAATGGCAGCAATTTGTGAATCTAAAAAATGCATATAAGTAATGTAATATAATTAAATACATGCAAATTTGAAAAGATATCTAAAATGTGTCTTTAAATACCATGTTTAATTGACAACAAATAAATTGGGATCAATGTTATTAAATACCAAATCAGGTTTTTTTAATGGCTTAAAAGAATTGATACCAATCTGGTTTTTTTGAATGGTTCAAGAGAATTAATGTTGACAAATACCAAATCAGGTTAACATGGTTTGAGTTCTAAAAGAAAACTCAAATTCAATTTTGTTTACTTTTACGGTATAGCGATGAAAGAGAGGGAAAAATGAACTATTGTGGGAACTAATGGAACTATAAGAGCAGAAATACTTTTTCTCCTTTATTTTTAAAAGCTAACTGAAAAGACAACAAAAAATACGGTAGAATTTGGTGCTAAATCATCAGAATAAAATATGTTGTGAGAACAAACAAAACAAACCCAAGGCAGTATTATTAAAGCATAAATCTAAAACATGAGCATTCAAAAAAGTGGAAGAGAAAGTAAAATGCAAGCTAGTAAGGATATTTAAATGTAAATCAATTTAAAATATTGTACCAATGGCCACTACCTATAAATGCATCAATCCATGTTTATAAGAAGTAGATGACATGATTATAGAGATTTATCATGTAATTTCAATCAAAATCTAAAAATGTATGAAATTAAATTGAACTTGGATCCAAAGATTAATAGCTTTACAATTTATATCATATTAGTTCTGGAACATAATCCGGAATCAATAGATCTTGAATTCTTGAGTTATATCTTGAGTAGTAACAAGTAACAAATTTTGGAGACCTTTGCCAGATTGGTTAGAAGCTTTTTCCTTTTCTTTTTTCGAATGATCTGGCTACAAGCTTATATACTTCTTTTAGAATACCACAATTGTCTTTGCCGTATCTTTATCTAATAAAACTGGTAGGGGTCCCCGCCAAACCCCAGCTTACTCATATAAAAAAAAAACAATTGTCTTCGCATTTTATCCATTTCTAATAATGTATTGCTATTTAAAAATATCACATAGCCCACGATAAATACCAAGGTTGAAAGCTATGGTCTTAATCAATGCTCACTTCCATTTTAACTCATTTGGGAGTCTAATTGAAACCTGTTTTTTCTATATATTCCAGTGCATGCCACTTGAAGGTACCAACAAAACAATAGTGGAAACATCAGATCTGTCTCTATTTAACCCATTTAGTTGTAAACTCGCTTTTCTATATTTCAGAGCATGACAATTAAAGGTAGCATTCCTCCTCCAGCATTCGAAAGCTACGTAGCCTAACGTGTCAAAACTTCATAACATATTCAGAACCATGTAAATAAAATAATAAGCAAATTCATAAGAAAGATAATGGGAAACTTCAACCCAATAGAAAAGATCAACCTACAAAACTCACATACACTTGATTAACATGTGGTATAGGAACAACAAACCAAGGTTGCCAGAGTGGGAATCGAAACGGGAATCGAAAGCGGGAATCGAAGGCTCCCAGGGAAGAATCCTACTCAAGGTTGCCAGAGCGGGAATCGAAACGGGAATCAAAGGCTCCCAGGGAAGAATCCTGCTTCCTTGCAACAAACTCTCCCACATCCAAATCCCCAATTGATCTAGAAAGGCATAATCTGCCAAATCAGCAACGAGGTGGGCTCGCCTGTGAATGACACAAGAGTTGAAGACTATCCTTATAGGAACATTAAAACATATGAGAATGGTTTCTTTGCCATTAAATAATATTTCAGCTATTCATGAGTGAAGTTTCTCCAGTATACCTCACTAAGCCCCACAAACATTAGGTCTTGAATTTGCCAGATCAGCAACGAAGTGGGCTCGGCTGTGAATGACACAAGAGTTGAAGACTATCCTTAGAGGAACATTAAAACATATGAGAATGGTTTCTTTGCCATTAAATAATATTTCAGCTATTCATGAATGAAGTTTCTCCGGTATACCTCACTAAGCCCCACAAACATCAGGTCTTGAATTTGCCAGATCAGCAATGAAGTGGGCTCGCCTGTGAATGACACAAGAGTCGAAGACTATCCTTATAGGAACATTAAAACATATGAGAATGGTTTCTTTGCCATTAAATAATATTTCAGCTATTCATGAATGAAAGTTTCTCCAGTATACCTCACTAAGCCCACAAACATTAGGTCTTGAAGCCTGGCAACTTGCCTTTCTGCTGAAATACTACATCAGTCTTCACAAAAACAACAACTAATGTCTGAGGAAGGGCTTGAAGACGCTCCTCTACCATAAATCCCAAACCGTATAATACTAATGCTAATGACATATAGGGAAAAGGTAATGAAAAATTATTAACTTACATTGGCTCTGAAAAGCATGAGAGTTTGAACAACCTCCCAATGACCATACTGGCTGGTTTGCATCAAAGCTGTATGTTTAAAACTGAGGAACGCAGAGTGAAACTTGATATAATTCAAAGTCATAAAAAAAATTCTCAGTTATAACTTCAAGACAGGTATATTCAAATTAAGCATCAATGTGGGTACTGAACAATGGAAATTAAGAATTAAACCACTATTCTCCAAAGTGAACATTCAAAGAAAATGCTGTCAATTCTTATTAATTCATAATGACACAACTAACAGGAAAGAAAAAAACAGAATCTGATGTTTTAAAGGTAAAACTGAGACTGATTACCTGCCCTCTATAATTCCTGAGATTAATTTCAACGCCAGACTCGAGCAAGAGAGAGGCTATCTAAACATAAATAACAGAATAACCATTAACCAATAAAATAGCTTTAAGAAAGCTAATAAGAAACATGAATTCAAAAATTAGCCGAGTTTAATTGATTCAAAAGGGGAAAGAAATTGGTATGAATGAATTGACATGGATTACCTCATGGTGACCTTGAGCTGCAGAGTAATGGAGTAGGGAATTACTAACGCCAAATGTCAAATACTTGGCCAGGTGAGGATTATATTATAAAGCTTTGGCTTCCTGAAGATCCCCATCTCTTGCGGCGGATACCAGGCGCTCCCCAGATGCAGAGCATCCAAAGAATTGCCCATAATGCTTAGAAATCCCATGATCTCTATATTGTGCAAAAAGGGGGGAAATAAAAGATGAAATAAATGAAAATCCTAGTTTCTAAACTGCAGAAATTCCTTACTCATCACCCAAATAACAACAACCCAGATCACCTCTCCTACATACATCCAAATGAATTTACCCATCTTGCTCAGAAATCTCATGATCTTCATAATTTATAAGAAAATTAAAAGAGAAAAGAGAAAGGAGAACCCAATTTATCTCCCCTCACAATTACTTATTTTCAGCCAAAAGAAGAACAACCCTCATCAAAATCTCCCAATATACAACCAGAGTTCAAAAGGGAGAGAAGAAAAAAAAACCTAGTTTCAATTTTACCTCCACCGCGGAATGGTGCGGACCTGCAATCCAGCACAAACTGACACAAAACCCTTCAGGTACGGAGGGCCAGCCTTTATGTTCCTGATCTTATGGACTCATCTTGGGGGGTGGGGGCCAGCCTTTATACGGCGGGAGTGCAGGACACAAAATATATAATTGATTAAGGAGTTTATATATGATGCCCGCTACTTCACAGTCGGGCACATACATAATTTCTCCGGATTAAGATCATGCAATCTTGTGGGTCCCACTACAATTTTTTAACCCCACACACTGCACGGCCGCACCGTACACCTATGAAAAAAAAGTTAAAAAATCTTATTTATAAGAGTGATTTGTAGGCAATTTGACCTAAAACTATTTCGCAGCTCACTGTTGTATGATAGAACAGCCACATAGGCTCACTTTGCAGATTCTGTCTTATTCATTTAATTCATCTTAGGTGTCTGATTCAGCGTTCTCTATGCAAAGGTGACCCGCAAAATGACTTTCCGAAAAATTGCCTAGCCAATCACTATATAGAGGAATGATAGATGCAAGAGCCCTCTTTACGCAAGGGCTAAAGAAGGGCCCTTGAATAGATTCACATCATTAACCCTTGAAGAGATCCACATCATTAAGTGCAAGCGATGTGCATCTTTTCAAGGGCCCTTCCCCGGCCCCTTGCATAGAGAGGGCCCTTGCATCTATCATTCCTCCACTATACAAGGATATATATCCAACAACAACACTTCATTTGTGTGATCAATGGTCTGATGCCGTGGATCAAGGCCAATGGGGGAGGATTGCTTTATTAGGGCACAACCTCATTGTAATACAGCAAGGCACTCTTACTTGGGCATAGTGGGGGCACCTTTGAATGATCCGAACCGTCGATTTGATAAGTAATTCAAGTGGTTGTAATTTTATAAAATAAATGAGCACAAAAAAGGGAAATGATATCCACACTTCCTGTCTTGATAATGGCACTCCTCTCTTTATTAACCACCTCTTTTTTATTGGCTCGGAAAACATCATGAGAATTGTAACAACTTTCAAAGACAAATGAGTAACGGCATGTTCTGCTACAGTGTATTTTTTTTCCATGATGAATCTATGTCTCCCAGTGGAGATGAGGGTGAAGACGCTAAAATTCAGGAAACAAAATTCAAGAAACTTGTGTCTCTGCTGATGAGACGTGGCTAAACATATAGAAACAATAAACTATACTCAAAATAAGGTCGACCTTTTCTCGATTTTTAGCAACTTCTCATCCACAGAAGATTCTAGTTTCCTAAATTTTGTTTCATAATTTTTAGCGATTTCATCCTCATCCCCACTTGGAGATGCCCGGTTTATCATGAAAAAAAAATTCTCAGCGCCGGACATGGCCCAAGTGTAAAGCTAGGATTGGGGTGCCATGATTGAAACAAGGCCGAGAATTATAACCACCTTAAAAAAAACAAAAAATAGTACAGTAAAGATAGAGGTGCCATGATTGAAACAAGAGTGTAGATATATGAGAGAGAGAGAGAGACGACTTATCGAAATGATGAAAAATAATTTTGATTATAGATTTTATTTGATGAAAATAAAATCTAAGAAATTGGGTGGCCTGTAGCTCAATGGTTGAGGTTTTGTATCTGAATCTTGAGGTCGCAAGTTTGATCCCAGCTCATCTAAGGAGGTTCTAATGGTTTTTGTCACTTTGTTTAGGTCCGATTGGACATGATTTTAGACCTTAAGATATGAATCCAAATTAGGTTCCAACTATTGTGCTCACGTAGATAGTGTGACCACAATCATGGCACTATTTTGTGCTCACACTAATAAGGCTGATAAATATAACCACCCAAAAAAAAGAATTTTTGTTTCCATGAATATTTTTTCCATGAAATCCAATGGTGGCATCAATCCCATACCAACTTCTCATCCCATACCATCAACCAAACCCCCTTAGATTTTGTAACGACCCGATTTCCGTCGTGTCGCTACGAGCAAAAGAAAGTAAAAATCATGGAAATATTTTTTTTTTTTTTTTATACAAGCATCAACGACGATCCCGATAGAATCTTATTACAACTTAAAAATGATACATGACGTAAGACGTCAAAATGCAAGGACTCCAGGAACGAACTCTCTGATCACACAGTCCCTTATCCCATGGTTCCTTCATTTGCAAATGCTCCGCCATCTAATGCCTCAACCCCTGTGGTGGAGGAATCAACGTCAAAGCAGGGTCATCCAAAGACCGAGCAAAGTAAAAGAGACAATAATAACAGTGCATACAATAAAATCCACATTTCAATAATGTCTAGAATAAAGATTACAATGCCCATGGCAATATAAATCAAAGGAGTGACAATAATTTCAATGTATGCTATGTATGCATGTATGCAACAATTTTATAAAATGAGACAGCACATTCCCCAGGTACATCCGGCTTTTCCCCCATTTATTTTTCTGTCAGTTCTTTTCTGACTTTTTCATTTTCTTTTATTTTTTTCTGCCGGTGTCCTTGCCGCACGGCTAACCACTACCCCTGTCTGAAGGTAGTGACGTTATGGACTTGGATTACGGTCTCGCATTTGCCGAGCCGGGGATACTATCCCTCGGGGATACTTTCCCTTTTTGGTTGGTTTGCCAACGAAAGGCAGTACACGCTTCTCGCGTTGGCCTTTGGACCTTAGGTCCCAGGATGATTCCACCACACCCTTAAGTTCCCCTTCACTTTCCCCCATGTATGCAACATGTATGCAATTACTTACCTTTGCCTTTCTTCCTGCATTCATTTCAATTCATTTGATTCCAGCATTCATTTCAATTCATTTGATTCCAGCATTCATTTCAATTCATTTGATTCCAGCATTCATTTCAATTCATTTGATTCCAGGCAAGCGAGTATAAATTCACTAAGCAGGTATTTATCAGGCAATTTATAAGCAGAGCTACATTGCATAGACAATTATATTGAACACCATTACAAGACAAGGTCTAGCTGTCACCTGCTTACATTGCATAGACAATTATATTGAACACCATTACAAGACAAGGTCTAGTTGTCACCTGCTTACATTGCATAGACAATTATATTGAACACCATTACAAGACAAGGTCTAGTTGTCACCTGCCTTTTCTTATAGTCGCAGTAGGACGAGATGGCTCCTGTAGGCAAATAAGTGAAATAGGTCAACTTATTTTAGTCTAGGTCCTTTTAATATCACACAGACAACACTTGTCCTTTCTGTGTCCATTTATGTCCTAAAATAAGGTTCCCTGTGTTCACTATTCATGTGGGCCCCACATGCTACTATTCATGTGGGCCCCATCATGTCACTATTTATGTGGGCCCCGCATGTCACTATTTATGTGGGCCCCATCATGTCACTATTTATGTGGGCCCCATCATGTCACTATTTATGTGGGCCCCATCATGTCACTATTCATTTCACCATAAGTTGATAAAGTTTACTTTACGGTTACTATGCTAGTATTTCACCGTTAAGTATATAGGTGGTAGAACCAACCATTACTTTATCCATATAGGTGGTAAAACCAACCATTACTTCAAATAAAATATAGGTAGGTGGTAGAACCAACCATGAAAGAGATCATTAAATAATTTAGGTGGTAGAACCAACCATTGAAAGAGATCATTAAATAATTTAGGTGGTAGAACCAACCATGAAAGAGAGACTATTATAAAAGACTTACTTGGTAGTGGATTTTCTTTTTCCTTCTTCTCTCTCTCTCTTCCTCTTTCTCTTTCTTCTCTTCTCTTCCTCTCTCTCTCTCTCTTCTCTTCTCTTCTCTTCTCTTCTCCTTTTCTTCTCCTCCTCCTCCTCTATTTATAGACATTTTTTTGCATAGTACTTTTTGCATAGTAAAGACTATTTACTATTTTAAATTATTATTTCTGTCGGTCAATAGTATTTTTGCATAGTACTTTTGCATAGTAAAAACTATTTACTATTTTAAATTATTATTTTCGTCGGTTAACAGTATTTTGCATAGTTAATAATATTTTTTTATTATTAATTTTGTCGGTCAATAGTATTTTTGCATTTTTTTATTATTATTTTCGTCGGTGCGATGATATTTTCGTTTCCACTAGGGATGGGTCCCGCTGGTGGTAGGACCCGCTGGTCGTGGGGCCCGCTCGTGTGGGACCCGCTGATGTGGGACCCACTGGTGTTGGATCCGCTTATGTGGGGCCTGCTTGTATGGGGCCCGCTGATGTGGGACCCGCTTATGAATAGTACTCGGTGGGTCCTACTGTGAATAATACTTTTAAATAGTGTATCTCAATAGTGAACTTGCATAGTATTTCTGCATAGTAATCTCGCATAGTGACTATTGTGAATAGTAATTGTGAATAGTGACTATTGGAAATTTTTAACATATATATATATCTATTCCGTTTTTGTTGACATCTGGGGCGGTGGCTTAGTGGTAGGAAGCCGTTCAATCTTAGCTTAGACTTGGGTTCGAATCGTGTACGCCCCATTATGCCAGATGTCCTCATGCCCGATTAACTTGGGGAAAATGAGTAATGGCCGATGATTACCCACCTATGAGGCCATTTTTATATTTATATATATATATATTTTACCGGTTCTTACAGATTTTTTCCATGAAACTGTTTATAGGTGTGCATCAATCCCATACCATCAACCAAATCCCCTTAGATTTTTAAGAATATGTAAGACCCTAATTTTTTTGATTTGGGAGTCAAAAATTGATTGTTAGACTCAAATTTACATTTAGGCCATGTTTGGCAGCCATGAAATTTTTTTCCATGGAATATTAGTTTATCTAGTTGTGGGAGAGGGACAAGGGGAGAGAGTAAGACTATAGGAGAGAGTGGGAGTGACTAAAAAACAGGGAAAATAATAACTTTGCTCAAAAATTGCAGTCATTCCCTCATAATTAGGGGTGTAAATGGATATTCGAAAATTCGATTACCGTCTGCATCTGAATCCATTTAAAGCGAATATTATCCGAATTCATTTCAAGCAGATAATATCCGAATCCGTTTATGAGATATCTGGCTCTTAACGGATTCGAATTTGGTAAATGGTATATCCAATCCGTTTAACATTCGAATCCAAGAAGTACATCATTTTTATTTATTATTATTATTATTAATAATATTTATTTTTAGTAATGACACACTATCTTTTGTTTCTAAAAGAAAAGTGAATTTTCTTTGTAGATAGAGGTCTGGTTTTACGGTTTAAAAAATTCATTCGAAGAGTAAGAAGGAGAAGAAAAATAAAGTGTTGCAATAAAATGTTCAAATTTACCGAATAAACGGATACGGATAATATCCGAATTCGAACAATATCCGCCAGAATCGAATTCGATAATAGATATTAAATATCCATCAAATTCGACTCTGAATCCGAATTCAGATAGTCTATACTGTAATCGAAGTCGGATATAGCCATATCCACTTCGAATCCGATCCGTTTACACCCCTACTCATAATTCTCTCCCTCTCCGACTCTTTTTACCCCCGCTCATCACTTGGCAAACTACTATTCCTGGAAAAATTAATTTCAAGGTTGCCAACACATGGACTAAACCTAAATTTGAGTTTGGACTCAATCGGTATTTCAGGATTGCCAAACATGGACTAAGCGTAAAATTGAGTCCGATCAATCGGCATTTTATTTCCAATGTTGCCAAACGTGGCCTAAATGTAAATTTTAGTCAAACAATCAGTTTTGGAGTCACAACAGGCTCTCAAGATCCAAAACAAACAGGCCGAAGGTAAATAATAAGAAGATGGTGGTTGTTTGGCTCGTTTCTAGCAAACAATGGGTGTGCCCTGCCCTGCATGTGTCACGTTTGTGTGATCGGATCTTGGGTCGTCCAACGGCAACCATAAGCCCGGCCAAATGACTTTGAGAACGCCACTGAGTAGATGCTCTAAATACTCCAAGCAAGCCTCTCCTAGCGTTTCACTCAAAAAAGTTAAACCGTTGATTTTTTTGGCGATGATATTATCCCCCCCCCCCCCCCCCCCCCCATTATGCATGCGCTACCCCCTGAAAAGGTGATTTGACGTGAACAGTATGCAACTTTAACGCTTTTTGACATCAAATCACCTTATAAGGGAGCGCATGCGTAATGCTAGGGTTGAAAATATCATCTCCCTTCTTTTTTTTAGTTCTTTATCCTACGCCTGGGATTCCCTTTTCTTTTCTTGTCTTTTTTTTTTTTTTTTGCGCCGGGGTGGGGGGCGGCGCGGGTAAGCTGGGATCGAACCCTATAGGGGATCAACTTGGGTCGGGTTCGACCAAAAAATAGTGTCCGATCAGGTTGGGTATCTTCCTTGTCGGGTTTGGGTTCGGGTTGATGGCTTGGATAACCTGACCCGAGTGAAACCCGTCATTCATTTTTTTTTTAAGGGGTTCAAGTTGAGTAAATGGTTCCTCGGGTTGGGTTCGGGTTGGTCTCAACCTGATCCGAGTTGCACCCCTAAGGCCCTAACCCTCGACCTCAATGTGGAAGGCCAAAAGTCCGTACCATTGAGCTAGAGGCCCAATCCCACTCATGGGATTTCATTTCGAAGCTGGACAAGATCAACTGTCTTGATTTTGGGGACATATAGGATCCAAAGCAAAATTTATCAGATAGACGGCTCAGATCATTCAAAGGTGGACCTGCTTGGGCCGTCGATCCTCGCCCACATTACCCATATATAAGCTGGCCCACCATATACAGCCCGATCTGCATAAGCGTGTGTCAAAACCAACCCCCGTTTTGTCGAGAATAACCGTTATCATGGTTGCGTCCCATGCGTCGAACAACACCAGAAAAAAAGAGAATTAGCGATGATAAATTCGCACGCACTGTAGGATAATTCACACCCGTTTAACGTGATTTGGTGTCTAAAAGCGTTAAAGCCTGCCCCATTCCGTCCTTTTTAACGCTTTTTAATGCAAATTCAAGTTATAGTGGTGCGAATTATCATACGAGGGGTGCGAATTTATCATCATCTATTACTTTTAGGTGAAATGACTAAAATACCGTCTAAGATTCGCAGCGTGTAAGCCCTTAAACTTGCCGTTTTCCGTCAAAACACAAACTTATTACTCAAGAAGTCTAGAACCCTAAAAAGACCAAACCTCATATATTCAGAATCATTTCTCCTTGTTTAATTTCTAATTGTTATTAGTTCTTTGATTCCGCCTTAAAATCCATCAAAACCCTCTTTCTTCTTTTAGATAATATGGAAGAATCCGAGTATTTTTAGCTCGAATCGACCTTCAAAAAACCTAGGGCTTTTCCAAATTCCAAATCCATGGACAATTCTATGATGCTCGGTCCAAAAGGCCTGATTAAAAGGTGCGAATTCGTAAGAATTTTAATTCAATCTCTTTATTCTCTTGGCTACAAGAATTCCGCCTCACTATTAGAATCAGAATCCGGAATTTCATTCATATCAAACGAATCCACATTGCTTAAATCCCAAATCCTCGATTCGAAATATGAAGATTGTATCCATACACTTAACCTAATTGAGGATTTAGTTGAAGAAACTCGAAATTCAGCGTCTTTTCTCGTATTTCAACAGCTTTTCTTTGAGCTATTGAGTTCAGGGGATGATTTTTCGGCCTTAAATGTTCTTCGAAAGCGAATTTCTCCATTGGGAATGAGCAAAGAGAAGGTTCAGAAGCTCGCGTGTGGTATTGTTTCTATGAGGGAGATTGGATTGGGTGGGAAGAATGATGTTAGTATTGATGAATTGCGAAGAAATTTGGTAATTGAGTTGGAAGGGTTACTTCCTCCACCAATTACAGTGCCGCCGAGAAGGTTGGAATATTTGGTTGAGATGGCACTCACCTTTCAGTTGGATTCTTGTCTTTACCACAACTCGCCCGATGAAATTTCACTCTATGAGGATCATTGCTGCGGCCGTAATCAGATCCCGACTGAGACCGCGCAGGTGCATTTCCTTTCATTTTGTCTGATTTGCTTCTGTATCTTGAAACCATGTTTATAGAAAAAGTATAATCTTCTGCTTACCTTAGTCTTTTATTATATGCTACCCTATGCTTTTGTTGTATCTAGGGTAATTTTATACACACACTCTTGTTTTGATATGATACTTCTAGCTTTAGTAAACGCTTCTCTGATTGCCGCTTAGAGTTTTTTGGGAATTGTGAGAGCCTTTAACAGCTATTTAGACTGAGAAGCGGATATTTGTGCTGGTTTGCATCAATAATATCATGAATTTTGTAGTTTTTCTTTTGTATTTAGTGGATGTTTTTCAATTTGGGTAGCTGACTATCATATTGAATTACTAGCTTGAAGTCCACAGTAAAAATATAATCTTGGGAGAAAAAAATGATCGGTGATGGAGCATTGCTGTGAAATCACGCTGTGCACTACTGTTGTATCCCATTTATGTGCAGAAGTTTCTTTGGCAAAAGATCTAAAGATTTTGAAAATCGAACTACTTGGTAGCCATTAAAAAAAAAACCCTGCTTGGTTATTGTTTTACACATTATATCTTTCCTAAGTACACTGCAACTAGCACCAACATTGGTTTAATATCTTTTTTTTTGTTTTGCATCCAAGGTTTTAAATTTCGGTTTTGGTGTCGGTTTCGGTCACCACCACGTTTCGGTTTCGGCCGAAATCTTGTAAAAATATCCGCATTTTTAAACACTTATGATATGGATTATCGTGGGGCCCGAATTCATTAATGTCATTGTTGTAATTCTTATTTTTCAACCCCTAATTACGGATTTTGTGGGTTAGTCAACCAAACCCTAACAAATTCTTTCTTCTTCTTCTTCTTCTTTGGTGTTCATATATATATATTAAGTTTCTCTGTTGATGAATCAAGATATGAGAGTATGAGATTGTGTATACTCGTCGGATGTGTCCGGGATGGAAATTAATGTCAGAATCATGATGGGAGCAAATCAACATACAAAGTGAAGTAAGGTTTTTAGCCAATGTTTTAAATTTAGGTTACGGTCACCAAGAAAATGGAGAATTTCGATTGAAATCCAATAAAATCACAGAAACGTATGGAAATATATGTAAATGATAGAATTTTAAGATGCTTTAGGAAATGCCAGAATAAGCACAAATACAAACTTAAAAGCCACCATATAATTTTTTAATAACATTGAACACGTAATGACATGCGCTATCACGCATGTCCAATAATTCAATACATAACACATTTCACATGTAATTCTTATAAATATTTATACATAATATATACACCTCATTTTACACACATTATATAAATATAATTATGTAACACATGGTGGTATAATATACAAGTAATGCACTTACGATTTCAGTTCCTAAATGCTTTTCAGTTTCGGTATCGTTTCTGTGGGATGGAAATGGAAAGATTTTGATCGTTTTATGTAGGGGTGGCCAACCGGTTCGGTTCTCGGTTCTCGGTTCCTTTTTTTCGGTTCTCGGTTCTCGGTTCCTTTTTTTCGGTTCTCGGTTCTCGGTTCCATGAACCGTAAGAACCGAACCGAACCGTAGTACACAGTAGGACCGAACCGAACCGGACCGAACATAATCGGTTCGGTCCGGTCCGGTTCTTCGGTTCTAATGGCTAATTATTAATTATTAATTATAATTTATAAAAACTTTTAATTAAAGTTATAATATAAGTTACTTTCTTATTATAATAATAGTATTAACTATTACTTATTAATATTATAAGTAATTTATATTATTAAGTATATGTATAATAGAAATATAAAAATATTATATATATATATATATATATATATATATATATATATATATATATATATATATATTCAAAGTTCGGTTCTTCGGTTCCGGAACCGAACCGAGAACATTAGACCCGGAACCGAACCGAATAAGTTCGGTTCTTCATCAGTGGAACCGAACCGGACCAAAAATATTTTTTTAGAGTTCGGTTCCGATTCGGTTCTTCGGTTCCGGTTCGGTTCTTCGGTTCTGGTTCGGTTCTGGCCACCCCTAGTTTTATGTGGGTTTCAACATTTTGATTATGTGGGTTTCAGTCGAAATTTAAAACCATGTTTTTAGCTAGTATGTGTTTTCCAAACTGTATGTGTTGTGTTTTGGCCGCAAATTCCTTTTATTATAGGCTTACATTGTTTTTTGGATTATAATGGAGAGTTGATATGCTTGCGCAGCCGTATATAGTTGGCAACTTTCCTTAGCTTACAATAGAAACGTAATATACAGCTACTTGATAACGCTTGGCAATTATAACAAGTTTCCTAATAGAATAGAAAAGCATGGAAAGTTGCCAACTATATCCAGCTGCACAAGCATATAGCAACTTTCCTACTCACGAGTAGGGGTGTCAACGGATCCACTTCGGGTTGGATCCACCTATGTCACAGTCACGATCCATTTAAATTCCTTATCGGTCGGGTCGGAGTCGGATTGTTCTTCGGATCCTACTTTCCACATCATGATCACGATCCATTTTAATTCGGACCGTTCATCGGAGTGTCCTATTAAGTCCCACTAAGCTAAGTAAACAATTAATTTTTTTAAAAAGTGATAGAATGGCAGTCCACTATTAGTGTGTCTCTATGCATTTTCTTCAACTAAATTAAAAATTTATCTATGTGTATAATAATGCTTGTAAACAATAAAACTAATGTATAACTATTATCAAAGAATATGATGCATAAAGAACAAAACCCCTCTCTCTTTTCCTTCGTGAAAGTATGAAAAGAAATGACTGAAATGAGTGAAATCGCATTGCCATCCGATTAATTAATGCTCTGTTTGGTTGCCTTTTTTTGAGGATAATAGCAGGGAATGTAATTCTATTGATTTGCTGAACGGTGTTTGGTAGGGAATTTAACTAAATTGGGAAGTTTGACCACCGGAGATGTCAGGCCCTTGTCGGGTGACGTGGCACCCTGAAAACTCCCTCGATAAATTTCTCCAAATCGAAGAAAAAAGGGAGAAATTCTCGGGCAAATCATATCTTTTAATTTTTATTACAACTGAGAAAATCGCTGGCAAATCTTTGCCAAATCTGGGTTTAACCAAACAACGTCGGTTAGATTTGCTCTCAATCTCCCCGTTGACTTCTTCTTCTCTAGATCTCCTAGCCATCCACAATCAACCAAACAGAGCATAAGTAATAAGAGAGGTTTTGACCCAAATACCCTTCATAGAGTGGTTAGCATTAACAAAATTTGGAGGGTATTTTTGTAAACCATTTCGGATCGTGACTATCCAATGGGGATCTGTGGCGTGGCCATACACAATCCAAAATTTTTCGGATCTCAGATTTGATGATCCGAAATATGCCCATGGATCCTCTTCATATGTTTAGATCCCGTTCATTAATGTTCGGATTCGGACGATCCATCGAACCTTCTGGATCCATTGACACCCCTATTCACGAGCATGGCAAGTTTCCTAATAGATGTTCAAATCAAAGGTAAAAGGCATAATAGAGCTGATGAAAATGTATTTAGTAAGATTCTTCTCTCCATTTCTCTCAAATGGGGGTCGTAAGCCAACGCCCGTACGAAGAGCCTCCTCCTTCAAAGTCTTGATTGGAGATCTTACAGCAAAATGGGTCGTAAGCTACCAAGGATTTGTGCAAAACCCTGAGAAGAAAGCCAAACCCAAGTACACATTGGAAAAGTGTAGAAAATAACAAGCAAATAGAAAAGAAACAGAGACAGGAGGAGATGGGGGGAAAAGATCACCAATTTTGCTGTAAAATCTCCAATCAAAACTTTGAAGGAGGCTCTTCGTTTTTGAGAGAGATGGAGAGAAGAATCTTACTAAATGCATTTTCACCAGTTCTACTATGCCTTTTACCTTTTGATTTGAACATCTATTTGGAAACTTGCCATGCTCGTGAGTAGGAAAGTTGCTACGCTCGTGCAGCTATATATAGTTGGCAACTTTCCATGCTTTTCTATTCTATTAGGAAACTTGTTATAATTGTCGAGTAGCTATATATTACTTTTCTATTGTAAGCTAAGGAAAGTTGCCAACTATATACAGCTGTATGAGCATAGCAACTTTCCTACTCACGAGCATGACAAGTTTCCTAATAACATCTCATTTAAAGAGGGGCTGTTTTACACAGAAGACTAAGATGCCTTTGTCAGCACCTTACTGAATTAATTGACCTTTCTTTAGGGTTAAATGCTGTCGACACATGACTTCTTTTATGGGTAGGTGCCCTGTTTAAGTATAAAAGATTAAATAACGCTTTTCGTTTGACATGGTATGAGAGCAATTGCGTGGTCCAAAACTCCTTTAAATTAAAAATCCACATGTAATGGTCAACCCAAAAGAGGGGACACATGTGCAACGTGTAGGCCAACCAAAGAGGAGGGCCACACGTAAGAGGGCAAGTTAAAGTATTAAAGATTAAAGAAGACCTCTCCAACAGCTTAAGCCTTTTGAGTAATTGGTCATTTCACTTTCGCATGCCACGCTAATATAATTCTTTCCGATAACTCTAATCCCATTCCAATCCTATTCTGTTTGGGTTACCGGAAACAGGAATCTGATTATTCATCCCATTCCAATCCTATTCCGTTTCCCCTTGTAAAGGGAATATTAATTCTAATTCTAGTGTTTTGTTGAACATTGGAATTGCAGTTTTTTTTTTCAACACTCCAAACTGTAACCCTAATTCATTACCTTCCAGCAAAAATCTCTTTCTCACCAAATTTCTCATATCCAAATTTAGGTTTTTCGGATAGATTTTTGTGGAGAGATTGAGAGAAATTTTGAGGGAGAGATACCTTCCAATGAAAATTTCTCTCACAAAGTTTTCTCATCCGAATTTAGGTTTTGGGGAGAGATTTTTGTGAGAGATTGAGAGAAATTTTTGGGAAGTGATACCTTCCAACGAAAATTTCTCACAAAAATTCTCATATCCGAATATAGGTTTTGCGGAGGGATTATTGTTAGAGATTGAGAGAAATTTTTGGGGAGAGATTTTTGTGAGAAATTGAGAGAGATTTTTGGGGGGTGGATTGAGAGAGATTTGGAGAGATTTTTGGGAGAGAGATCGATGACATTTTGAGAGTGAGGGAGAAATTTTCGTGTGAGAGAGAGAGAGAGAGAGAGAGAGAGAGAGAGAGAGAGAGAGAGAGAGAGAGAGAGAGAGAGAGAGAGAGAGAGAGAGAGAGAGAGAGAGATTTTCGTGTAGGCCAAACCTAAAAAGAGGGGCCACACGTGAAGGGGAGTGTTAAAGGATAAAAGATTATATAACACCATCTCCATCAGCTTAAGCTTTTGGAGTTACTGGTTGTTTCACACTCTTAATCCCCTTCTTCTAGTTTCTTTTTGGTATTTTTATACGCAAACTCGGGGTTCCGATTCATGGATCTCCTTAGTTTGCATTGTGATCCCATACCTGAATTAACAAAGTACAGAAGTTCAGTATGGGCAGGTTTTCTCAATAAATTACCTTATGTTCTTTCGTTAATAAAGATGAAGTGTCTTTCTTGTTATAGAGTTGCTTGAGGTTACTTCTGTGTATGTTAGTATTCTGAAGACACAATAAATCTAAGTGGCTAAGAACCCCTTGGCTGTCGAGGACCTATAAGACCAAAAAAGTCCACTTACACTGGTCTAAAACGCATGCAAATATATATAAATTCTCGTGTTGCTTACAACTCCCACATGATTTAGTTGTTTTTCTTTGAATTTTTACATTCAACCACCAGCCTAATGTTTCCCTTCTTCTATTGTAGATATTATATCATCATAAGAATGAAGTTTGGTTTGTACAATTCTCAAATAATGGCGAGTACCTGGCTTCATCTTCAAGTGATTGCACAGCTATCATATGGATGGTATGTTACATATCCCATGTCTTATTTTCATCCCTGATTTTTTTTAATGGCAGAAAAAGATGCCGACAAAGAGGACAGAAAGTACTTAAAACCCAAGTATAGTAGAACTGTAGAACTAAGGAAGCTCCATGTGAAAAAACATGCCTTCTTATGTCTTGTTATTTGCTTACATAGATAGGTTACACTTCATTTTTTATGTTAATTATACATATTAGTTCTTTAAAAGAGGGGATTAAGTGACTGACCTACAACCTGCACAACTTGAACTGTAACACTAATTCTCTATACTGAAAATTCCTATTTGCGAAGATGGCGGAGACGGCTAAGGGACCCTCCAGTCCTTGGAGGGCCCTAGACTCCTAGATCATTTTTAATTCTGCGACAACAAAATCAAGGCAACCTTGGATGTGGTGGCTTTGAAGCCATTGCTTGCTGCTTCCTGGCTAGCGGGAAGCGCCCTATTAGTAAGGGGCGCACTCTTCAGCTATCAATGAAATTGAAAGAAACACAGAAAACACTGTGTTCTGTTCTTTAGATGTTCGAGCATGCCTTCTGCTCCGCTCACGGAGAAGTAGATTGGCTTGCTCGGAGTGGACTGGAGAGAGATGCTCTTTCAGTTTTTTATCATCTCCCTATTGCTTTTTTAGAATCTGGTCATTGACCATCTCAGACGGGTTGTTCCTTCACTTTTCTCTTTAATAAAGCTTTTTTTTGAACATTTAAACATTGAAAAAGTATTCCTTTCTCGAGACTTGAATCCGGTCTCTTCAATGAGAGCCGAGTATACTAATCAACTAGACTACAAGTGGGACTTCAACCTGGTTCTCTTTAATAAAGCTTCACCATTCCAAAAAAAAAGAGGTGTGATAGATGGATAGAAGGCCATGATTGAGGAGATGATTGCTCTTTATAAAATGATTTATGGGAGATTAATTAGTAGAGCATGTTTTGGAGTTGGAAGTGATTCGGTTCGATAGCAAAGATGAATTCAATAAAGTTTGACAAAATTTGAAAATTTGAATGGTTGGTGACTATATCAAATGGGTGCTAAATATGCCTTTTTACATAGCAAGCTAAAGGGGAAGTTTACAGCAACGATGGTTTGGAAGTACTGACAGAAAGAACAATGTATGTAGCTTAAAAAGGGTGACTTAGGGATTGAAACAAGCACAAAGAGCCTGTTTTGGTAGGTTAAGCTAGACCATGAAGAAGAAACAGTACGAAAGAAGTGGCTTAGACAACTTGTTCCTTATTCAGAGAACTAGTACATGTATAATGCTTGTTTTAGTTTATGTGGGTGATATTATTATAGTTTGAGGGGAGGATGATGAAATCAAATGGTTGAAAAAAATAAAAAGAAGGTGACTATTTTGATATGAAAGACCTTGGACATCTTAAACACTTCCTATGGGTGGAAATTGGAAAAAAAATGTGACAATTTTTTTTTTTTGAATGGTAAAAAGATATTCTTCCAAAAGTGATGATCTTATCTCAAAGAAAATATGCCTTAGATCTATTAGCCAACTCTGATGTTGAAGCCAATCACCTACACCAGCTGTTTGTATTTTTTTATATTAAGAACTTAAGTTGACAGCAAGTTCAATAGGAAAACACTTTTAATATGTTGAAGCAAGGCAGATTCCATACCGTAACTTGACATTCACTCATCCAGTGATTAATTTTGTTGTAAACCAGTTATGTTAGTTCTTACATCAGTCTACAGAAGAGCATTGCAAGCAGCTCAGAGAATCAGATATTTGATGAGTACACTATCATGGATCGTTTTATTCCTATTCTTATTCCTATTCGAAGGAATGCAAAGCTGACTATACAGGCACAAAGTTATGATGACTTTGTTGGTGATCTTGACACAAGGAGTTTTGTATCTGGATATTGCATCATGATGAATGGGTGACGTGTTTTCATGTAGCATAAAAAAGCAAAGAACGGTGGCATGTTCAATTGAGGAAATATAGTGAGAGCCATGGCCGTACCAGCGTCCAGAATTGTATTGGTTTTGACATTTGATGCAAGAATGGTTATTAAGCCTATCGCCTGTACATGAAAGGATGTTTTGTTTTCATGGAGCATCAAAAATCAAAGAACGGTGGCATGTTCAATTGAGGAAATAGAGAGTCATGCGTACCACACGATACCGCCAGTGCAGAATTGTCTTGAATTTGACATTTGATGCAAGAATTTGATATCAAGCCTGTCACTTGCACACTCTATTGAGACAATGAAAGCGC
Source organism: Tasmannia lanceolata (assembly GCF_043159265.1). Lineage (NCBI taxonomy): Eukaryota > Viridiplantae > Streptophyta > Magnoliopsida > Canellales > Winteraceae > Tasmannia > Tasmannia lanceolata. Next base: position 12,365,891 of record NW_027518714.1, on the reverse strand, counting down.
CATTAAACTGCCTGCCATGAATCCATTTTTCCACGTGAGAGAGATCACATTGAAAATTTCCTCAAATTTACCCAGAGGATGTGGAAGATGGGGAATTTGATCCCTTATATGTTCCAAGTCAAAGTCAAATCGCAGATGTATTTACCTAGATATTTGCTAAGCAGAAAGTCATTTTCTACTACAAAGAAAAAAAATCAAATAAAAACTTGGCACATGTACTAGTGTTGAAACTTACACCAAGTGCAACCCATTACCTGGTTCCCAGATTTTCAAATTTTCCCTATTAAAAAAACTCACTACTTTTACTTTGTTGCCCCTCTCTCTCCTTAAAATTGAGGAGGGATGATTATGATGATCATCAGCTAATCCCTTGGTATTTGGCTCCCATTATTGACTGATCAGAAATCCCGTGCTTTGCTTCTCCCACTTCTGTATATTGAAGCCTATTTTCTTCTTATGTGACAAGATTATATTAAAAATTACTCAACTTCCAGAAACCCTCTCTTTTATTAGAAGAATCCCTTGTCTACCAACCTCTGCCTCATCTTTTACTCGAAGCAGCAATTCTTCAACAACCTTCCTTCCAACTGTGCTATTCAAACTAGTTTGAGTAACTTCTTTCTTTGGAAATGGTACATTCGGGGAAAAGCTAGTAATTGTTTTTTGTAATATTCTTTATTTGTATCATAAATTGGGGAACATCTATCCTGCACTGAGTACATTCCTTCTGTAGATTCTTAGCTACAATAGGGCACTACTGTTGGCCTCAACTATAAGTAGAATGCATATTTTTGCAGGAAAAAGTACTCTGCTTCATGAATACAGGAAGAACCATACTAGGATCTCAGTTCTTCTGAACCAATGTGACATCTGTAGCTCTATCATGATTGATCCACATATCTCGACACAAGAACGTGAATCTTTTCTGTTATAAGCTGGAATATTACTTCTTGCATGCATTTCTTAAAATCCCTAAATGACCAAAAGATTGATTAAGTAGGTGGCTTTGAAAGATGAAAATGGGTTGAAGCCAAGGGCACTATGCAAAGGCCTCAACTCCTAACTGACTGTTGGAACTTAAAACTGACAGAAAATTATGTGTTGTAAGGTTGTGCAAATTGTATATTAGAGGGGAAAGAAAGATTTATAAATTAGATCAATGTCAAAAGAGTAGTAAAATCTGAAAATGAAAAGACAGATGTATGAATTGAATAATCCATGCTAGTTTAAAGTTTGGAGTCTCAGTAAACAGAGTTGGCTGTGATTTCCAAATCTCGTTAAGAAGCCAACATCCAAATAAACAGAGTTGGCCGTTTGGATACGCAGATTTTAGAATCTTGGATTTCCTCAAAATCCTGGATGGGAGACAAGAGAAGGAGACGTTCCGTTTCGCTTCTCTTTAGAATCTTGGATTTTAAGTAAGAAAGCCAGCTTTTAGAAATCTCTTCCCTATCCTGGGATTTCTAAAACCTGGAAACATAGGATGATCTCCTACTCTCTTGCTGACGGAAAGAAGGGCGAGAAATCAGAAAACGACAGCCGGTCTCCTTCTCTCGTCTCCCATCTATGATTTTGAGGAAATCTAAGATTCTAAAATCCGCGAATTCAAACGGCCCCTTAGTGCTCTTTCATCCCCAGAAGTGTTCTTTTGTGGATTTCTTTACGAGTCAATCTTGCTTGTCATCCTCGGGTTATCATTTATGAATTCCTCCGATGTGACCGCCACTTATCTTGAATATTGTTAGTCCCTGCCTTTATGCTAAAATTCAATTTAAGAATAAATATGGTATAGAAGGTGTTCATAGTCTCTCATATGCTAAATGAGGCAACGCAATGGCTTTTAAAGTCTCCAATTTCTTATTGTAATTGCCGAATGTTTCTTTTAGGTGTCTGAAGAAGGCTGTGTGTCATTGAAGCACACACTAAGCAGCCATCGGAGTCCTGTTTCCTTTGTTGCTTGGAGCCCTGACGACACAATGCTCCTCACATGTGGTAATGGAGAAGTCCTCAAGCTATGGGATGTGGAGAGTGGCACATGCAAGCACACATTTGGCGGTGAGCAGAGCCCTGTTGTGAGCTCGTGCGCATGGTTCCCCGACTCAAAGCGCCTGGTCTGCGGTAGTGGTGAACCTGATAGATGCATTTACATGTGGGACCTTAAAGGGAAGGAGCTGGATGCTTGGAGGGGAGTTAGGATACCCAAGGTCTCTGACCTATCTGTGACACCCGATGGAGAACGTCTGATCTGCATCTGTTCCGATAAAGATATCCGAATATTCAACTTGAGAACGAAGACTGAATGGGTCATCTCGGAGGATCACTCCATCACATCTCTCTCTGTGTCCAGGGATGGTAAGTTTCTAATCGTCAACCTCAACAGTCAAGAGATCCATATGTGGGATGTCACTGGGACATGGGATGCACCATTGAAGTACACGGGCCACAAGCAAGGGAAGTATGTGATTCGATCCTGCTTTGGTGGGTTGAATTGTGCGTTCATAGCCAGCGGGAGTGAGAATTCACAGGTAAGCTTTTGCACATTTGTGGGTTATGTGTACCTTTAGAGTTGGTATTGACAATGGTTTTAAATTTCTTTCGATTTCAGATATTTGTTGGGACCGAAACCGAAAATTCGCAAAAGCCCAAATTTTGTGAAATCTCAAATTTTGGCCCTAGTTCTGAAATTTCGTTCGAAAAACTGAATTTGTTTAAAAAATATTATTAGTCCAAAATTTCAGTAATTTTGGCCGAAAATTGGGAATTAATAAAATAATACTTTTTTATTATCGGATTTCAGCCGAAATTTAGGATTTCAGGCGAAACAGCGAAACCGAAATTTAAATCCATGGTATTATTGACTGTTTTTATCATGCCTTTGTTGTAGCAGATCTACATCTGGCACAGAAAAAGCTGCAAGCTTCTTGAGGTTTTGCGGGGACATTCGATGACTGTGAACTGCGTAAGCTGGAACCCAACAAAGCCACAAATGTTGGCGTCGGCAAGTGATGATCACACCATTCGGATATGGGGACCGAGTGGGGAGCTAGCCTAAACAGTTCAGTACATGAACAGAGAACAATTGTACATTAACAGCCCATGTGTATTCACTATGACAGGGGGGGATGGTCAGAGCTTTGCCTCAGCCTCTGTTGCATCCTCGGTTATTCTTTGGTTTAGATTATAGTGGGATTGAAACTGTATCAAGTAGACGGGATCTCTGCTGGGCATCTGACCGGAGCTCACCATGTGGTCTTCTATTGACGCACCAGATCAACAGCCCTGATCACCGGCAGTCCCCCAAATTTAGAGACAAGACCGGGCCTCTGTAGCAGGACTATTGTAAATATCGTGGCCTTTTCTTCTCTTGTATTTTTATTTCACGGCTCTTGGTGTACATGTTTTTTGGATTCTTAAATAATATTGGCATCATCTGCTAGGCATGATCTTGGGTCATCAGAGGTGAGCTCAGGTGAGTCGGAGCATATCTATGCATTGATATTGCACGAGAAAATCTATGATGTTGTAATAATATATAAAATAGGTTTTTGATAAGGAGATGAGATCTAAAGTTACATGTTTTAATATTGTACTACTACTTTTCTTTTAAGCTTCTCTTATTCGTTGTCATTTACTTGCTGTGAATTGAATATGCCAACCGGAAAAGTCTAAAACACAGAGAGGAGAGCTAAAACCAGTAACGCATTTATAGATGAGTAGTAGCTTGTTTAATGTTTAGTTCTGTAATCCAAATGTGCTTTCTGGCAGTGTCCAATCAAAAGTTTGAAAATGATTGTAACCCCAGAGATGAAAGGGAGCGAACTTGGACTTCTGAAATGATAGCAAATGGTGCCATTTATTAGTTACTACACAAATGCTGAATTAAACCAATATTCTCCCCAAAGAGATCAAAGTAGATTCTAGTAAGAAATATTTGTGTTGGGTTTTTTTATCTTGTTTCACATGTTTGGCGGGGTTCATCCTTAATAGTTTTCTAGTTAGAGTAGGACAAGGGTAGGTAAAGGGGTTCTCTACTCCGTTTGGTTGCCAATAAATTTTTTGTCCTAGGAAGTATTAGTAAAATTTTAGTCCCATCCCATGTTTGGTTGCCTTTTAGCACTAGAATTCTTTTAATCCCACTCTTGTAATGATTGCTTGTGTGGTGAATTTTTTTAATCCCACTCTTGTAATGATTGCTTGTGTGGTGAATTTTTTTAATCCCACTCTTGTAATGACTGTCTTTTCATCCCATCCCAAAAGAATCCCAGGAACCAAAAATAACCTTGAGAAGAATTTTTTTTCTTCCCAACAGTTCAAGCAACAAAACTAAATTTTTTTTTCCTACCATAGTCCGGTCAACCAAACATGAGATTTTTATTTTACCGGAATACTCTAGGACTTTTTTTTTTCCACCAATCTCCTTGGATTTTTTTTCTCCCACATAAATCACAGGAACAAAAGAAAACCCGAGTTTGGATGCCAATTTTGAAGACAAGAAACTTCTCCAAGACCCACAGCTCATTCCAAAAAATGCATTTGGTTACTCCTTTAAAGTGGCTTCTTGTATTATTCTTAGTTAATATTTTGCTAGGATACGCGGATTTTAAGATGTGGGATTTCTTCAAAATTGTAGCTAAGAGACGAGAATAAGCAGATCAGCCGTCGTTTTTGACTCGTTTTTTACTTCTCGCCCATCTTTCCGACAGCAAAAGAGTAGCAGATCCTCTCATTTTTCCAGGCTTTAGATATCTCAAGATGTAGGAGAGATTTCTAAAACCCGGTTTTCTTACTTAAAATCCAAGCAATGCTACTAGGACAGCGGCAGCAGCTTGATCATGAACGATGGCTGGTCTGCTTCTTCTCGTCTCTTAGCTACAATTTTGAAGAAATCCCGAATCTTAAAATCCGCGTATCCAAACAGCCCCTTAATGTTAACTAGGAATAATACAAGAAGCCACTTTAAAGGAGTAACCAAATGCATTTTTTGGAATGAGCTGTGGGTCTTGGAGAAGTTTCTTGTCTTCGTTAAATTTTTTTAATTTAATGTCGGAAGTGTGCTGTCATAGATGATTCCATAGCAGCACCCTATGCCAGTCATTTATCTTATTCTAACACAGGGTGAATGTTTGTGAGTGTCATCATTCTCATCTGTTTTGCTTCCTACAAATCAAACTAATATGACTTTTTGGCCATGCCATGTCTGGCAACCATGAATTTGTTTTTTCCTTGGAATGTTAGTTTAATAAAGTGATGAAAGAGGAGTGGGGACGGTGGGAGAAGGAGAGACTTGAGAGGGCATGAGTGATGAGGATGAGAATTGGCTAAAAAAGAGGGAAATTGGTATTTTGGGTGGAGTTTTTATCCCTGTTTTCAGCCTTTTCTTACCCTCTCTCCTCACTCGATCCCTCTCAGGTCTGTCCTCCTCCCACCTTCCCTCACCATTGGGTAAGCTAATATTCTATGGAAAATAATCTATGGATCCCAAATATGGCCTCTACGTTCCATTTTCAATCAATCTCAATTTGATGATGCATGGAAGAGTTTCCTATACGTGGTGTTTGACGGTATAAAAAAAACACAAACTCTTGTTTGGATTGCAAGAAAAACATTTATGATAGGAATTTTTTTTTCTTGCCTAATTTTTTCCTTCTTTCCACAATTTAGAAGGAAATGATATGATTATTGTTAATTTAGAGGGATATTATCATAAAATTGAGGGTCCCTCTAAGTGAAAATTGAATAGGTTTGGTTCAAGCCAGTTATCTTTTTTAATGTGTGAAAGAAGTAAGAAAACATAGAAATATTCTTCGTTTCCAAACTTTTCCAAAAAATTCCTGCAATCCAAACAGGGTACGTTCACAGCTGGGCCATTTAAAAATTGGGTTTTGAAAGGTGGGTGTTCATATCCACTTGACTGTCACAATAGGATGTCCATTCCCTGATTTTGCTTGGGGAGCTGGGATTCAACATGACCAAGGATTTTCTTACCTGAGCCATGAAGGTTGATTGATGACTTCATGTCATGAATGTAAACTGAAAAGATACAGAGAGAAGCAATTCAATAGCTTTTGTCATTTCATAATTCATTAGCTTTATTACATCACATAAACAAGAGCTCTCATAGAGAAAACTCTTAAGACCCAACAAGAGACACTGAACCAAACCTTCAAAGAAAAGTAGAAAGAAAATATTACACCTCTCAAACCATCTCTCATCATTTGGTACCCTCTACAAACACTCCAAACTCTAAGAACATAACCCACCAACAAAACACATGAAAAAAAATCAGCTAGATAGAGAGAATGTGATAAAGACCCAACATCTATCTCAATCTTCTCTCCAAATTTCTTGTCTAAAACTAATAAGCAAAACATTCTAGAAGGAACATAAAAAGCCCATCCAAAAAGAGTGTGATGAGAGGTCTTTCATTTCTATCTTATTGCCCTTGTTCATTTCCTAGTGTTTTGGTCACCCACTCCTAGAGTGTTCTTCACACTGTCCACAGCTCCTTGTGCCATGTTCATCATCTGCTCCCCCGTCTACAAGACAAAAAAAAAACCATCAGAAAATAAATCAACATTTGAGAGAGAATATGAAGATAGTGACCCCACCAAGCATTCAATCTAGATCGTCCATCACGTGGGCTCTTTAATCACAATGACACCCCCCCTGTCTTCATCTTTTCTTCATGAAAAGACAGACAAAAAAGGGTGGAAATGCAGCCATTTTTTAAGGTAAAGACAAACAAAGGGCGTGGGAATATCATTTCCCATCACACAAAAAAATATCATTTATGAAGGGCACTCTGGTAAATAAAGAGGATATTAGGGGTGTGATTATAAGAAGACCTGCTGGAAAAATCCTGCAGTTTCATCCTTTTTCTGTTGGGCATTATCCTGGGTAGATTGGGCAGCATCGGCCACTTTGTCCGCCGCTGCATTCGCTGTGCCTTTCGCCGATTCAATCCATTCGTCCGTTTTTTCCTACAAACCCAGAAATCCACGTCAAAGAAAAATCGATCCAAATTTCAAGCTGCCCGGAATTATTACGGGCAGGGGCATAAGAAAAAAAACTCTGCCTTTCCCTAATTCTCTCACCTGGGCATGACCCCGGGCTTTCCCTCCCTTGTAGAGTTGCTGAGAATTCGACATAGTTTTCAGTAAAATTACGAAAGAGCTATTTGTCTGTTTTCTAATTCTGTGAGTTTTGGAGCAGGTGTGGGCTTGTTTATATAGTTTTCATAGGGTGGAGAGTGGATGACACGTGGCATTCGGATTTGAGGTGTGAGAAGACACGTGGCTACTGGTGGAAGTATAGCGAGAAATATTGCTTTTGACCTGGGCTTTGTATGGCAACTGAATTTAGATTCAAAGGATGGGATCCTTTTTATTAGCATCTTAAAAACCTATAGTCAAAATGTCAGGTGTTAGATGGGCCAGGCCAGATTAGTCTGATAAAAAATTAGCCTATTTGACTATCATGTAAATTTATTGTTGAATATGGGCCGTCGATCTAGTATAGCTTTTAGCAGTCTACTTTCTAATTCTCAAAATTCCTGTATCGAAAGGTTAGGATTACCTGAACAATGTGAAATGTTCACATGAAGAAGATTATGAGAAATCATGGGGTGCATGTTCACATCATTTGGGCTCACTGGTGTATATGTGTGTGTAGAGAAATTATATGGCGGACGACTGTGCACGTGCAGCCCAAAAAATGGTAGGGCATGGATTATTTGGGTGATCCAAACCATTCATTTGTTGGCCTTGATGACGATTGGGTGTGTCCAGAAAATTTTCTCCATAGGATGACCCTAACCCTTCGATTTGTCGAAGGGTAAGGATCATGCTATGGAGAAGAATTTTTGGGCACACCATATACGTGCCAAGACCTGACAAATGAATGGTTTTGATCACCTAAATAATGTGGGACCCACTTTTTTTTTTTAAGCTACGCACGTCCACCATATAAATGGAACCACATTGGTTGATTATTGAATGAAAAATATCAAAATATTTTTACAATGAGACAATCCAAATCTTATAGCAGAGCTATGATCTCCCAATGTGAAATGTTGGTATTTCAAACCATAGAAGTGATTTAAAGCAAATAACGAGAGGTTTAAAAAAATGAAAATGAAGAAGCAAAAAGCTCAAAGAAAAGTAAAGAGAAAATAGGTGAAAAGCGTAATTGGAAAGCATATATTGTCGCGATTGAGTTGGAGATTAGAAACAAAGGATTGATATTAGTTAGAGTTGCCAGTAGCAAGAGGACTTAGCGACTGATTAGAATTACAGGTTTCAGGGATTTATCGCGATATTTTCATAAAATGTTCACGATGAAAAAGAAAATAGGAAAACATAGTGGTAGTTCTTTTTTAATCTCAAGAAAATTTTAGAATTTTCTCATTTCATAGAAAATCATAAAATATCAAAATATTTTCATAAATATTATAAATCTCAATTAGGATTTTCTCATTTCATAAAAAATCATAAAATATCACAATATTTTCATAAATAGTATAGATATTTGTTACTATGGTGTGCAACAAATTCTACAAATGCTTCCACATTATTTTGTACCTACTACTTTTCATGATTCTAAGAGAGATGATGGAAATCTGCCTTCCATCTTCTTGTGGGCTATACCTTCTATTATTTTGGTAAAATGATATTTGAACCCCTCTCTTTTCTTTGCTTTTCTAGTTAGTTGTTAAAAGGCTGGTACAATTCCCAAATAGCTATCAGCATTGAACAGCTGATCAGCAAAATAGTGTTCAATAAACTGGAGAGTGACCTTATCAAAACAAGGGAGTGAGGCCATCATTTTCCCTTTTTTTTTCATCTCAAACCTCTAATAATCTTAGGCCATATTTGGATACCCACAAGATTGAGATTTGGATTTCTCACATTTGCAGTTGAGATTTGGAACTGGATCGAATCCTTTGATTTCCAAATCAGATACAATAGTGAAAAAAAATCTAATTTTCAAATATTTTCTGCTAGACATTATTTGGAAATCCATATTTGTGGCTATTACCTTCACCCTCGCTACTCCTTGACCTTGGTGCAGCAACAGCAAGACATCCCTCCCTCCCTCCCTCCCTCTCACAGCATGAGTATGAGGATGATTGATGTATTTTGTATCCAAAACTCAAATCCAAATCCAAACACAAAAACATGAGGTATCCAAACGTGGCCTTAGTGTAAATTACACTTGTTTTTTTTTAAAGATGATGTAATTGAGGGTGTTTTTGGTTGTGGTGTTCCACGTGAAAGCAAAATAGTCCCACATCGGAAAAAGTGTAACGATGTGGATGGGCTTATAAAGGAATGTGTTGCCTCCCCCTTAACAGCTAGCTTTTAAGGGCAAGTTCTTCCCGGGTCCCAACAGTGGTATCAGATCCAGCCTGATACGGGACAGGTTTAAAGGGCCTTGCCTAACGCGTTCCGTCAGCTCTGGAGCTTTTGGCATATTGGTAAAGTACCTAACAAAGAGACTAGAACCAGTAATCAGCATTCAATGCAGCAATCCAGGACAAGAAACCTGAGAAAGAGAGCAAGGCATAAAACCATACAAACCCCAAGCTGATGGCCTGATGTTGATGTATTTTCGAAAGGGATTTTTGCAAAATAAGTCCTCTTCTTTGCTTTATTTGCAAAGAGAGTCTTCTAGTTTCACAATTTGCAAATAGAATGAGTTTTGCAAATCAGGCCATGCAATCCATTTGTGATTAAAATACCCAACGTAGACTGTTTATGACTCATTAAACAACCAAAATACCCTTATAAGTGAACAGACCATAATTACCTTGTAAAAAAACAAAATACTCGTGATGCCAATGATACATTTTAATCAAGGGTGTGGGAATATCATTTCTAGATATACTAGCATTCTTGGCCCCTGCTATGCAAGGGTGTAAAAGAATAAGCCCACGCCATGAAAACATGAGGTGTAAAATGGTGTGCCCCACCCTATAAAAATGGCCTCGAGTAGAGATCGTGGGACCTACCCCAACAGAACATGAGGCAAAATTGTGGACCTGGTTTGAGTTGGGTTAGTGGGACTCACTCTATCAAAACAGGGTATGAGTTGGGTTGGCAGGACTCACCCTATCAAAACAATATTACTGATCATCGCCTGTATTTTGGTCTTTTTACAAGGTAATTTCGTTTTTCACATATACATAAATTATTGTCTTTTTACGAGTTAAAAAAATCTACAGTGGCCATTTTGGTCACAAATTGGTGGCATGACTTGATTTGCAAAATTCACTCAGACGTGATGACTCTATTTGATGCAAGCAATACCCAAAGTGCGTAATATTGATGCAAGTAACCTAGCAGGAATTTATCGAAACTAGAAAACTTATTAGAAAATTGAACAATTACACAAGCAATTTGGTAACATTCCACAATTTAATTAGGGCGACGATATTTTCACCCTCTTGCAGTACGCATTCGCCTCCCTTTTAACGTGATTTGACGTCAAAAAGCGTTAAAGTTGCCCACTGTTAACGTTAGAGAGAGAGGGGGGGGGGGGGGGGGGATGAAAACCTTTAATTATATAAAATTTAAAATTCAAAAAAATTATAACTAATCATTAGAAAACTCATCAAAATTACATATTTATATATTTAAGATATTTTTAAATGGCTAATGCTAATTACCGTTCTAAGATCAATTTAAAACTTTTTGAAATTTAAATAAAGAGCCGACCCCAACTAGTTTGGGACAAAGGCTTAGTTGAGTTGAGTTGAGTTGAGTTGAAATTTAAATAAAGCCTAATTTCTCCGTTAGAGAAACTAGAAATAAATAAATAAATAAAAATCCTTATTGTTGTCTTAAAAATACTAATTATACATTTTTGGGCCATCGAAACTTACTTAAACTACATCTGAAAAAAAATAGAAATCACCGAAAGTCTATAAATTATAAAGGAAACATCAAATTTATCCCTTAAGTTGTAGGTTATCTTTGGTGCTACCCTTAAATGATGTACTCTAGAAATTGGCCCAACCTATGACATGAGAGTTTTGTAAAAGAAGTATCCTATTTTGCCTTTTTTGCAAAAGCAATCTTCTAGTTTGACAATTTACAAATAGAGTCACCATGCTTGAGTGAATTTTGCAAATCCTGTCTTGCCATCAATTTGTGACCTAATTACCCATGATAGATTTTTTTACTCCTAAAATGATCAAAATACTCTTGTATGTGTGAAAAGACAAAAATTACCTCAAGTAAAAACCTTGATTTAATTTGGGAAATGATCAAAGTTCTCCTTTTTAGCTATTTCCTCCTTTTGATTGGTTTTGGGACCCATCCCATCAAAACAAAGAGGTAAAATTTTAGGCCCCATCTAATGCATGAGTTGAGTGGAGTTGGTGGGACCCACACTACTCTTGGACTTTGGTGGAGATGGTGGGCTCACTCATAGGTGTAAAATGGTGGGTCCCACCATAATGCATTGGTTTAGGTAGAGATGGTGGGCCCTACCATATCAAAACATGAACGGTAAAATGGTAGCACCTGCCCAAAGTCGAAATTTATTACAAAATGATGGGCCTTAAGTGGAAATTTATTACAAAATGATGGGCTTTACTTTATCCAAACATGTATTGTAAAATGATGGGCTCCAGTTCCACCCACGCTAGTTGAAACTTGAAAGTGCATTTTATTGTGTCACAGCTCTGACTATACTGTAGCATGCTGCCATGAAATAGAGTCAACTTGAACTTCATAGGTATATAGGCATTTGTAGAATGCAAAAAAGATAAAGATGCTCTGATATAGTGAAAATTTTACATTACTTTCATGATTTGTGTGGAAAGAAGTAGATGCTCCACTGCAAGAGCTTCTAAACAAGGTTCTGGTAACCAGCACTATAATATTCACAAGAAAGTGAACATGGAACCAATAGTTATGTATTTCTTTTTATAAAATTGCATCATAACAATTTGTTGAGATATGGTTACATTGGTGAGTTCTGATATTTACTTGATTACTAGAGCAATAATGATATTGAATTTTTAACACATCTTGCATGCTCACTGTCAGATTGGTACTACTTCTTCAACGGCTGTGGACCCTTTACCTGCATTGGGTAAGATAGCCAAGGTAATGTGAATAAAGTGACAAGACTTGTGAACAATTGCATTATAAATATACACGAGAACATTTTACGTTTTCTATCATTGCTTTGCCTCCCATTCGAAGTTTTGATATCAACTCTAATATTTGAATTGGATCCGTAAATACATATTGCGACACTAGTTATTTCATGGATTATTGACAGGGTTATGGCATGTGGTTCCATATTGATGCTGCATATGCATGTGGTTCCATATTGATGCTGCATATGCTGGCAGTGCTTTCTGTTAGTATTTTAAATACTAAAAATGAAAGAAACATTTGCTTTTGAAAAAGATTCTTTTTTGTTTTGAATTTCCCACCCAAAATTTGAAATTTTCAAATTGATTCTATTCTCTTGTACTTTCCCACCAATATCATTTAAACTTTTGAAGGTAGCTCTCTTACCTCTTAAAAGTTTAGTCCAAGATGGGAAGTTGAGAAAAATTCTCCCATCCATATAAGAGGGAGTGTTGAGCAAAGGCTTGGGCCTTTCAAGGGCATTCAATTTGTTTGCCTTTGGTGTTTTACAAAGAACAAGATCAAATAAATAAAAAACACACACACACGCGCGCCGAGCCGAGCCGAGCCGTGCCGTGTCGGGTCGGGTCGGGGCGGGGCGGAGTGCGAGTGTGTGTGTGTTTTTAAATGACGTTTTTAAAAAATGTGTCTCTTCTGTTTTAAAGAGGTGTCTTCAACAGACACGTTTTCTCTATAAAAAGAGATTGTTTCCAACGTCTTGAAATACAGTTCTTACATCTGTTTTAGAATCTCTCTTTAAACAGATAGACAAGCCTTTCATCTCTGCTAATTCGTTTTTCCATCTCTATTGAGTCGTTTGCAAAAACAGAACAGTTTCCTTTCTGTTATTTTTGTTTTCTTTTCTCTGTTCTGTTTTATTTGTTGGGCATTCGGAGTGTTCGCTGTTTGGTTCGGATCTATCTGATTGTGCACTTCAGATAGATAGCGACGGTGCGTCGGGCTGTTGTATCCTGGGGGTGATTGCGTTCGGATCTGTTGCACAGGAGAGTTTTCCGCAGAGGCGCAAAATCACCTTAAAGAGAGCGACCTAGTCCGTGCCTCAACTCGCCGCATCGAAAAGGTTATACTAATCATCTATTCTTTCTGTTTTTTCACAGAAATCAGTAAACAGGTACGCCATATTATTTATATTAAGAGGAAAATCTCATAACAATTTTAAGGTGATTTTCATTTCTGTTTTCCTCTTTCTAAAATATGGCATCCCATGACGAGATTATATCGGATTCCTCAAATCCGAATAAGCCTTTTCGATTTAGTGGTGCTAATTTTAAGAGATGGAAGAAGAAAATATTTTTCTATTTATCCACCAAGAAAGTAGCCCATGTTTTGGAAGACCCAAAGCCTTGGCGATTAGAACTTGAACCAGTTAGATCTACTTTGAAAAAGAACTGGACAGATTCTGATTTCCTATGCCAAAACTTTATTCTCAATTGCCTATCCGACGAATTATACGATTTTTATAGTGACTGTAAGGATTCCATGACACTTTGGGAAGCCTTACAGAAGAAGTATGATACGGAAGAGGCTGGGTCTAAAAAATATGCGGTTAGCAAGTATTTTAGATATTACATGGTGGATGAGAAGACGGTGATTTCTCAAACCCACGAGTTGCAAAAACTTGTTCACGACATTCTTGCGGAAGGAATGACTATTAGTGAACAATTTCAAGTTGCAGCCGTGATTGACAAATTACCTCCTTCTTGGAAAGAATTCAGAAATTCCCTTCTTCATAAAACTAAGGAATTATCTATGGAAGGTATTCTTGTTCGTCTTCGGATCGAAGAAGAAAACCGTAACCAAGATAAGAAAGAAGGGAATACTGAAATTGTAACTAATGTGAATGCCATTTCTGAAGTTAAGAACCAAAATCAGAAACCGCAAGTGAATCTGAAGCCCAAAAAGAAGTTGAAGAAAAAGCAACAGAACCAAAACCGAGGTACCTTCAAGCGTCCGAACCAAAACACAACTTCTGGAAAGCATGACTATTCCAAAATTGTGTGCTATATTTGTGGGCTCAAGGGTCATATTGCACGGATGTGTCGACGTAAGAAGACTGCACCAATCCCTCAAGCCAACGTGATAGAAGAGCCACTTGTGGCTATGATCACTGAAGTGAATATCGTTGGAGGATCTGAAGGGTGGTGGGTCGACACTGGTGCGTCCCGTCATGTGTGTTTTGACAGGAAGTGGTTCAAGACGTATGCTCATGCAGATAATGAGAAGAAGGTGCTTCTAGGGGACTCGCATACAATAAAGGTACTCGGTGTTGGGGACGTTGAACTTTGCTTCACTTCAGGGCGGAAAGTGATACTGAAGGATGTTCTTCATACTCCAGACATGAGGAAGAACTTAGTTTCTGGTTTTCTTCTTAACAAGGCTGGTTTTAAACAAACCATAGAGTCTGACCAGTATGCTGTAACCAAGTTTGGATCCTTTGTTGGTAAAGGATATGCATGTGATGGAATGTTCAAACTGAATGTTGAAATAATGAATGAAAGTGATTCTTCTGTTTACATGCTTTCTTTTGTTAATTCATGGCATGCTAGGTTGTGTCATATAAATAGGAAATATGTACATAACATGAGTGTATTAGGTATGATTCCTAAAGTAGTCTTAGAAGAATTTAACAAATGTGAAATATGTAGTAAGGCTAAAATTTCTAGAAAGCCTTTCAAAAGTGTTGAAAGGAATTCAGAATTTTTAGACTTAATTCATAGTGACATTTGTGAGTTAGACGGTATCTTGACCCGTAGTGGTAAAAGATACTTTATAACCTTTATAGATGATTTTTCTAAGTATACAATCATTTATTTAATTAGACATAAGAGTGAAGCCTTAAAAATGTTTAAGGAATACCTATTAGAAGTAGAGAACCAATTCAATAGGAAGATTAAGAGACTAAGAAGTGATAGAGGAGGTGAATATGAATCATTAGAATTCACTGACTTTGTTAAGTCATTAGGAATTATACATGAAACAACCGCTCCTTACTCTCCCGCTTCAAATGGGGTTGCAGAAAGGAAAAATAGAACACTAGTGGAACTTACGAATGCTTTACTCCTAAGTTCAGGAGCCCCTTCTAACTTATGGGGAGAAGCAATTCTAACTTCCTGCTATGTTCTTAATAGAATTCCTAATTACAAAACTAAAGTCTCACCTTTTGAATTTTGGAAAAATAGGAAACCCAATGTGAGTTACTTTAGAGTTTGGGGATGTTTAGCTTATGTAAGACTTTCTAATATTAAGAGACCCAAAATAGGAAGTAGAGCCATAGAGTGTGCCTTTATGGGTTACTCTCTTACAAGCAAAACATATAGGTTTTTAGACCTAAATAACAGTGTAATAATAGAGTCAGTGGATGCTGAATTCTTTGAAGATAAATTTCCTTTTAAATCTAGACATAGTGGGGGTACCGTGACTATTGGAGATAGTGGGGGCACCGAGCCTAGGATTGAGGTAAACCCTGAAGTAGAAATTGAACCTATGAGAAGTAAAAGATCCAAAATAGCCAAGGATTTTGGCTCTGATTTCTATGTCTTTAGTTTGGAGGGAGATCCTTCTTCTTTAGAGGAAGCTTTGTCCTCGTCAGATGCTGACTTTTGGAGAGAAGCTGTCAATGATGAGATGGAGTCTCTGATGTCAAACCAGACTTGGAAATTAGTAGATTTACCACCAGGATTTAAGACCATAGGGTGTAAATGGATTCTTAGAAGAAAATTGAAACCAGATGGAACCATAGACAAATATAAAGCTAGGCTTGTTGCTAAAGGCTTTAGGCAAAAAGAAAATATAGATTTCTTTGATACATACTCTCCGGTTACTAGGATTACATCCATTAGAGTTTTGATTGCAGTGGCTGCAATCCATAATCTGGTAATTCATCAAATGGATGTAAAGACTGCTTTCTTAAATGGTAATCTAGAAGATGAGATATATATGGACCAACCTAGTGGTTTCATATCTCCAGGTCAAGAAAATAAAGTATGTAAGTTGGTGAAGTCACTGTATGGACTTAAACAAGCACCAAAACAGTGGCATGAAAAATTTGATAATATCATTATATCAAATGGTTTTAAAATCAATGAAAGTGATAAGTGTATATATTATAAGTATATTAATACTTATTGTATTATTATTTGCTTGTATGTTGATGATCTTTTAATTTTTGGTTCTAACTTGGAAATAGTTAAACAAACCAAAAATCTATTAAAACAAAACTTTGATATGAAAGATCTAGGAGAAGCAAATGTAATTTTAGGGATTAAAATTACAAGATCTGATAGTGGTATATCTTTAGACCAGTCCCATTATATAGAAAAGATACTTAAAAAGTATAAGTACTTTGATTGTAATCCAGTATGTACTCCTTTTGATCCTAGTATTAGATTGTATTCTAATGAAGGTGATAGTGTTAATCAAAAAGAGTATGCTAGTATTATTGGTAGTTTAAGGTATGCTACAGACTGTACCAGACCTGATATAGCATATGCGGTAGGCATATTATGTAGATATACTAGTAATCCAAGTATAGAACATTGGAATGCTATATCACGAGTCATGAGATACCTCAAACGAACCATTAATAATGGGATTCACTACCATAGGTTTCCTGCTGTTCTAGAGGGTTTCAGTGATGCCGATTGGAATACTTTGTCAGAAGATTCCAAGGCTACCACTGGGTATGTATTTACTATTAGTAGTAGTGCAGTTTCTTGGAGATCCAAGAAACAGACTATTATTGCTCAGTCCACTATGGAATCTGAGCTGATTGCACTAACCTCTGCATGTGAAGAGACTAGTTGGTTGAGAAATATTTTATCTGATATACCTATTTGGGAAAGACCTGTTCCCGCTATTTTGATTCACTGTGACAGCACAGCTGCTATTGGAAGAGTACATAATAAGTACTATAATGGAAAGTCGCGACAGATACGCCGGAAACATAGTACTGTGAGAGAATTGATTTCTAATGGATCAATCACCATTGACTTTGTGAGATCTGGTGATAATTTGGCAGATCCCTTAACTAAGGCCTTGTCAAGGGAGAAAATCTGCAATACATCGAGGGGGATGGGACTAAATGTGGACCCCGATCCGAGATAGGCGGCGAGGGAACGGGTCCTCACACCATCCTCTGGATCATCCACGTGTGAAGGAGAGCTCTACCAAGGAACTCTCAAAACGGATGCCACCCTCATAGCATAGCACGAGTGGCGATATAAAAGAAAGAGATATGTCTCGATCCGAAACCGAGGTTCGAAACCGAGATATACCTGAAATAAACTCAGAGTCGCCATCCATGGATATGCCATGGAACCCTAAAATCAAATCCTCTGTACAATGGATAACCAGAAATATATATGGGTTCGTGCCTGGTTACGAATGGGGAAGGTCTGAGAGCACCCCCGATTCGTCCGAGTGCAAGCACTTGGTCTCTTATGCCATTTATTATTAACTCCAAAGAAGTTTGGGTAAAAATCATCTGAAATGGGAACAATCCTCAGGAATCGTCTACCTAAGCATGCATTTCCTGAGGATAAAGATAATAAACACATATAAAATAAAATGAAAGATGTGCCACCTAAGCATAGCTAGGTTATGAATGACAAACCTAATGGGTGTCTAAGTTCTGATGTGCAAACACATGCAAGCTACAGCAAAAGGTATAGGATCAGTACGAGAAAGTAAGAAAACACATCAAAACATATAATAACAACATAACAAATCCTAAGACTCTAAATTATTAGCCCGAGTCCTCGGATGGTCTGGTATTCATCCAAAGAAGCCTACGTATCCCCGCCTCCACGAGAATCAAGGCAACGTAGTTCTTCGCGCCTATTCTAAGCTATGATGCCTAAGACACCTAGCCTTCTATCCTAGACTCGATCTAAAAGACCGGACCAATTATTAAAGTTTATTGTATGATTATTTAAATTCCAGTGAATTGTGAATTTTAGGACACCCTATATGCCCTAACTAAATGCAGATTAGCCCTAGGCTAATGCAGGTAATTCCTACAACCTATGTGTAACTAGGCTGTATTTCCTAAGGAAAACCAAAGGTGGACTACCGTATCCTACTCTAGTCATCACTCGGCGATGTGGATCGCCGACTGACCGGACGGAGGCGCTCCTATAACTCTAGGACAGACCCCTAACTCTAAAACAAGCACAAACAAACAAACAACATATCAAAAGACACAACCTAACTCTAAAACTCTCTATCTAGGAGAAACTCCTAACTCTAGAGGAAGATCTTTTGAAAATGAAGGTTTTAAAGGTTACTTATTCGAAAAGATTTAAAATGCTATCTACAAAAGTTTGGCTGGACTTGGGATGTGGATCCCAAGCTGCGCTACGTACCTCGGAAGAGGATCAAGCCAACGTAGTTCGAAACGAACTCTCCTAACTAATACTTCTAAAACACTCAACACTTTAAGCTTTTTTAAGATTTTTCGAATGTTTTTGAGTTTTAAAAATATTTAATGTTTTGGGATTTTTAAATGCTTTAATATGTTTTTGGATTTTAATTGTTTTCACCCTTTGAGTCAAAGACTTAAGGGAAACACAAAGCAAAACCCTAGGGCTAAACCTTAGGGCAAATAGGGGAAACCCCTAAACAAATAACACTATCAAAAGCAAAGGTAAACGAATCAAAGATTCTCTAATAACACTCCTAAAAGGACAAATGAGTCAAAGACTCTCTAATAAAATCACCCAAAGGACGAATGAGTCAAAGACTCTCTGAAAGAAACGGAAACATGATTCAAAGACGCTCTAAGAGAGAAAACACGAGGGAAAGACTCCACTGACAACAACTAAAGGATATACGAGTCAAAGACTCTCTAAAAGATGGAAACACGAGCCAAAGACTCCAAAAACACCGACTAAAGAATATACGAGTCAAAGACTCTCTAAGAGATAGAATCACGAGTCAAAGACTCCAAAAACACCGACTAAAGGATAAATGAGTCAAAGACTCTCTAAAAGAGAAAGATTGAGTCAGAACTCTTTAATAACAACACCTGAAAGACAAATGAATCAAAGACTCTCCTACAACACTACTGAAAAGACAAATGAATCAAAGACTCTCTAATAACGCCACCTAAAAGGCGAATGAGTCAAAGACTCTCTAATAACACTATCTAAAGGATGAATGAGTCAAAGACTCTCTAATCAAGGCTGACTCCTATGCGAATGGACTATCGACTAAGGAGAAGCTTACAAGCAAAAAGGAATAAGAGACCTTGTGCATATTTGGCAAAGGTAAAAAACATCCAGCTGGGCCGGACAGCTACCTAGCCCTCAGGGTGCAACAAATGTGCAACCCAATACCCATAAGGGTAGGGGTATGAAGCCAAGCCGAGTAGGGTGTTCTTCCAAAATCAAACGGCGCACAAAGAGGAGGTTTAGCAAGAGAAATGAGACCGGGCGGGTCTAAAAGGAAATAAGAGACTCTGTGCATATTTGACA
Source organism: Tasmannia lanceolata (assembly GCF_043159265.1). NCBI lineage: Eukaryota > Viridiplantae > Streptophyta > Magnoliopsida > Canellales > Winteraceae > Tasmannia > Tasmannia lanceolata. The sequence goes on along the minus strand of NW_027518714.1, from coordinate 12,346,252 downwards.
GAGGTAAAAACATCCAGCCGGGCCGGACAGCTACCTAGCCCTCAGGGTGCAACAAATGTGCAACCCAATACCCATAAGGGTAGGGGTATGAAGCCAAGCCGAGTAGGGTGTTCTTCCAAAATCAAAAAGCACACAAAGAGGATTAACGAGGGAATGAGACCGGACGGGTCTCCCAAACACACAAAGATTGGCTCTAAGCAATCTTATCATTGCCCTTGCAAAGGGGGAAGCAAGGCTAAGACAACTAATTGACCAAATTGGTCTCTAATTAACAAAAGAACGAACTGAGGTGCAATCTCAGAGAGGATTCTACAAATGAGACTTGCCTCCAAAGGAGGATTGCCTAACGAGACAGAGTATGTCTCCTAGTACAGGTTATAGCATCTAAAGAAATTTAACAGAAATCTAAAAGACTGTGCTAGTCTAATCAAAGAGAGAGGAAAATTCTACCAGATAATCGCAAATTCCAATCAATTATTATAAAAACAAATCAAATATCAGCAAAATATGATCTACAACTAAAGAGTGCACAATCTGTAATAATAGCAATCATACAACGATAAACAACATTAATTAGTCCAGACCAGCCGCTGGATAGCCTAATAAAGCAAGAAACAACATTAAACACTTCTATGCCCAACCACAAGTACCACTGCCCCGATATGGGGGTGAAATCAGATGATGCTAAAGTAATCATCTGATATCACAAATGCACAGGATAATATTTCTAAGCCCGCCTTGAGATCAGACAGTACTCATGTCGATAATATCGAATAGAGTAGTCATCTGATCTCCTTCTTTCCTAAAACAATTTATTTAAATAAAAGACAAGTTTATGATCCTCAAGAGAGTCTCACCTGAGCAGTCCATTTATTATCGTCCTCAAAACCTAACTCAAAGATTAGTACAAGAGAAGAATATATATAAAAAAGAAATCAAAAGATTATGATAATTCTAATTTATACAAATTGTAGTGCGTAACAGGGGGCATATCTGAAAGGTTGAGTAGGCCTACTAAACAAGAGAGGGGAGCGCTACTTAGATTGAGCGAGTCCCCTAAAGATGGGCTTGGGCTAGCGCCTTCATCGCCCTTTGCCATAATAGGGAAACACATTCAACGACCAAGAAAAGTATCCCATAGACTTGGCAAGTCTCTAAAAATTCGAATGCAGAACCCGCATTCCTAACTTTTAGAATGCAAAAGGTGATCATCACTAGCTTCACGTGCTCTGCAACAGGGATGAGGCTAGACATTTAAAATATTTGATCAAAAAGATCACAAGTTGAGCAAAACAAAATGATGTTCGTATAGGACTCAAAATTTAAAGGACAACCGTCTATTCTGCCCCTATGTTAAAAAATCAGAAATTACAACCTTAATCTCTCAGATCAAGACATCATGAAGTGATCCAAAATTAACTAACTCATATGGAATGAAGCCAAATACCAGGGTGATGAATTAGGGTACTCCAAACCACTCATTTGCTGGCTATACAATGACACAAGCTAAAAAAAAAAGAAAAAATTTTCTTATAAGATGATCCCAATTATTCGATCTGCTGATTATTTCAATATGATCATGACCATGGAATTTGCAAATAACCAAAATGGGATCAGATATATGGTTGAAAATATATGTATAGAGATTAACACAAAACCAAATAGGGACTAGCATATAAAATAAAAAAAAACAGAATGAGAAGCAATGCTACAACCTTATCCTACTTTTACAAGCAGCCCCCATATATGATAGTCAACACATACATGCACACATAGAGACACACACATGCGCCCACATTCCAGTGGGAAAGATTAGACAATAAAGTCAAAAATCTTGCACATACCCTGATTTAAATCATTGAATCTGTAAATCATATCGAGCAGGATATTTATCCATAAATATAAGAAATCTCTCATGTAAACAATGTGCTGAAACTATCATACAAGGCTCTGCTGTCTTAAAAGAAAAAACACTAGGAGGCTATATATATCATGCAATTATCTAAATGGTATTTAAACTACTACAATCAAGTTGTCGAATATCCAGGAAACTATAAACTCAGCTCTACTAAAAAGATAATCTCTAACCCCAAAACATTCCAAATTCCAAGGTATAAGCAGATTTAGCATTTGATCATATACCAAGATCTTGCTTAAAAACAAATGCTGCACTAGCAAATGTTGGTATCCATGAAACATAAATCAGCAAAACAGGGGATCAATTCATTGGATGAGAAATTCATAACCAGACAAGACAACTATCAATCACAGAGAAAGAATAGGAGTGAGATCTGCTACCTGTATTAAATGAGAGTAATTGTATCCACTGAGTTTCTGAGTTTCTTCTGCGGCTTTGGGTATTGGCGTCACTTTCCGATGAAACACCGCTGATGATGACCGAGATACAAGAATGCCGGACACCGATTATTGAAGGAATGGTTATCCAAGAATGGATAGAATGGGGGATGGGTTAAGCAATGGTGGCTGACAAAGTAGGGTTTGAATGGGGAAATGAAAGGGGCTTTGGGGGCTTTTGAGGAGTGGAAGTGAAAAGTGGCTGAGATGGGGGAAAATAATGGAGGAGGTGTTGGAATTGATGGCAAAGAGGAGAGGCAATGATCGACAAGATGCCCGGATTGTGTAGATGTGGCCCGGAAAGACAGAGATGGTGATCGGATGCAAGGGCAAACCTTTCTCTTCTATGAATCCTTTGCAGTGAGAGGTGATGGGAGCTATGAAAGAAGTGGTAGGGATAATGGCTGATGGGGGTTTTAGGGTAATGGGAATATGGTTTGGAAGTAGAGGGTGATGAAATGGGTTTCAACAGGGGTGGAGATGGGTTTGGGGATTTGGAGAAGACGATAGTGGTGGGGGTGGAAATCGGGGTTGGAACCGATTGGAGGTGGAGAAGATGAAGGTTGGGTGGAGAAATAGAAGCAGAAAATGGGCGGAGGAAAAGGGGATTGGCCGGTGAGTGGAGCTCAAGCTCCCTCTGCAATTTCTCCTCTCTTTCCGTTGATTTCATCTAGGGTTTTTCTCTCTGCAGATATGAGGGTTAGAACTTGTAGAGGTTGAAGATGGAAGTGGTGGTAGTGAATGGCGGTTCAAGGTGCGGCCGGGTTTAATGAAGGTTGGCCGGCCGGAGTTTATGCCGGAGAAGAACGGCCAAAATCCCTCCCTTTCTCTCTCTGCTTTCTCAGCTTTCTCTCCTTTTTTCCCTCTCCCTCCTCCTCGAAAAATTAAGAACAACCCTCAAAAACCTCAGATCCAGATCTGAGATTTTCTCTCAAAATCTCAGATCTAGATCTGAGATCCTCTTCCCTGTTTTTTTCTCTTCTCCTTCTCCGAATTTCAACCAAAATCAACGAAAACGAATTCTCACCCTTTTTACAAAAATTGATATATTTGCCTTCTTTTTTTCCATGGACAGCCACCTTTAAGATGATTCACTCCCCTTTTTAGATTTGAACTGCACTTCTATCACGGCATTGTTCACTACCCAAACTAGCTCAAATTTTGACGAAATTTTAAGGGGAACCTGGTGGGACCCTAAGCTACTGCAGGGTTCAATTTGGGACCCCAGCTCACTGGTTTGACGAGGTTTTGCACAATCGGCACGAACTTGGGTCCGGTCAAAATGGGGTGTCTACAGATGCCCCTCTTTGGCAGAGCGTGTGTAACACGCGAATGGCAAAGCTGAACAGACGACACATTTTGACTGACCCGAAAGCAAAGCAAATTTTTGGGTTTTCAGTTTTAAAATGATATTCACAAAGATAAAACTCTACCAACAATAGGGAGATAGCTTCTCACCGACTCTTAACTCGGCAACTAAGACATCTCAAAGAGATAGTCTCTCCCTAATACTCATGACTCAACTATCTAAACTAGTTAACAAAAAACGAACGAACGATTACAAAAACACAAACACTCTTTTTTTTTTTTTCAGGCTAAGCCAAAGTAAACATAACAATTACTCCAAGAGCACCAACCAAACAAACCAAATAATCACTTTAATCACTCAAAGAGCTTTCATTTTTTTTAATTTAGAAACCACGTTGCAATTTGTTTAAGGACAAGCACAAACTTAAACACTCAAAGAGTTTTTCCTTTTTAGAAACCTGCAAAAATAGGCCAAAGACCAATGTATTGAAACTCGTCCAAAACAAGTTCAAAACTAAACATTCAAAGAGTTTTTTTTTTTCAGGCTAAGCCAAAGTAAATATAACAATTACTCCAAGAACACCAACCAAACAAACAAAATAATTACTTTAATCACTCAAAGAGCTTTCATTTTTTATTTATTTAGAAACCACGTTGCAATTTGTCTAAGACAAGCACAAACTTAAACACTCAAAGAGTTTTTCCTTTTTAGAAACCTGCAAAAATAGGCCAAAGACCAATGTATTGAAACTCGTCCAAAACAAGTTCAAAACTAAACATTCAAAGAGTTTTTTTTTTTCAGGCTAAGCCAAAGTAAATATAACAATTACTCCAAGAGCACCAACCAAACAAACAAAATAATCACTTTAATCACTCAAAGAGCTTTCATTTTTTTTTATTTAGAAACCACGTTGCAATTTGTCTAAGACAGGCACAAACTTAAACACTCAAAGAGTTTTTCCTTTTTAGAAACCTGCAAAAATAGGCCAAAGACCAATGTATTGAAACTCGTCCAAAACAAGTTCAAAACTAAACATTCAAAGAGTTTTTTTTTTTTTTTATTTTGTTATAAACCTTTTGAAACTTGTCTAAAACAAGTACAAATTCCAAACACTCAAAGAGTAAAAAATTTTATCATGCCGATCAGTCTAAGACTTGACCAATTATTAGGGTACTCGAATATTTGAGCTAAACTCAAACTTCTAATACCGAGGCGAAACTAAGTCTCAAGCCTGGCGATAGATATACAGATCATTGCTGAAAATAAATCTGTTTAACTATCCGAGTAACTCTGACTCCTCTCTTTCAAGGTAGCGAATCACTCCGGATCACGCGGTTCTGTTAAACAGTTCCACATAAACCCAAATTCGTATGTCCTGCTAAACAGTCCCATACAAACCTCTTCGCAGATACACATGACTCCTAACACGTTAGGAAGCTGCACATTGCGGAACGATGATTAGGTAAGCCACTACTTGACATTACAATACTAATCATCAGGGTACTAAATACCCGGGAGAAGAAAGAAAAGACCAATCCGTGTAACACAGGATCAGAAATATTTTTCCTACTAAAACCTTTCAAAAAAAAAGACCAAACCGTGTAACACAGGTTCGGTAATTTATAACTCTATTAAAATCTTTCAAAAAGACCAAATCGTGTAACGCAAGTTCGGTAATTTCAAACTCTGTTAAAATCTTTCAAAAAGACCAAACCGCGTAACGCAAGTTCAGTAATTTCAAACTCTGTTAAAATCTTTCAAAAAGACCAAACCGCGTAACGCAAGTTCGGTAATTTCCAATTCTGTTAAAATCTTTCAAAACAACCAAACCGTGTAACACAGGTTCGGTAATTTCAAACTCTGTTAAAATCTTTCAAAAAAAGACCAAACAGCGTAACGCAAGTTCGGTAATTTCAACTCTGTTAAAATCTTTCAAAAAAAGACCAAACCGAGTAACGCAAGTTCGGTAATTTCAAACTCTGTTAAAATCTTTCAAAAAGACCAAATTGCGTAACGCAAGGTCGGTAATTTATCTTGTCGATCAGTCTCAAACTTACTCGACCATTTAAAAGGATATTCGAATATTCGAGCTAAACTCAAACTTCTAATACCCGAGGCGAGACTAAGTCTCAAGCCCAGCGATAGTTATACAGATCATTGCTGAAAATAAATTTGTTTAACTATCCGAGTAATTCTGACTCCTCTCTTTCAAGGTAGCGAATCACTCCGGATCACGCGGTTCTGCTAAACAGTTCCACGTAAACCCAAATTTGTATGTCCTGCTAAACAGTCCCATACAAACCTCTTCACAGATACGCATGACTCCTAACACGTTAGGAAGCTGCACATTGTGGAACGATAATTAGGTAAGTCACTACTTGACATTACAATACTAATCATCAGGGTACTAAATACCCGGGAGAAGGAATAAAAGACCAATCCGTGTAACACAGGATCATCGATTTTTCCCCAATTAAAACCTTTCAAAAAGACCAAACCGTGTAACACAGGTTCGGTAATTTTCAACTCTGTTAAAAAAAACTTCAAAAAGACCCAACCATGTAACACTGGTTCGGTACCTTCTATCTCTACAAAAACACTCAAAGAGTTTTTTTTTTTTTTTTTTTGATGAAAGAAAATATCAAACTGTATAACACAGAATATAGTAATTTCTTCCTTTATTTAAAACTTTCTAAAACCATGGAAGAAAAACCAAACCGTGGAACACGGAACCATCAATTTCTATCCTTATTAAAAACCTTCAAAAGGAAAGAAGAATTTACCATCTTTGATTGGTTTCAATAATGGGCCAGTCATCTCTTACCGAGAATAACTACGAGCGCATGATCTTTGCTGAAAGCAAAACTCAAGTAGATTTGTGAGATTTTTAGGTGCTGACTCTCTTTAACAGGTGAGAAGCATTCTGAAGAGGTTTGAAGGATGCAGGAGTAGATTCTATACTCCGCTGGGAATTGAGGTTTCTGAAACTGACTCCAAAAGAAACAACTTGATCAAGGAATTCAACTCAAAGAGTATGTTCAAGCTTCTCTGGTTTCTATTTGCTAAGAATAGATATCCCAGTTATCATTGTGTAATATCTTTTATGACGCAAGTCATAAAAGATGCCCCTAGTATGATGTGCTTCCATGACAAAGTCTTAAAAAAAACAGAACCAAGGTAAGTAGGAAAAATTTGAGTTTGCATGGGTTCTTTCTTTGGTATAGTGGTAAGACCATCTCCACAAAGGCTGAACGCAAGAATTCTTCATTTTGCTCAGTGCTTGAGGCTTTGATGTTTCAGGCAGGTCTGAATAAAAAATCTCTTGCCCTTCTTTGATTCTTAAACCAGGATCTACTCTAGATTTTTCTTTATATTTCAGAAGGTGTATACCCATTCTCTCCAATGCCAAACACTTTTGATTCTAAAAGAAAACAATGATAAACAAGGAATAGACTCCTAAGGACTCTTTCAAAGAAGACTTACAATATTCAAGGGACTTGACTAAATTTTGATTCACCCTTAGATAAAATGTGTTATTTTGTTATAGTAAGGTTAGCCACTCTTAGAGTACTCTAAAAAACCATGTCAAGATGACCTAATTTCCTCCATCGAGATCTCCGTCATGGTTATACCCCTTTTGGATTGCTCGGTTTTAATGCCCCTAGTTTTAAAAAAAAGTGCCCAAAGTAAGTCTTGTTGACACTACTCGGATTCCAAGATTCATGCCCTGTGTAGAGGTTGCTTCTCAGTCTCCTTGATATCTTTTTTCGGAAGAAGTCAAAATTAATGTCTTCCAAGTTTTCAGTCTAAAGGACCACTTATCTCAACTTTTGCTTTCCAAGCTTTCAGTTTAAAAGACTACTTATCTCAACTTTTGCTTGTACTCAAACTTGGGAATTCTACGTAACTGAGGAACTCCTTCTGCTTCTATTCAACTCAACTTTTCATGGGAAGTATTTGCCTCTGACTAGATTGTCTCTTCAAGTTTCCAATCTAGTATACCACTACCCTGACTTTCTGATAAGTCAATCCCTTTGTTTGTTGACTTAGCAAGAAAAACAACTTTCACCTTTCTCTAGGTCGCCCTTTCGGGTTTTCAACCTAGTGGATCTACAGACTCTCATTCTTTTCTTTCTGTTTTTCTTTCCATTCGTCTTGAACCTTTGCTTGTTTCACCAGAAGGACTTTCTAGGTGGGCTCGGGTTCAAAAGGGTTGAATACCTAAGGTTCTAAGGATTTGGACAGAATCTGGTCTAGCCAGACTACCTACGTACCCCAAAAATGGAGGATCAGGTCCGCGTAGTTCGCTTAAGGATTTTTCAAAGAATGGTTTAGCATTTAGCTTCAAAATTTTAAAAAGGGATTTTATCCCAAGGTTTGACCGAACCTGAATTAATCAAGTTGCCTACGTACCCCTGAAGAAATGGGGATCAGGTCCGACGTAGTTCGGGTGCATAATGCCCCGGGTTTATAATGTGTTTGAAAAGAAGTTGTTTTAATTTTGCTTTTGGCCCAAAGGGTTTACAAATGGATTTTAAAACATTAGGATTTTGGCTATAAAAGCTCAAACGATCAAGGATGTCCTCCTGATGTATTTGATGTACAAGCTCGTTTGTTTAAGGTTCAAAACCTTTGAAATTTTTTTTTTCGAGGAGTCTGGCGGTTTTCTGGCAAAACTTCAACCACTGTGCTCCACTCCCTCTGAAAATCTTCTCTCAATATTTCATCAACTCCACAGGATGTCTGACGTTCAACTCTTTAGAATTTTACTCTTCAACTGGATGTCTAAAGCAGATGAAGTCTTGCATTGCTCAACGACAGGGCATTCCCCTGGTTTATCCTTATAGGATCAAGCAAGACTACCTCAAACCCCTATAAACAGGTTTATCAATTCTTTGCGCTCCTCGGGAGATAAAATTTTGCCACTCCATCTTTCCCGAGTTTCGGATTTCGATACCACTATCAATGGCTTTGATTTCTTCTTTAAGTGGCTTTGCTCGACGCTCTTCCTCTCGTTTGACCATCTTTCAGATCTCGAGGTGAATTTCGTCTGCATTCTCATCCGAGAAGGGGGTCTTTAGTTATTTAAACATTAAATCTAAGAGTGAATCATAGAGTACCAAAGATACGAAATCAACCACTTTATAGAATTGAAGATTGTAAGTTCATTGATGATTTTTGACACACCTCAATGGGCTTTTCATCAGTTCTGATAGAAAATAGAACGCTGACTCTATATAAGAAAGACTGACAGATATGACACTTCTTTCTTTCTTTCTTTCTTTTTAACATCTACATAACTGAACTTTTTCAACTTAGAGAAAAGAAAGTTGATGTACACTCAATGAAAGGCAAATCTAAAGACACAGGACACTTCTTCAAAGGTAGTGAACTGACACTAAAAGTTTATAGGTGATACACCTTTCCTCATGAGAATGATAACTATAAAGTTCGATCTTGGAGTAGGAATCCCAGAAAAGGCAATTCCACAAGGTCTAGGTTAAATGGGGCAATCAAAGGCTTATATGGACAATGTGGGTAAAACAATAGACTGTCTGGATCAAATGAGTTTAGATATGGTCAGTCTTTTGAAAGAATGGTCTTTCGCTAAACATAGACTCTTGACTTAGAAGCACACACACTAGATCAATAGTCATGGGATAAAGATTCTGAACAAATAGAGAAAAGAATAATCTTGAAACACACCAAAAGGTATTTTATTCTGAAAATCCAAGAAATACTGTCTATGAAGGTTAAAGAAAAATAGACAGTGATAATATGACCTACATCAACAGGGTTTCAATGAATTCTCAATCCACACATTTAAGTCTCATTTGAGTACAAATGTTCTTCTTTTGGGTATGAAAGAGTCAGGAACGATAAACATCCCTAATCTAAATAAGTTTCGATCTCATCAATGATCATGCACTCAAAGAATACAGGTAAGATTAAACTTTTGCATCAATGATTTTGAAATGATCCAAGGGTAAAAAATATATGATTGGTAAACACGGATCAAATGAAAATCAACGGCTCAGATAATAGATCATGGCCATAAGAATGACAAAAGTAGGGTCAAAGACCAGATCTAAAATCTAAATGATGGATATCAACAACTGTTCAATATGATCAAAAATGATAGATCATGGTCATAAGGACAGCAAACGAGCTATCGGCCAGATCTCAAGACAAAACAGGTAAGGATCTAATCCTACTGAGCCATGTATATATGGGAATCAAGACAAAGTAGACTGACTCCAAAGGATAGCAATCATGCTCAACATGTGTTGCAAAAAAAAATTCGGCAGCACAACGGCTATACAAGGAAGTCAAGGTAAGGCAAACTCATGGTTTTCCTAATTCTAAGAAATAGCGGTTATGCTCAAAATGTTCTGGACCAAATCCGGCAGCATAACGACGCTAAACAAGGAAGTAAGGTAGGGTAAACTCATGGCTTTCCTAATTCTAAGAGATAGCAGTCATGCTCAAAATATTCTAAATAAAATCCGACAGCATAACGGCTATACAAAGGATTCCCACAGCTCAACCAAAGGTATGTGAACAATGGTTACCAGAAAAAGTTATACAAGGGATCCTCATAGCTTAACCAAAGGTATATGAACAATGGTTACCAGAAAAAGGTAATCAACTGATGGACTAACCAATGGTGAGAATATACAACAACGGGTCAAACCCTATAATCTACAGATCAAGGACTAAACCTAGCCAAGGTAATGGCGGTCAAAAGTCACTGACTAGATCTAGATCTGAATAACAAATGGATATAACAAACTGAAAGGAATAAGGAATCTCGACTAAGAGGAGAACCTTAATATATATAATCAGTATATATAGGTATATACACATACACACAAATCCTAACCAGGGGCACCAGCCCTAATTCTAATCTAGCGGAGTCGAGAAAATCTCGACTCAAGACAGACTGGTGAGTGTGCTAGGACCGTGTTGTAGCCATATAAAATGAGCTACCCTAGTCTATAAATGGGGCAAAGCTCCTAACTCTAGGCTCCACATGTGTGAGCAACACATGTTCGACCCTATATGAATGCAATACAGATGTATATAAACACAGGTACTTCCTAGTTGGGTTTCACTAGGTCAATAAGTATATACATAATATATAAAACAAAGTAGGGCTCCGGACTCAATCTACAGGGTACTATGCGTATGAAACATACTTAATATGTATAACTCAAGTGCACCGAGTGTTATACATAGTATGCTTCATTGCTCGTCGGCTGCTGTAAACACAAGTGCACCGAGTGTTTACGGCTGCAGCGCTGGCGCATAGCTTGGAAATAAATTCAACAGTACCATCAGGGTGAAGACATCCTAGTCAGGTACGCATCGAATCTATCCCGTGGAGCCAAGAAGGAAAAACAAAAATTAAAAAAAAAATAACAAATATGATAATGCATGAAGTGTAGTGTGTGAATCCCTTGTTTTAATTATGCACCTATCTGGTGCCCCTGGATTCTAACGATAGAGTTCCCATTTAAAATGATTTTAACTCAAATTTCTCCAAAGTTAGTAAAAATGGCATTTCTACAGAGTTAGGCAATGTTTCAAAAACTCCCCAGCAGAGTCGCCAGCCTGTGGACCCCGATCCGAGATAGGCGGCGAGGGAACGGGTCCTCACACCATCCTCTGGATCATCCACGTGTGAAGGAGAGCTCTACCAAGGAACTCTCAAAACGGATGCCACCCTCATAGCATAGCACGAGTGGCGATATAAAAGAAAGAGATATGTCTCGATCCAAAACCGAGGTTCGAAACCGAGACATACCTGAAATAAACTCAGAGTCGCCATCCATGGATATGCCATGGAACCCTAAAATCAAATCCTCTGTACAATGGATAACCAGAAATATATATGGGTTCGTGCCTGGTTACGAATGGGGAAGGTCTGAGAGCACCCCCGATTCGTCCGAGTGCAAGCACTTGGTCTCTTATGCCATTTATTATTAACTCCAAAGAAGTTTGGGTAAAAATCATCTGAAATGGGAACAATCCTCAGGAATCGTCTACCTAAGCATGCATTTCCTGAGGATAAAGATAATAAACACATATAAAATAAAATGAAAGATGTGCCACCTAAGCATAGCTAGGTTATGAATGACAAACCTAATGGGTGTCTAAGTTCTGATGTGCAAACATATGCAAGCTACAGTAAAAGGTATAGGATCAGTACGAGAAAGTAAGAAAACACATCAAAACATATAATAACAACATAACAAATCCTAAGACTCTAAATTATTAGCCCGAGTCCTCGGATGGTCTGGTATTCATCCAAAGAAGCCTACGTATCCCCGCCTCCACGAGAATCAAGGCAACGTAGTTCTTCGCCCCTATTCTAAGCTATGATGCCTAAGACACCTAGCCTTCTATCCTAGACTCGATCTAAAAGACCGGACCAATTATTAAAGTTTATTGTATGATTATTTAAATTCCAGTAAATTGTGAATTTTAGGACACCCTATATGCCCTAACTAAATGCAGATTAGCCCTAGGCTAATGCAGGTAATTCCTACAACCTATGTGTAACTAGGCTGTATTTCCTAAGGAAAACCAAAGGTGGACTACCGTATCCTACTCTAGTCATCACTCGGCGATGTGGATCGCCGACTGACCGGACGGAGGCGCTCCTATAACTCTAGGACAGACCCCTAACTCTAAAACAAGCACAAACAAACAAACAACATATCAAAAGACACAACCTAACTCTAAAACTCTCTATCTAGGAGAAACTCCTAACTCTAGAGGAAGATCTTTTGAAAATGAAGGTTTTAAAGGTTACTTATTCGAAAAGATTTAAAATGCTATCTACAAAAGTTTGGCTGGACTTGGGATGTGGATCCCAAGCTGCGCTACGTACCTCGGAAGAGGATCAAGCCAACGTAGTTCGAAACGAACTCTCCTAACTAATACTTCTAAAACACTCAACACTTTAAGCTTTTTTAAGATTTTTCGAATGTTTTTGAGTTTTAAAAATATTTAATGTTTTGGGATTTTTAAATGCTTTAATATGTTTTTGGATTTTAATTGTTTTCACCCTTTGAGTCAAAGACTTAAGGGAAACACAAAGCAAAACCCTAGGGCTAAACCTTAGGGCAAATAGGGGAAACCCCTAAACAAATAACACTATCAAAAGCAAAGGTAAACGAATCAAAGATTCTCTAATAACACTCCTAAAAGGACAAATGAGTCAAAGACTCTCTAATAAAATCACCCAAAGGACGAATGAGTCAAAGACTCTCTGAAAGAAACGGAAACATGATTCAAAGACGCTCTAAGAGAGAAAACACGAGGGAAAGACTCCACTGACAACAACTAAAGGATATACGAGTCAAAGACTCTCTAAAAGATGGAAACACGAGCCAAAGACTCCAAAAACACCGACTAAAGAATATACGAGTCAAAGACTCTCTAAGAGATAGAATCACGAGTCAAAGACTCCAAAAACACCGACTAAAGGATAAATGAGTCAAAGACTCTCTAAAAGAGAAAGATTGAGTCAGAACTCTTTAATAACAACACCTGAAAGACAAATGAATCAAAGACTCTCCTACAACACTACTGAAAAGACAAATGAATCAAAGACTCTCTAATAACGCCACCTAAAAGGCGAATGAGTCAAAGACTCTCTAATAACACTATCTAAAGGATGAATGAGTCAAAGACTCTCTAATCAAGGCTGACTCCTGTGCGAATGGACTATCGACTAAGGAGAAGCTTACAAGCAAAAAGGAATAAGAGATCTTGTGCATATTTGGCAAAGGTAAAAAACATCCAGCTGGGCCGGACAGCTACCTAGCCCTCAGGGTGCAACAAATGTGCAACCCAATACCCATAAGGGTAGGGGTATGAAGCCAAGCCGAGTAGGGTGTTCTTCCAAAACCAAACGGCGCACAAAGAGGAGGTTTAGCAAGAGAAATGAGACCGGGCGGGTCTAAAAGGAAATAAGAGACTCTGTGCATATTTGACAGAGGTAAAAACATCCAGCCGGGCCGGACAGCTACCTAGCCCTCAGGGTGCAACAAATGTGCAACCCAATACCCATAAGGGTAGGGGTATGAAGCCAAGCCGAGTAGGGTGTTCTTCCAAAATCAAAAAGCACACAAAGAGGATTAACGAGGGAATGAGACCGGACGGGTCTCCCAAACACACAAAGATTGGCTCTAAGCAATCTTATCATTGCCCTTGCAAAGGGGGAAGCAAGGCTAAGACAACTAATTGACCAAATTGGTCTCTAATTAACAAAAGAACGAACTGAGGTGCAATCTCAGAGAGGATTCTACAAATGAGGCTTGCCTCCAAAGGAGGATTGCCTAACGAGACAGAGTATGTCTCCTAGTACAGGTTATAGCATCTAAAGAAATTTAACAGAAATCTAAAAGACTGTGCTAGTCTAATCAAAGAGAGAGGAAAATTCTACCAGATAATCGCAAATTCTAATCAATTATTATAAAAACAAATCAAATATCAGCAAAATATGATCTACAACTAAAGAGTGCACAATCTGTAATAATAGCAATCATACAACGATAAACAACATTAATTAGTCCAGACCAGCCGCTGGATAGCCTAATAAAGCAAGAAACAACATTAAACACTTCTATGCCCAACCACAAGTACCACTGCCCCGATATGGGGGTGAAATCAGATGATGCTAAAGTAATCATCTGATATCACAAATGCACAGGATAATATTTCTAAGCCCGCCTTGAGATCAGACAGTACTCATGTCGATAATATCGAATAGAGTAGTCATCTGATCTCCTTCTTTCCTAAAACAATTTATTTAAATAAAAGACAAGTTTATGATCCTCAAGAGAGTCTCACCTGAGCAGTCCATTTATTATCGTCCTCAAAACCTAACTCAAAGATTAGTACAAGAGAAGAATATATATAAAAAAGAAATCAAAAGATTATGATAATTCTAATTTATACAAATTGTAGTGCGTAACAGGGGGCATATCTGAAAGGTTGAGTAGGCCTACTAAACAAGAGAGGGGAGCGCTACTTAGATTGAGCGAGTCCCCTAAAGATGGGCTTGGGCTAGCGCCTTCATCGCCCTTTGCCATAATAGGGAAACACATTCAACGACCAAGAAAAGTATCCCATAGACTTGGCAAGTCTCTAAAAATTCGAATGCAGAACCCGCATTCCTAACTTTTAGAATGCAAAAGGTGATCATCACTAGCTTCACGTGCTCTGCAACAGGGATGAGGCTAGACATTTAAAATATTTGATCAAAAAGATCACAAGTTGAGCAAAACAAAATGATGTTTCGTATAGGACTCAAAATTTAAAGGACAACCGTCTATTCTGCCCCTATGTTAAAAAATCAGAAATTACAACCTTAATCTCTCAGATCAAGACATCATGAAGTGATCCAAAATTAACTAACTCATATGGAATGAAGCCAAATACCAGGGTGATGAATTAGGGTACTCCAAACCACTCATTTGCTGGCTATACAATGACACAAGCTAAAAAAAAAAGAAAAAATTTTCTTATAAGATGATCCCAATTATTCGATCTGCTGATTATTTCAATATGATCATGACCATGGAATTTGCAAATAACCAAAATGGGATCAGATATATGGTTGAAAATATATGTATAGAGATTAACACAAAACCAAATAGGGACTAGCATATAAAAAAAAAAAAAAAAAAAACAGAATGAGAAGCAATGCTACAACCTTATCCTACTTTTACAAGCAGCCCCCATATATGATAGTCAACACATACATGCACACATAGAGACACACACATGCGCCCACATTCCAGTGGGAAAGATTAGACAATAAAGTCAAAAATCTTGCACATACCCTGATTTAAATCATTGAATCTGTAAATCATATCGAGCAGGATATTTATCCATAAATATAAGAAATCTCTCATGTAAACAATGTGCTGAAACTATCATACAAGGCTCTGCTGTCTTAAAAGAAAAAACACTAGGAGGCTATATATATCATGCAATTATCTAAATGGTATTTAAACTACTACAATCAAGTTGTCGAATATCCAGGAAACTATAAACTCAGCTCTACTAAAAAGATAATCTCTAACCCCAAAACATTCCAAATTCCAAGGTATAAGCAGATTTAGCATTTGATCATATACCAAGATCTTGCTTAAAAACAAATGCTGCACTAGCAAATGTTGGTATCCATGAAACATAAATCAGCAAAACAGGGGATCAATTCATTGGATGAGAAATTCATAACCAGACAAGACAACTATCAATCACAGAGAAAGAATAGGAGTGAGATCTGCTACCTGTATTAAATGAGAGTAATTGTATCCACTGAGTTTCTGAGTTTCTTCTGCGGCTTTGGGTATTGGCGTCACTTTCCGATGAAACACCGCTGATGATGACCGAGATACAAGAATGCCGGACACCGATTATTGAAGGAATGGTTATCCAAGAATGGATAGAATGGGGGATGGGTTAAGCAATGGTGGCTGACAAAGTAGGGTTTGAATGGGGAAATGAAAGGGGTTTTGGGGGCTTTTGAGGAGTGGAAGTGAAAAGTGGCTGAGATGGGGGAAAATAATGGAGGAGGTGTTGGAATTGATGGCAAAGAGGAGAGGCAATGATCGACAAGATGCCCGGATTGTGTAGATGTGGCCCGGAAAGACAGAGATGGTGATCGGATGCAAGGGCAAACCTTTCTCTTCTATGAATCCTTTGCAGTGAGAGGTGATGGGAGCTATGAAAGAAGTGGTAGGGATAATGGCTGATGGGGGTTTTAGGGTAATGGGAATATGGTTTGGAAGTAGAGGGTGATGAAATGGGTTTCAACAGGGGTGGAGATGGGTTTGGGGATTTGGAGAAGACGATAGTGGTGGGGGTGGAAATCGGGGTTGGAACCGATTGGAGGTGGAGAAGATGAAGGTTGGGTGGAGAAATAGAAGCAGAAAATGGGCGGAGGAAAAGGGGATTGGCCGGTGAGTGGAGCTCAAGCTCCCTCTGCAATTTCTCCTCTCTTTCCGTTGATTTCATCTAGGGTTTTTCTCTCTGCAGATATGAGGGTTAGAACTTGTAGAGGTTGAAGATGGAAGTGGTGGTAGTGAATGGCGGTTCAAGGTGCGGCCGAGTTTAATGAAGGTTGGCCGGCCGGAGTTTATGCCGGAGAAGAACGGCCAAAATCCCTCCCTTTCTCTCTCTGCTTTCTCAGCTTTCTCTCCTTTTTTCCCTCTCCCTCCTCCTCGAAAAATTAAGAACAACCCTCAAAAACCTCAGATCCAGATCTGAGATTTTCTCTCAAAATCTCAGATCTAGATCTGAGATCCTCTTCCCTGTTTTTTTCTCTTCTCCTTCTCCGAATTTCAACCAAAATCAACGAAAACGAATTCTCACCCTTTTTACAAAAATTGATATATTTGCCTTCTTTTTTTCCATGGACAGCCACCTTTAAGATGATTCACTCCCCTTTTTAGATTTGAACTGCACTTCTATCACGGCATTGTTCACTACCCAAACTAGCTCAAATTTTGACGAAATTTTAAGGGGAACCTGGTGGGACCCTAAGCTACTCCAGGGTTCAATTTGGGACCCCAGCTCACTGGTTTGACGAGGTTTTGCACAATCGGCACGAACTTGGGTCCGGTCAAAATGGGGTGCTACACTAAAGCCCATTTGTAAATAGTTACCTATGATGGACACCCAACCTAGGGACTGGAGATCCCAAGAACTAGGTTTTCAATGGGAAAAACGAGTCGTAGTGTAACTTCTGGACGATCATGCTATTTTCAAGTTTATCTCAAAGTCCATCCCTATGGTGTAACTCAAGCATGATATCCTGAAGCGTTTGGAAGGTTGAGTTATTACTCTTAATGAGATCTATAGCTCGTATGAGTGGGATGTATAGGCTACAGGAGCATCCTTGATAGACTCACCTACATGTTAGCGCAGAAGTGGGCCGCTTCCAAAAGAGACGAGAGCTTATTCTCTTATGCTTACATGGAAACTGGGATGTAGCACATGGCCGTAATGTGCGAGCTTTTTGGAACCAATTGAACACTTTAGTATCATGTGTGTGGTGCACGTCTCTCTGTACCCAAGGATTGTAGTTCAAGACATAGTCACTATCAATTCCTTACAGTTAGAATGCACTTACACTAAGTAAAGGTTCAAGACATAGTCACCTTTATTATACGTGATACTCTGCTGATTGCCCAGTATTAAGTTTTACTAATATTTTTTCTATTAAAATAAGTGGGGGATTGTTAGTATTTTAAATACTAAAAATGAAAGAAACATTTGCTTTTGAAAAAGATTCTTTTTTGTTTTGAATTTCCCACCCAAAATTTGAAATTTTCAAATTGATTCTATTCTCTTGTACTTTCCCACCAATATCATTTAAACTTTTGAAGGTAGCTCTCTTACCTCTTAAAAGTTTAGTCCAAGATGGGAAGTTGAGAAAAATTCTCCCATCCATATAAGAGGGAGTGTTGAGCAAAGGCTTGGGCCTTTCAAGGGCATTCAATTTGTTTGCCTTTGGTGTTTTACAAAGAACAAGATCAAATAAATAAAAAACACATACACGCGCGCGCGCGCGCGCCGAGCCGAGCCGTGCCGTGCCGTGTCGGGTCGGGGCGGGGTGCGGGTGTGTGTGTGTGTGTGTGTGTGTCTATGTTGGGTTGGGTTGGGTTTTCTAAACGGATTTTTTATTTATAAATCCAACGGTCATGTCTCTTTAGTTTTAACTTAATCCAACCGTTACAACCCTCTTAAGTAACGGCAATTTTTTAAATGACGTTTTTAAAAAAGGTGTCTCTTCTGTTTTAAAGAGGTGTCTTCAACAGACACGTTTTCTCTATAAAAAGAGATTGTTTCCAACGTCTTGAAATACAGTTCTTACATCTGTTTTAGAATCTCTCTTTAAACAGATAGACAAGCCTTTCATCTCTGCTGATTCGTTTTTCCATCTCTACTGAGTCGTTTGCAAAAACAGAACAGTTTCCTTTCTGTTATTTTTGTTTTCTTTTCTCTGTTTTGTTTTATTTGTTGGGCATTCGGAGTGTTCGCTGTTTGGTTCGGATCTATCTGATTGTGCACTTCAGATAGATAGCGACGGTGCGTCGGGCTGTTGTATCCTGGGGGTGATTGCGTTCGGATCTGTTGCACAGGAAGGTTTTCCGCAGAGGCGCAAAATCACCTTAAAGAGAGCGACCTAGTCCGTGCCTCAACTCGCCGCATCGAAAAGGTTATACTAATCATCTATTCTTTCTGTTTTTTCACAGAAATCAGTAAACAAGTACGCCATATTATTTATATTAAGAGGAAAATCTCATAACACTTTCATCTGCCCAGAATTCCACCACTATACTGATGGATTGGAAGAAGCAGATTCATTTAATATGAATGCACATAAATGGTTCCTTACAAAATTTGACTGTTCAATGCTTTGGGTTAAGGTATGGAATGTCTATACTTGATATAGACATGCTCTCTCTCACTTGATGAAAGAAAGACAAGTTTTCTAGCAGCTAGCCTCTTCATACATTAGTATTAATCTCTTCTGCCACCTGTGCAAATTAATGGTTTTCATTATCTGGTAACTAAATTGGGTTTGATTAATGTGAATGCATTATTTTTACTCCTCCTAATTCTATATTGCGAGTACATAAAACAGCAGCTCTCCATGTCATTTGCTCTTTTGTTTTCAACAGGAACGAACTAATTTGATATGATCCCTTTCAACGAATCCGAAGTATCTAAAAAATAAGGTAATTTTGCCCCCTTTAACTCGTGTTACTATTTTGTTTTACTTGCATCTGATGGAGGAAAGTGGTGGCTAGATGTCCTGTCCAGCTTCTTCGATGATTTAATTCAGAAGATAAGAAGAAAGATAGAGGGCTGGAAAGGTAAACTACTTTCCCAAGCTGGGAGATTAGTTCTCATCAATCATGTCCTGTCCAGCACTCCTATTCACACATTATCAGCAATGTGTCCTCCCAAAGAGGTCCTAAAGAGAATAGAGAACTTGTTGTCAAGTTTTTGGTGGGGCAGCAGTGATCAAGGAGCCAAAATGCACTGGGTATCATGGAGTCGTATATCCAAGCCCAAAATTGAAAGCGGCCTAGCTACTAAATCCCTTTCGGAACTAAGCTCAGTATTCAGATTAAAGTCTCTTCACCACCTTCACTCTAACAACTCGTAATGGAGCTCCCTTATCAAATCGATATACTGCAGAAAACATCGCTTGAATTTAATTCAACCAACTCGTGGTTGTTCAAAATGTGGAAAGAAATCTTATCTGTTCGAGCTACTTGGATTCAAAATTCGAGATGGATTGTTGGAAATGGATCCATCTCTTTTTGGACTGATCTCTGGATGGGTAGCACCCCATTATTCTTCTTGGCTGAAAATAGAGAAGACATAAACATCACTGATACTATCAAAGACATGCTTCTTCCATCAGGGGGCTGGAACATGAAGATCATTGAACCACACCTCTCGACAGTCTGGATTGAGGTGTTGTTCAACACCAGGCTCCAATTGAATGAATCTCCAGATATTTTGATTTGGTGTCCCACCCCATCAGGCACCTTTAGTACCAATTCAGCATGGATCGTCAACAGGACTAGAAATAGTAATGTGAACTGGGCCGCACCAACCTGGGGATCTATTCCTCCAAAAATCAGTTGTTTCCTCTAGAAAGTTTTCCAGGATGCCATTGCCACAGATGAAAGAATAAAAAGCAAGCACATTCAGGCGCCATCCAAATGTGTTTGTTGCTCGATCCATAAAGAGGAAACCATGAACCACCTATTCATAGAAGGAGAGTTAGCTCGATCTATTTGGTCAGAGTTTGCCAACCTTTGGAACTTCAATCTGATCCAATTTCAGTCTATCAAGACTAGAATTATATGTTGGTGGAAAGCAGGAACTAAAAGAAAAACTCAAGCAGCCCATCTATTCAGCCTCACAACGCCCATCATAGCTTGGGAAATTTGGAAAGAGCGGTGTAGCAGACGAATGGAAGGAAAATCTAATTCCACCAATAGAATCATCAGCACCATTTCAGAGGGTATCAGAAACCTGGATTGTAGCCATTCTCCTCTCAAGGAACCAAACTTGTTAAAGGTTTTTTCTCTGTCCCAGCTTGGCATTACTCCTTGCCGTCAAAGGATTCAAAAGGATTGCTGGATTCTATGGAAGAGACCCCCTAAAGGAACTCTTAAGCTCAACATAGATGGAGCTTCGAAGGGGAACCCTGGAGAAGCAGGTGGAGGAGGAGTTATTCGAAATGAAAAATCAACGGTTATCTTAGCTTTCTCTCTTTACTACGAGAAAGGCACTAACATGGTTGCGGAAACTCGTGTGCTCTTGGACGGGCTCCACTGTTGCAAGGCCTTTAGTATGAGCAAGATGATCGTGGAATCAGATAGCAAAGTTTCGATCGATCTCATCGACGGGATAGGGCAAATCCCTTGGGCAATCCAATATCTCTGGAAGGAGATTCAACCACTTCTTTGCATTTTGTCTCCCACTTGCAATCACCAATTCAAAGAGGGAAACTCAGTTGCAGATGCCCTTGCAAACTTCGGCTGCTCATCAAGATCCAATTTGTTCTATCCCTCCTGGGCCTCCATGCCTCGCCTGGCAAGAGGGGCAGCAAGATGTGATGCACTTGGCCTTCCCAACATCAGAAGCAAGATCAACTAAGGGCACTCTCCCTTATAAGCATTGATTGTTGTCTTTTTCCTATGGCTTTAGCATGCTATTTTGTCGAGTTAGAGGCTTCCCCTCCTCCTTACTCTCTTTCTAGGGCTACGGCTTCCTGTATTGATGGCTAGGAGGTTTTCCCTCCTCTTGTATGGTCCCAACTTTTTATATATAAATTTGCCGATCCGCCCCGGGGTCGTTATCTTTCCGGGTTAAAAAAAAAAAATTTTAAAAAGAAAAAAAAAGTGGTGGCTAGATGTTTAGTAACATATGTTGTTTATCCCATCATAATAAGCACACTAAAGAGAATCAGTAATGAGCCTCTTTTATTGAAGAGTAATGGGTATAGACGTACTCAATGCACAAGTCATGATTACCCAGAGCACTTTTCAATTATCTTTTTTCATGGAAACAATGTGTTCTGGAAATTTAAGGCACATATTGCCTAAGATAATACTTAATATACATATAAAATTTTATCTATCATATTTATCGGCAGCATTTCTGTCCCAATATTGCTATACTAAACGAAACTTTCAAACATTCAGAATTGATTTTTTTTTTCTTTGAGTAGTGAGCTTCAGATGCAATTCTTTAATGAATCGCAGATATTTGAAAAGCTTATGATGATGAACGAGATTAATGCTAAGTTGCTAACTATTGCTCTAAGTTGCTTCTGGTTCATAAACACATTATAGTTTTTTTTCTATTTATGAACGACATGTTATACGTTGGAAAGAAGTTTTTTATCTATTTATGAACTACAAGTTATAAGTTGGAAATACATCTTTCACTCAACTGTAAGAGTTGCCATTTTTTATTCCAATATCAATGTCCAGGTATTCATTAATTTTATTAAATGTTGACCTTTTAGGCTTCAGAAGCAAATGCAGTTGTCGATTACAAAGATTGGCAAATTCCTCTTGGACGTCGGTTCAGGTGCAGTTACTGGTGAACATAATCATGTTGCCCATAAAAAAAAAGTGTTGAACATAATCATGTTGAAACATATATGCCATGCTCTTATGAAGCCATTTCTCCTATATTGTGATAAAATACCCCTTGCAGATCTGCATTGTTGTTATGGAAACCTTATTTTTGGAAAACTAGACCCTCTAGAAATCCAATATATATGTAGCAAATAGCAACTTAATATGAAGAATTGTTTCTCGTAGACAAAGTTCTGTGTTTCTAGTTAAATATCATATTTCCTACAATGCCTTCTTGAATCCTGTATATTGACAAATGATAGGGAGAATTGAATCCTTCTCTGAAGAAAGGTTCCCATTTTTTGTTAAGTATCATATTTCCTCTTCAAACGTAACATTGGAACAATGGGGAAACAATGAAATAAAAAATCTGCCTATGAATGAGTTGTTTCCCTATAGTAAACAATGAAAGAAAAATTCATCATTTCAAAAAACAATGCAAGAAAAATCTGCATATGAATTCAATAAATATACTAATTTATGGATTTAAGTTCTAAAGACCAAATCCTTAAAATCTTCAGTGCCCTTAGGTGCTGACGTGACCAGATTTGATTCAACAGACAACACGTAGGTTATTTCCCAACAGAGTTGTCCCTTTAATTTCACAGTTTTTTTTTGGGGGGAATTGTGAAAATTTTATTAAAATGGGGTATAGGCCCAATGACCAAAGTGTAACAGAAAATATAATTAACTAAGCTGTAATGTAATGGATACAAAGCTGGAAAAGCACAACCAGCGCAAACTCCTTAAGGAGGCATATGATCGAGTTTCAAAATTCCCTCTGTCAACACCCGATCAGGCCAGAGCATTCACCTCCGAATAAGCCGATCGCCAGACATGCAGAACCTCAGCATCGTAGTCCTCTAATCGCTCTTGGATCTCCTCAATGGGATCGGCAAACCTCCATAGAAAGTGATCCCATTTCACTACATTGAGGGAATTTCTCTCAACGATACTATAATCTATATGACGTAAGTCTACAAGTCTAATCCCATGAAGCAGAGCCCAAATCTCCACCTCATTAGAGCCCTTTTCACCTATAGCTCCTAGAGAATCACAGAACTTCACTAGCCTCATTCTCAGGAAACCCCCAATGCTTGCCGGGCCAGTGTTGCCAACACTCGAACTGTCGATATCATCTTTAGCCTTCCAGGAGGAGGAGGAGGACCTCGAGCCTGGTTTGAGTGTAGAATGGAAGAAAAGGAAATGTAACCAGGTAAAAATGCTTGAATCAACTCTCATTCATACATGCATGAAATCCTAATCTGTGATTTCAGTCCGATCATGTTTCCAGCAGTTTTTATCATCTAATGTTCAAATATTGCCAAAACATTTATGCAGTGTCTCTGAACAAAGAATTTATTAGAAGTTAGTATAAGAAGGCAAATTGTTGAGATTGGTGAGCAGTGGCATCTAGGTGAAGATGTAAATTGAAACTCCAGAGTAAGAAAAACTCGTAGCACGTAATGCTGTATATCAAAGTCTCTTAGTAAGTAATTGACACTGTCTCTGATCATTCAAAAAATAAATAAATTTGGCACTGTATCTGTCACTGCAGTGCTCAGATAAACCTATTTCTTTTACTGAGTGCAACATTTTCCCTTTCTAATGGGCAATTTTATTACTGATTCTGAAATTGCATTTTATTTACACCATTTCAGAGTCAAAGATCGGCACGCGCGCGCGCGCACACACACACACACACACAATCTAAATCTAATCCACATTTGAATTGCAGATCATTAAAGCTATGGATGGTCTTGAGATTATATGGATTGGAAAACCTGCAAAGCCACATACGAAATCATATCAAGTTGGCCAAACAATTTGAGGAACTTGTTTCTGCTGATCCTAGGTTTGAGGTAATAATATTATCCACCCCTGTTTTACTTTATTAATTTAGCGCAAGGCCTCAAGAGTGTAACTGGATTTTCTGTTCCTCTTTGGGGCCATTCCTTATACATTAGAACATGAAGCTTAAGCAGTTTTTCCTATTTTACTATTCTTTTGGTGACTATATTCCCCTCATTGTCATAATGTTAAACTTTTGCATCTCTGTAGAACTGAGTCGTTATTAATGGTCACTTGTTTCGTGGTTGGAAATATTATTTATACTGTTTATTTGACAATGGTTTATATATGTAATCTATGTATCAATTACTTGTTTTAGACATGCTGATTGAGCACTGAGCTGTCATGTTTTTACAATTGAAAATATCCATGTTATCACCACCAATGCTATTAATTCATACTGTATATAATATGGAAGTGATGTTGTATCTAGGAGCATTGGCTAAAGGGTGATTATGTAAAGCTAGCGAAAAATATTAACTTTTACCTACATTTATACAAATTCATAACATTACAGTCGTTCAAAATTCCATGAGAAAAAAAGAAGCATACACAGTGGACTTTGTTGTTAGAGTGTAGATGATGATGCGTTTTTGCGATTCTGTATCCTTATTCCTTAGTGTCAGAGTAAATTATTCTTCATCTAATTGGTTGTAGTAGAGAATCTGAAAAATAATCTAGAGGGCTCAATAAAAGCAGTACTCTCGCACCAGTTCTGATCTTGGGTGCTATTCTCTTGTAAAATCAGACCTTAGAATTGAAATCAAGGACGGACGTATAGGGACTAAGAGGAATATAGCTTACAGTAAGGTATTGAATATGCAGGAATCATTACATGGTCGCTACAGAGTTGTAAAATTGTGGAGTCAGTACATGGTCACTCCAGAGTTGGAAAAATGCCTTTCTCTGGAAGGATTGCAAATGGGTCATGCAAAAATCTGGCTTTTCTATGATCAATGTACAATATTTGCTCCCTTGCTTTGATATAAGGTTTTTTGCTATGAGATTTTATTCAAGTATTCTCATCCCTCTGCTTTCTGTGACGAGCAGGTAGTTGTACCTCGGACATTTTCACTAGTTTGTTTTCACTTGCTTCCTTCACCAGACGATCAAGATAATGGCTATACACTGAATTCTAACTTATTGGAGGCTGTAAACTCAAGTGGAAAAGCCTTCATGACACATACAGTAAGTCCAACCATTACAGGCCATGTTCATTTTGATTTTGTGGAATTGATTGAGTCGAAATCCAGTTTAATTTTGAACCCAATAATCAGTTTTGCAGTCAAAATCAATTATCAAAATGCGCCTAAACCAATCATAATTTTGTGTTGTTCTTACGTGAGATACTTGTTCATCTGTTTTTTTCTGTTTTGATCATGATTGATTTATGGTATGAAATTTGTGGGTAAAATAGTTGGGAAAGTTATTTTTGAGTATTTTACGCAGGTATTATCTGGGAAGTTCATTCTGCGTCTTGTGGTAGGAGCACCTTTGACAGAGGAGAGGCACATTAAGGCAACATGGAAGGTGTTGCAGGATCAGGCCACCATCCTCTTAGGGGGGTCCTAGGCCCATTAAGTAATCTATTGTTTTAATATCTTCTGTTGGGTAAAATCCATCTATTTCTTATGTAATAAATGAGCTTATATTTCTCTCTGAATAACAAGGAATAAATTTCTGTTGGACAAAAAGAGATGGAATAGTCATTTGATCATGATCCTTGTAGAATAGAATAGACACCATGCTGGATTATTTATCTTCCATAAAATGATGAAGAAATCTAAAATTCTTCCAAGAAACAATTACACTAGTTTAAATTTTAAATGGTGGGTATGAAACCATGATTTAGGCGTGCGGAATCTAAAGGATGCCTTGTTCATCATCAATTGTCTAAATTCATCTCATGCGGGTGGGACCGGCTTCTCTGATTGGTGGAAACAGTGGGACCCCAAATAGGGAAGCAAGATGACACACACGGACCGGCACCCTTGTCCTTAAAATATGAAATGCATAAAGAAACAAGCTTCTTTGACTGGTCAAGGAAAAAAAATTTTACTTAAGGTTAAGAGTAAGACGTGGACGAAATAAAATTCTATAACAGAGAGCGTGTAGTAGATTCACATAACATAATACTAATTTATAATGGGGCCCATATGTAATCCAATGGCTGAGATCATCTAATGTATGCAGTAATTGCAATCTGGCCCATCCTCAATGGCTAGAGAGAGAGAGAGAGAGAGAGAGAGATTTTGGTTCTCCAGTTGTACAAGACCAAATCATCTTAAAACTTTTTTGTATTTCATAATGATTAATAACATCCTAACAAAGAAAAAGAAGAGAGAGAGAGAGAGAGAGAGAGAGACAGAGAGAATTTTGCTTGTATTGCATTGAGAGAGAGAGAGAGAGAGAGAGAGAGAGAGAGAGAGAGAGAGAGAGAATTTTGCTTGTATTGCATTGAGAGAGAGAGAGAGAGAGAATTTTGCTTGTATTGCATTGTGGGTCTACAGTTTAAACTCATTTATAAGGATAGAAAGGGAGACAGCATCACATTTAGCAGTACTACTCATACTAGGAAAAGTTTGGATTCTTATCCATGAACACAAGAAATTGGGACAACTTCACTACTCCCATTCCTTACATGAGAGCAGTTCATATGAAATATGAAGGATAAAAAGAAGAGACTGGATTCTGATCTGCAGCTTTGCTGCTTGAACAAATGTTCTCAAAACCGGCATGGACATCGTCCAAATTCCACAGCCCACCCCATAGACCTTCCTCTGGCAAGGATTCATCGTCCTGATACATAGAAGCTAAGCATTGCTCCTCACAATTAGGGCTCATGAACACCATCTCCGGCCTGTATTCATACTCTTCGAGTTGTGATAACATCCTTTTCATTTCAAGTTGCTGCTGTTGCTGTTGTTGAATTTGCTTCTTCTGTTGCTGTAGTTGTTGGCGTCTTAAGACCCGATTTTTTGGCTTTTCAGGTTTCAATGAGGATTTTCCATTTTTCATGAAATGGGTTCTCCAATAGTTCTTGATTTCATTATCCGTTCTCCCAGGAAGGCTTCGCGCAATTGTCGACCATCTGTGATTGTATTTCCTTGAATGATTAGTAATTTTGTATTTCAAAATGTGGATAAATCAAAACACGACCAAAGCAAATCTTAGTCAACTCGGTGCGATGCACACGGCCTATGCACTCGGTTAACGCGGCCGAGTACTTGGTTGACGAGGTCAAGTATTCTGGAGAGTCTAAGAAGTTTTAATTGACTTTGTAGGGCAAAATACTGACTTGGACAAGAACGCGGCCAAATTAAAAAGGAGTGAACTCGGGTGAGTCAACAATGACACGAGGGAGTTTTGAACCTATGAGTAATTAATATAAGCAACCAAACAACATTAAAGAATATTGGTAGACAGTGTAAGACTGATGCAATTTTCTTACCTATTTCCCCACCTAGCATGGAGTTCTATAATGATGTTCTCTTCATGAGGAGTTATTTGCTCTCTCTTGAGGTCTGGCCTCAAGTAATTTACCCACCTTAACCTGGAACTCTTTCCATTCCTTTTCAACCCTGAATCCAAAATCAAGAACAACAATACCGAACTTTTCTTGAGGAGACAAAATCTAAAATCAACAGCAACAAAACCAAAATTCACCAAGGGGAAAAAATTTTAGGCGTAAAAATCAATCACCTGTAAGCTTGGCCACAGAGTTCCATCTCCCTTCTCCATGCAAGCCAACATATTCAATGAGCAGTTTATCTTCTTCAGTAGTCCAAGGTCCCTTCCTCCATCCTTCCTCTGCATTTTCCCAACCCAAGAGTCCAGCCATATCTCTCCCAAAACTTAAACTAGTTCTAATCTCATAAGCTGTCTCCCAATTTATGTGACAAACGTGTAAACTGTGTGGACATATATATACATACTCAAAAGCTCAATCTATCAAATCCATGTCACTATCAAATCACCCACCCCTATTCCATTTCGTTGTAAAGCAGGGTCTGTTTCCAGAATGCCATGATTATGTCACCAGATTTTCAAAATTCTAGGTACCTTTTTTGCTGTACTTTCTAATTGTTATTAGGACTTCTCATTCCTTCCATTGTGTATTGTACTAGGGTATGAGCTCAATGCATACATACATGAATACCTATACTTAAAATATTGATCAATGGCGTATCACAACCATTGGATCTTCTGGCACATGTTATTCTCCAACTCCATAATATCTCTAGGATCGAATTCGGAATTACCCAATTGACCCTATACCAACTGAGAACCTAGCTCCAAATAAAAGAAATCACTCTGCAGTAATTGAAAATGTATGAAGGAGAGAAATTTAACCTGGCTCCAAATAATTAAACCTGATATTCATTTAATTCATCTCAGGTGGTTGTTCTCTCTTGGAAAAGTGAGCCGCGAAATGGCTTTCCACCAAATTGTCTAGCAAATCCTTAACATACATACATATGTGTATTTATGTATGTGTGTATGTATGTATAGTTGTACTTTGAATTGTCCGTGTGTATATATGTATGTATGTATGTATAGTTGTACTTTGAATTGTCCGCGTGTATGTATGTATATATGTATAGTTGTACTTTGAATTGTCCATAAACTTGCAAGTTAAGGGCAATTTAGGAAGCATAAGATATGCCTAGGCACTAAGGAACATCTTCATAGAAAAGCTCAACAAATGAAGTGTGCAAACGTGTGCTGATTATGGCCTAGATAGAGTCCAGATTGGTAGTCATTAAACTATTATTGCCACCCTGTCAGTACCGCCACGTATACACACGGCCTATGAAAAAGCATACTTTTTTTAAGACACATCACTAATCATAAGATAAAAGAAATTATTTCACCTAATATAGCAAGCATAACTTGTGGGTGGTTGATCCATGTTTTGTTGAAAGCGGTCCTAACCAATAGGAACCCACCATCTGTTGACATACTTAGGCCCTAATCCTATGCTTACCATATTAATCTAATCATTAAACATTTTTTTTATTAGATAGGGGCAGATTGTGGGATACCATTTTGGGTAATGGAGAATTAAAATACTGCTCGAGTGACGATCTTGGCGTGTCACGCGGGGACACGTGGTCGATCACCTCTATTTGCGTTGTATTATCGAATGTTTTAGACGTAAGGGTGAAGGTACGGATGGTTAATACAATTTAGAGCACATCATCTAACTCAAAAGATTTTCAGAGCAATGTGTATGGGGTGCAACTTAGGTCGGACTCAACCCGAACCTGACAGGCTCAAACTGATTTTGGATCAGGTTATGTTTTTTTATCAAGATTTTTGAAATCATGATGACAGTTGAGCCTGTTGGGTTCGGGTTAGATGGGTTGGGTTCGGGATGGGAGATAAACGCAGGTTGGGCTGGGGTCGACCCTCCCTCGACCTAAGGCTCGGATTGGTCCTAGATAGAATTGAGGTAATGCCACCTCGAGTCGGGCTATGGTTAGACTCAACCCGACCCAACCCGGCCCGAGTTACACCCCTAATTAGTGTGTGTGTGTGTGAGAGAGAGAGAGAGAGAGAGAGAGAAACATTTCACGGTTTTTCATCTTTCTATTGAGGAATGCTAAACTCACAGGAGCTTGCCAAAAAAAAGGGTACAAGGGCTTTCCCATTGGTCAATTTCCATTTATGAAAGTTATTATTGTAATTTTATGTGCCATCATACATGAAAATTGACAAATGGGAGAGCCCTTGTACCCTTTTTTTGCAAGGGCTCGTGTGAGTCTAGCACTTCCCTTCTATTCTTAGAAGATTAATCTAATCTTAAAAAGATTGTTCTATACTTTTATTAGATTCTAGGATACCACTTTGGGTAATGGGGAATTAAAATATTTCTCGAGTGACGATCTTGGCGTGTCATGCATGGACACGTGGTCAATGAGATCAATTTGCATTGTATTATTGAATGTTTTAGTGGTAGACACGAAGGTACGGATGGTTAATACAACTTAGAACACATCATCTAACTCAAAAAAGAAATTTTTAAGAGCAAATGTGTGGGTGAGAGAGAGAGAGAGAGAGAGAGAGAGAGAGAGAGAGGAGAGAGGGAGAGAAGAAGAAGAAGATCTTTTACGGGTTTTCATGATTTCTTCTCCTTTCCACTGAAAGATTAAGATAAGGAAGTAAGAGT
The DNA here is from genome assembly GCF_043159265.1 of Tasmannia lanceolata. Lineage (NCBI taxonomy): Eukaryota > Viridiplantae > Streptophyta > Magnoliopsida > Canellales > Winteraceae > Tasmannia > Tasmannia lanceolata. The sequence goes on along the minus strand of NW_027518714.1, from coordinate 12,315,867 downwards.
TAATAAAGGATTATTTAGTATCTCCTTTTGATTAGTCCCATCTCATGCCAACAAGGTTCTAGAAGGTCTCTTGAATCTAGAACTCAATGAGAGAATTCCACTATTTTCCTAGGAAGCCAATGAGAGGCCAACACGTGAAGTTTGTTAATGACAATGAAATCAAGTTGTTTATTGAGAAATTTTCACCTTTAGTTTTGGGTGTGAGAAAGTTCAACAAGTCTGATCTTGATCGGACGGTGGTAATTTATCAGGCGGTGGATGGTGGGCTCCATGGTTTATTAGTTTAAGATATACGATCTCGGTTTGAGACAGATGTGTTGTCGAGATGAGAAGGCCGGTGCGATTAGTCTTCCGAAAGATTAGACTATTTATTTGCAAATATCTCTAAGTCTCTCGATTGTGTTTTGGTCAAAATCTGCCCAGAAGTCTGTTGGGTCTTATATTTAAGATTTGCTTACCACCCGATCAAAGTGTGAGGTGCAAAATGGTGGGATCCACCCCATCAGAAAATGATGTGTGAAATGGTGGGTCCCACCCCATAAAAATGAGGTATAGAAATGGTGGGTCCCACCTTATGCATGGTTTGGGTGGAGATAGGGGTCCTACCCATCAAAAGATGAAATGTAAAACATAGGATCCACCCCATACAAAATGAATTGTAAAATGGTGGGCCTACCCTATACATCGTTCATTTGTTTGTGTGGAGATTGTGGCCCCACCCGCTCAAAACTAGAGGTGTAACATGGTGGGCCCCACCCATTGCTATGCATGAGGTCTAAAACCATGTTTGATGAGAAAAAAATTCAGTTTTCGACTCCCAATCGGTTCTCAAAATCCAAAACAAACAGGGCCTAAGAAATAGGAAGGAAAAATTGCCAATGGGGAATACCAAAATACAAGAATTGTGAACAGGGGACACGATTTTGAAAAATTGTTAAAGAGGGTTAATAACGCCCTTTTGGAGACTTGATAACCCCCATTTCGTCCCTCTCTAACAATTTTTTCAAAAGTGTGCCCCCCTACGCAATTCTCCTATTTTGAAGTCCCCCATTGGCAATTTTTCCAAATAGGTAAGGGCCTGTTCAGTTGCGCGCAGGAAACGGAAAGGAAAAGAAACTGCTAAGAAAGCAGTAAGAGTGCGCGTTCAGTTGCCAGGAAACGGAAAAGAAACAGTAAAGAAACAACAGGAACGTGCATTCAGTTGCTAGGGAAACGGAAAAGAAACATCACAGAAGTGGTGGAAATATCATTTTTTATGAGAAATTATACGGAGTTAATTTGTATTTTCAGGTAAAAATATGGGCAAGCAAACATTAATAATTAAGAAATCAAGGTACTTATTGGGAACAAAAAGGCCATGGTCATCCAACTTCTCAAATTCTAGTGGGCTTGAACTTTTGTTGTTTGAAGCTTCGGATGTCTCACAACTTCACAAGGTGATGGTGGCAAATACATGTGAGCAGTTGCATGCTCACTGTGTTTTCTTCAAATAGAGCATTGAAGAAACCAGTAGCGACAATCCTTGTTGAGCCGCTTTACCCTGCATTGTAGAAAAGTTCATTCCCATTAAAGGGAAATAGTAGCCACACTTCTCTTGAATATAAAAAATGAATAAGACGAAAAAAAAAAAAAAAAAAAAACCCATCACGAGCCAGTTTAAAGAGTAGCATATTATCGAAACAAGGAATGGCATTGTCACACTCCCTTGTTTCAATAATGTGTCTTTATGTTAAACTTTTCTACTTAGCTATTAAAGGGTAGAGGAACTCTAAGCTGAAGGGTGTCATAGCTGCTGATTTCTGCAAGGGCAGGCTTTAGTTTAGCATTCCTGCCAAGGCTATTACAATTCCCAAAACCTATCTATAGCCAACCAAAAAATAAAAAGTTCAATTAAGTGGATGCTGATAATATTTCCTTCAAAGGCTAAATTGCCACTCTGTGTGGACTTTTCAACCACTTGTTTGCAAGCCTCACATTGAGCGTTTTCATTTTTTTCTTCTCATGTATGAAATCATTGACTCCTTGTTATGTGGCCTATATTATCTTCAAAAAAACTCGTAACACAAAATTTTATGCATAATTGCAAGAGCTTATTGCCCGCTAAAACTGCTTCCCAACTACTGCAAAGCTTGTCTTCTATACATGTCAGAGTTTCTTACACAAAATCACAAGAAATTAGATGTAAGGACTTTCGGAAATAATTTTCAAAAAGTTGACTTTGGCTAAATCATAACTCTTGATGATCTAATTAATTGGTTCATTAAACACTAACATGAGCTATTGATTTTATTGATTTACCCCCATTGCAAGCAGGGCAAAGTCATTCAAAAGTAACCGAAGTGGGGCAAGCTTCACAGTACAAGCCCAATCAGAGCTCCTTTATAATCTCCCCTCTTAAAATAGTGCATCTACAGAAGTTCAACAGGACGCATATAAAAGATCTTGTATTAATTTGGCTTCCACAAATTAACCACAACTGTAAGTACACTGTTCATCAAAGAACAGAAAACCAACACCAACACTTTATAACCCATTCAATAATAGCCCATCAATTTGTACAAAATCCCACCCTTGGTTAATAGATATATACTTCCATAATTACAGGGTTAACATCAGAATTCTGCAGTTCCAATACAAAACAGACTCACTGTGTTGTAATTAAATTTCCTTGACTGCTGAACTCAAAATTGTGGCAACTGACTTGAGAAGAACCCATCCCCCTCCAAATAAGATCCTAAAAATTTAGATCCAAGCCATCAGAACATTCACCAACATTCACCATCAAAATTGAAAACAATCAAATATAACATTCACCCTAGATAGTGTTCGATCTGAAAATCAAATGCAATAAACAAACATAAGGTACAAAAATCAGAAGATTCAAAAATCTGATCCAAACAAAAGGAAACAAGAAATTGGTGTCCCTACAAAAAAACCAGGAAAAATCAGATATGAAAAACCATATACTTTTGGGGTAAAAAATTCTGAAAACTACGAAGGATAACCTAAAATCACGTCAAAAATTCTGAAAAAAGACATCAACCCAAAATGCCAGTTCAAAGAGGGTTTATAGCCAAAAAATGAGGGTTTACAGCAAAAAATATGGCAACCAAAGCTCTGCAAGACACAGAGATCAGCCAAAATCTGCAAAAGAAACGCTGGTTCATTTGACATAATCACGGATCTTATTCAAAATCCACGGAGAGATCATCCCAAAAAAGCTGGTTCGAGGGTTTACAACAAAAAAATGAGGGTTTAAATGGCAAAATAAATAAAATATACCACACATTGAAGGAAAATGCGAGGGTTTAGAATAAAAAACAGATTGAAGCAAAAGAGACAAAAAAAGGGTTTCAAAGTAGGAAAAAACCTACATAAAGGAAACAAATGAAATAGACGAACAGGAAAAATAGGGTTCCGAAGCTAACCAGTTGATTTGGGGCAGATAGATCCAAGCCAAAAAACCTAGATCTAAGCATAAGAAAATAGAGATCCAAGCCACAAAAAAAATAAAGATCCAAGCCCCAATCCAAGCATAAGATCCTAGATCCAAGAAGAAATCCAAAAAAACAATGGAAAAGAGGGGAAAAGGAGAAATCGACGAGCCTTACCTGATGAGAGAGGAGCGGCAAGAGTGGATATCGTAGCCGATGGGAGGAGTTGATCTAGCGAGGAAGGAGATGACGACGAGGGTTTCACTGTTTCTCTTTTAGACGTGAAGCCTGATCTCATATGATAAAAATGAAGACGTGATTTTGGGGAAAATGAAGACGTGATTTACGGAAAATAACTCAAATCCGAGTCTTTTTGACGGATTTTGAGACGCGGAAACGGTGTTGACACGCAGGATTTCACGGATTCCACATATGATCAAAATTTTCCATGCGCTTTCCTTATCCCGACAACAAAACGGCCTTTTAAGCGGGTTTCCATGGAAAAGGCACCCATTTTCCGTTTCTTTTCCATTTTCAACGCGCAACTGAACAGGCCCTAAATGTTTCAAACAATGGGACTCAGTTCATAATGACCAAAATACCCTCCTTTCAGGTTTAAATTTTCAATTATGTGTCCACTTGTTTGAAGTTACATGCACCCAAGATTCAGTTAGACTGGAAACAAAAATATCCATAGGGATAATTGACCGTACTGATTTCTAATTTTTCCCACAGGTGGTATAGAATTCAGTATGGCTACAAACCCATAGGACATAACTACATTGTAAGATTGTTAAATAATCACTTCTTATTTTGTTGGCAAACCTTTTTTAGGTAAAATCTTAAACTCAGATGATTGAACATCAAAATCCTCAAACCAAAGACCCACTACTAATATGAGAATTCAACAAAATAAAACAGAAGAATAAACAAAACATTCAGGCAGCCCGTAATATTACAGAAGATAGCACTCTTTTGACACACTATCCTTCAACAGGAGAGCCTTCAACTCCTGTGGTTTTTTGATAAAATAACAAGGGGAACACTGTCGTCTCGTGCCGTGCCGTGCCGCGCCTTTGATTTCTCATTCAGGGCAGAGGCTGCTGCTCTTTAAGGTGATACTGAAATTTTTTAAAAAAATCACAATAAAACTGAATAAGCAAAATAAGAGATATAAAATGTACCATATCAAAAAAAAAAAAAAGAGATATAAAATGTAATGCGAATATCATCAAGAGAGTAATAATGTACCTAAGCCCCTGTTTGGATTGCATGATTTTTTTGGAGAAAATTTGGAAAAGAAAAAATATTCGAAATTTACTGTTTTTTCCATTGTTTGATTACACATTAAAAAAGTAAATTGAACCGACGCAGTTCAAGATTTATCTACAGGGAACTTTAATTTATAATGGTATCCCTCTTAATAAGCCATAACCATATCATTTCCCTCTAAATTATGGACAAAAAAAAAAAAAAAAAAAATTTCTACAAGAAATATTTTTCCGGCAATCCAAACAGGGCCTGAGATTGCTGGTTTAAGTTGAATCCAGCAATAGGGTTTAAGTTGAAACCAGTGGTAGAAATGGAAGAAAACTAACACTAAAAAACTGGCGAAAAGAAAATGAAGGCCATGGGATGAAACAGAGCAGCCGTTATTGTGTCAAGAATGATACTTGAACAGTAGAATGCAAGGTTCACGAGACCATGGGAAAACATACAGAGAGGCTAGGGCATACTGAGAGACATACCTTTAAGTTTGAAAAGGCAGTCAAGATGAACAGAGTGAATTGGTGTATCCCAAATGAAAGATAAAATGGTCAGCCTCATTTCCTTCTCTTTCGACCTTTTCCCAACTGCCCTGATTTGAAAGCATGCTCTTGTTCTTGGAGGAAGGCTCTCGCCTTCCCATAATTTTCTGCTCTTTCTTCTTCCAGTAACAACCTTTCCTTCTCCTTCACCTCATGTAAGAAATAGTTATCTTTGCGAAGTTCACGAGCAGCACCTTTAGCTTCCTGTTTCAACAGTTTCTTCAACTTTTTCCTCTCAGCCCTTTCACGATTTGGATCATAATCTCTACCCTTCACAAAGCTGTACAAAGATGCATTCATTAGAAGCCAACAGGCAACTGTAGCTTGCACTATATACTGGAAAACAATCTACAAACTTTTTAAGTATGGGGAAACATTGGCACAAAGAAATGAGCCAAGGTAAAGATAGAGAGACCATAAACAGAGTATTAAATAACCATTTCAATAATATGCAGCAACAACGCAAACGAATTGAAAATAATGTCGCATTTTCTTTACATTGATTGCCAAACAAAAACAGATAGAAAAACAAAAAATCAGACCAAAGAAAAGCATGCAAAGACTGGACAAAATTATAAAAGCCTAGATAAATTATAAACCTAAAAGGTACAGCTAAAATGTAAAGGTAAACATGGTAAAATAAATTAGAGAAGACTTAAATGAACAAAATTTAATTAAAAATCATCAAAATGGACTAGATCAAAGGAATTTTGATTTTGTTTTACTAAAATAAAAACTGGTGACTTTTCATTACTCCCATCATACTTATATGGGGAATTTTCATTTTGTTTTACTTTCTATTTTGCCAAGGCTTTCAGTATATTTTTCTGAAGGAAAACCAAGAATTAAAAAAAAAAAAACGAGAATTTAACCTTTTGGGAAAGAAACCTAAGAAGAAAGTTTGTGTGGTGTGGCCACAAGTAATAACTTACATAAATTGTTTAAATCACAACTATTGAGAGCTGTAGGGAATTTTAGCAGTTATTTTTCCTATGAAAGTAGAAAATCGTAAGATTCCAACCAGCTAAGACAAAGAATAGAGTTCAAGAAAGAATAAATACTTCTCCTCAAATTTTGGATTTAACAATTTGATTGGCACTGGCTTTTGCTTTCGCATTTCGAGCGGTTGCCGCAGCTTCTGATGTTCATCAGCTTTCTTCTTTATCAGCTCAGCAACATCTTTCATATTGCCTCTTAACAAATCTGGCATGTTTTCTTGTTTTAAAACTTTATGCAGTAAAACAGAAATTGGCAAGAATATCTCAGGGAAGGAGCTTAATCCTTCATATATGTTAACAAATCCTCTCAGTGTTTCAATCACGGATACAAGAACACTGGCCCTGTAGTTCCAATGGACAACAGCCATTAAGATCATTGAACTGCAAAAGGATGGGAATGAGAAGACATAGAAAATGTAACATATGCAACTGGTAGCCAAGACATACCTAAAACTATCGGAGCTGAAGAAAGGTGACTCTACCGGCATGCCCATTACCATGAGGAAATCTAGAGGATGAATATCTGAGACATGGGTACTTATGCGGAGCCAGGGTTTGAGCACTTTGATCTCTGTGAAATAATACCACTGTTTTGCAAAAAGGATTAAAAATAATAAATTAATACATGTCTTAACAAAACTAAAACAAACAGCACCTCTACACAGGAACAATTGGTAAGTTTTTTTTTCGAATGGTTGGAACAATTGGTAAGTTACATAATCAGTTCATTTGATGTGTAATTAAACCATCCATAGTTCACCCCATAAAAAGAAGAAGAAGATACATAAATAATTCACGGGCTGTGGTAATTCTTAATATATAAAACCTACTTGTATGTGGGAAGGATGATCCAATCCTTGTTCTGTCTCTGAAGCTGCAATTAACAGTGTTTGCAGAAATATAATAGCCTCGGGGCAGAACTTCTGAGATTGTTTAGATACCTACAAAGGCAAATTATATAAAAAATAATTTCAATTTAATAACCTCTAATTTATGAGTGGGTTACGCAATAGGTTAGAAATAATGAGGAAATGGAAACAATATAAAGTGCATTGTAACGCCATCTTAAACAATTTATTGTTTTATGGGCAAAAGCAAAGGCAGAAATCTTGGAAGAGAGAAGGGGATCAAGGGGTTTTATGCAAAGTATGGTCATGTAGAGTGGGATATTGTCAATTATCTCCTTATGAGAATGGCATTCGGCCATGTAGAGTGGGATTTTTCAATTATCTCCTTATGAGAATGGCATTCGGTCATGTAGAGTGGGATTTTGTAAATTACATCTTTATGAGAATGGCATTCGGGCTGAAATGGAGGGCTTGGATGAAAGCAAAGAATATCTAACCCGAATTTCTCTACCATCATAAATGGTGGCCGCAAAGGTTTTTTACTAGTTTCAATGGGTCTAAGGCTAGGGGACCCTCCTTCCCTTTCCTTTTCACCATTGCCGGCAAAGGCACATGACTACAATAATACATAAGTTTTTTAGCTGAAGATTCAAGAGGCAGTATATAAACATTTTGATACCCTTTCTTTCCCGTCATCTTTTTTATTTCAGTATATTTTTTCTCAATTTGTGTACTTCAAATTAGAACTTTAAAGCGTAAGCTTATAATCCTGATCAGACTCCGACGCACTCAACAAATATCATGTTAGTCATTCTCATCTATCACTAAAAAGAACTCTCGTTGGTTTACAATTCAATAATACAAACTTAAAGGTTTATTGATATATATTTAGTACATTTTTAACATAACCCAGTGTTATGATGGATTCCACTTTTTAACTTTATATCGATGTACCATTGTATATTACTACATTTAACCTGCCACTGTCTATAGTACAAAAATGTATGTCGTGTTGTAAGGACAGCCACAGCATGGGGAATGCAAATATTTCTTCGCCAGCTCTAGGCTTCTAGCCTATAAGATTGTAATTTCCAGCTTAAATCACCACACAAATAAATTGTAATGAGAATGTAATTTCATAATATGCATACAAGAAAATAAATACAGGGCAAATATAAATTTACACAATTTGATAATTAAAACAAAAAAGATCAAAGGTGTGAAATATCCAACATATTAACTAGGAACAATGAAGATAACAAAGAATGAAAATTATGAAAAAATAATTATAAAGTATGATGTATGAGTTGCACAGCAGGTATTTTGGATGTGCGATTTCTGAATGCGTGGAAAAAAAGACCAGTGGAAAGTGCATGAAATACCAGCTTCACATTATTTAAAGCTATATCATCTATTCTTACATTAGCCATCACTCAAGGAAAGAAAAATGGTAGGATTTCTTAACAGTACACTTACAGAGAGTACCATGGAACATAAGAAAGATCCAATAGCAATATCATGGCATGACACTATAGGGCAACGCATCAGATACTCGCACATCAACAAGATCGCTGGTGTCATCACAACGTGACGAAAGTCGGAGCATGGAAATATCATGGACCATAACCTCAACAGCATTAATGTCTTCAAAGATGGCCAGCTGCTCTTCTCTACATGTATAATACAAACAGATACATCCATTACCAGTACGAAATAATCATCCCCTCGAAGAGTAAATGAAAAAAACACAACTCACTTCATTAAAATATAAGTTGGAATTTAAAATAACTTTAGAAATCTAATCCCCAAGACCTGGATTCTTGATGTCCTCACAGAATTGAGTTCGTATTCGAACTAATCGTTCCCGAGCACAAATCGCTGCAAAATACGGTGTGTCTATGGTCATCTCCATCAATGGTTTGACCAGTAAATTCATTAACCTAAAGTTCAGTGGCTTTTTATTTGCTAAGACAGCAAAATACTGCAAAAGGACACCATAAAAGACCTGCAAAGAAGCAAAATTAGTATCTTGGATGCTGGTAAATGAGAACACAAGTCAATTCCATAGTGTTCACACTCATAAATCATAGCTCGTGATGAGAATATCAAAATATGAGGAGAACTTCTACCCAAAAAAAAAAAAAAAAAAGGACTTTCACCAAGGACGAGTCTCCCAGTTACCCATAAGAAATCATACTTGCATTTTCTTCCGGTTTTCTGCCGCAAGTCTAATTGCATTGCATGCCCGAATTCGATTGATTGCCTCAGCTACTTCAGAATCTGACCGATTGTCAAGCAACGAGCGTAGTTCCACCAGGCTATTTGGAGCTTCAATTACGAAAGGAAGGGTCTCTGGTTGGATTGAAGAACGTTCTCCAGAAGCATTTTGTCTATCTGGAGAATCAGTTTTCTGACTTTTTTGTTTCTTTGCATTATTATCATTCACCTTTCCCAGGACTTTTTCCTCCATTCCATTTTCATTTTCCAGACCAGTACCGAGATTGTCTTCATCACTCTGCTCCCAGTCCTTTGCGGAAAGTTCGTCTCCAGATACCCCATCATCTTCATCACTCTCTTCTTCCGGATCACTATCATCATCGCCACTTTCTGAATCCTCAGAAGATGTGCTGTTATCATTTTCAAGATGGTCCACATTATTTCCTTCAAGAATTTCATCAACCCAACCTTTTTTATTTGGTAGTTGTTCATCAACAGAGAACGAATCTCCAAGATCATCACCAGAAACAGATTTTAACTTCTTTGGTGATAATTTATTATAATCTTCAGGACCATCATTGCCTTCATCACTGAAGTCATCGGTCGCAAGCATCCTTTTCCGTCGTTCCTCCTGATACATGATTAATTAGAAAGGTGAAAAACCAAAGAGTATATAAAGTGTAATAATAGGCACTTGACTCTACCATTCAATAAATATATGTGTGTGTGTGTACACTTGATTCTTGCAAAAGAATATATAAAAAAATTTAAAAGCTTCAGAAAACCGTCACACACCTCCAATTGTTCGAGTCGTTCTCTCTCTTCCTGAGCAATCTCTTCGGGAGTCTTTGTCCTGTCTGATGGACGAGCACGCATCTCCAGCACCATCTCTTTAACAAGACAGTCATAAGCATCAGGGCGTTCCTGAAGGAAAAAACAGATTGTCAGCGCAACAAAATGACTGATATTATTTTCATTAAAGACGAAGCCATAATCAGCTTTTCATAGAAGCCAAATTCTCAGTGCATAAGTATAAAGAATAGCAATTAGAAAAATAAAATTCCTAGAGATAGATTTTGTTCTGTGAGAATGATAGTAAAGAATGGGCGCTGCCGTGCTAAATTATACCATATAACAAGCACAATCATATATCTAGCACGTATAGACGATAGTGGCTCATCGTAGGTGCCTACTGTACTGTTTATTATTAAAGCAGGTAAGAAACCCATGTGTAGAGAGAACCATAGCAAGACAAAATTTGCTTCCATGTTTATATGACGTGAGTAGCCGACCCCAACTAGTTTGGGACAAAGGCTTAGTTGACTTGAGTTTATATGACGTGAGGCACTGAAAATTATCACATGAAGTTGAAGACCTCCGACACTCCACAAATTTTAACATTATGCTGAATAATAAGTATAGAATAAGTTTGAAACCGGTGTAAACTGCAACATCGACAGAGGACAAAAGGGAAAAAAAATAAGCACTGAGGAAATTTGGTGCTGCTCCTAGATTCATATGCAGATACTAGATGATTCTCACAGTATAGGACATAATTTGCAACAGATTTATATGAACGCCAAAGGAAAGGACAGGAAAAAAATGTAACTAATACTTAATGGACTGTATCAAATAGATTTTAGAAGTGGAGATAGTAATAAACACACAAATCAACATTACATCATACCTGCCTAGAAGATTCTATGCTTGCAGCACCAGACAATCCTTCGATCCTAGGTTTGTCTTTTGTGTTGCTCTTGTTCAAAAGGGCCTTCAAAGCATTCATCTTGCTTGGTTGAGTCACAGATAAAAATACCTCAGATTGTGCCAGGGATGTGAAATCTTTATCTAATTGTTCCATCAAATGGTCATCCTCTTCTTTATCCTTAGCTTTCTGAGCCTGGAACATAACAAAAGCAATGAAATGAATTACACACTGTCCGCATACAAATCAAGTGAAGGACAGATCTAAAGTCCCATACCCACAAGTTGAGAACTCTGTTCTGCTTGTATGAAAAACAAATGGTATTGTTCTGTTGAGAACTCTGCTCTGCGTATATCTCCTAAGAGAATACTTAGGACATGTACTGATTCACTTTTATTGGTAAGTAACAAACATTATTGCTTCTTGAAATTGATGCTAGTTTATTCAAATAGACTTTTCTGGACAAGGTTCATAATTTTTATGGAACAAAAACTTCAGAAAACAAGAGTAGAATAGTTACAATTTCCAAGAATCCAGGACTTTAAGCATGCTAGACCAAAGTTAAGCACGGTAACCAAAGAAACAGAAATTAAACATAAGTTAAAGTGAGAAAAAAAAAATCAGGATCAGATTGTGCTGTCTACCTTGTAAAATTTGCTCTTTGAAATAATCTCCTCCATCACTTCTTTCTTGGTTTTGTGCTTCTGCAAGACAAAATCATGACAGGATTAGATATCGTAATCATTAGCTCAGAGCCTCAGATACCATTGGAAAAAGAGGTATGTTAGTACACAGCACAAAATTGAGAAGAAGGGATCACAACATTTACATCATTTCCCATCATTAGGTATTGTAATCACATTTATGACTTACGAGGCAAGAATGGTGTAGTAATTCCTCTATTGGTTATGTTTTCTTCTTTTACTTCATTTTTTCCACTTTCATGTTCCTTCTGTGTTCTTTTTGTATCAATTGTATTCTCATTTAATATATAGCGATGTTAAACCTTCTTCAACTAGATCAGTTTATCTTTGTGCTCAATCCATGTGTGTTGTTAGAATAGGTATCTATGTCAAATTTTTGCTAGGTTTTTTAAAGCAATACTGATGTCTATCAAAAATATTATGAAAGTAATGGAACAGATCTCACAGTTTCCTCTCCTTCCAACGAGCCAGGTTCCAATTGATCAGACACAGAAAGAGCTTTAAGTGGTTTGAAGCTGGCTGAATTTCCTGAACAAATAAGAAGACAAAATCACTATTAATGCAAGTAACAAAATCCAGAAACTAAACAAGTCGTGAAAAAATAAGTGTTAGAAAACTTGGACTCGGGCAAGAACTTGGCCAAAGTCAACTCAAGCAAGTCAATGATTGGTGCAGGTCAATTTTTTATTATCTCGGGTGAGTCAAATGAAATTTCAATTGACCAGGTAGGGCCACACTCATATTCAGACAAGTTATGGAGTAGTCAGATCGAGCAAGTCAATAATTGAGCTGGTGAGTTTCTAAACAGTGGTAATTGATAAAAAGGTGTCAAGTGAAATTAAGAAATGCATGCGTATGCAAGAGAACAAACATAATTCTAAAAAAGTACGCATCTTAGATATCTATTGTAGTATTGTATGAAATGGGACATTCACTAATTAGTAACAAACTAGCAACTGTAGCAGCATCAACCTTGGGCATTAATTGAATATAACCTTTGCATCTTATCTACAATTAGGCACATCTTATCTACAATTGGGCACCAAAAGAGTACACATTTCATGGTCAAATGATTCCAACACAATACCACACAGAGACCAAAACTTATAAATTAGGAGGAAAGAGAGTGCGAACAAAATCAGCAAAGAGTCAAAGTGTATGCATTTAGTCTTGATGTATCATGTCCTATAATATGTTCTAAAAGACAATTAAATTTACTATGAAAAACATAACATAATAGGTAAGCATTGCATTCACTGTCCAATCTCAATGTAATAATACTTATAGATAAGTCTCTTATAATTACATGTTTTTATTACATTTTTTATTTTTTGCATTTGCACTTTCAGTGTTATTAATGAGTTCAAAGGAGGGCCTTTTTATTCTTTTCCAGATCATGAATGATGTTATACTGAAGAGTGACTTTTGGATATCTAGCAACTAAATAAGCACAACTATAGTATCATTATAACAATTTACTGGTTCCTTTTGAGTTTTAACTTAAAAGTGTTTTTATCCTTCATTACTAACCCTGTCCGCATTGCTTGCATTTTGCTTTGTTAAAATCAAACCCTTGGAATATTATAAATGTATCATTCAATCAAACAAGTTTTTAGTTATAGGTTGTTGGTAGTATAGAAGTCGTTTCTGTGTGTGTAAATTATCCTCATAGAAAATACTTAAATTTTTGTAGATGGAGCCAAATGTTCATATTTCATTGATAAAGTTTTGACTTATCTCAAAAGCAAAAAATATGCTTTTCTTTTAATCGCTAGCACAAAATATGCTTTTGTTGGGAAGATTACATTTGTTAGTTGACTACCATCGGAGAGGTTCCTTTCTTTAATATACCTGACACATAAACTTATACTGGCTAATCAAAAGTAACCATTTCTATTTAGTAGGTAGAAATCAGTTCCTGTCGTTTGCTATAATTTATTGGCCTTAGAAACTTTATAATTTATTGGCCTAAGAATAATAAAGTTGAGAATCAAGAAACAAAATAACACATTGTCATGATTTGGGGTAAGCACATTATAAATCTCGGTAAATATGTGTCCCAAGTCACAACACCAGTAGCATGGTATTGGTAATATGTGTGACATTAAACCCAATAACTACGGAAAGGAATTAGGATTCAACAATTTATGCCCATTTAATCAGAATACTGGCCACCTATCTACTCAAGGAAATCCAATCACAAATTCAGCATTACAAGAATTGGATACTTACTCTCAGTCTCAGTTGCATCAACATCATCATTTGGTGAGAGTTCATCATCAAAATCATCCATTTTTGAGAGAGATGCAAAGTCATCTTCCTCTTCTCCATCAGACAAATTATATTTGTTTTTCCTGTTCAATTTTAACTAAAAACAAATATAAAATCATAAATCGAACAAAAAAACTCTCAAGATGCAAATGCATTCAAACTCAACTTCATATCTTGGAAAAATTAATTCCCCAATGGATGTCAAATAAACAGGCTTGAGAAGTGAACATTGAAATCTCACAAGTTTATTATTAAGCAATGTACCTACATAGAGCATCTCCTTCCTACAAGCTACACAAAAATGAGTTTATATAGTTATTCAGATAAAGAGATATTGAAAGGTGATACTTTGGTATTGCCCAAGTGCTGCAGATTATGGTTCTACAGTTATTTTCTACAAACGCTTTTTATATATTTTTAACAAATTTATTACAGCAAACCAGAAAAAAAGTGTCATAGAAAGAGGACAGGAATTCCATAGAAGCTACGAATAAGAAAAACATAAAAAAATGTTTCCCGTTTGTAACTTCTAACTAGACCTCAAAACCTTGAAAAACACAGTTAAAATTAATGATATATATAGAGAGAAAAGTGTTCCTGCGCAGCTATCTGAGCAGCTGCTTCAAAAAGTCATGTGGTCCCACATTTTTGGGGTGATCCAAAGCATTCATTTGGAAGGCCCTTCCATGAATAGGGTGTGTACCAAAAATGAGCCCTTTAGGATCATCCTAACCCTGCCATTTGTGGAGGGAAAAAATGGTCAGAAACAGTGTCTGTCCATTTTCCCCTCCACCTTTGATTGGGTTAGAAGTGAAAATAATACATGTCTTCAACATGGTAGCCCATCAATGCATTGAAGAAGCTGACAGCTAAATGGTTAAGAACTTATAGGAAACAAGTAAAAGTCCAAGTATTATTAATGGGCGAGCAGTTGCCTAAGTGAATTCAATCATATTGAGGGCAGTGTTTCCCATCGACTTCATTGGTTCCACTGAAGGAGAGATTTAATCTGTACTCCTGTTGAATTTAGAGGAGATACTTCGGGCTCTGAGAGAATATAAACTCTATAACAGTGTGTGAAGACCTATGATTTTGAGATACACAATGCACACATGTTAACCCTGTGTCGACAAGTGTTGACACGGACACTGCTGTCGACAAATACAGCGAATGGTGATGGAACCATGTGTATTTCTTTCTTTTTAGCAATCCCGTTCTTCTCCCCTTCTTTTTTTTCTTCTTTTTCTTCGTCCTCTAATGGACTTCTATATTTTTTCGTTCTGTTTTTTTTTTTTTTTGAACGGTATCAAGAATTTATTAAAATAAAGAATGGGCGTCAACCTGAAAAATACAAAGCACTAGAAAGATAAACAAAGGAAAAGAAAAATACAACGAGAGAACCAAGTCTACGTGGCAAAAAAATCAAACCATGCCAAGGATTACCTATCTACTCCTTCCCTTGCCAAACTATTGGCCAAACTATTAGACAATCTCCTTACATGATTGAAGGTGATAGAGGAACCCTCAATATTATCCATAATCTCATCAAAAAACTGAGCGAACCTCCAAGGAGGAACTGAAGAACCTCTTAGCCATCGAATTGTATTGAGAGTCTCCTTCTCTTTTTCTTTTTTTTTAATGATCGCCAATTTTATTAAAATAAAGACCGAGATGGTCGATTTACATAATAAGTGCCGATATAGCTACATAATAATTAGGGCAGAAGAGCATCATAAAGGGCTAGAGCCTCCCTAAAAACACCCAGCCTAGCCATCTTATCTGCTTCCTTGTTAGCCGATCGACGAACATGATGAAAAGAAATGGCCAAAGATCTGGTGCAATCACCTTCTATGATCATCTTATTTTTTCGTTTTTTCTGTCTTTTTTAACTTTTCTTTCTTTCTTCTTCTCTAATCATCTGGGAGTGTAGATTCTCTTTGTCACTGGTTTAGCTGGCACATAGAAATCTTTCAGTAAAATTATTTTGTAATTGACTTAACTAATATAAATACAATGGGAAACAAGTAGTGGGACAAAGAAACAAGCCGTGGGGCAAAATTTCAATCCCACTTTCTCCATTTTCTTGAATGAGGTCATGCTCTTCTCTTCTTCTATCACCATGACTTGGCACACAAGCTATCATCTTCAGTTTTCCTTAGCTTCAATTTCTTAATCTCAACTAAATCTACGGTAAGATTTCCAACTCCAACCCCACGAACATTCCAAACCCTAAATTTTCTGTTTCATTCTTCTCATTACTTCCTATGCAACTTTGGGTATTATTCTGGAAAATTCTGGAAATTTTGATTAAAACTGGATCGTTAGATCAGATTCATCCATTCATGGATATATCTTAAACTTTCAAGTGAACATATTAAATCCAACTGGTTTAAAATACTTCATATTTAAAACCCTGGTAAAATCGAATCTAGTTTATTGATCAATTCATTCTTATGATCAGTTAGTCATTTAGATTCAATTCTAGTTTTCTTCCCTTTGGTCCTGCATCACAAGCCTCCCTTGGCTCTGGGAGTCCAAGGGGCATAGGACCAAGACTCAACGTCATCTACGTGCTCTAGAAACACCCACCTAATTTTGATCTCATAGAAAAAAGATGAATCTCGGGATCATACTGACAAAACTTCAGCGGATGAAGAAATTACCCACAGATTCCGCTGTGCAACAGCATCACATGCTACAATAAAGGCAAATTTTGCTATGAAGGTGATCCACCACAACCAGCAAATCCAAGGATGCAGTCCAACAGAATGCAAGACTCCAGGAGCAAGAATATTCCACACCTTCTTGTAAGTTGAAAGAGGCTAAGCTCCCAAAATAGTTGTCCAACTTCATTAAATATGATCAAACTGATGTTCCGTGAATTCAGTCCAAATCTAGCGATCGCTACCACTCTGTCAAGTATAAATTGACTCAAACTTGATCTCGTGAAGTTCATTACTGGGTCAATCTCTACACCAAATAAATTCCTATAAAATCTGGCATTGCACACAATCATGGTGTTCTCTCTATGAAAGGATTTCCACCCTTGCTTCCCAAGATGAGGCCACTCTAAATAGAGTATGTAAATCCTTCAGGAGATTTCTACCGCACCATGGATTGAGCCAAAAGTGGATCCCATCACCCGAATTTACACGAAGTTTGCAGCAACTCTAAACTGAGTCGAAGCCACGCATAATTTCTCTCCAGATTGTAAAACCGGTGACGCATTAAGAGTCGTTGGACGCTCAGCCACCTCACGCCACAAGTGAGAATTGTACTCTCCTACAGACAACGTCCTTTCTAGCCTGGTTGGGCTTGTAATGCGAGAAAATGGAGGGAAAGGAGTCATACCTATTTTTTGAATTAATGATTGGGACTCACATGATTGAATTGATCTAGCAGTTTGAGATACGTCTGGCCCCACTGTGGCTCTTCTTTACTAGCCATTGCATAAAGATGTGGTCCCCACCAATTTTGGATCGAAAGACCGGCCCACATGATAATCAAATTGGCTAGGTTCTTTGACCCCACGATCATCGCCAACCTCCTGCCTGAAACTGGAGCTATCGCTTGCAAGTTCTATTTTTTCTTGGGTCATCAGTTGCATTCCTAACATCTTACCACTCGAACACTGATTGAATATCATTTCTCATATACTTTCATTCTCCCCAAGGATCTGAGAAATGCCCACTCTAGCAACAGAATTAGGGCTTGAGTGATTTCCGAACTCAGACTCTCTTTTACTTTGTGTTCATTCTCAAGGATTTCTCCAAAAAATGAACCGAAGGCTTTGATCGTTGAAACATCCCTCATGCAGTGGAATACCAGAAAATCATACCAAAATCG
Source organism: Tasmannia lanceolata (assembly GCF_043159265.1). Taxonomy (NCBI): domain Eukaryota; kingdom Viridiplantae; phylum Streptophyta; class Magnoliopsida; order Canellales; family Winteraceae; genus Tasmannia; species Tasmannia lanceolata. The sequence continues at coordinate 12,298,036 of NW_027518714.1, read as the reverse complement.
ACTTGGACCCAGTTACTAGGGCTGGGTTCCATGGAGCTTACATCTCCAACCTATCCCCCATCACCCGACCACCCTTGGAAGAGATGTTTTTGGCCAGGTTTCTCGAGGCAAGTATAAACAAGATTCAAACATGCTTGGACTTCAAATAAGAAATAAACAAATAAAAAGTTTCCTCACGCTCACCGGGAATAGAAGATTCAAACATTCTTGGACTTTCTAATTACAACATTGGACATCAAATAAGAATATCATGCCTTTAACATGAGCATCAGGATGGACTACAGAAACAATTGCATTTCAAAGCATTCTTGGACTCAAGTAAGAAACCATCTTTTTTAACCCAAGCATCAGGTTGCTCGAGCAAAAAGCACTTGTTGCACACGCCACCACTAACAGCATATCACCACAAGGTGGAAAAGTTTCTTTCATTACCGTTCAAAAGAAAATGGGGATGTTAACATAAATGATGCAAAAAGTATACTGTCGCATGCACATGGAGCAAGATTGAAATATGAGTGTCATCAGCAAAAAAGAAAAGAAAAAAACAATTATAGCAATACCTGCCGCTCACGCTGGAAGCGTAGGATGGCCTTATCAAACTCTTCAAGTGCGTCATTTTGTTCCCCTATCCGCTTATCCAAGAATACAGAAGATTTGCCACTTTGTTCATACTCCTTCAATAGAGTCTTTTTCCTCTGTTTAAAACAAGTTTAGCTTCAGCTAAAAACCACGTAAGATTTATCCAAGAATACAGAAGATTTGCCACTTTGTTCATACTCCTTCAATAGCGTCTTATTCCTCTGTTTAAAACAAGTTTAGCTTCAGCTAAAAAACACATAGGAATCACAACCTCCAATATGATTACTATATCTTTCTTTCTTTCTTTTTTTTCCTTTTTCTGAATTGTGTGATTAAAATAATACACTCAGAAGACATGCCGGACCCCGAAATAAAAAAATATAAATAAGAATCCAACAGGCAATAAAACTAATGTGTTGGGTATATTAGGAAAGAGTATTGAAACACGGTGGCAATTGACAACAAGAAATGACCGACGCATCACTGCATCACTACAATATCAGACATTAGCCAGTCTCGAGTTTCAACATGGAAAATTCACAGAAAACTGCCATATGACATTAATGAACCTACCTACCAAAATTCAGACATAGCTTGCAGAATGAGATTCAGAAATTAGGAAAAAAAAATCAAAAATAGTAAAACATCAGCCTGTTTCTGTCAGTAACATCCTATGGATTGCATAACTGTTTGATAAATGACAAGAAACTGGCTATAAAAGCTGAAAAAGGTTTTTAAAAAAAAGGGTATCTGGTTACCGTAGTTCCTTCATTTAAAAAAAGAAAAAAAAAAGGGACATGAATAGTATAGCCCATGATGGACAGTAGACATCGAAACAAAGCAAAAGCAGTCATCTTGCGGTTCAAATGTGGTGAACAGATGGCCCTGTCTCAAGGTCACATGTTCTTGAAATGGGGGCATCAATGTACCATCATCCTTAACCATATCTTATAAAGGAAAACAAAAGATCATAGCATAACAAACTAGGTGCCATTTTAAAAAAAAAAACAAACAAACAAACTAGGCATCTAAAACCAACTTTGGATACACAGATCATAACGTAACAAACTAGGTATCTAAAACCAACTTTGGATGCACGCATGCAAAAGATATATGATAACCATGTATAGTAAACACTCACAACCTTGTCAGAAAAGATAACTGTGGAATCCTTTGGGGTTTCCTTCAACCATTTAGTTTGTGATATTCATGGATCATTCGAGGCCTTTCCATCTCATATTCGTTTATTAGCTATGTAATTAAAATGGGTAAATTTTCCAGGTATAGGCATGAGTGAAAAGAATGACAAAACGCTAGTTGCTATTCAATTCATTCGAGGAGAGTGAGATATAGGGAGGGACTAGCAGAAATATAGGATTGAAACTGCACAATGCAACCTTAAAATTAAGTAATATAGTCGCCTTCTTTCTTTTTCTCTATCGCATATATGAAATGTTTTCCCCGAGTTTTTCTTACACAAATGACTGTAAATATATAAGACAACACAAACACAGACGTTCGCCGGACTAAAAAATGACAAAGCTAGAAACAAAAATAAATAAATAAAAATAAAATTTCTAAAAAGCTGATTTCTCAAAAAAACAAGAAATGGGTCATATTTAAGAACTAAAACAAGCGCTCCAACGAATAGAATGATATCAATATACAAACAAGTAGAAATTGAATCCAGAACATCTAACTAACAGATATTAAGAGAAACAACCACAAAAGAAACCCTCGAAAAGAGATTTTCATGCGAAGAAGCATAAATAAAACAGTCAAAAGCATTCAAATGCGTACAACCGAGTTCGAAAGGGGGCCAACACCAACAACAAGAAATTGAATCCAGAACAGCTAAATAACAGAATTTAAGACTAACAAGTACAAAATAAACCCTAGAAAAGGAATTTTCATGCGAAGAAGCAGAGATAAAACAATTAAAAGCGTTCAAATGAGTACAAACGAGATCGAAAGCGGGAAGCAACACGAACAACCAGAAATTGAATCCAGAACAACTAAATAACAGAATTTAAGATAAACAACTATAAAAGAAACCCTAGAAAATGGGATTTTTCATGAGAAAAGGCACAAATAAAAAGCGCTCAAATGAGTACAAACGAGATCAAAAGAGGGAGCAATACAGAAGGAGAGCAATACGCGCCTTCTCAATGGCGAGAGATCGAGCTGAACCGACACGACGCTCTTCGCCTTTCCGTTTCTTCCCAAGAATGTCAAATTTCCTGCGAGACCAAATGGTTTCAAAGGGATTTTCTTTTGCAGGCTTTGATTTCATGGCCATGGTGTTGGGACCTGATAGTAGCTTCTTCGTACCCTGCTTCTTCTTCTTCTTTCCTCCAGATGGGCTTTTGGATACGCTTTTCTTCTTCGCCATGAGAGCTGGTGACGAAGATCGAGACGGGGGAGAAGAAGAAAAGGGGAACTAGGGTTTTGGTTTGAGAGCAGGGTTTTTGTCAAAGGTTTATTACGGAGGGTTAGGATCATCCTACGGAGATATATTATGGGAGCTGGGCTATTAACCTTGAGGCCAGACAAATGAACGGTTAGGATCGTCCTATGAAGTGGGCCCATAGTACCTTTTGAAAAATCCTAGATTTCATTCACATACAAGTATACAACACAAAATCTGGCCTTTTTTGGGGGTTGGAATTTATTAAATTAATCACTAGCATTCTTGGCCAGTGCTATTCATGGGGTAAAATAGTGCCCCCACTCATGAAAACATTAATGCTCTGTTCTCTTACGCTGGTTTCTGCAGAAACTAGCCGGAAACCAGCCTTATATTCCTGGGAAACTAAGAATTAGCGTGTTCTATTGACTTTCCTCGGAAACTTTTTTTCAGATGTGGAAAATAAAAATAATTATGTGGAAAATGGGTTCCCTCGACTTTTCTTCTCCTGAGTTTCCGATATAAACTATCGGAAACCCTAGCTTTCCCTACCCTTTCCGCGAGAAGAAGAAGAAACGGCCGGATCGTCGCCTCCATCGTCTCTCCACATCTTCCATTTTCAGCCATTCTCTCTCTCTCTCTCTCTCTCTCTCTCTCTCTCTCTCTCTCTCTCTCTCTCTCTCTCTCTCTCTCTCTCTCTCTCTCTCTCTCTCTGCAACCACCACAAACCCACGACCATCATGCACCTCAGCCCCTTCTCCACCAAATCGAAAGGCACATAAAAAGGGTTTGATCTGTGAAGCCTATTACTCTGAATCTGTGATTCTCGTTTTGGCCATCCAACTGTCATTCTCCTCATCTTTTTCTTGTTCTTCTTCTTCACAACCCAAAACCCAAATCCGACCAAACCCTACTTTTTCCAAACCCTTAGCCCATCTGGCCATCTCCTTCAATCCAACCCTTCGATTGCTTCAAATGTAAATCTCTTCTTCTTTTCTTTCATTTCTTATCAACAGAGCATAAAACTTGCGATTATGATTTTTTTATCGATTTATTTTGATTATGATCCATTTTTCTTTGTATTTTGCAGTGCGTTGCTCATCCGTAGAAGCTAAATACCTTGTTTTGATTTGCTCTCAGGTTTTTCTCCCCCCTCCTGTATTTGTATGTTATACATTTTTTCTGGTGGATTTAGATAATGGTTTTTTTTTATTGTTGTGATTTAGGGTTTTTTTTTTTTTTTATTGTTTTAGGGCTTTGACCTCTCTTCTTTTATTAGTTCTGGCTTTTTTTTTTGTTCTGGATCTGATGTGTGTGATCACTACATTGATGAGTTTTTTTGGTTTTGATACTGTCATTCTACACTTACTGTTCATGTTTTAATTGTTATTGTTAACTCATGATTTGTTTTTGAGTACTATCCACTTGTTGTTAGATGGACGATAGGAGACTTAGAACCGAGAATGGTCGCCCCACAAAGAGGGCAAAGTTGATTGTAAGTGCTGTTGCGACAATAGTGAGCGCAGCAACCACTGCACTCGTATTCTTCCAACAGTATTACGACGAATACCTACGAAGAGCTCCATACGAAAACAACTACTTCACAGATCGGGAATTTATTATGCGTGCCGTGACGTCAGACGAACATTGCAAGCACTTACTTAGGATGAACGTCATGTGCTTTGGACGATTTGTTCGACTGCTTAAAAGCACCGGCGAACTTAAAGATACAATACATTGTAACATTGACGAGCAGGTTGCAATGTTCTTACATATTGTATCTCACAATCAACGGAACCGGTCAATTAGAGCCTTCACACAACGATCTGGTTCCACGGTTTCTCGTTATTTCAACAAGGTCTTGAAAACTATTCTAAGCTTGAAATCCGAGTTTATAAAACCTCCGACGAGTGAGATACCAGAAGTCATTCACACTAATCCAAGATTCTGGCCTTATTTCAAGGTAACCTCAAATACTAAGATTCTGGCCTTATTTCAAGAGACCGACTGATATATTTTAACCTTTCTATGCTAGGATTGCATTGGTGCAATAGACGGAACTCATATTCCTGCTAAAATGAGAGCCGAATATAAGCCTCGGTTTATTAATCGAAAAGGTTATCCTTCTCAAAATGTGTTGGCAGTTTGTGACTTCGATTTAAAGTTCAATTACATTTTGGCTGGGTGGGAAGGATCGGCATCCGACTCAAGGATATTAGGAAATGCAACATCACGACCTAATGGGCTTCCTTGCCTTCCAGGTATCCTTTACCTTTCGTTCTACTTATTATGTCGGTTATGAATAGACAATGGCGATACTGAGACAATACTTTCTTCGTTGTAGGGAAGTTTTATCTCGGCGATTGTGGCTATCATTTACTTCGTAGTTTTATAACACCGCACCGAGGCATAGCGTATCATTTAAATGAAATCAGGGGTCGAAGACCACGAACGCCAGAGGAACTCTTTAATCACAGACATCCATCGCTCCGGAATGTAGTGGAACGTGCATTCGGCGTCCTCAAGAAGCGCTTTAGAATTTTAAACGAGGAACCGATGTACTCATACGAAAAACAGATTGATATTGTTCTAGCTTGTTGTTGTGTCCACAATTTCATTCGGAGGGAGATGGCAGATGATGATCTTCTTGATGACGTAGATCTAGAGTTACGAGCAGTGGTCCCGCCTGAGGAAGAAGAGCCTGTCCCATATGTTCCACTTAGTAGGGCCGATGATGCACGAGAAGGGACTAGGATTAGAAATGAATTGACCACGAATATGTGGAATGACTTTCAACGTTGATTTATGTATCGCCTTTTTTTTTTGTTATGGCTTGTTTGTAGCTTGTTTTTAAAAAACAATAAACTTGTATTCTATGGTCTCATGAGTTTTATGTATGGTCTCATGAGTTTCTAGTTATTGTATGGTCTCATGAGTTTTATGTATGGTCTCATGAGTTTCTTGTTATGCATGGTCTCATGAGTTTCTTGTTATTGTATGGTCTCATGAGTTTCTCGTTATTGTATGGTCTCATGAGTTTTATGTATGGTCTCATGAGTTTCTTGTTATTGTATGGTCTCATGAGTTTCTCGTTATTGTATGGTCTCATGAGTTTCTCGTTATTGTTTCAATTCATATAGGATGGCTGCAAGTCGCGTGGGTAGGAACCATTACTGGAATACTGAGATGGATAAGGTGTTGGTGGATGCGTTATTGGAACAAGTATCGGAAGGGCACAAGATACCCAATGGCTTTAAAGATGTCGCATACACGGCGGCAAGCAGAGCAATGAATAGTCGATATGGGAAAGATATGACAAAAGAGCATATCAAAAATTGAGTCAAGACCCTAAAAAAGAAATTTGTGGCCGTCAACACTATAATAAAGACAAGCGGATTTGGCTGGGATGACGTCAATAAGAAGATCGAAGTGACGGAAGATGTCTACAATGCTTAGGTCGCTGTGAGTACAAAGTGACATCTTTGTTGCATTTGTTAATTACTCTGGCTCGTAATATTTATAACTATTTTTCTGAATTTCTTGTAGGTTCACCCTGAACATAAGAAATATTTTACAGAGAAACATGTGTTAATAGATGATTTTCGTCACATTTTTGGCGAAGACTATGCCACGGGTGGGTGGAGTAGGGATGACGTTGCCCCTAGTCAGGAGGTACAGAGTTCAGCTTCGCATATAGATGACTTGGGGATTGGTGATACCCCTGAGACTAAACAATTCCAGAGTCTCCTATGGTGGGTGAGAGCAGTAGGGGACCTGGGCCTAGAACTTCATCTCCGGTTAGAGATTTTGCAAGAAGCGATGAAGGTCAGAGGGGGACGAAGCGTAGTGCAGCAAAATATATGAATTTGATGGAAGGGTTTACTTCAACTTTGGAGAAGGTTGCAGATGCAATCAAGGATCTATCGAAGGAACCTTTTGACAATGATGAGCTTCATGATGCCGTGTTTGGGTTAGAAGGATTCGAGAAGGACATCTTGGAGAGGGCTTATGAGTACCTCAACCGTAACCCTACGGAGGTTCGTGCTTTTATGAAGTACACAGTAGAAAGGAGGGAGCGCTACATGTGGAGGAAGATGGAAAACCTTGAATTCTGAGTGATTGTGGATGTGGATGTGGATGTGGACGTACATGAACATGTGGTTGTTGGATGTTCTGGATGTGGACTTCATTTAGACATGATCTTTTTTTTTGGTTGGCTTGTCTGTTTTTTTTTGGTGAACATGTTTATGTACTATTTTTGTTAGTTGGCTTGGACTTAAAGATGTAAGGACTTGGCTTGGTCTTTTAGTTATGTGATATTACGGTCTGCTTCTTCTTGGCAACTCTATATTTGTGACAATTTTTTGTCAAGTCTATGTTGGTTGCCTGATTTATATCTTGGCAGCTCTATATTTGTGACAATATGATTGCCATTGTTATTGTTCAACTTCTGTTTGTCATGGTTTTCTTATTTTGATTGACTTCAGAGGGTTAGACCCACTTATTTTAGACTAGATTATATGTTGGCATCATTCTACATATCAGTTTGTCACAGTTTCTATTTAACAGGTTTCTATTGAGTTTTTCTGCAACGAAACGCATATTTCTGTAGTTTCTGTGAGGTTTCTGTCAGGTTTCTGTGCAACGAAACGCTCATCTGACAGGTTTTTGTCAGGTTTCTTTTCCTTCACTTTCCTTTCTACCACATCAGTTTACTTCCCTTAACTTCTCTTTCCTTTCCTTTCCCGACGAGAGAACTGAGCATAAGGCTCTGTTTCTTTCAACGTATAAATGGACGTAAAATTTGTTTTATGTTGAAATTTGTTTTATGTTCAACATAAAACAAACTTTACGTCTATTTTTACGTCAAAAGAAATAGAGCCTATGTGTAAAAAATATGCCTCAGGATACTAAATATGAGGTGTACATTGTGGGCTCCACCTTATGCATGGGTTAGGGGGAGCATGGTTTTTAATTTCGACCGAAATCCGACCGAAATTCGGAAATAAAGTCCCGTTTCGGAAAATAGTGATTTTGGTGTCGGTCTCGGTCCGAAATTTTGGATTTCGGTCGAAATTTCGGACCGAGACCGACACCGAAATCACTATTTTCCGAAACGGTACTTTATTTCCAAATTTCGGTCGAAATTTTGTTTTTGCCCAAATTTCACCCAAAAAAACCTTTTTTAAAAAATTATTTTAATATTTTACCAAAATATCGGTAATTTTGGCCAAAATTTAATATTAGATAAAATATTCTTTTCGTTTTTGTACCTGAATTTCAAAATTTCAGGGGTTTGAAACCGGTACCGAAACCAAAATTTTAAACCATGAGGGGTAGATGGTTTGGCCAAACTATAAAGACGGTTGGCCCAAACTACAAAAAAAAAAAAAATGAAGTGTAAGATGGTTGGCCCACGATGTAAAAGGATGGCCCCAACATGCATAGCATGTGATGTAAAATGGTTGGTCCCACCCAATCAAAACAGAAGGTTTAAAATGGTGGGCCCCACCCTATGCATGGTTTTGGTTAACCATTGTCATCTTTTGATTTATTTATTTTACTTTTTAATAATTTATTAATTACTATATAACAACCATTCTCTGCCCCCCTTTCAAATTCCTAGCTCCACATATGAATATTGTAATTGATGACTTTGTATTTAGTAATAATGATGGCCCAATAAAATGAGAGGCCCAATTGATTCATACTTAATATGGTTGGACTCTTGCCCCATTCTCTCCCAAAACAGTCGGCCAGAAACATAGTAATGAGAAAGCCCATTTAATGAGCCTTGCCGAACACGCCCTAATTATGTAGCAACAAAGAGAACTAACTCTATTTGGAATTTTCAATTAATTAGACACAAGCAACTGCCAACTTTACAATTTTAGAGGTTCAAAACTGTATGCTTCCTCTTTCTAAGATAGGAAAAACACTAATATAACTGATGAGTCCGAGTTACACATGATTGTAACCATGGTTTGAAATTTTGGTTTCGGAATAAATTTCGGACCTAGCCGAAATCCTGAAATTTCGGCCAAAATTTTCAGCTGGAATTTGGGAAAGGAATAAAAAATTAATATTTTTTCAAATTATGCCAAAATTGACAAAATTTTAACCGAAATTTTGTACGTTTCGCCAATTTCAGTTTCGGAACGTTTAGGTTTCGGTCTTAACCGAAATCCGAAATTTCAGATTTTAGACGAAATTTAAAACCATGATTTGTAACTAGGAGTGTCAATGGATCCACTTTAGATCAGATCCACCTATGTATTGGTCACGATCCGTTTGATGCCTTATTGGTCTTATCTTTTTTGGATTCCACTTTACGAAATTGGGTCATGATTCATTTCGAACCGTAACATTCATCAAAGCATCTAAGTCACAATCCCAGATAATTTCAGAACTTGAGATATGGATCCAATGAACACAATTCGGATCCTTTGTGCCCACATCCTGCCCGATCCATCCAAAAGTTCGGGATTATTAACACCCACATGACCACATTTGTATGTAATATCAAGACCATCGATCTTGTAGAAAATCAACCATTGATCATGCAGAACATCAAGAGAGTGACCCACATTATCTTGGTCCCATCCGAAACAGACATAGAACGATCATACAAATATCAACGGCTTAGATTTTCTAAGCTGATCCCTAATCTAAGCTTAATGAATTGTGGGCCTTTGATTTTCACATCGAAAGAGTTTCCAACAGCACTTGAGCATATATGTAACAAAGTTTAATGTTCCATTTGTTCAAATTAACACGTTCCACTACGCTACATATTTTTGCGACAAACCAAGAGGCTTAACAAAGCTCCGAAATAGCTTATTGTAGACTTTGGCGGTGGGTTCCCAGTGCCACGCAAGTGGCAGAAACGTAGGTATTGACGCGTGCACTACTAGGTGTAAAGAGGAGAGTTACACGTTTCAAGTTCCAAGCCCTTCTCTTGCCATATATGCATCCCTTTCTCAACACTATCTAGAAAGGGAGAATAGGGCAAAGGAGAAAACCACCCTAATTGTGTTGCTTAGATTGCGGGTGTTTGGTGTAGTTAAAGTTAGTAGTGATGGCTCAAACGGTAGGTAGGAACGTAGCAGCTCCGCTGTTGTTCTTGAACTTGGCTATGTATGTTATGGTTGTGTGTCTTGCTAGTTGGAATCTCAACAAGTATATCAATGGCCAAACCAACCAACCTGGTATGAAACCACTTCAAAATCTCTCTCTCTCTCTCTCTCTCTCTCTCTCTCTCTCTCTCTCTCTCTCTCTGTTTTGGGTTGTATTTGTTTATTGACTTGTATTTAAGGGTGATTTAAGTGGTGTTTTTTAAAGCTATATTACTATTTTGATCATTTGTTTCTTTCTTTTTTCAGGTGTAGCAGGGAATGGAGCAACCCCTTATTTCCTTACATTTGCCCTTTTGGCCGGAGTGGTGGGGTTGGCTTCAAAATTGGCAGGAGCTAACCATATCAGGGTGTGGAGGAACGATAGTCTAGCAGCAGCGGCTTCCTCTTCTTTGATAGCTTGGGCTGTTACAGCCTTGGCCGCTGGGTAATACCATCACCTTTCTTTGAGACCTTTCTTTAAGTACTTCATCAAGTTCATTGGAAGAAATGTGATGCTTCCTCTAAGGTGCAAAGAATCAAAGTATCAAACCACTTCTCTAGGCATGATAAAGGGATTTCACACTTGATCAAAGGGCCCACGTACAAGTGGTAGTACAACGTTAGAGTTGCTATTTCAAGTAGGATAGCATTGCCACGTGTCACACATGCAAGGTCTCAAAAAAATGCCTTGCAGTGTGAAGCTAAAGGATAACAATTTTGGAACCCACATAGGGATTAATGTCTTAGGGATCATTAGATTTGTGTTACACTGATGGTTACATTAGACTACAAGATTACTCTTTTACTACTGGACGCACCTCGATCGGACGATCATAATCCCTTGATTATCAAGAGTAACTCGTCAAAGTGTTACTCTATTATTTAAACCCACCTCATTGATTTTCAGAAGCTGCATTTTAATGAATTTTCTCCTTGGGAGGGTTCTAATATGTTGAATTATTTTGGTTTAATAATTGTTGGCATGTTGGGTTTAGGTTGGCTTGCAAGGAAATACACATAGGAGGATACAGAGGATGGAGACTCAGGTTTCTGGAAGCACTGATGATCATATTGGCCTTCACCCAGTTGGTGTATCTCTTGTTGCTCCATGCTGGTATGTTTAGTAGCAAATATGGGCCGGGGTACAGAGACACTACATGTGGAGAAGGAGCTGGAGGTGCTACAGACCCGGCTCTGAAGGGTGGCGCTGGTACTGGCCTAGGGGGGACTAGGGTCGTCTAATCTATAAACATCTAGATATGGGTTGTGGATAATCCTTCTCTGTACTTCAATTGTACTTTGTTTTGTTGTATGTATTGTTCCCACTTGTAATGACACTTTTTTTTTTTTTAATCAGTTGGCCCTTTTCTTACCATGGTAGTAGTGTTAGAAATATTTTGCCTAATGGCTAAAAGTTAAAACAAGGGGAATATTTCTGAAATTACAAAAGAATGGCGGCATAATTTGGACGGAGCCATTCAGAAAAAATATGTTAGGTCGTGTTGGAAAAATGTGGGATTACTAGCTCCTGTTGGCCGATTCGAAGTAGTTTTCCTTATACATACAAATTTGGCTTCGTTTCCTTTTTATGTCATTTTTCTTTCAATTCGATCTATTTTTTCTTATACAGGCAAAAAATTTCATCAAATCAAATCAGTTTTTATTATTACACGACTGGATTAAGAGAGCTATGATTTCGTTTTTTTTTAAAGTTTGGTTTGAAGTTTGAACATATTTTTTCATTATTCGTTGATGAGAAAAGTTTAGGAACTTTTGAGTTTAAAAGAGTCTTTTGTGCACACGGACGGGTAGCGGAAGACCCTTGTTTGGTGGCGCTCTGTTTAGCCATTGGCACATCAAACACACGGCAGGTGGGGAGTCGTGGTTCCAGGGGCGGAGGCACATATAGCATGAGGGGGGCCATGCCGCCCCCCCCCCCCCCCACAAAGTGTTGGCTCCGCCCCTGCATGGTTCGGAAGATAAATGGCTCTATTCTCTTGCGTATGTAAGAGTTCAAAAGAGTCTTTTGATTCTTTGAACTATACATCCATAAAGAGTTGAAAATGCTAGCAATATGTAATTTTGGAAATAAAACATAATATCAGGGTAATTTTGGAAATAAAACATAATTTCAGGGTAAATTCCCCTTGAAAGAATTAATCCCTTGATATTACATTTTTATCATGCAAATAGGACGTTAGGGATTATATGTTGGGAAGAATGGGGTGACTTATGAAAAAATACAAAATGGCATATTATGTTGCAATTTTAATACAAAACAACCCTTGTTGGTATTTTACAAAGTTCTTTTCTTTACAAAAAAGAAGCCAGAAGCTATGGGTTTGCTCACTTCCTTCACAAAAGCGAATAGTCCCGTAGTGGAAAGTGAAGAAAAGCTTCATGTGTTTATATAGCTTTTCATTTCCTTAGCTTTGTGAATGAGAAAAGGAGAAAGGGAGCCTACGCGCATGAGCCACCAAGTGGACCCGGTGGGCTTCCGGCTATACCACACACGCGCCGGGGAGGAAAGGTTTTTCCATCCCCTACATTTTTAATTTTGGGTTCTGTCCGTTTAAGCCGGCTTACTGGAACTTCATTAACTGGGTAAATAACGGCACAGTTCCTGAGTAAGCCGGCGTACCTAAGCGTTGTGACTGTAGGGTAAGTGTCTCTTCGCATCTATAACGCTTTTTAACGGTTCTTTTCTCTTAACGGGCGTCTTTACTCTATTAAAGGATGTGTTGAACGGACATGTTTGGCTTTATAAAAGATGTTCTCTGTGTTTTTTCTACACAACAACAGAACCAAAAACTATTGTTTTATTCTTGCTTTTCTACTTTATTGTAAACATTGTTTTCTTTCTTCCTCAGTTTATTTTTCGTATTTTGTTGGGCTACTGGAGTGTTCGTGTGGTACGAATCTCTGAGATCGTGCAGTTCTTGGAGATCGACGGTGTGTCGGGCTGTTGTATCCTGGGGTGATTGCGGCCAGTAATCTACTGCATCAGAATTAGTTTCCGCATAGGCGCAAATTCACCTTAAAGAGAGCGACATAGCCCGTGCCTCATCTCGCCGCATCAGAAAAGATTTTACTAACGCTGTTTGTTTGTTGTTTCTATTCTACAATAAAATCTGGTAAGCCGTATTATTCCCTAAATTCTCAACAGATTACATGTGAGTCTGGTGTCACATGATAAAAAAACGAAATGCCCGTGTCTTCTCTAATTCTCCTTTTTCCCGTCTCGATCCACTATAAATGCAACTTGAAAGCTGAGGAAGGACGAGTTTCTTCTTCTGTAATTTTTTCTATTTTTCATCTCCATTATCGTTGAGCATCGCTCTAACTTGGAAAAGGAAAAAGAATAAAAGGATGCTCTAACTTGGAAGAGAAAGAAGAAGAATAAAAGGAAGAGAAAGATTGCTCCAACTTGAAAGAGCAAGAAGGAGAAGAGGAAGAGGAAGTAGAAAGTAAAAGAACAATAATAGCCTTGGAGAAAAAGGAACATGCAAAAAAATAGAAGGCGCTGATAAAATAGAAAAGAAGAGGACAGAGAAGGGAAAAAAGAATTTCTAAAACAACATGGGGCCAAATTGACAAAAATCAACACAAAATGGGGTCAAATCGGCAAAAATTGGGTTGAATCACGTCGACAGTAAAAGACAGGGTCAATTCGAAAAAGTTGGGGTTAACAATAACTTTTACCGAGTCGAACTCAACTTCTATATTTTTCCTTTCGATTTTTCATTTTCCTCTTCTTTTTCATTTTTTTCAAGCACACGCCGACCTCAATTTTTACGAGTCGACCCCAAATATTACTGAGCCCCAAGATCCCTTTTAAACTATCCTTGAGCATCTGTGATTGCTTGGAAAAACAAGTTTTTGCCCAAAATAACATTTGGAATGACGGGTAATAGTCCTACATAGTGACTACATCGCCCTTAAAGGCTCAAATCCCTGGAATCATGGTCTATAAAAAGGCCCAACTACTAAAGAAAGTGCAGTGAATATATTGCCTTGAGATTTGTGCTTGGAAGTTTCGAGAGCAAGAGTAGGGATGCCCTGTGGGCCTTCCAGCTCCTTTGCATACACCACAAGAATTTATGTGCAATCAAGACTGTTGGTCTTGTAGAACATCATGAGGCGACCTAGAAAATTCTGGTCCCATGCTAAAGGAACATTGCATATGTATAGATATTACACATCAGATGTCTTGAGGCTTGGAGTTGATGTTTTATAAGATCAACAACCATATTGGTTTCACATGCATGTCTCTTGCGCCTCTTGCAGGACCGCAAAATTTTAGCCCGCAGAAAATGTGACCGCCGACAATCCGTCGGTAAAAAATATGCCAACGGTTAATGCTGCTTTGGCCGTGAATCGACATTCCATATGTAAGATAAATATCTAATTAACACAATTAGTTTAGCTTTTTTTGGGAAATGATACCCCCCGCGCGGCCGTGAATCGACATTCCATATGTAAGATAATTATCTAATTAACACAATTAGTTTAGTTTTTTTTTGGGAAATGATACCCTCCCCCCTAAACGGATAAAATATGCCCCTTTTAATTGTTTATGTGAGAATGGTTCCCTGCTTGATGATAAATTCATCCCCTTTAACTTTTTTCTTTGCCTTTAAAACTTAACGAATAACGTTAAAGGGGGGATTTTATCCATTAGAGTGTGGGGGGATATCATTCCCCCTTTTTTAGATTAGTAAGGCCCCTGTTTGGATTGCAGGAAAGGAAAAAATAACTCGTGGAAAAAAATTTCCTTGGAAAATTGTTTCATTTCCACAATTTAAACGGGAATGAAATGTTATGGCTTATTTAGAAGGATATTATTATAAATTGCAGGTCCATCTAAATAAAAATTGAACTGCAGTAATTCAAATTACTTTTTTTTTTTATCTATCAAATGATGGAAAATTTAAGAAATTCTGAAAAAAAACTTTTCCAAGCATTTCCATGAAATTCATGCAATCCAAACAGGGCCTAAGTCCCCTTTTTTTTCTTTTGTAGAATCCTAAAAGAGGTTTGATGGATCGGAGTCTAGAAGCATCTAGTCAAGGTGTTCTCAAGGTATTTTAGTCATAATTGTGATATGATCACACAGGCGTATCACAACTAATGGTGTCAATTTTGGCTCGGGCAAGCTCGCTCGAGCTCGGCTCGAATCCTTAACGAGCCGAGCCCGAGCTAGGCCAGGCTCGGCTCATTAAGGCTCGTTAAGGATTTTATATATATATATATATATATATATATATATATATATATATATATATATACACACACACTAAAAGGGTTGTCGAGGGAGTGAAAGGGGGAGGCAAAATATGTCACTTTTTTTTAACCCCATTTGTTACTTGGACCACCCCCCGTGGTGTAAAAAGAGTAGCTAAATTACGCTAGACAGGGCTGTCCAGGGAAGATGAGGGGTGTGAATATATCATTGCCTTAATATATTCCGAGCTCGGTAAGGCTCGCGAGCCGCTCGAGAGCCTGACCGAGCTCGAGCCTGGTTCGAGCCCGAGCCAAGCTCGGCTTGGCTCGTTTACACCCCTAATCACAACCATGGTTTTAAATTTCAACCGAAATCCGAAATTTCGGATTTGGAGACCGACACCGAAACCACCCAAAACCGAAATAGTCACTTATTTCGGCCGAAATTTAGGAATTTCGGTTTTTCTGAAATTTGACCCAAAAAATTTGTTTTTGTTTTAATTAATTTAATATTTCACCGAAATTTAATAATGAATAAAATATTTGTTTCGATTTTTGTACCAAATTTCGACCGAAATTTCAAGGTTGAAACCGAAATTTTAAACCTTGATCACAACTCACAAGTCACAAGTGGTGCTCAATGAGTGTCTTTATAGCATTTTTGGAAGATAAACTATACAAAAGTTCACTTTTATGATCAATGATAAAAGATAAATTTTGTGATCTTCCATGGGGCATAAGAATGTATGCATGTAAGGACAAAGACCGTTGATCTTGTCGAACATCCCATCTTGAACGAATATCACATGCAATAGGATAAAGGACCACAACGATCAACTATGCAGCTTTTCTTGGGAGAACCCTAATGTTTGATTAGGCTTGATGGATCAATGGCGTCGAATCATCAGAGATGAGACTTGAAAGTGCTCTAAACAAGACCAAAGTGGGGCCCAATAAGAGTCTTATAGGAAGGAGCATTAAAGTGAGTTTCATTTTAGCATTTTCCTTTTTTAAATTCCATGGAATTTTGGATGGTTACCAAACATGAGGCATGGAATTCCACGACATATGCTATGTCCTTTGTGGATTAAAGGCTAAAGCAGTGGATGCTTCTTCCATGTTGGCCAATCTACAGATAAAAAAGATCAATATGAATATCAAATCTGTTTCAATTCATATTCTCAAATGAGTATAGATTCTTACTGGTACACTGTAATTGCTGAGTATTGATTCTTTTCGGTGGCATATTCAAATTCCTGCTACAATATATCTTGACTGAAGCTAAAAGCTGGAAGAACTCTCATGAGTAATCACTTCACGAAAGTGAATAGATTTAAAGTGCTTCTTCAATCAGTGTGAGGAATGATCTGTGTATATGCTGTACTTGTTAACATGGTGGATGTATAAACCATTTTCACCATCCAATCTGTTTACCTTCCCTACATACAATTTGGAATTGATCCGTTTTTGGATTAGTCATTTTCATGTCCTTCTATTGATCATAGCCATTCGATTGTTTTTCTTTGTTTTTTTGCTGATTATTGTCCATTACCACCCACTTGAATTCTGGAAATGATTCTTCAACATTGCACAGTGAAAATCATTCGGTTGTGATTAATGGTAGAATATTCATAGTTTATTCACAATAGAGTTGGATTACATGTGGGCGAAAAGGCAAGCATAAGAACTAAGAATCTTATCAATATATAATATGATATGCTAGGGGAGATCCATGGAAATATTCTGAAAGAAGAATTATTCTAGGTTGAAAGTTGAATCTATTTCCGTAATATGATTTCCACACTCTTATTCTTTGATATGGCTGCTGATATTGGCACTACCGTGTTTTGATAATTGCACTAACTAATCTTCTCTTTTATTGTTTAAAAGGGAATGACCAAAAAATGGACATTTTCTTTGAAATATCGTGTCAGAGGACGGTGTTTTCAAAATGACAAAATAAGGGTAAAACGTACGGACATTTGCCACCTGGGACCGAAACACGCTTAGGCGCGTATCTCACTTTCACGTTTTTTTCTAAATAGGAATAGTTGTGGTTCGGAGGAGCTAAGTAGTGGTTCAAACATTCTAAATAGGTCTAACAGTGGTTCAGAAGGTCTCAATAGTGGTTCAAACATTCTAAATATGTCTAATAGTGATTCAGAGGGTCTCAATAGTGGTTCATACATCCTAAATAAGTCTAATAGTGGTTTAGAGGGTCTTAGTAGTGGTTCAAACATTCTAAATAATGGTTCAAACATTCTAAGTAGTGGTTAAGATTGTTTAAATAGTTCTAATTAGTAGTTCAGACATTTTAAATAGGTCTAATAGTTGTTCAGAGGGTCTAGTTGTAGTTCATAGTGTATCAATAGTGGTTCAAATTTAATGACGTTTTAAATAATAAGCGTCGAAAAATATTAACCTTTAATGACGTTTCAATAATGTCGCTAATAATAAATAAGTGATTTTTAAGGCGGGTGAAGGTTTTTGTGCGGTAACATCCACACACCGACGTTTCTTCGATGAACGTCGGTGCATATATGTTATTAACCACGGTTTAATGGAATGACGCTACAAAAACGTCGGTAAATGTAACTTTTCTTGTAGTGAAACATCTTATATAGTTGGTAAGACTGTCTAAATAGTTCTAATTAGAGGTTCAGACATTCCAAACATGTCTAATAGTTGTTCAGAGGATCTATTAGTGGCTCATATTGTATAAATAGTGGTTCAAACATTCTAAATAACGGTTAAGACTATCCTTATATATCCTATTCTTAGTGGTTGAGAGGGCATAATAGTGGTTCTTTCGTGGATATTATCCTTATATAACTTATTCTTATCCTAGCAGGGTTTACGAAAATGGTAAAAAGAGCGGCTTCTTTTATCTTGCATGTTGATGGGTGCTTAAAAGATTCAGCATCATTCGAATATGTTAGCGGGAAGATGATGTCTTTAATTGTGAATCGCACCGACCACTTAGGATCTCATGAAAGCTTAGTTCGTAGAAGAGCTTTTCTACTACGTCGGAGAGAAAGAAACGTGATTCGACCTGAGAACGTTTCTCCCAAGGGCTTCGGCGTCTCTCGAATGGTCTGAGGAGCCCTCGCCGCTTTCCCCCTTTCCCTTTGAGATTTTAGGAGCCGTGGTAAAAGATTGGGATGGTGGATCTTAGTGTTTTGGGAGGAGGGTTTAGTCCTTATAACACGCAGGTCGACCTGGCTTTTAAAGGTCGTCGCCGCATCGTGTTTTTTTTAGTTCTCACTGTCGACCGCAAGTCGACTGCCACCGCTTCTGATGGCTTAGTTAAGAAACAGAGGTATACAGGTCAACCGCAATCGCTTCTGATGGCTCATTTAAGATTCTGAGGTAGAGAGGTAGACCGCGCGGTCGACTCCCAGTGATTTTTTGTGTGAGCCGCTTTTCAAGCTCTATAATTGGAAATGCATTTACATCCAACTTCCACTAATAAAAAAACCCCTTAAAGTAAAGACACGGGTGATGTATATGGAGGGTATCCCCACCCTTTAGAAAGTAACAAAGACACTAAAATATCAACTACCTCTTCTGACAGTAAAATAGATGGAATCCAATCCAATGAATCCAACTTAGACCTATTTAGACCCTGTAAACCATTAATTAGAACCACTATTCTCTTACATCAATCACACCAATTTAGACCATCTAAACTACTATTAGACCTATTTAGAATCTTTGAACTACTATTGAGAACCTCTGAACCACTTTACACCCTAAGCACTCTTGGAGTTATTTAGAATAATGCCCGTACTTTTTATCCTTCTTCTTTGGTCATTTCGAAAACACCCTCTCTGACACGATATTCCGGGGAAAAAGTCCATTTTTTTTGTTAAAAAGCTGTCAACAGTTCCCAAAAAACTCTCAAGGCCAAGTAAAATAGAAAAAACAAGCTGGGCTCGTGCAGTTATCAAAACACTGTAATGCCATGATCAGTAACCTTTTTTGATAATTGCACTCCTATTTTTGCTTTGTTTTAAGACTTTTCTGATAGGCTTTTCTAGGCCTACGATTGCCAAAAAAATGCCCATAACAGAAGTATAAAGAGAACGTTCATTATAAACAAGGAATGGCAATGATATATGATACTCACGGGAGTGATATCAGCATTCCCCCCAGATTTTTTGTACCATTATTTGTAGCGTTTTCATCCGTCCATTTTACACCCAACAATAGTAATGGTTAGGATCTTCCAGTGGAAAAGATTTCTGGGATATGGGCATCTACATGACGACCGAAAAATGAATGTTTTGGATAATTGAAGATATGATCTCTCTGCTATTGTGTTATTCAATTATTCTTATTCTCTGAATTTTAGAAAGGGCCAAACAGAATCTGTTAAAGAGACTGCTTAGCTTAGAGAAATCAGTGCAAAAAGCTGCTCAAATTTCGGGGCTATTTTTATAGTTGAGAAGCACCAGGATGAAAATTTCATAAGTTGATTCTAACCCTCCCATCTGAATCTTAGAGGGTTGATCCTAACCCTCAATAGATCGGACGGTTAGGATCAACCTATGGAAATGATTTTTGGGGCACAACCTAATTAGGTTGTGGCCCATCTAATGGACGGTTTGGATCATCGTATGGTACGGGCCATACCATACTTTTAATAAAGTGAGTAGTGCCCTCATCAAAATACAATAGTGCTGATAACATTTCCCTTGAAAAATAAGGCTGGATACTAATTGTGTTATTCGATGATTCTTATTCTGTGAATTTCAGAAAGGGCCAAACAGAATCTGTTAAAGAGACTGCTTAGCTTTGAGAAATCAGTGCAAAAAGCTGCTCAAATTTCGGGGCTATATTTATAGTTGAGAAGCACCAGGATGAAATTTTCATAAGTTGATTCTAACCCTCCGATCTGAATCTTAGAGGGTTGATCCTAACCCTCAATAGATCAGACGGTTAGGATCAACCTATGGAAATGATTTTTGGGGCACAACCTAATTAGGTTGTGGCCCATCTAATGGACGGTTTGGATCATCGTATGGTGCGGGCCATACCATACTTTTAATAAAGTGAGTAGTGCCCTCATCAAAATACAGTAGTGCTGATAACATTTCCCTTGAAAAATAAGGCTGGATACTAATTGTGTTATTCAATGATTCTTATTCTGTGAATTTCAGAAAGGGCCAAACAGAATCTGTTAAAGAGACTGCTTAGCTTAGAGAAATCAGTGCAAAAAGCTGCTCAAATTTCGGGGCTATATTTATAGTTGAGAAGCACCGGGATGAAATTTTCATAAGTTGATTCTAACCCTCCGATCTGAATCTTAGAGGGTTGATCCTAACCCTCAATAGATCGGACGGTTAGGATCAACCTATGGAAATGATTTTTGGGGCACAACCTAATTAGGCTGTGGCCCATCTAATGGACGGTTTGGATCATCGTATGGTGCGGGCCATACCATACTTTTAATAAAGTGAGTAGTGCCCTCATCAAAATACAATAGTGCTGATAACATTTCCCTTGAAAAATAAGGCTGGATACTAATTGTGTTATTCAATGATTCTTATTCTGTGAATTTCAGAAAGGGCCAAACAGAATCTGTTAAAGAGACTGCTTAGCTTAGAGAAATCAGTGCAAAAAGCTGATCAAATTTCGGGGCTATATTTATAAGTTGAGAAACATCCGGATGAAATTTCAAAATGCAATATAGGCAGCATTACAATTTACAAGGGAAGTGATATATTTGCCCCCCTTATCCTCCCCAGGCCACCCCTGCCTAGTGTATTTATGACCACTCTTTTTACACTACAGATAGGTGGCACAGGGAAGGAAAGATACATATATTCACAAAAGAATAATACCCCTTGAGTGATAAACTCTTGATGCGATTCCCTTCACCATAAGCTTCCAAAAGTAGGTCTTTGTGGAGCCACATATTAACTACTTGTCTGACCACCTCACCCTATGTGCACTTGTCCTTGATCTACTTGAAATGGAGGTCCCCCTTCAAGCATAGATTGCATCATTGCCAACACATGCAGGAAATATTGCTGACTTTTTCCTCTTAATTACTTGAAATAGTGGTCCCTTTTGAGGCTAAATTGATTACATTACCCATATGGTCGAGGAAATTACTTGAAAGTTTCCCTTATAAAAAAGTAGTAGAATGCATGTTTATCCCCATGCATGAACCTATCAAACTAGGGAATTCAGCCGTAAGCCATTTCGAGGCCCACTTCTGCAACCACCAGTCTGAGTCTAGTCCATTGCAGTTGGTCCCACGACTCCCACCATAATTAAATGATCCCAGAACGTTGATCTAATAAGGCATTTTTTAGAAGCTCACCAAAAGAAATTAGATCGGGGTTTTCATGTGCACTATCTTCATGTAGGTCGATCAACCATATCAACGGTCTTGATCACGGATGAACCCTGTGTGGGACCCCCAAGGTTGACCATTAAGATCATATCTTAATGATAATCATTTGAGTAATGAAATCATACATTTAAAGCTTATGATTAATATCATATCTTATGATAATCATTTGGATAATGAACTCGTAAATTTTAAGCTTATGATTAATATCATATCGTAATGATAATCATTTGTGTGATGAACTCGTACATTTAAAGCTTGTTTTTTATGCTAAAGGTAATGATATATTGTGTGAGTCATAGTTCATCCAGGCTCGCAAATAATCATCTCCATCTCTTTTCAAGCATATCGAGTCATTTTCAGAGAGAACCAAAACAAAACGGGGGTGGAGGAAGTTCCAACAATTTGGTCGACTGGTGGGTGACGTGGGGGCGTATAGCGGATTCAAGGGGAAAAGAAATATGAGCAGCAGATGGCTCAATTGAAGAGCAGCAGATGGCTCTAGAGCAACAGATGGCTCTTTTGTATATCCCAAAGGCAACAATTCAACGACAGCTCAATTTTATTTCCAAAATAAGATAATGATAAGCGATTACATGAGTGCCAATTTATAGGCTTTTTGAAAATACTAATCCTAATCCAACGTCAGTTAATTTCCTACTCTAAAGAAACTTCCTAAAACAATAAAACTTTTAAACTCAATCATATTCCTAAAAAATCCTCTTACTGAATCCATGTAAATCTAAAACTCTAAACCATCCTTCTTTTGGACGTCTCGATAAAAATTTTTTTGCTAAAAATAATTAAAACAAAATCTAATTAATAACAAACTAAAATATGACTCTTGTAGCAATCAACGTGGACTGTTAATTAAAACAAAATCTAATTAATAACAAACTAACATATGACTCTTTTAAAGTGTAGCAATCAATGTGGATTGTTGATTTCATGATCGTGCCAAATGCACATGCATCAGACTCCCTTTCTTGAAAAGAACTCGACCACGAGTTCATATCAAGGTTGCTAGATGTGGTTCTCGCTCCGACTTCGAACTGTAGTCATTTCCAGCGAATTAAATATTTTCACCGGGCAATTATTTTGACATGCTTCGATAGGCGGTTGGATTTGATTCGATCAAAAAGCTCGCCCTCGATAAAATCTTTGAACTTTAATGGCGAAAGCAAAAAGTAGCTTTCACTTCGATCGGCATCAATCAATTTGCGTTCATCAACGTGATGTGGATCTTCAACAATTTCTTCTTCTTCCTCGGGGGAATCCTCAAGAAGGGGTTTGTTTGGCGTCTGTGGATCTTCCGTGACAATTGGAGAAACTGATCCGCTCAAACTATTTTCCTCAATACTCCGGTCTAATCCATCAGTTCCCGCCATGATTTGCTCGGTGAGTGCATTGATCTGAGCTTGCAGTCGTTCACCGCGAACCCGTTCTCGTTCTTCCATATCACTTATAATTTTAAATAACTTGGTGATTATATCCGCTTGTGATAGAGACATGGTGACCACTAATATTTTTTTGACCAGAGATTACAAGAAGATAGGATTCTTGTTTTTCTGAGCTTTGATACCAAATGACGCAGGGGCGTATATTGATTCAAGGGGTAAAGAAATATGAGCAACAGATGGCTCTTCTTGTGCGTTCTCCAAAAGCAACAGACGGCAACAAAAGGCAACCAATTTTTCAATCAATAAAGCTATCAAATTATTTATAAAGTTGCCTATTTATAGGCTTTCATTGGAAGTTTCCTGATGCCCTCTAAAACTGAAATTTTCTTCGAGTTCGTACTTCCAATTCAAAAGGAACTCATAAATTTGCTCTAAATCAAAATCCTAAAAAATATCCAACTCCTAAAAATTCTCTCAACTTAATCTATGTAAAAGTAAAACTCTAAACCATCATTCTTTTGGACTTCCCGAAAGAAAAAAAATTTGATAAAAATAATTAAAACAAAATCTAATTGATAACAAATTAAAATATGACTCTTTTAAAGTGTAGCAATCAACGTGGACCGTTGATTTCATGACCGTGCTATTTATGTTCCATAAAGTTGCATTTGCAATCTTGACTCTATGAGTAGTATAGAATCAACTCCGACCTGGCCCACCTGATGGACTGTAAGGATTATCAAATAGCAGGTGGAGATGTGATGGAATTTATCGCTATGTCATGTGTCAGACCAAATGAATGGTTCTGATCACTCCTAACAAGTGCCACGATGTGATTGATGAAGGGTAAGGTTCAGAAAGTGGTGCTAGCACTCATCTATTTATTGGGTCCCATTGTAAGCTAAGGTCCAAAAATCGCATTGTTCATGTGGTTTGTACTATCAGACGTGGTGCCGAACATTATTCTCCCTTGGTGTCATCCTATGCATCAAATGATCTTTGATCGTCCCTAACTAAACATGCAACCCAACAAAAAGCAACGACCCTCAAAGGACACATGAAAGACCACAACATAAACGTGGGAGCAGCTGACACACTCCCACCTCTAAAAGCTTATAGAAAGACCCAAATATCTGGCCTTGTACACAACATGGCATACATCGAGCTTCCCATTGCCGAATTGTAGGGAATTCTGTTCATTTCTTCCTTCTCTTCAGATGTCTTAGGAGAGTGAGATTGAGAGTATTGCTAGCATTTCTCTACTTTTATTTGTGGGGAATGCTGCTGTGAATTGCGTGACCACTGTGTATCAAGACTCCCCCGTCCCCACAATCTCTATAATAAGTTCCTAACAATGATCAAGATTATCGTATGGTAACCAACCATTTGGATTATCTAAAGACCGAAGATCAAATGATCTTGGCTGTCAATTCGATGCCACGGATTATGATTGTTGGTTCATGTCAAATTGAATGGACCTGATAAAAATGAGAGGTGTTGGTCATCTGATCTGCCGTCCTTTACATACATCGTTTAATTAAATAAATCCGGGTCCCATCGGTTCTTGGATGATACGGATCAAGGGGCCCATCAAAACCACGTGCGGCGGATATGCGAAACGGACCCATCCCCCCCTTTGTGGTACTTTCTTTATCAAAATGTGGGTTCCATTGTGGTTGAGCCACCATCCGAAAATCGCAACAATCCTACGATATTAATTGTTCGATCGACATCGTTCAAATCTATGATAAAAATAATAAAAAATGGTCAGTCGTCCTCTTTGACTCTTTGAGAATGATTAAAAATATAAAATAATTAAAATGTAGTGATGTTTGATTTTAAGATCTTGGTCAAAAATAAAATCTAGTGATGTTTACCATGGTCGGCTTATCTTGGAGCGCACTCAATGGACGGTCTAGATCATCCGGCCCGTGAGGCAGTTGAGTCAAATGTTTGGTGGAGATGGGTGATGGACTATCAGCATCCATCTCAATGTCACTACACGACATCTCTAATTTACTATTGGAATCCCCTCATCAAATATGTAATGTGATAAAATATAGGATATTAGAGGTGCATCCACGTAGAGAGAGAGAGAGAGAGAGAGAGAGAGAGATTACATCACATTTCCCGGTGCTGGGAAATAGAAAGCTCAAGCTTTCTATAAAGTACACATGTGGGATAATGGCATTTGAAATAACACATTAACACTATCCCAAAACACCAACACTCACTCACTCCCCCCTCTCTCTCTCTCTCTCTCTCTCTCTCTAGCACACACAAAACACTTCCCATTGTGTCACCATCCACCACCACCCACACCCACTAGAAAATCCCAAAAGCCTAAATATAAAGAAACTTCCCTAAGATATATAAAATCTTATAAACACATATCTTGTCCATAACGTTCTCATCTCCCATCTCTCTCATGCCTACCGTCATCAATTTAAAAATAAAATTTTCTCTCTTATTTTAATAGGGAAATGATATTTTGCCCCTTCTCAGCTTTAGTTATATACCTCTTTCCTAAGAAAGACTGCATTTTCATCCTTCTTTTATTTTTTATATTAAAAATAAGGAAATGATATCAGCACAACCATGTTTTAATTATTGGACAAACTCCGCTTGTCTTTTCTATTCCAATCGGCTTTTGAAAGCTTTTTGGGAACTGTAACAATCTTTGACAGCCCTTTAAATAATAAAAGACAATATCGGTCACTGCAATTATTAAAACATGGTCGTGCTGATATCAACGCTACTGATATTGCACCACCATGTTTTGCTAATTGCACTAACTTGCTTTGTCTTTTACTATTTAACCAGCTGTCAATCTCTACCACAATTTCCAAAGATACTCTCAGAAGCAAATTTAGAAAGAAAAGACAAGGCGAATTAGTGCAAATATCAAAACATGGTAGTGCCAATATCAGAAACCTAAAAATAAAGTCATTTTCAAGACAAACAAATGGGACTGGTTCATTCTGTAAATATTCTCTCATTCTCCAGTCCAACCTTTTATATATAGAGATCCATCTGTTCACTGCTCATTAAACAATACTATCCCTGAAAACACAAAGAAATTCCCTATCTTGGACTTCTGATTTTTGTTCCATTAAAAACCCCAAAAGCCGACCTGCATTTAATTCACCTCCCCATGCAGCAAAAGACCATTTGAGTTTCTAACCCACACGATACAAAAACCCACACACTGAGAAAAGAAAGAGTTTGTATGTGACAGCAAAGCATACGAATAAACCAAAAAACCCCATTTTTCCTTGTTTTCTTTCTCTGCCAAAAACATACTCAAAAAACTTTCTCAGTAGTGCAGAATCGCCTCGGCAATCTGCACCGGCTCACATACCATTGCATAGAATTCTCAGGTCAGAAAAATAAATAGCCATAAATCTCTGATTTCTCTTCACAACTTTTCATTTTCCCTTTCTGAACTTCTTAGAGATAAAAGGGAGAAAAACCCATAAATCTCTGATTTCTCTTCACAACTTTCCATCTTGTCTCTTTCTGAAACGTTTAGAGATAAGAGGGAGAAAAACCCATAAATCTTCTGGGTTTTTTCTCTTTTTTTACAAATCTATTTGTTTTCTAGTGCAATGTGTTATTGTGGTGGCAATTCCATAGCTTTATTTTGCAACCTGTCGTCATTTTAGTACTTTTCTCAGAAAACCCACAACAGATGGTGAAATGCTCATCAGAGAATTCAATCTTTTGAGCTCATCTTTGCCTGAATCGAATCACAAAGCCCTTAGTTTTAATTTTCATCAGCTGAATACTAATGGGTTTTTTCTTCCTAATTCTCAATACCCTTTTGAGCGACTTTAATGCCCTTCCTTTGTTAGAACGTATTGCAATTTCAATCCATTTGGGTCTCTTTGTTCTGTTCTTCTTTTTCATCTCAGCGAGGAGAATATTTACTTGTGTTTGGAGGGTTTCTATTTTCAAAGAGAGCCAACAAAATTCAGCTCAAGAACTCGGGGGCAACGATAGCCGTCGATCAATCGAGGTCGGTAAGGGTTACAAGATTGCAATTTTATGTTGCTTCTATGTCCTGCTTTTGCAAGTACTGGTTGTAGGTTTTGAAGCTTTTGGTTTATGGAGAGAGGAACATGTTGAGAGTTGGTCTTGGTCTGTTCTTTACTTGCCATTGATACAATGCTTAGCTTGGTTTGTTATGAGCCTTTTCGCCATTCACTGTAAATTCAAGGCATGTGAGAAATTCCCTTTGTTGTTGAGAATATGGTGGTTGGTGTCTTTTATTCTATGTATTTGCACCATTTATACTGATGCTAGAGAGCTTTTATATGGGTCCGGTAGCTTGAATTCTCATGCCCTAGCAAATTTTGGTTCCACCCCAGCTCTTGGTTTTCTTTGTTTTGTTGCAATTCGCGGCATTACGGGTATAGAAGTAATTAGGAATCCTGATCTTCAAGAGCCATTGCTCGAAGAAGAAGCGGGTTGTCTTAAGGTGACCCCTTACAGTGAGGCAGGCCTTTTTAGTCTGGTCACACTTTCTTGGCTGAACCCTTTGTTGTCGATCGGTGCAAAGAGACCACTTGAGCTCAAGGATGTGCCGCTTTTAGCACCCAAAGATCGGTCGAAGACTTGTTATAAGATTTTGAACTCGAATTGGGAGAAGCTAAGGGCTGAGAACCCTTCGAAGCAGCCCTCGTTGGCTCTGGCGATTTTCAGGTCGTTTTGGAAGGAAGCAGCGTGGAATGCGATCTTTGCTGGATTGAATACTCTTGTTTCTTATGTAGGTCCTTATATGATCAGCTATTTTGTCGACTATTTGGGTGGGATCATAGCTTTTCCTCATGAGGGTTATGTTTTGGCATTGATCTTTTTTTCTGCTAAGCTAGTAGAGACCATAACTACTCGGCAGTGGTACTTGGGTGTTGACATCTTGGGCATGCATGTGAGGTCGGCTTTAACGGCCATGGTGTATCGAAAAGGGCTTAGGCTTTCAAGCACATCGAGGCAGAGTCATACCAGTGGTGAGATTGTAAATTACATGGCGGTTGACGTACAAAGAGTAGGTGATTATTCGTGGTATCTTCATGACATTTGGATGCTTCCTCTTCAAATCATTCTTGCACTGGCAATTCTATACAAGAATGTTGGCATTGCATCAATCGCGACATTGATCGCCACAGTTGTCTCTATTGTTGTTACCGTTCCTCTCGCAAAGATGCAAGAGGAATACCAGGATCATTTAATGACGGCCAAGGACGACCGCATGAGGAAGACCTCTGAATGTTTGAGGAACATGAGAATTCTCAAGTTGCAGGCTTGGGAGGATCGATACCGAATTCAACTGGAGGATATGAGGAATGTGGAGTTCAAATGGCTCCGAAAGGCGCTTTACTCACAGGCATTTATCACTTTCTTCTTCTGGGGCTCCCCTATATTCGTTTCAGTTGTCACTTTCGCCACTTGTATTCTATTAGGTGGTCAGCTCACGGCCGGAAGTGTTCTTTCTGCATTGGCCACTTTTCGGATCCTCCAAGAGCCACTTAGGAATTTCCCTGACCTTGTCTCGAATATGGCTCAGACAAGGGTGTCCCTTGACCGAATATCAGGATTTTTGCAGGAGGAAGAGTTGCAGGAAGATGCTACCATCGTTCTCCCTCGAGGCTTCACCAACATGGCCGTAGAAATTAAAGACGGTGAGTTTTGCTGGGACCCTTCTTCTCCCCGACCGACGCTTTCAGGAATACAGATGAAAGTGGAAAGAGGGATGCGGGTCGCTGTCTGTGGCATGGTTGGCGCTGGCAAATCGAGCTTCCTTTCTTGCATCCTTGGCGAGATACCCAAAATATCCGGTGAAGTAGGTCGTCTTTAATTCAACAATTCATATCAATCCTTTGTTGATAATTCCCTTCATGCAAATTTCCACGTTCCTTTTTTACTTGATTATACACACACACACACACACACACACACACACATACAGAGAGAGAGAGAGAGAGAGAGAGAGAGAGAGAGAGAGAGAGAGAGAGAGAGAGAGAGAGAGGAAATGGTTTGTGAGCAGTTGCTTAGATAAGCTTATCTGAGCAGAGCTCACAAACATAGGGGGGGCACATTGTTTGGATGATCACAACATTCATTTGATAGGCCCTCATATAGATAGGGTGAGCCCAAAAAATCAGCTCCATAGGATCATCCCAACCCTACGATTTGTGGAGTTAAAAATGGACGTGTATAAACCTTCACAAATTTGTCCATATTTTGCCTCCACAGTTTGAAAGGTTAGGATGATCCCATGGAGCTGATTTTTGGGCACACCCTATCTATATGAGGGCCTATCAAATCAATGCTTTGGATCATCCAAATAATGTGCCCCCTCCCCATGTTTGTGAGCTCTGCTCAGATAAGCTTATCTGAGCAGCTGCTCACACACACACACACACACACACACACATATAGTAAACCATTGGCTACTCGCCAACTACCAGTTACTTCAATCCTCTAAACTTCCGATCCGCACTCCCCATCGGTATCAGAGCCACATGCTCAACCCTCCACTTTTTGGTGGTGGGTATGTGTCTAAGAGTTTTGTTTTAGCCAAAAATTTTCATCAATAAAAATTTGAGTCAAAGGATTTCCTATTACATATATTTCTTCCATTCAATATATATTTCTTGCATGTTTGATTATTGTCATACTTCCTGGCTATTTTCAGGTCAGAATAAGTGGTTCCGCTGCTTATGTCTCCCAGTCGGCTTGGATACAGTCTGGAAACATAGAGGAAAATATTCTTTTTGGAAGCCCAATGGATAAGGCAAGGTACAAGAGCGTTATCCATGCTTGCTCTCTGAAAAAGGATTTTGAACTGTTCTCACATGGAGATCAGACCATCATTGGCGATAGAGGCATTAATCTCAGTGGTGGTCAGAAGCAAAGGGTGCAGCTTGCCAGAGCTCTCTATCAGGACGCAGACATTTATTTACTGGATGATCCCTTCAGCGCAGTTGATGCACATACAGGATCAGAGTTATTTAAGGTGAGCGACCGTTGCAATTTTGAAAGGATATCAAGTCATTTCTTGAATAATTCTTGTTTTAAACACGTGTTGTGATGCCATAGGAGTACATATTGACGGCACTTGCTACTAAGACTGTGATCTTTGTCACCCATCAAGTTGAGTTTTTGCCAACTGCTGATCTAATACTGGTAAGGAATTTGCTTATCTTTGCTTCTACACCCTAACTTTTCTCGAAATACTTATCATAATAAAAAATTTGATAAATATTTGAATATATTTTCCTCCGCATTTTTTTAATAGGCATCTGCTTGATACGTGCAGTTCACGTATTGATCTTCTGCTGAAACCATACCCTCTTCAATTCAAATAGATTTTCCTTTTTTTTTTCTTTCTGGAATTTAAAATAATTCCTGTATTTATTCTTTAGAAATGTGTATCACTTGAGTCCTCTATGTTTTTTTTGGGTACTGTATGCAATACTAGCAGAAAAGCTGTTATGCTTGAGCTGTATTCTGTTGGTTCTTCTCTGCGATTAAAGAAACTAAATACCAGGGAATTTCTAGCATTTTAAGGATTAAAGAGTATCATGCTAATTTGTTGAATAGAGCACTAATGTCAGAGTGACAAAAGACTCGAGACTGCTGATATGGATGTTATTGATCTATGGTCATCATCTATCAAGAGCTTCGTTAGTTTTGTACTCGCTTTCCCTACCCTCCATCTCTTTTGCGTGTGCAGATTAGGTAAACAATTGTATGTATGTGGCCTGTTATGTTTTTATCTATTACTTTTATTTATTGTACAATATTGTGATTGTATAAATTACTTCAGTTTGTTAAAATTGTTTCATTTTCTTTAAGACTTTCACAATAAGGAGGTTTTCATTTTCTTTAAAACTTTCACAATAAGGAGGTCTTAGCAGATCTGAATTGTTAGTCCCGCATTAATGAGCATAGACTATGGATATCTGGTTGAGTGTCATCAGTGCACATCTAGGTTCATCCTATATTGGAAAACAATTTATTTCATATCTATCTACTGTGAGAAACATACGTTGGGGCTTGCGTTTTTGGCTGGTTATAGATCTTTTTTTAATAAATAAAAACACTGTTATACATCCGAAGCTTGAAACAGCCAAGGAACCAAGGATGGAAGGGGACTGCATGAAAGAGAGAAAAATAGCAAAGGGAAGTAGGAAAGTAGAGGGGAAAGTGTTGGAGGTGAAGGAAATAGAGAAAATATGGGCTGCTTGAAACAGCCAAGGAACTGATTTGTTATGAAAACCGTGAAGTTTTGGAGGGAAGGAAAGAAGGAAGAAGGAAAGAATGAAGGGAGGAAGAGGAGAAGAAAGAAAAGGAGGTAAGAAGAGAACCATCATTGAGGGTGACTCTTTGAATGTAATTCGGTGGTTGAGAGGGTCACTTGTACCGCCCTGGTGCTTTGCTAGCTTCTTTGATGGAATCCAGGACCGGATTGGTGGATCCTCTTTGACCTTCAATCATGTCAGAAGATCGGCTAATAGTTCTTCCAATAAATTAGCTAGAGAGGGTGTTGGGAGGCTTGGGATTACGTTTTTTGATTTTCTCCCCTCATGACTATTAGCTTCTTTCTCGTTTGTGATGTAATCTTGTTATTTTTTTTCCATTGTACTCTTCTTTGGACCATCTCGGTCTGTTTTTAATGCAATTTCCATCATTCAAAAAATAAATAAATAAGAGAAGTAAGAATAGGAGATGAGGAGAGAAATTGGTTGGATAGTATGTGACTTATAGAGTGCGATGAGAAGGAAAGAACGTGGGAGAGGGGAGATAGGAAGGGGAAGAAGAAGTGGGAAGGGAAGAATTTCCGGAATTCTGGTGCAAAATTGGTTGGATAGTCTTCTTTGAGAATGTTAGCCAATTATATTAAAAGAGAAGACCGAGATGGTCAAAATACAAAATAGAAGGGAAAATACAACATCTTCCCTCAACTACAACTCAACTCAACTCAACTAAGCCTTTGTCCCAAACTAGTTGGGATCGGCTATGAATCCTTTAGAAAATTTTCATGAATAAGGTGAAAGGATATACCTAGCTCAAATTGACTAAATCTAATCCTGACACTAGTTGGGTTCGTCTACACGGATCATTTTCATCCATTCTATCCTATCCAAGGTCATGGTCTCTGTTATGTTCCTAGCCCTCAAGTCTTTCCTTACTGTTTCTACCCAAGTTGTTTTCGGTCTGCCCCTACCTCTTTTTACTCCATCAACTTGGCACGAGTCACTTCTTCTCACTAGAGCATCCAAAGGCCTACATTGGATATGCCCAAACCATCTTAAGTGGTGTTCTCTCATCTTCTCCTCAATTGGTGCCATCCCCACTTTTTTACGGATGTCTTCATTTTTAATTTGATCTAACCTTGTGTGGCCGCACATCCATCTAAGCATTCACATCTCCGCTACACTCATCTTATGCACATGCTGCTTCTTGGTTGCCCAACATTCTGAGCCGTACAACATGGCTGGCCTCACAACTGTCTTATAAAACTTTCCCTTCAATTTTTGTAGATTAGGGAAAATACATCTTCCCTAATCTACAAAAATTGGTTGGATAGTCTGTGATTTCCAGAGTGCCATGATGAAATGTTGTTCTCAATAAGAATTGGAGAAACCCTTTTAGGTTGCCTTCTCCATGTGTTGAAGCGGTAGAAGAGAGAATTCATGCTTGAAGTTTTCATGACTAAAGCCATGAAACAGTAATACTGACATTTTCATCCACAAAATATGTAGAGCTGGGAAACATTGATTGGGTAATGGACCAATATTTGATGAAGATGAATAGAACATAAAAGAAATCTTTGGTGAATTGTCTTTGATGTAAATAAAGAAGCAGTTTTAGCTTTGTTGTTAGAGATGTTTTCTGAATCGATAATTATTGAAGATACTATATTCAATGTCAATGAAAGCTAAACTTTTGATAAGGGTTTGAAGGATTTCGTTTTGGAGAATCCGACAACGATGAAGATTGTTTGACTGTTGGGATTTCTTTGCCATCTTTTGTTTGGATTCATGAACAAAATGTTTCCATGATCTTGAATAGATAATCTGTGTAAACTGAACCAAAACTCTATTTAAAGCATCTCAGCGAAAAGGATCTCCACAATATTCATGTTGAAAAGAAGACGAAAGCTCCCAGAATTTAAACTCGTGGTTGAGTTGCCTCCACTCAGGAGTGAGTGATGCGCGGCAAAATCTAGATTGAGCCAACTCCATACATCATGACCAAGGTTTAAAATTTCGGTTTCGGTAATTTCGATCGAAATTTGGTACAAAACACGAAACGAATATTTTATTTAATATTAAATTTCTGCCGAAATTTCGGTAAAATATTAAATTAATATTAAAAAAACAGTATTTTTGGGTCAAATTTCGGAAAAACTGAAATTTAGACCGAAATTGCGGCCGAAATAAATGACCGTTTCGGTTTTGGTCAATTTCGGTGTCGGTCTCCACCGAAATTCGAAATTTCGGATTTCGGTTGAAATTTAAAACCATGATCATGACCTTGCAAAACTTTGTGCTTGAGTGCTGTCATTTTGAAGATTTCTTCAGGACATATAACTCCTATTTCTATCTCATAAAAATATATATATATATAACTGCTATTTCTACCTATCTTGCAATCTTCAATTGTCGTATCCCTCAAAGAGTTAACAAACTCTAACGATGGGTTAATGATGAAAAATTGGTGGAAACTAGAGTTTTGATTGTATTAGTTTTAGTCCTTAGTCTTTAGAAAGGGGTTTGAGTTCTTAGTTTAGGAAGGGGTTTGTAAATAATAGAATTCATAAATAATAAATTGAAAACACACAATTGTATAAAGAAGAAGCCAGATTGATAACTTAATATGCTTATGGGTATTTTCACTTGCGCACTCATTCCTAATAAATCTAATATGATTGGAGTAGGAAAACAAATTCTAGATGTGGCAGCTAAAAGATGTAGTTTTTCTATGAAAATCACTAATTCAAATGAGGATTACAATAGGACACAACTATGTTACAAATGAAAGGCAATCTTTTCAAAATTGATGCATATATAAGCACAAGAAAAGATCGTGAGTGCAGAATTAAGTAATAAAGTATCTATTGGTAAATTCTAATTGAACTAGACTAACTTGGAGATTTATACTTCAATGAATGAGCAAAAACAAAAGTACAAAACTATTACAAAATTAAATAGTGTGGAAGGGATAGAATGTTTCAATGCAATTAATTTAACGATAGTTCAAATGAAGTGATTCTTTAGTTTCAAGAATGCAAATTATCAATTGATAATATTTATTCAAATTCGAAAACATATGGAAGCCTAGGCTGCTAATAGAAAACAGACGATGAAGGATTTAGGGCTTCTTCTTTTTTTGGTAGGTAAGTTGGGGTCGAACCTGCGACCTCAAGGTTGAGATACAAAGCCTCAACCAATGAGCTACAGACCCAACCCTCGATTTAGGGCTTCCTTGCTCGTCGAATTCGCTGTATGGGTCGTTGATGGTGGAGTTGTTGCATATGGATGGGAAAGGTAGGCCATGGAGTCCTTAAGTGAAGATTGCTAGGATTTCGAAAATGTGACGCCAATGCCTCTATGTAAGAGAGATGGTGTGAATGATGTGCTTGGGTAAATTGTTTTTGCATTGAGAATGAGTTCCTATTTGAAAGTTTTTTTTTTTTTAAATTTTTTTCCAAAGTTTCTCATTCTCTCATATTTGTAGAAAAGACCCAGAGAGACAGCTGTTAAACTTTGCGTTGGGTCGTGAGAATACAAGGATATTTGATAAACTTTTTGTGAGGATTTTTGGGGTGTTAAACTTGTCAGTTTTGGGGAAGATTTTGGGAGGTGGGTTGAAATAGGAAATTTTTAAGTTTTTAAATAGAGAACATTCTGGGTCATTTTCTGATTGTTTAATTCTATTTGGGGTACATGTAGGTGTTTATATATAGGATTATTAGGCTATAATGGTTGACTACGATTCGATTGTAATGAAGGGTTGAGATCAAAAATTGGTTTTAAGTTTCTTCATAGAGTTTATTTTCTATGATAAGGGATTTTGTGCAATTCTGGTGACATGTTTTGAGAATTGAAGAATTGAGAGCTCTTGCTCCATAATTGTGCTGGTGGATCTTCTGTCTTTCTTGTTTTCTCTTGATTTCAAAAGTAGCACTCTAAATCTGCATTACTGTCTATTATCTATTGTTGAAGTGTGCAGTATTTTATGTCATGGATAAAGCCTGGAATTAGTTATGTCTTGTACCTATTGATACCCAAGTAGACCTGCATATGAAAAAAGAGCTGTTCCATTTCAGAGTTTAGTATTTGAGTTTCCATGTTACCTACTTGGATTAATAGGAGAATTTAGTGTGCCAGAGTCTATACTTTTGGTTAAATTGATTACTGAAAGATAGTCAAATGTTAAGGTAACGTGACAAAATTTTCACTTTGAGAAACTTGCATTTTAGAGGATTCAAATTTTCTTTGTTTGGTTGCAGGTATTTATCTTGTAGAATAGTGGTGTGTAGTCAACAGGGAGGGGATCAGCATTGAATTTACCTGGAACTTACCTCGTGGAATAGTGGTGAGCAGTGTTTAGTTGTCGACCTCGTAGAGTAGTGGTAGGGAGTGTCATTACCAATAGAGAGAGAGAGAGAGAGAGAGAGAGAGAGAGAGAGAGAGAGAGAGAGAGAGAGAGAGAGAGAGTCATTCTCACGCAATCCAAGCAAAATACCACCTTTTTTGTGGTTTTTGGTTGGGTTTTATGGGGAGGAGACAAGGGTGACACATCAGCACAGAGCAGACAAGCGATGAATGATTAACCAGAAGACATCCCTGGTAGTCTTAGGGATTTCAATGCTATATTGGCAACCAAGCAAGCGGTGGGTTTTGTTGACCTGGCACCCAAATTCCAAGCAAAACCCGTAAACCATTTTGTCTTTGTGCAATCAAACAGACCCTTAGAATTAGGTGAATATGAGATACCAGGAAGTGCTACAACATTGTCCAAGGTTACAGTTGATAGTGTTTATTTTCTCTTTCACTTGATAGTAATCCTTTTCTTTTCGCTGTAAATGGATGTGTTAATAGGAAGGCAACCCACGGTACATGGGTCAAAATGCTCTTAATTAAGTGAACTGGGTATGTTTGGACTTTGGACATATTTCTATTTATATATGGAATTTAGATGTAATTTTGGGCACCCTCGACTCTTGAGTGCTAGGTCCCATGATATTACGTTAAGAAAAATGACAGCATTTTGAAGGGATCAGACATGTGGAATCTAGATTCTGTTGCATGCAATGTTTATGTTAAGTCTCAATTAGCAGCCTTTTTACTCAGGATTTAATAGTAATTGGCATCAAATCTTTAGATTAACATATTCTCTTAGTAAATGTTGTTATTTCCAATATCAGGTAAGTATTTTGTAGAATAGGATGAAATTAATTTGTGTGACAGAATCTATGAGTCGGTGCTATACTTAGAACCTTCATTTCGCCAGTGATCAATCTGTCTTAAGGGTTCTTTGGTCCACTGTGTATGAATTTTTTAATAACAAATTGTGTGCCAAAAATGTTTATCTTCTGGAATTTGGATAAAGGGGGACATATAGAGTTCTAATTTCTAAATGACAACCTCTTCCACATCCATTGAACATCTCTGACTATTCAACCAGAATTTGGGAACTTTGTGTCCATGCTTATTAGATATATCATCAGTACAATCTATTACAGTCAGATTATCTATTATCACCAGTTTCTAGTCTGAATGCCATTGACTCGCTTTACTATATAATCATTTTACAGTTATTAATTCTACTTTTGCATCTTCAAAGTTTTCCCAAAGAGACTATCAGCCACATATTAGAGCTTTTCCGTAAGAAAATGTAGACCACAGTTGTGTGTTTAGTGGAGACAATTTCCTCCTTAAAATATTAGCTAATGCGAAACTACATTAGAATAAACTGAAAATTATTCCCAGGTGGCTTTGTAATGGTGATCCTCAATTTCATACATTGAGAATCTTGAGGTTAAATCCTTACAAAGGCTAATATCATCTCTTGGTTATTACCTCTTCATCCAATTTTATGCATAGGGGCTGATATGTAGTGGATTTTTCACTGGCCAAATGTCATCCCAATGTTACAGGCTAACTTGAGTGCATCTTTTATGCCCCTTCTATGCAGGTCCTTAAAGAGGGTCATATAATACAGGCTGGAAAATATGAAGATCTTTTGCAAGCTGGAACTGATTTCAATGCTTTGGTTTCAGCTCACCACGAAGCAATTGAAGCTATGGACATTCATGAATGTACATCTGAACATTTGGTTGACCCGTCTGTTATACTTAGTAAAAGAATTGAATCAGCACCCAGCAATATTGATAGTCTGGTGAAAGAAAGGCCCAATAATGAATCGGCATCCGATAGCAAAGCTATTAAGGAGAAAAAGAAAGCAAAGCGTGCAAGGAAAAAACAACTTGTTCAAGAAGAGGAACGGGAAAGAGGAAGAGTTAGTTTGAAGGTGTACTTATCATATATGGCTGCCGCATATAAGGGCTTATTGATACCATTGATTATCCTTGCGCAGACAGCATTTCAGGTGCTCCAGATATCCAGCAATTGGTGGATGGCATGGGCAAATCCGCAAACCAAAGGAGGCGCGCCAAAGACAAGTAGTATGATTCTTCTCGTTGTTTATATGGCCCTTGCTTTTGGAAGCTCATGCTTTGTATTTGTTAGAGCTGTTCTTGTAGCCACCTTTGGTTTAGCCGCTGCACAGAAGTTGTTCATTAAGATGCTTAGAACTGTTTTTCGCGCGCCAATGTCTTTCTTTGATTCTACTCCAGCTGGACGGATCTTGAATCGTGTAAGTTCTTAGCTATTATTTGAGAATATACTTTGAGTCAAGGATTTAAATTTCGGTTTCGGACATAGCCGAACCAAAATTTCGGCCTAAATTCGGTAAAAAAAAAGCAAATTCAATCAATGTACTGAAATTTCGGCCAAAATCACTGGTAATCTTGGCCGAAATTTTGGAAAAAAAAAAAAAAACTTAAAAAATCACATTTTCCTAAAATTTCGGCTGAAATTTGGGACTCTGGCCGAAATTTCAAATTTTGGTATTTTGGTTTTGATCCCAACTGAAATCTGAAATTTCGGTATTTCGGCTGAGATTTAGAACCATGCTTTGAGTCTACCTCGAAATAAACCATTCATCTTTTTTTACCATATTATTTATTACCATCAATTATTTATGAATTATCAGGTGTCTATAGATCAAAGTGTTGTGGATCTTGATATTCCTTTCAGACTCGGTGGGTTTGCATCTACAACTATACAACTTCTCGGTATAGTCGGTGTAATGACAAAGGTTACCTGGCAAGTCTTGCTTCTAGTCATTCCAATGACCATTGCTTGCTTGTGGATGCAGGTAATCAATTCTTTTGTGCCCCTTTCTTTTTCGATTTAACCTGAATGAAATGCCAGTAATAAACCTACAGCACATTGCACAAGTTTGATGCATCTATACATTTTGATGTTTTGCAGTTTGAAGAGATAGGAAAACCATGATAAAATAGGATCATTATCGGCTACTGATGTACGCATGACCATTTTTGATAATGGAGCGAACTCTCCTTGTAAAGTAGAATTTGGTTTCACTCTACTTGGAAAAATTACCGAACTAGTTCCTGAAAGCATCTCATAGAATAACAAGGAAACTTTAGGTTTTTCTAACTTATTTTCTTTAGATCATGCTAAATAATTGTCTTCAACCCCTGTACTCCGACAAGGAGTGCCGTTATAATACAAACTTTTCTTTTCTTTTTTTATTACTTTTCTTTTCTATTTTGTTGCGAGAAATTTTATGGTGGCTGAGTGTCAAGTCCAGTGTGGGTGGTATGTCAAAAGTACCACCCTTGATATTTGATCCAAAAGCAGCCTCTTAAAAAGTGGGCTTCCGTTGGATCAAATATGGAGGGTGGTACTGCGGGCACGGGACTTGACGCTCGGGCACCATATAAAAACTCTTTTGTTGCAATGAAGAAAAAATATCTTGGATGCCTAGGTTGAGGTTTAAGAAGAAATATTGGCTTGGGTCAGGATATAGACCCTGCTATACTTGAAATTCAGCCTTTCAAAGAAAGTTATTTGCTATGGTGTTAATTATGTGTGAAGAATATAGGACAATAGATGCAGGATGTGTTCAGAACTCCAAATAGAGATCCGAGACACTTCTATGACAAGTTCTGGACATTACATGTCTCCCCTAAACCGATTTACTAACATGCTTTTATTAATATACATATATTCTTTTCTGTTAAGGTGAAACCATGGTTGCACGATGTTTATAATGCACATCATTAGTTTGCTACCTAAAGAACAACTGACTAATGTATGAAGTGACTCATGGCGCATATAGTTATTAGAGAAGTGTTTAACAAAATCCATGAATTGAAGTAACTGCCAATCCTAGGCTCCTAGCTATGGGAAAATAGCCAAAGGTATTAGAGGAGTCTGCTGGGTTATTGAAAATACAAAGTTTCCAGTTAGGGGAAGTTTCATACCAAAAATGTTCCTCTTTGGTTATTTCTGATATGGTTTAATGGCAAGCCAAATACATTATGTTTTGTTAGATTCATACTAAATGTATGACATCCTTCCATTAGAAAAATTGTCATTTAAAAGTTTGCAAAACACTATATTTAATGTGGATTGTGTGAATATTGCAAACAATGAGTATCTATTCCACTAAATATGCTCTTAATTACCAAACTACCATTAAAAAAAATGGAATTTTTTTGGCTTACTATGCAGAAATACTACATGGCTTCATCAAGGGAGCTGGTTCGCATTGTTAGCATCCAGAAATCTCCAATCATCCATCTCTTTGGAGAGTCAATTGCTGGAGCAGCTACAATTAGAGGGTTTGGGCAAGAAAAACGGTTCATGAAGAGGAACTTATATCTGCTAGATTGCTTTGCTCGTCCATTTTTTTGCAGCCTCGCAGCCATTGAGTGGCTTTGCTTACGAATGGAGTTGTTATCAACTTTTGTATTTGCTTTCTGCATGGGTCTGCTTGTGAGCTTCCCACATGGAACTATCGATCCAAGTGTGTATTCTTGTGTATCTTTTTCTCCATTTGATATCTGTCCTTGTTCAAATAAGCCCTTAAAAAAATTGCACAAAGATTTGAAAAGAAAGAAAACTATAATTTTCAGATTAGAATGTCTGATGGCTAAGTAAATTTTTTAATTGTTGCTGATTCTGTTGTACAGGTATGGCAGGTCTTGCTGTGACCTATGGCCTTAATTTGAATGCACGCCTATCACGGTGGATATTGAGTTTCTGTAAACTTGAAAATAAAATTATTTCTATTGAGCGCATTCATCAGTATTGCCAGATCCCTGGCGAAGCTCCTCCTATTATTGAGAACTGTCGCCCCCCATCCTCATGGCCAGAGAATGGAAGAATTGAAATTATTGATCTGAAGGTATGCCATCCATTTCTTCTCCACTTTATGTGTCAATCATTAATTCTAGGATAAAGCGCAGTACATGACTTTGAATGTTCCTATATCTTTTAGTCAGCTTGAATTTGAGTTCTTGTTAGTCGGGAGCACTGTTCCGTATATGGACTCTTCTTGGAAAATAAATTCATTATTCCAATAGTTTTCTCATGCCTTTTGGCCTTTTAATGCTAGTGCCATCATTGAAAACAACATCATTAGTCAAATAGTGATCCAGTGGTTGTCATTAATGATTATAATAAATTTGATGTCTAAGCCCTAAATATGGCCTTCAACTTTTGGGATCTATGATTGAAGCCTATATTTAGGTGAAAATCAGTTCTTCTAAGCACGAAAAATGTAGATGACTTTTGAACTTTGTGGATCTTTCACGATTCAATAGACTTTTCCAACTCACAAGATCTTGTATATTCTAGCTAAAATAAAAACTCTTAAAATTGTAGATCTCTTTTGTGGTTTCTGTTTGAGTTTTTAGAGTTTTAAGAGGCTTCATTTAGCCTTGAATGTTACTCGCTTGCAATAGCCTAAGACATGCTTGAGTTACGTGCCACAATCAGGTCTTTCAATGTTGAGTTAATTCATGCAGTGGTTGCACACTAACATCCTAGCATGGGCATATGGCTCCTGTGTGTCACATACCACCAATTCATGTCGCACTCAAGACTACATATCTCATGCCTAATTTTCCTCCTTCCCTGACACATGCCACCAATTCACATTGCTGTTAAGACGACATATCTCATGCCTAATTTCCTCCTTCCAGGAGGGACCCCTAGTCCATGCCAAACTTCATTGAAAACTCTCCAATCATGGGCACTTATCCAGGCTTTGGTGCTCCTCTCAGCAGTGAAATGTCTCCGGAAGTGCTTTGCAATTTCTTTTTCCGTCCTTTTTTCAGTCTCCATATCTATACAGCATTCTATGTACAGAGACAAGAGTAATCTTTCCAAGGGAGATTACAGGCGAGGGCGGACTATATTAATTGTTTCAATCTGAGACCGAGAGACAAGGGTAATCTCTCTAAAAAGGGCCTTTCTAAACGACCCGATGCACTGATAAAGTATCTGTTTTGCACCAATTTCAGCATGAATTGTTTTTATTCCTTTTTCCCTGATCCCTGATCCCTTCTCATTGAAACTCCAGAACCCACAGACGGACTGCTTGGTCCTTTGAGGTTTATGAGAAAATTATAGTTTGCCTATGTGATTATCCCATGAGGCTTTTAATATCTTCTTTCAAGGCTCTCATGCCCTAAATATTAGCATATAGGTAACTTTATTTATCAGCTTAGTCTGAATCTCCCTGAGTTTTATTTGCTGTGTTTAACTTTCTGCCATTCAACAACCTGAATTTTCCATGAGCTCTTGTGCATGGCTTTACTTCTTTCTTTACGTACAGTCTTTAAGAGTATTTCGTAACTGATAAGTCCTAATGGATGACTATTTAATCTGTAAATTACCAAGGCAACGAGTATATGGTTGTTTCATTGGTTTCTACAAGACAACCCCCAGTTTCTTCTTCTGCAATCTACTTAATAGGAGACATAGTTTTGTTTTTTCCTCATTTACATTTACTACTCCAATGGCCAATGACAAAAATTTTTTTTTCTTCCGGAAGGTTCGTTACAAGGAGAGCCTTCCAATGGTGCTTCATGGTATAACCTGCACGTTTCCTGGCGGGAAGAAGATAGGTATAGTTGGCCGAACCGGCAGTGGTAAATCTACTCTGATCCAGGCTTTGTTTCGATTGATCGAACCCGTAGATGGGAAAATCATAATAGACAGTATTGATATCTCGACGATTGGCCTTCATGACCTACGTTCCCGTCTCAGTATCATCCCACAGGATCCGACCTTGTTCGAAGGAACCATCAGAGGCAATCTCGACCCCCTTGAAGAGCACTCCGATTATGAAGTCTGGCAGGTAAAACTCGTCCACATACTACTGAATTTTGTCAAGACACCACCCTTTAACATTAAATACATTCAAATTTGAACCTCTATCGGTTTTCTCTTAGGCGCTAGATAAGTGTCAGCTTGGAGAGACAATCCGGCAAAAGGAGCAAAAGCTTGACACCCCAGGTATGTTAATTGCGCATTATGTCACAAATATCTCCAGCATTTTCAAAATATAGCGATTTTTTGGCCACATTTTGGTAAAACAACAAAATCCAGAAAAAATCCAGATAATTTAAAAAAATATAGCGATATTTTCATTTACTGCGATGCCGTCACGATAATATCATGATATTTTTTATTTTTTCTTTAATCTACATATTTTCAAATTATTTTATATCATGATATTTTTTTTTCTTTAATCTAAATATTTTCAAAAAAAACTATCCCTATAATTTTTCTCGGTATAAATCCTGAAAAAATGAAAAACAATTAATATATCCTGGGAGTTTCCCTTGCCGAGGAATTTAATTTTATATTTTGAGCATGCATATGCATAAAACCTTAGATATGCATGCACTCATTTGCATAGATAAAGTTGGAGTTTGTCCATGACTAAAATTAGCCGACATTTGCACAATTGCAGTGTTGGAGAATGGCGATAACTGGAGTGTTGGGCAGCGGCAACTTGTTTCGCTTGGCCGAGCCTTGCTGAAGCAGGCACGGATTTTGGTACTTGATGAGGCAACGGCCTCAGTGGATACAGCCACTGATAATCTTATTCAGAAGATCATCCGAACAGAATTTAGGGATTGCACCGTCTGTACTATTGCTCACCGTATCCCCACCGTAATTGACAGCAATCTTGTTCTGGTTCTCAGTGATGGTATGTGCAGTAATTTCCTGGATCTTGATAAAAAACAAAGCATGGTCCATTTTGCTTCCAAGTGCTCTTGTTTTTTGGTTCAGTTATTAAAGACCCCTTACATTTTCTTGGCAAACGTCCGAAAACTCAATCGAGTACTTGTAAAACTTGTGGGGTTTGACTTGCCCGAATCAGGGCTGGGTCAAGTTATGGGGATGGCTAGGTTTCTTTTTTTTTTTTTTTTTTTGATGACTTGGTTTCTTTACAACAGAAAAAAAAAACTCCTAAAACTCGAAAAGTTCATTATGTACTTGACCCAATTTTGACTCATTTGAGTCGATTCAGATTTTAGTCCTTATTCATCGGTTAGATTTTGAGTTGACAAATCTTGTTCTAAACTAATCAAGGCTCCTTCGTTATTATTCAACTGCAATTATGTTTATCCAGGTGTCGCTGAAGGGTTATTTTGCTTGTAGAAGTTTGGGTGTATATTGAATATTATAATCATCATTTTTAGGGGTGCAACTTGGGCCCGGTTAGGTTGAGCTTTTGTTAAAAAAAACAAATGTAATCAACCCGAACACGACTCGATTTTATGGTAAAAGCTCAACCCGAATTCTCAAAAATCGACCCGAGTTGCTCCCACATGATTTTTTTTTTTTGGTCAATTCCAATTCCTCATGCACCAATGGCTCACATTCTGTGTTTATTTTTGCAGGTAGAGTAGCAGAGTTTGACAGTCCATCGCGACTGTTAGAGGATAAGCATTCTATGTTTATGAAGCTAGTGTCCGAGTATACCACAAGATCGAACAATAACGCATCAGATGTTTGAATTTCAATTCACACCCGTTCGAGAAAAGCAATGTAGTTACAGAAACCACGCTACGCAGGCTTTCATGCTAACTCCTTCCAATGGATGAGCCAACTTCCACATTAAGGCAGTTGGGGAACGACGGGAGGAGGTGTGAACTCTGTTATCTAACTACTGTGTTATCTAACTAGCGCAGGAGAGGTAAATGAAA
The DNA here is from genome assembly GCF_043159265.1 of Tasmannia lanceolata. Lineage (NCBI taxonomy): Eukaryota > Viridiplantae > Streptophyta > Magnoliopsida > Canellales > Winteraceae > Tasmannia > Tasmannia lanceolata. Next base: position 12,253,614 of record NW_027518714.1, on the reverse strand, counting down.
GTTTTTTAGTGTTTATGGGTGTTAGCTTAATTTCTTTTTTGTAAGTACTCCAATTCAGTGGAAGGGGGGAAGAAAGCGGCATATTGTCGGGCCAAAACTGAATCTGCAAGGATAAATATGAAATAATGGCGGTGCAAGAGATGGGCCTGAGCGGCCATTTTCTGTTCTACACGGAATAAATTAGCTTTTAAAATCTTTGTTACATCCACAGACATCTTCTTGAAGTTCTTCGCAGTGATTTCTTCTGAGTTTGTTTGTCACCAACCTTGCCTTATACCTTTCAACGAATTCTATTCATTATTTCTTTGGGTGACTTCGTCATTTTTATCTTTTACCCCCCTTTAATGTTTTTCGTTAGGATGGGGGGGGGGGGGGGTGAATTTATCCTCAAGCAGTGAACCATTCTCACAGAAACCGTTACAGGAGGGAAAATGGCATTAGTTTAGTTTCTTAGTAAAGTACTTTTTTGGTGGCAACGAGATGTTGGGTCCCTTTGGTTGCACCTTATATAGAAGTTGATTAGATGAAGAAATGGAAAATAGCTTCTTTACTTGTATCTTGATTTAAGAGGGAAGTCAAAACAGTAAAAAAAGGGCTTGCATTTAGAAACTCTGTGACCCACAAGCCACAAGCACTGTCACATGGATAGCCAATGACAACCAAATAACACTACGAAAAGGAAAACCTGTCCTTTTACTTTGATTTTACCCTAAAACAACCCCATTTTTTTGTGCAACCAAAGGGACCCTTGTGATTTTCCAGTCAGGCTCCATTCCTTTTCACGTAAAATTGGACGTAAAATTTGTTTTATGTTGTAAAATGAACATAAAACAAATTTTACGTCGAAAGTAACAGAGTCAATTAGGCTATGGAATGTCTACAAGAGTGGGCTTCGCAAGTGCCTGTGGAAAAAATATAGAAGAATGAGTAATATGGGACCATTACAAAATCATACTGGGTATGTTTGGATGCACCTCGATGAATAGTAAAACCATTACAAAATCATACTGGGTACGTTTGGATGCACCTCGATGAATAGTAAAAGGAGTAGTCTTTGGTTGCCATTTTGCCAAATGCACGCCGATGTAAACCAGTTTGACTTTCCTCTCAAATCGAGAAAAAAGAAAGTAAGAAAAAAAGAGAATATTTGTACCGTTCCTTTACCTCTATACAAGGGACACAGGAGATTTTATACGGTGCCCAATCGAGCATGTACACTAGCAGGGTATCTGCTGTTGGATCAAATATCAAGGGCAGATGCCCCGCCAGCCTTGGTGCCCGATCGGGCACCATATAATTTATCCGGACCCAGTAAGAAAAAAGAGTGGAGAGTCTTTATTACATGCAAGGGTTACATCACTTCCCACAGATTTTACAACCAAATACCCTATAGTTTCACTCCTTTCAACTACCAGTTCACTTTAGAAGGGATTCCACCCTGACAGAGCTAAGGTGCAATTTGGGTTGGGTCAGGTCGAGCTTTTGCTAAATAATAAATTAGAATCAAGCCGTACCGGACAAGATTTTACAGTAAAAGCTCAACCAAAATTCCCAAAAATCGACAAGTCACCCTCGGAGAAATATCAGCAAGACACCTACAAATTGTGGTTATACTCTGGATGGCCCACAACAATCTCCCCTTCAAATCAAATCAGTGGGCCTGCAGAAGAGATGGATCGATGGGTCCCATTGGATGATTTTGGATTAACGCAATCTTCTAAGTCCTTGAATCCTAATTGCTTTTTTTAACATGTCTGGGAATCCATAATATGAGAGATTGATTATATAATGAATACCCTGATATTTGATCCAATAGCAGCTTCTCAAAAAGTGAGGTGATGTTAGATCAAATATCAAGGTTGCTACCACCATTACATGTTCGTGCGCCCACTCATCAAATAATTTCTCCCATAACATAATATGGATCCCTAATTTACATTGAAATATGAATTCATAAATGGTCCCTTGGATTAAATTTAATCTATTTTATCCATTTTAATCGGATCAGATCATATCCTAAGAATCCATAGGGCCAATAGGTTACTAGGGTTGTCAGTGGATGCACTTGGATCGGAGCCACCTATGTCTTAGTCACGATCCATTGAAATCCCTTATTGGATTCGGAGTGTTCTTTTAATCGTACTTCTCGTGTCTAGGTCACGGTCTATTTCAAATCAGACCATTTGTCATGAGTATCCTTTTCTTTTCTTTTTTTTTGGTAACGAAGGGTGTCCCCACCCCCTTTCGGGGGTAGGACCATTTGTCATGAGTATCCTAGTAGGTCCTATTTACCTTGTACAGACTTTAGAGAGATGAATGACAAATACTGAATTCAGGAATCGTTCAAAAAAATACATATGACTTTTCTTCACTAAAATACCCTTGAAATAATACTTACAATTATAAAATATGGGATAATATTTTAATAAAATGGTATAATAAAATTGGTTTTAGTACTGAACCCGTTAGTTGTTTGGATCCGATCAGAAATAATTTTGGAACAAGAACTCGAAATCTGTCCATCAATCTTGCTAATGTCTTTAGATCCTGCATGTTTATGTTCGGATTTGGATGGTCCATCGGACCCATTGCACTGTCACCTCATATAGATTAAGTGCATGTTGAGTTTGGGTACTGATATTTGCGCTATCATATTTTGATAATGAGACACAAAATTTGTGGCTGCTCTCACATGCAACATACAATCCACGAAATGCTTTCTGTGATGGTCCTTAGGAAATCCCGTTAAATAGTTAGAGATAAGGTCAGTTTGTTTCATTATCAAAACATGGAAGTGGGAATGCATCAGTGTGAAGCTTTTAAGGAAGGCTACTGATATTGGCATTACCATAACTAGTAAAAATGCACGTGCTATCCATTTAAAATTGTAATGACCAAATCACAGGTTGATCTAAATCGTCCATGTGATGGAACACCACATCAATAGATTGTGCCCGTAAAATCATTTACATAGGCTGATCCTAGCCCTCCAATCTATAGAGGTCTCCATGATTGTTGTTCCTCTTAAGGTGCCCAGAATTCGTCTATATTTTTACAGGCGTCCTGCATTCGTAATATCAACATTTATGTATTTTGACCCGCACATAGTGAATATGGAAAAGTGGATTTTTCGTCATTTTTAGGGGTGCAACTTGGGTGTCAACCCGACCCAATTCGGGTTGGGTTGGGTCGGGCTGACCCGATTTGATATGGTACCAATTGTTGACCACCTCAACTCAAGCCGGGTTGTTTTGGATTTTGAGAAACAATAGTGAGTCTCCAATAATCAGTTATTAACTCACAATCGCTTCTTAAAATCCAAACCAAACAGGGACTAACAATTAACAAAGGGAAATATTATCCGCGCTACTATATTTTGATGATCACACTCCTCACTTTATTCAAGTACGGTATGGCCCGCACCATAGGATTATCCGAACCGTCCATTGTGGACTGTGGAGACTATTGCAATGTTGAAAAAGAAAAACACACATATACAGAACTTCTTCAGATGGAACCCTAATTCGGGTTTCGGGTCGGGTCGGGTTGCCCGACAGCCAAACCCGACCCAACCCGATTCCAATTGGGGTTGATTTTTCCCAACCCAACCCAACCCGATTTGCAAAAAAGCTTAACTTGACCCAACCCAAATTCGGGTTGAACCCGTCCTGCGTGGGAACATCCAAGTAACAACGACGGTTTGAAATTATATATAGTGCTAATGTTCTCACTACCATATTTTATAATGACACTACTCACCGTATTTTGATGATCGCACTCCTCACTCTATTAAAATGTATGGTATGGCCTGTACACTGTGTCAGTACTTTTCGTATGTAGATTACGATTTTACCCTGAAATAATTTCTCATAGAGATAGATGTTATATATTAGCAAAGGGGTTAATGGTAAAAGAGTAATGCTGATGTGTAAATCCCAGACAAAAAGAAATGAAATTTCTTTTGGATGGGCCACTTTCTACATAGGTTGATCCGAACCCTCCGATCTATAGAGGGTTATAGGTTGATCTAAACCGTCCATGTGATGGAACACAACATCAATTAGTTGTGCCCGTAAAACCGTTTCCATAGGTTGATCCTAGCCCTCCAATCGATAGGTGTTTCCATAATTGTTGTTCCTCTTTAGGTGCCCGGAATCCATCAATATTTTGCAAGTGTCCTGCATGAGTAATATAAAGTAGTTCTTTCGTCATTGTCATATGTCTTTACCTCTTCTTGGTAGTTTTTTGCAATAATTGTGATAGACAGGTACCGGTACTTTTCGTATGTAAATTACGATTTTACCCTCAAATAATTTCTCATAGAGACAGATGTTAGATATTAGCAAAGGGGTTAATGGTAAAAGAGTAATGGTAAAAGAGTAACGGTGACGTGTGGATAAAAAAGGTGGGTGACAAAAAATAATGGCAAATGACACAAATGCCCTTATATGTGTGATACAATTAGAATTACTGCAGTGGGACACAAGCGGAAATAACGGCAAATGGTGGAAGAACTTAACTCATCATTTTGCCTTTATATATAGTAGTTAGATTTGATAATTGAACTAACCCACTTGTCTTTTATTTTTTAGAAAGCTGTCAAGGGTTAATACAGTTCCCAACCTAGAAGCCAATTTAAAAAGAAAAGACAAACCTAGTTCGTGTAATTATCAAAAATGTTAGTTTCAATATCAGTAGACTTTAGGAACTATAGTTTTTGTCAAAGAGGAGAGTTCCATTTTAATCATTTCCATAGGATGATCTCAACCCTCCGATCTATGGATGAACTGGGGAGGGCTAGGATCATACTATGGAAATGATTTTTGGGGTGTCTAATCTTATGGACGGTTTGGATCATCCTACGGTGTTGCCGTACGGTACATTTTAAAAAATATTGGACTCTAAGGCCTTTCATCATATAAAAATAAAAATCTATGAGAGTTATCAATTCTCAAAAAAGGCAAAAAAGAAAAAGCGCGGAAACCCAAAGCTAAAAACCAAGCATTGTTCGTGGAAGAAGAAGCGTAGAGGGTGCTGGTTAAGAAAGAAGAAGAAGAAACAAAATGGAAGAAGAAGAATACGAGGGGATAAGGGCACAATTCCCTCTCTCTTTCGGCAAGAAATCAAAGGCCCCAACCTCTCTCGAATCCATACACAACACCACTCGGCGCACTCTAGACTCATCATCCTCATCTCTTGACCCTAAACAACAACTCCCTTCTCTCTCCTCCTCTTCCAAAGCCTGGTTAAACGACCTCCGAAACCCTAACCCTCGCCGTCCAAATCCTAAACCTAACCCTAACTCTATTCACGAAGGCGAGGCTCTGGATCTTAGAATTACGGACTCGAACAATGGAAACGTAGGTTTGGAACATGAGAAACCTCCTCGAAACCGCGTTTTGATCGGATCGAACGATCCGGATCTTGGAGGATCCGAAAATCTCGATTCGGAGGAGGATGGAGATGATGGCCTGATGATCGGACCTCCTCGGCCGCCTCCGGATTCCGTTGATTCGGATGGAGATGATGGCGTCATGATCGGACCTCCTCGGCCGCATTTGGATTCTGTTGATTCGGATTCGGATTCGGATGGGGATTCTGATGTTGAATTGGAGAATTCGTACCGGATTCCGCTCGGTAATGAGATCCTTCTGAAAGGGCATACGAAGGTATAGCAGGCTTGATGAATTCTGTTTATAATTCTGCACAATCTTGTTTATTTTTTTGTGTTCTTTTCTAATTAGTTTATTTTCTTTATCAATTCAGTTTTGATGTTTTGATTCTATAGTTTGACGTTTTTAAGGTTGAAGGTTGATAGAACTAAATTTGATGACATCAATGGAAAAAAGATTTTAATATTGTCGTTTTATAGGAAGAATTAATAGTGTTTGAGCAGAAGGATAATTGAATTCCAAAAGGAGAAAGGAAAAGAGGATCGAATAGACTGTGTCGATCTATGGCTTGGAGATTGTTGCTATAGGGTGGCTTCAATCTCATGAAAGTTTCTTTGAAGATGTGTATGGGTAAATTAGGAAGAATATAGGAACTTCATATGATCTCTTTCCATAGATGTTTTAATCCCTATAAAGCGCGGTAAACTAAACTAGCAAATTTGGAGGGTGAGACATAAATTGTCATTCCAAAGAAATCAAACTTTATGGTCCTGAAAATGTCATACTTTCTGCTACATGATTAACAATATGGTCCTGAAAAAATTGACAAATCTTTCTAGCTTATGTGCACACATGGTTCAAAATGGAATGGGGATCCAATTGTTGGGGTAAAAGCTGTACCTGAGATGCACCATCTACCAAAGTGATACCTTTTTCTGAGTGGCTACCAATAGATTGGCAGTTTCTGTAGTTGATTCCATATGCAGCCAATGTTTCATCAAATTATAATAGCATAATTTGCTACCCATTACTAACTTAATTTAGGCCTTACTGTTCTTTTGTGGCACTAAGCCTGCTTCTTTTATTTTATGTAATTGGGCTTGAGCCCGTATACACCTAAGTTTAGTAGGGGACTCCACAATTGTCTTATCCTGGGTGCTACACTGTGAATCACCGGAACATTGGAGATTAGCGGGATTATTTTGGAGATATGAGGCTTTTTTTAAACGTATTTTGGAGATATTGGACTTGTGCTGGAGAGAATCCGTCATTCCATCATAGGTATAGATCTGCGAATGAGATGTCAGATTTGTTGACTAATAAATGGGTGGAGTGATCAATTAGTAATAGACAATATAATTCTGATTCAATAAGGGATTTGTAAAAGAAGGGTGCCTTTTGGGGTCATCGTCGGCGACATGTGGCAGCAAGTTTGAAGGATAAAAAAAATGGGTTTACCTTGATCATGATCCAATCTGTCTGACATAAAGGCAGGGACAAGCTTTATGATGCATCGTTGGTAACTTGTGGCAGCAAGGTCGAAGGACATAAGATGGGTATAGTTTTTTCATTCTACTTGATTTTGTTTTAATTCCTTGTAATGCGACATCATTGCAGGGACGTCTCATGACCTCATCCCATGCTGATTACATGAGTGTAAAATTTTAATTATGGTTTGGATAAAACTCAGGGTTGTTATTTCGCTCAAAAAAAAAAAAAAAAAAAATAGAGAGAATTTAATTGTATGTATTTTACCAATAAACAGGAAGCTCTTTTTTTGTGGATTCATCTAAATTATATTGCTTGCAGACTTCTGGTTAACTTAAGGAGTTGTGATACTTTTATTATACAAGAAATATCTTTCAGTGACTCTTCAAACTGTTAAATTTCTCTTTATTTTGAACTACAACTTTATTTTTATGAGCCTGTGACCTATATGTTTTCCTCTTGAGATTGAATTTTCTAGCGATGCTCTTGGCAGGTTGTCTCTGCTCTTGCAATTGATCCTTCAGGATCTAGGGTTCTCTCTGGTAGCTATGACTACACTGTTCGTATGTATGATTTTCAAGGAATGAACTCTCGATTGGCATCATTTAGACAGCTGGAACCATCTGAAGGGCACCAAGTTCGTAGTTTAAGTTGGAGTCCCACAGCAGACCGGTTTTTGTGTGTAACCGGTTCAGCACAGGCTAAGGTTCTTCTATGCTCTTTATTTTTTTGTTTTATGTATCTCCACCCATGGGATATCATTTGATGCTTACAAGTTCCATTTTTTTTAATTTACATATACCTCACTACTCTGTATTTTTCTTCGTTTCAGATTTATGACCGTGATGGACTTACATTGGGTGAGTTTATTAAGGGGGACATGTATATTCGTGACCTAAAGAATACCAAGGGGCATATCTCTGGATTGACTTGTGGGCAGTGGCACCCAAAGGAGAAAGAGACAATCTTAACCTCTTCAGAAGATGGGTCACTGCGTATATGGGATGTGAATGACTTCAAAAGTCAAAAACAGGTCTGTCTGTTTTTATGCATATACCATAGGCTAACTGAAGATATGCAAATTTGGACTAACCACATGCATTATATTGGGTTTCCAATTAAAAATCTGCTATCTCTACCTGGACTGAAAACAGAAAATCACTTTTTTTTTTTTAAATTTTTTTGTTGGATTTCGATGAGGACCGAAACGCATTCCGAAAGCGAAATTTAAAACCTTGCGTACGGCTTGCCTCGAAAAAAAGGATTCGTGGATTCATCTAATTTTAGTTCTTTTATGTGATAATTTGGTCATAGATTGGGAATTTTTGTAGATTAAGTATAAGATTTTATTTTAAAAACTTACTATTAGGATAGTTAAAACTCAAAACATGTGTTAATTTCAAATTTGCTATAATATTTTAAAAAGATAGATTTAAAGGATAGAGAAGTGCCGCAGTGAATCCTAAACAATCCGACATGGATACTTAATCGGTTACTTTTTGGATAGAGATCTGGCATGTTATCTTCTATAACATTATTCCTCACAATTGCTCCGATGGCTAAGTTGATGTGCAATCACTGTTTATAGCTATTGTAATATGTTTGATGCTATATCTGCTTATTAAACTGCCTTTCAATCCCATTTAGCAGCTCTCCGACACTAGTTTCTATGTGTTTATGGCATTATCTTCCATGCTGGTTGCTTTAATAACAATGTAAAATAACATTTGGCTGCAATTTATGGGGTTAGTAGTTTACAAGATTGTGTAACTGGAAACTGAAGTATCATACCCCAAATGTGCTTTGTTTGCAAGAGTGGAGATTTTCAAGCTAAATAGGGCAATCTCTTCATTTTTCATGTTTAGGTCATCAAGCCCAAACTTGCAAGGCCAGGAAGGGTCCCTATTACAACATGTGTTTGGAATCATGATGGCAAGTGCATAGCTGGTGGTGTGGGAGATGGTTCAATACAGGTAACTATCCCTGATGCATTAATTTTGTCTGGTACTTGATCAATTATAAGCGCTCCAGAAACTTGGCCCAGTTAGTTTGAAGATTGAACTAAATGTTCAACTTGCAATAATCACATGCATAAAATTTGAGATCTGTGCCTTCTGATTTTCTTTTCATTCACAGGATTACTTCACTTGTACAGGTATGGAACCTCAAGCCTGGATGGGGAAGCAGACCAGATGTTCATGTTGAGAAAGCACATGAAGATGATATTACCGGACTTAAGTTTTCAACTGATGGACAAATTCTTCTGTCACGAAGCACTGATGGCACACTAAAGGTACTATCTTTGTTTCTTCAGGACATCTCCCTTTTTTCATATATTCATGCTATATTTATTACTTTATTATCATCACTATTGAATTTGTACTTAGGTTTGGGATTTGCGACAAATGAAAAAGGTTCTTCAAGTATTTGAAGAACTTCCAAATAATTATGCTCAGACAAATGTCTCACTGAGTCCAGATGAGCAACTCATCTTTACCGGAACTTCAGTTGAACGAGAAGGCACAACGGGAGGTTTACTGTGCTTCTATGACCGGAAAAAACTCGAGCTTGTGTCAAAAGTGGGAATTTCCCCGACATGCAGCGTCGTGCGTTGTGCTTGGCATCCAAAGCTTAATCAGGTTTAGTTTTTACTAGTTTTGAGTCCATTTGTGATATTCTTCATTACTTACTGAAAGTGTTTTTTCAGTTTCACTCTTGACCTGATATTATATACAGGCTTAGCTTTCTCATATTCCTTTTCCATTTCTTAATGAAATTATGTGTGAAGAGGCAGTTTTGTACTAATATTGTCACATCATTTCTGAAGGTCTTTGCAACAGTTGGCGACAAGAAACAAGGAGGGACTCACATACTCTATGATCCATCCCTTAGTGAGAGAGGAGCTCTTGTTTGTGTTGCACGTGCGCCTAGGAAAAAGTCCATTGATGATTTTGAGCCAAAGCCTGTGGTTCACAACCCTCATGCGCTTCCCTTATTTAGAGACCAGCCAAGCCGTAAAAGGCAGCGCGAAAAAGCATTGAAGGACCCCTTGAAATCACACAAACCTGAACTACCTATGACAGGTCCCGGCTTTGGGGGAAGAGTTGGTTCTACTAAAGGGAGCTTATTGACCCAGTACCTCCTCAAGGTATGCAAACACTTGGAATTTAAATTGGTAAATCAATGCTTTTTCCCTTGAATCTGAAAACAAAAGGGTTGCAAATGCTTACCTACTCATTGTAATTGCAGCAAGGGGGTATGATCAAGGAGACATGGATGGATGAAGACCCAAGAGAAGCTATTCTGAAATATGCTGACGTCGCAGCAAAAGACCCTAAGTACATTGCACCTGCATATGCAGAAACTCAACCAGAACCGGTTTTTGCGAAGTCAGACTCTGAGGAGGAAGAAAAATGATGATAATGTATTCTCTTGCTTCATTTTCTTTTTTTTTTTTTGAGAAAAAAGCCACTTTTTATTTTATTTTTTATTGAAGTTTTTGTTAAAATTCTGTTGCTGGACTGGACTTCTATTGATATTGGATCTGTTCTGATCTTTTTTGCTTCTATGTTGGCTTTCTTTGTTTTGGTTACAGGGTCATTTATTTTGATGCAGCACACTATCGATCCATCATGTATTGATTTGGAACTGAACTTCAGCATTTGTACCAAGTTACTAACTTTCCCTTGTGCAGGACATGAATTTTTTGGGGAATTAATCTACGTATATACCTCCAATGTCATAATGATAATATGGGTAAATTTGTGAAGTTTCTCTGGTTTATTGTAATGTCAAATATCTTTGCACGTGTTCTATTAAATATTGAAAATGCCGTCAGGTCTTGAACATGTCTGTCACTCCTAATTGCTCACTGCTAGAATCAGGGTGGATAAAAGTTTAACCACTCAATTGGAACATTTGGTTGACATCTTAAGAAATGAGGCTGTCTCCTTGGCCAAGATATCTTATACTCTCACTCAAGGGGCTGCTCCTTGCTAGTGCCAGGTGACATTGTGGAATGGGTTGCTAAAACTTTCCATATTAACTGGGGTGCAGTTTTCGTCTCTAGGGTGGTTAGACCGAGGTGCCCCCTGTGTCTATTCAGTGATTGTTGCTAACCTTCTCTTTTTTGGCATGAAGATTTTTCATGGGTGCCAGCTTAGGTTTTGTTCTGTATGGGCTCTTATATTTGGCACTAACAGCAGCTATTTTTGTTCATAACCCCCTTTTTTGATTTAGTTATAGTGACATACAAATATCTGGACAGCTGTCCCTACTGTATTTTGAATAAAATCCAGCTGTGCTAGAAGTGACATCTGGTATGGCTTCTATAGGGCTACTTTGTCCCTTTTAGCATGTTAAAGGTTTGAAGTTTCCTATTGGATTCTCTTTTCTTTCAAATGGAGAGGGAGACTTTGGGATGTTAACAATCAGGTTGGGTGAAGACACAACAAAGAGTGGATGCATTGGGCTTGTAATGCTAGTGTGCAGTGGTTATAAACATGGAATGTTGTTAGCAGCTTCTTTGTCTACATTCCTGATTCTGAGCCCACTTCTCAGAGTAATCCCTGTGACAGGCATCAGTTGATTTGCGTTAGAAAAGTAACTACTTTGCAAGATGATTTAACTTTTGAGTCTCAAGTGTTCTCCATGTGGGGGCAAGTCTCATTTATTGTATGGCTTAGTTCATTCTATTTCCATGTTTAATTACCATATCCGTGTTCTCCAGCGTCTTCATGTTGCTTTTGTTCTATTTCACCCATGATTGCCAAAATATTAAAAAAAAAATCCTAATGATAATAGAACTCACCCTTCGGGCAGACCAGGTGCACATTTTCTGCATTTTTTGTATGTCGTCCAGACGCTTCTCTTTTTCTTGGCATGCTTACAATTTTGTTCATTTTATCTTGTTTCCAGCAGATTGCTTGGCAACTATGGGGATGGAATGTGGAAGGCAGATTGCAAGATACAGTAGCTTTCTTCGAGTTGGATTCCTTCGAATTCTTGTGAAGCACTCCCTTGCTGTATGTAAACCGTTTGGGGACTCTGAATGCCAAAGTTAGTATGTAATGGTGCGGTCTGAGCTTTGTAGAACTTGCGCATGACTCGGTTATACTGACTGTTGTACGCATGAGATCAGTCTCTTCATGATCTTTTATTAGTAAAATCCATTAAAAACTTGAAAATATTTTGATTCTATTTAAGATATTTTTCTTCTATGCGTGCTTGATATAACTTCCCTACTTTTTGTGGGTTTGTGAAGTTGTCAACTATTGATGAAAGAACCTGACCTTGGTTTGTTGGTGTGTTTTTGTTTTAGGAGATTTTATAGGAAATGAACCGACTCGAAAAGGTAAAATGGGTCCCACTTTTTTAGATGTTCTAAATCATTCAATACAATGGGCCCACCTGATTGGTTGATCTAAACCATTCATTCGATCCCCCAACAACACCCTCGAGCAGAGAGAGAGAGACCACCACCACCACCCACAAAGCTGTGCCCCATTAATATTGATAGCAGCACAGAAAGCTCAAAAGACTGACATTTTCATAAACTTTTGCAGATTGAAAGGTTAGGATCGTGCAATGGAAGAGATTTTGAGGGCACATCCTATCTACGGTGGGACTGTCTAATGAATGGTTTAGATCATCCAAACCGGTGCCGCCATTCTACCATTTTGAGCCATTGTATTTCCTGGGGAACAATCCCCACATATACTATAAAATCTCTTCATTGAGTGGGTCGAGTGATCTGATGAGTTTTTGTCTTAGTTTAAACTTAGGGGGCAGTCTGCATATATTTTTTTGGGGGATTTGCTAGCGTCCATAGCAAAAGGCATTTTGTGGATGGCCTGTTGCATGTGATGTGAGAGCAGCCACACAGGATCACTTTCCAGCAGATTTTGTCTTCATTCACGAGTGGCTGTTTTACCCCCACTAAGTGCATTGCCCGGAAATCAGCCCTTCACTGAATGGCTGAGATTACGTTGGGTGTAAAATTTTAGTTCTGGTTCGGGTAAAAAATCAACAGGGAGTGAGTAAAATTAGAAGGCTTAAGGTGTGAGGTCGATCGTAATAATATGCTGAAACTGCATCGGGTTACTTGCAATACGATCTTGGATTTCTTCAGTCATATCAACAAATCTTTAAGGAAAGAAGTACCTTTGGTTCAACCATTATCCCATTTGACAATTAGGTGGTCAATATCGTTGGGTCAATCAAGCGGGTCTCTCCCATCCGCGGATTGGTGCGTGGCATCATCATGCCTCGTACTCGATGGACTTTGCATTAGGCCCCAAGGCCTTATGTTCGATGTACTCGTGATGCAGGCTGATCATGAGTGTGGGTATCTAGAAGCGCATGTCAAGATCTGAGCCAAGTAGTCTGTTGAACAGCTTAGAGTTTGTGTGCACATTCGAAGCATCAAGGGGTGTTGGCGTGTAGGGCCTTTAAAGCCTTGCACGATTGAAGGCTTGCCCTAGCATTTGTGCATGTTGGGGCGCCGCACGGGTTATTCCGTTGCTCAAATATTTGGCCCGTGACAGTTGGTATCAAACTCTACTTCTCCATTACATTACAGGTATAGGAAAAAGTAGCTTAAAAATACAACTCAACTAAGCTTTGTCCCAAACTAGTTGGGTCAGCTAATGAATCCTTTAGAAGGTGAAAGGATTTACCCGGCTCAAATTGACTAAGTCTAATCCTGACACTAGTTGGGTTCGTCTACATGGATCATTTCTTCCATTCTTTCCTATCTAATGTCAAGTTCTTTGTTATGTTCCTACACCTTAAGGGGCCGTTTGGATACGCGGATTTTAAAATCTGGGATTTCTTCAAAATTGTAGCTAAGAGACGAGAGGAAGCGGACCGACCGTCGTTTTTTACTTCCCTCCCTTCTTTCCGACAGCAAGAGAGTAGCAGATCCTCCCATATTTCCAGGTTTTAGAAATATCAGGATGCAGGAGAGATTTTTAAAACCTGAATTTCTCACTAAAAATCCAAGAAACGCTGTCAGGACAGCATACAACAGCTTGATCATGAACCCTCTTTTACACTGTTTTCAAACTAAAAACCTGGATTCTAAAATCCGCGTACCCAAACGGCCCCTAAGTCTTTCCTCACTGTTTCTACCCAAGTTGTTTATAGGAAGAAGCAGATTAAAAATAGATGGGGAAAAACTGGAGAGCTCCCATTGAATTATTTGCCAAGCAAGTTACACTTCTAACAAGTGGTGGAGAGTAAACGAGTTACCCAAAACATAATTTGTTGGGACGGCTACACTGTTATCTTTATTAATTTCCTTCCCATCCACTATTTGGTAATATCAATCACTGATTATCCAGTTAATGAGAACAAGCTTAGGATGTAGTGGTCGTTTGGTTGCATTTTTTAATCTATAAACCGACTCCCTTAAGCAGCTCATTGCTTCCCTCCCCTGTTTTTTGTTTTGTTTTTTATATATAAACGTTACTCTAAATATTTCTGTTTCTCTTTAGAGGAATGCTAAACTGAACGCTAACTCAGTTACAAAACCCTTATCCCTTGAGCATTTCTTGGATGCAACTGGCCAGCAATTTGAAAAATTCTACTCCTCAAGACACAGGAAAAAAGGATTGTCATTAGTAGATTTGTATCATTCTACTTTGGTCTAACTCATTGGATATGAAGGTGCACAAGCAATGCAATGCAACAAATTGAATCTTACAAAGAACCAAGACACAATTCCAATTAGTAGTCAGTAAATCAATCCTGATGTCCTGCTTCTAAAACACAAAATTTATATCAAAATCAGGAGATAAAAGTGTCTACCTTGCAGTAAATTAGGTGGCGCAGCGTCAACGGGTGGAACTTGGACAGCCTTTTGGCCTCTCCTTCCTCCTTTCATTCATCTCTTTTCACTCTTCACATGGAATTCGAGCCAAAATACAGAATTCAGCTTTCTTTTCCTGTCTGTTGCGGTTTTACACACACGCCTTCATACCCACTAGGCAGAACTGCCACCCTTCTACTTCTTTTATTCCTCTTCCATTTCTTCCCCACTGTTTGTGAAATGGGTATCTTAAATAACCATCCCAAAGGCATCAATGCAGCGAAAAACTGAAACAGAATTCCCACAGGCAAGTTCGAGTAATCCACGGAGGATATCCCAAACAGATAACACAAGCCAACACCAAAAAATCCACTAAATATTGACGATAGGCACAGAGCCGAAGCCATGAAAGCAATAAGTGATCCTTCACACCCTGGGGGACATAAATTTGCGAACAACACTGAGAAGGGCAGGATCTTAAACTGAGCAAGAGCCTCAGCTAAAGGCGACAAACACAAGACATAAGCCTCATTTGAAATTCCCAGTTTTAGGTTGATCTGTTTTACTAGGAACAGGTCGAACAGAATAGAGAAAGCATACATGATCTGCAACCCGCATATCAATTGCCTTATCGGCAGTCTTTTCATGTATCGATTGTAGAATACTGTTGCGGATAAAACCATCATTTGCCCAATCACTTTAGACATCCCAATGGTTGAAGGGTCAATCTTTAGGCACTGTGTTTGGTAGCAGAAAGTCGTTCCCGAAAGCATTGGGACAACAGCGATGGAAGCGACAACCCAAGAAAGAGGATGGAAAATGCTCTCTTCGCTAAGAGCGGTGATCAGATCAGAGAACTGCTTGCTTAAATTTGCCGATATGGATTTTTGTATGGGATGATGACCTGATGATTGTTGTGAATCTAGTGAATTTTCTCTTGTTGTTAAGGAGGCCGCAAGTTGAAACGAAAGTAGGAAAGAGAATATAAGAAACATGATTTTGGGTTGTTGAGTTTTCTGTAAGACTAATCCTCCAGATAAGTTGCCTATGATTCCACCTGCTGCTAGAGCCATGAATGCATAGGATTGAAGCTCACCCACTTTGTGTTTTTTATTAAGTTCTGCAACGAGGGCATCACTAGCGACTTCTGTGATGGATGCTCCAAGGTTGCTGAACAAAATGCATGCCATTTGAATTGGAAAAGTTTCAAATGCAACAGGGATCAGTGCCAGTGTCCCCCATGACAAAACCTGCACAAAGACTGCAGATTTGATCCATATTAGCCTAAGTTAGTTTGAGAGTTGATCTTATTATGTTGTAGAATTTTAGAAACCCAAAATCGGTAAGATCCCAGATTTCCTCTGTTATGTTCAAGTAGAAGTCACTTTTAGTTCCATATACCTCTTACGATTGCAACAGATGAATGTTTTAATGGGATAACAAAAAAACTAAAAAAAATGGTTGGGTTGATCACAAAAAAATTAATAACTACGGAACGCCAATCAACAATAATAATTAATTTAATTGGATTCACATTATGATAATTGCAGAGTATCAAATAAATCTGATTAATCAATACAAAGTTTGTCTTCAGTGTCATGATTAATCAAGTTACATTCACGAGTGTTGATAATAAAATAGATATCCAAATTATGCATTAACTATCAAATGTGAGCATCCAATATACAAACAATGAGTTCTTTACACAGATAAGGAGGTCCGCTAATAGTGTTGCGGATAATTTTGGTTCGTCAAGGTGTGGGGAAGCTGGGTTTGGAGATGTTTGATTTCCTCCCTTCGTGAGAGTTTCATTTGTATTTCTTTTCCTTTTTGTTTTTTCTCGTATCTTGGGGTCGACCATCTCGGTCTTCTCCTTTTTTCTTATTAATGAAATTGCAATGATTTAAGAAAAAAATGAATTTTTTACACAAATTATACGTGTAGAATTAAAAAACATATTCCAATCAAGAATTTCAAATCAGTATTCATTAACACAAATCCACAAAATCTGAAAATTTCGAGTTAGATAAACCAAAAAAGGCAACCTTCTGCGTATAGCATACAAATTTAAACCCAAGAATACAAAGCTACAAAAAAATTGCGAATTTGAAGTTACTTTGAGAAGGAACATCAAATTTCCAAATGAATATGAAACCCCCATCATACACTTTTTTTGTAGGTAAGCTGGGTTTGGTGAAACCCAAAAGTTACTTTGAGAAGGAACATCAATTTTCCAATTGAATATGAAACCCCCATCATACACTTTTTTTGTAGGTAAGCTGGGTCTGGTGAAACCCAAAGATTGAAACTAGAAAAACAAGAATCAATTTGCACTAGATAAAGGTGCGACGGGGTCGGTTTCGGTGGAGGAATGCCTATTTCAAAAAAAAAATTGCACTAGATAAAATGCAATCCACAATATGTATAAAAATGAACATATATTTCAACAATAACCCTAACCCATAAAGGATTATACAAACCTATAATCTAGCAGACACTTTGAATTTATTGTTGACACACGTGTCGTGCGATGAATTTATTGTTGGTACACTTGTCGTGACACACCTGTCCACACGCGTCGACACTCCTTTCGACAGTTGTGAATGTACTGCTTTATGTGCCAGGCTTAGTATACGCGAGGCTTAATGTACACGTGTCGACACATTTTTGTACTGTGTCAAGTGTGACATCTGTTTTATTATTGAATATTGTGTTTACCTCTTTTATCATTAACTCTTCTTTTAATACAAACTCTTCTTTTTAGATCATCTTTAACTAATATTTTCTGTTATATCCTCTCTCCTGAAACCTTAAACTGTAAACAAACTCTTATTCCAATATTATATTCATTGTATCCTATTGGTTTTTCGGTGTTTCCGTTTCTAAATTTTGGAGGTCCACAAATCATAGTACAAACAAATCTTTTAGAAACCAAGAAAAAGAAAAGAAGTGGAAAAGAAATAAAAAAGAAAAACCAAAGTACCTCCAAAGGATATGTAAGGCAGTCTATGGGCATCACCAAAGTAAAGAGCATCAGAGAGGATACCATAAAGAGGCTTAGCCACCATGGGCAGGTTGGCAGAGTACTGAACAAGTTGCAGGGTTGAGGGGTGCAGGTTAAGAGCCTGCACGAAGTAAAAGTTGAGGGCCAACCACGGAGAACATCTAAATCCTTGGACCCAATACCCAAAACCACATAAAATCAACATCTGTCTGTCACCCACATGGGGAAAATGGCTGTTAGTTATGGTCATGCTGTTTTCATTGTTCTTGAGAAAGAGACTAGATGAGGGTTTAGGGTCTTGACTTGGGTTTATGAGTGGTTTTATGAGATGGGCATTGTGTTTCAGAGATTTGTTGCTTCTTGGAGACGACATTTTTGGGTTTTGCTGGGAATTGGAGATGGTACTATAGAGAATAGAGGGTGGTGGTTTCGATTTTGGGGTTATTGGGATAAAGGGGATTTTGGGTTTTGGAGGGGGTTTTGTTAGGGTAATCATCAATTAAGTTTTGATTAGAGAAGATTAGGGAGTGGGAGAGAAGAAAAGGGAGAAGGTTTTGCAGGTCAAATGAGAGAGAGAGAGAGAGAGAGAGAGAGAGAGAGAGAGAGTTGCTTGTTGAAGAATTGAACTTAAAGCCAATGAGAGGGAATTCCAGAGATACAGAGATCACTCGAGAAGAACTTGTTTGGTTGGATTCTGTTGAAAGGGAAAGAAAAAGTATTATTATTACTATTTGTCCGATTATACTTGAGAGAGACGAGTCTAGAAAAAAGGGAAATGAGTATTTGTCGTCTTGTTTGTATACATATGGGAGCTGCAATTTTGCAGAAACCTTCCCAATATGCGTTGGATCATCTAGAAAGGTCTTTAGCATATATGGCTCTAATGCTTTTGAAGGTAACTTTTCAATGACACGGTAGAGTGCCCGTTCAAGTGCAGCAGCTCTCCTTTAACGGAAAAAAGATTAAAAAAAAGGGATACTGCAAATCCGTGATGGTTCAAAAACCCACTAAAATGGGAAAGAAATGACCCTAGGAGAGAATGGTCGGAGGTCGAAATGTTAGCAGGCTTCCAATTCCGAAACCGACTCCTCTTTTCGAGAATGGTGGGAGGTCAAAATGTTTGGAGATCGGAAGGCGAAATGGAAAATGGTCCGATTCGTATTTTTCGTATAGAAATCTCCGATCAACGATAGAACAAGATCCATTTTATATCATATCTAACGGATTCCTTGGTTCAGACCGAAGAAGTAATGTTACTCGATCATTATCAAACTGGCTGCAATCTTTTTCTGTCCATGAGGATCCCAACAGAATGACTGTGCAGCTGCTGCTGCTACTACTATAATTTTAGATGGAGGAAAAAATGTAGGTGTCTGCAGGTTAAACCATCTCCGAAACCTACTCCTTCTCTTAATGGTATTTGCCCCAATAAAAGTTTTAGAAATGACCCTGGTGGTTGGTTTTGATCCCCATGCAAATATTCTAATTTTAGATAGCGAGATAAATGCCGTTGGTGCCAACGGTCTGAAATCCCCTCAAAATGGGTTGCCCGTGGGAGTCCCGGTTTTGAGGATAAGGGTGAAGTGGATAGTCGATGGCCTGATTCAGGTAAAATCTGTTCTTTTGAGGGTAATGGGAGCCCAACCTTCTCCATTTTAGGCAGGGAAGTGCTTACTCGTATTGACACCCTTAAAGCCTGTCTTATAGGGAAAATGAAAGACAGTTCTAGGTCTCTGATGGACCTTTGGATTTGGCGCAAAAAACCTGGGATTCTCCATCCCTTTCCTGCCTTTGTTCCCTGACGAAAGACAAGGTCCTCTTTATATTTGATTCTAAATCCCTGGTGTTAAAGATCCTGGCCATGGGACCCGAAGCCTTGGTAATCGCTTAGCTTCTCTCTCATCATGGAATAGGGACTTCAATCAAGGAGAGGAAGCCCTTTGGGTTAAATTTTATGGTATCCCTTTACATGTATGGGTTGTCCCAATAGTGGAAGCTTTAGGGAACCTTTTTGGTAAAGTTCTGGAAACTAAAATGAAAGGAAATTACCAGCACTGTATGAGTTTTGTCTCTGCCAAAATTCTGGCCCCCTGGTGGCTCTTCCATGGGTCTTACGTTAGAATTAGAGTTCTTGATAAGGTTTATTCCATTGGAATCGATGTCCAGAGACAACAAATTATTAAGAATGGTGTCTCAGAATTCCCCAATGCTCTGGGCCATGCCAACTTGGGTATTTCACTGCCGTTTGGGGATCCCTCGCCGATTGGGGATCTCTCGCCTGTTGATGGCAGGCCTCTCGCTTTGTTGTGTTCAAATTTCAAATTCAAAGTTGGAGCTGACAATGACCCTGAGAAAGTAATGATGGGGCCTACATTTATGAGCATTGGACAGAGGAGTAAGACCTTTGACCCTGTTGCCCCTAGGAAAAAGTTTCATGGTTGGATTTTCCCGTAAAAGTTTCTCATAATGGGGCCCCTTTCTCCTTTCAGGATGGGATCCTCGAACCCTCCCCCTTTTCAAAGATTGGGAAATCTTTCCCCAGGCACAAAGGAGATTTTTTGAGCGCAAATTCCAAGTTGATGGGTATTCTTAAAAATTAGGAAAATGATTGGCTTCCGAGCTGAAGGGGGATTTGAAGGTTTGAAGGCGGTGACCAAAGGGCACGAGTCTCATCGAAGCTCAATGATGTATCTATTGAAGGTGGCATTGGCTTTGATTCCGGGACCTAGGAAGAGCGGGATGCTCAAGATCCTAAAATCTTTTGCCAAAAGAGGGAGGATCTGATTTGTTCCTTTATTGAATTAAAAGTCGAAGAACGGTTTGCTTACATGTTGTAAATAGCAGTAATGAACAATAATCGCTAAAGTTCTTTGGAATCTGGGGAATGCTTCGATGGAATTGATAAATAGGTAACTTTTAAGGTTTTCTTTCGGAAGTAGAGATGGATGATCAAGGGTTCCAAGAATCATCTTCCTGCCCAGGAGGTTGAAGGCGGAACCTTTTCATAGAAATCATGGTGCTGCATTCGATTCTTGATAAGATTAGAGGAATGGTTTATGTCGACGAGTTAGCAGTAGCCAATGTTTTCCTCGTTAGATCTGGAAGCCGGCCAAAGGATAGGAGGCATCGAAGTAATGTATGGCATGTTTCTAGGGAGATGGCTATTTCAATACTGGAAGAAGAAATAGAATCTCTGGGAAAGCCTGGCAAGGCTTTTCCGTCCTCATTTCTCCAAAGCTTCCTGGATGAGCTTAGGAAATGTTTGTACTAATTTTTGGGATAAACTAGAGGTAAGATGGTGCGACATGTTTTTTGTAGTGGTGATGATGTTGCAGACATGGATCTTCAATGTAATTTATCCAGGACGTAGGTTTTGGGGGCTGCTTGCATGATTGAAGGAAAATATTACGGATACGAGAAATATTTCAAAAGTGATCTAGTTAAGACCTTCTGGTTATGTTAGAAGCGGACGACTGCACAGAGAAATAGGAATGGCTATTTAATTGGGTGGAAAGTGTGGATGAGGTGGTGCTTTGTACTGTTTCGATCCTGAAAAATTTACTTGCTCTTTCGGCTCAGGAATATAATCCTGGCTATTACTTGTTGATTCTATGTAATGCATGATGGGACTGCTGGTCCCCAATGTAATTTTCATAGATTCAATAAAATTGTCATCTTTCAAAAAAATAAATAATAATACCCACTAGACTGGAGCAATTGAGAGTTGAGACCCACATTATAGAGTTGGGCATTTTTTTTTTTTCTGATGAAATAGGGGATGCACCCCAATATTTTAGGGTTGGGCATTTTCGCCTCCTTTTATTAGGACAGCCCCTTGTAGTGTAAAAGAGTAGACATAAAAACAAGAGGGGGCTGTCCCAAGGACGAAAAGGGGGCCAATATATCATAATCACAACAGGTTAACATGGTTCAGGTAATGACCCTACTATGATGCAGAAAATGTGAAAATACTTCAGAAAGTCTACACTGCTTAAGTTGACCTGCTCCCATTGTGGTTTTCACGGCTTCCCCACAATGGGACAGATCTATTCTCAAATTGAACTCTGCAGACTGTTGAAGTGGAATTTGTTCATCCCAATTTCCAAGGTCTTTGTGGATTAATTAAGAAGCCTTCTAATTGGATTCATTAGTGTTCATGTAAATTCACTAAGGCCACGCTTGGACACTTCATGTTTTTGTATTTGGATCCGAGTTTTGGATATAAAATACATCGATCATCCTCATGCTCATGTCGTACGAGAGAAAGAGAGAGATATGGCTGATGCAGTAGCAAGGTCTAGGAGCAACGAGAGTGAAGGTAATTGCCACAAATATTGATTTCCAAATAAAGTCTTGCTTCAAATTGGATTTTTTACTGTTGTAGCTGATTTGGAAATCTAAGGATCTGATCCAGTTCCAAATCTCAACTGCAAATATGAGAAATTCAAATCTAAATCTTGTGGGTATCCAAACATGGCCACGTTTAGATACTGACAAGATTTAATTTGGATTTCTCATATTTGCAGTTTTGATTTGGACTGGATCAGATCCTTAGATTTCCAAAAGGACCGATTTTCAAATCTGTTCTACAAGGCATTATTTGGAAATCAATATTTGTGGCAATTACCTTCACCCTTGCTGCTCCTCGACCTTGCTGCTACAACAGCCAAGACACCCCCCCCCTCTCTCTCTTTCTCTCTCTCACGCACAACATCAGCATGAGGATGATTGATGTATTTTGTATCCAAAGCTCAAATACAAATCCAAATACAAAAACTTGAGGTATCCAAACATGGCCTAATTGCAAGTGAAATGCTGAAGGATTTTCTGTAATAAGCCAAGATGTACTTGAAATTTTCTATGAAATTCAGAACGGAGATGTCACAGCCCTATTTATTTTAAAACTGTTTCAAGGCTACTGATATTGGCACTGTCACGTTTAGATAACGGGCCAAACTCACCTTGTCGTTTTTAAAAATACAATCACCTTGTCGTTTCTATTTTAATTGGCTGCTGACAGTTATTCGGGAATTTTAATAGCTTTTGATAGCTGATTAAGTAACAAAAGACAAGGTGAGTTCGGCCCATCATCAAAACATGGTTGTGCCCATATGTTTTAATACTTGCTACTTCCAAGGAACCTCATTGTTATACAAAGAAGCAAACTCTGACTACTATGTAGTGGGTGGGTCTCCTCTTTGATTGATCTGAACCGTCCATTTGCCAGGTCTTGCTTTGGATCTCATATGGCCCAAAAATGTCCTAACATCCAATGATATGTATACTTTTCCTGTTGAACATGGACGGTCAAAAATTACATTTAGGCGACGGTTCATATTTAACGAACAAAAATACATGCTTCTGCAAGTTATGATTGCATGCTTGGCGTGATTTTTGGGGTATAAGATATCGAAAGAAAGGCCTTCAAATGGACGGTTCCGATCATTCAGAGGTATCTATGCTTTAGTGGGTCCGTAGTGTATCAATTGAGGGTGTGGGTATCAAACATGTGGGGTGCATAAGACTCCTCTCTAAACAGTTCCAATTAGCTGTTATCGGATATTACAATTCCCAAAAGGCCATCAACAGTTAATCAGGAAAGTTTATACATTAAGGGGCCTTTTGGATATGCGGATGTTAGAATCCGGGATTTCTTCATAATTGTAGATGAGAGACGAGAGCAAAAGCGGACCAGCCAGCGTTTTCTGATTTCTCAGCTTTCTTTCCGTCAGCAGGAGCGTAACAGATCATCCCATGTTTCCAGGTATTAGAAATCTCAGGATGCGGGAGGGATTTCTAAAACCAGGATTTCTTATATAAAATCCAAGAAACGCTGTCTGGACAGCAGACTGCAGCTTGATCATTAACCATCTTTTACACCGTTTTCAAACTAAAACCTGGAGTCTAAAATCAGCGTATCCAAATGGCCCCTAAATATATTTTTTTAAAAACAAGGAAAGTTTATACATAAAGGAGTGCCATTATGAAGACAATAGAGTGCAGATATCATTTCCCACCTTTAATAGCATATTACTGATCCATACAAATCAGTTCAATAAATTGATCAGAGGAAGTAGATGGAGCAAAATAACATAGAAGAGTTACCAAGAGATGTTCAACTTAGCTTGGCAATATATCCAAACACATGATCTGAGAAAAAAAATGACTACCTAGGATCCATACTACCAGTTTAGGCAGGAAGAAATGACCAACTGCTCTCACTATATACAAAAGGACCCAATTTGGATCTTGAAGTCACTACAACTGTACTTTTAGCACTGAATACATGCTTCATACCTCCCAATGGAAACATAATTGAATCTAGGAAGTCAATACAACTTTGCTTTCAGCAGCGAATACATGCTCCACACTACCCAATGGAAATCTATGAGTATCATGTAGACACCATCAGCCAAGATGGTAGCACGATCTACATGGGGTCGAATTTTCAGGATGATTATGCCATTTAACAGATACTTACCCTTTTATGTACTATTCGTAACGGAGCTGGGATTATTGCATCAGTTCAAAATTTGCTTCCAACAGTGAGTAAACTTCAACAAGAGAAGACACCTTGAAATCTGGTTTTAGATCAGCATTGAAATAATCGGGAGAATCATACCTCCCCTTTTCATCAAGCAAGCATGTAAAGGCTCCTGCTCGTTTCCCACAAGCCACCTGTAAGTTAAAGTTCAGTTCAATTGTTAGATAACACTGTACACATGATCACAGTACAAAAATTGACATGCACTATTTTTATTTTTTTTTGGAACCAGTGCGAAAACTTTATTAAACATATCAGAAATACAATATAGAAACATAAAAACAATCTACGACGGGTGCAGAGACTGCCCTACATATAACACCTCTCTTCACACCAACCTTAAATCATATATTGTTGCGAGAGCAAGAAGAATCATGGCCCGATGGTTTTTAGTGAGGCTGACGAAGATTAAGTGTTGAAGCTAAAAGCTGTGTTCCAGTGCTACAAAGTGGTGACAGGGAAAAGATCTAACCTTTGCAAATCAAGGATGCTTGGAATTCATTTGGACGATGATGAAAGAGATAGATTGGTTGGGTTACTGAGATGTTCGGTGGATCAGTTACCTACAACTTATCTAGGACTCCCGTTATGTGAGGGAAGACCAAGAAAGATTGGGGGACACGATATATAACACCTCTCTTCACACCAACCTTAATTCATATATTGTTGCGAGAGCAAGAAGAATCATGGCCCGATGGTTTTTAGTGAGGCTGATGAAGATTAAGTGTTGAAGCTAAAAGCTGTGTTCCAGTGCTACAAAGTGGTGACAGGGAAAAGATCTAACCTTTGCACATCAAGGATGCTTGGAATTAATTTGGACGATGATGAAAGAGATAGATTGGTTGGGTTACTGAGATGTTCGGTGGATCAGTTACCTACAACTTATCTAGGACTCCCGTTATGTGAGGGAAGACCAAGAAAGATTGGGGGACACGATAGCGGAAATGGTGGAGAAAAGACCTTCTTGGAAGCGGAACCTTGTGTCGCTAGGGGATAGGATCATTCTTAATTTCTTATCAAGGCAGTCCATGCTAATATCCCCTTATACCGTCTTTCTACTTTTAAATGCTCGAGGAGTGTGATCAAATGTATAGAGAAGATTCGGATGAATTTCCTTTGGGACAGCTCTGAGGAGAAGAGGAAGATCCACCTTGTCGGCTAGGAGGTGTGCAGGCCAATCAAGGTTGGCGGGGAGAGGAAGGAGGTCATTTCCCCAGAGTGGTTTCCTCCTGGATCTGGGTTGTTGAAACTTAACTTTGATGGATCGAGCATAGGTAACCCGGGGGCTGCTGAAGTTGGAGTTCTCAAGGATGGGGGGTCTTGCCAGGTGGGCTTTCTCTAGCCCTATTGAGATCATGGATTACAGTGATGCAAAGTTAAGGGCAGTGTTACAGGGCATCCGGATCCCCGACCACAGTGTCGTTGACAGGCTGGTAGTGGAGGGAGATTCATCCAGTGTCATCATGTGGAAGGACGATAGAAATTCTTTTCCTTTGAGATTTGCGCATATGATTGATGTGATTCAGCATAGAGTGGTGGACTTCCAAGTGTGCTTCAAGCATGGTGCTTGAAGCATGTCAAGAGATCGGCCAATATTGATGCGGATCAGTTAGCTCGGACAGAGGTTGAAGGTATTTGGCAATTTTGACTTTCTTCCTCCAATAGGTTTTTGTTGTAGTTTTTCTACTTCTCACTCTGTATTGACCATCTGGGTTGTGGGGTTCTCTCCTCTTTCTTCCTTTAATATAATTATCTACTATTCAAAAAAACAATAAAAAAAGAGCAAGAAGCATCATGAGCTTGGGGTTTGCAAAAAAGCACCTGAAACATGTCTAATGAATATAAGGAATTTTCTGGATAATAACCCAATTTATCCTATTTGGCAGACCAAAAATCACATAATCAACATATGAGCCATACATTGCTAAACCACTCTAAAAGAGTAGGAAACCCAAATGAAACACGTCCAATTCATTCTCTACTTTTTCTTTTGCTTTTATTTTCATTTCCATATTGTAACTAACTTGTGAAAATCAGGACCAATAGAGAGGGTTCTTAAGTTAATGATGGGCATTTTTGCTTCAAGCAGAAACACAGCTGCATTATTTATCACATGCTTATCCTTCTTCAGTGAAAGCACGATACTTTCAGATAAACAATTTCTTCCATGTCACTGACTGCTTGAGCACAATAGTTGGCATCATCCATCAGAATCAAAGTGAGTGTTGGCTTCAAGTTACCCGATTTTCCCATTTACGGAACTTGATGACTGTAAACATAGTTGTCAACCCGTGACTCGATTTCTTAATTTCATGACTTGTAACTCGTAAGAGTTTTTGACAAGAATAGAAATTTAGTTGAAAAAAATATAATTATATATCAAAAGATGAAGCATGTAAAAAATATAACCCAATAGCACATAGATAAAGCACTAAGCCAAAAATATCTATAATAAATACTAAACACGTAACTTTCCAAATATCATTCACCTTTTCCAGGAAAAGTTTTTCCTGGAAAGTATTTTCCCCCACTATGTTTTGAACTTCTGATGGGTGGGGTCCATATTCTATACCCAAGAATAGCAGCATGGGTAGGTTCCAATATTTTACATTTGATCCGATAAGCCGTAAGCCCACCAACTATATCCAAACCCATGCATATATCAGGGGAACAACTATTTTACACCTCATGCTATGATGGCGGGGCCCAATATTTAATGACCATGCCTAGGATGGATGGGGTCCACCGTCTCTACCCAAACCAATGAAGAAGGTGGGGCCCACCATTTTACCCCGAATGTTATTAACGAGGTGGGGCCCACCATCTCTACCCAAACCAATGCAGAAGGTGGGGCCCACCATTTTACCCCCAATGTTATTGATGAGGTGGGGTCCTCCGTCCCTACCTAAACCTATGCATTTGACTGGAGAGCACCATTTTACACCTCATGTTTTGATGGTGTGGGGGTCCACCATTTTACACCCATGCATAGCATGGGACTAGATACTAGTAAATAACTATATGCTTATAACTAGCATGCACAGAAATAATTAAGTTCGAAGTTCCAACTTCCAAGTTTTCAACTACCAAACCAAGAAACCCCAGGCCCAGCGACTCGACTCGTAAGAGTCTTATTTTTTCGCGTCTGACTCGCAGAGACTCGTAAGAGTCACTAGATGACTTGTAAGAGTTTTCAACAGAGGCGAGTCACCCAGTGACTCGAGTCAACTTGAGAGTTGACTCGTAAGAGTGACAACTATGACTGTAAATCTCATGTCAAATCCGGCCAGGCAGTGGGTCTGGACACCATTGGTGCTTCTAAAACCATTGTACTAGTCATGGGATATAGGAGCTACAGTTAGATGCTATGTTATAACAATGTTACAACAAATGCTCCCCAAACTTGAGATTCACCTTGCACCTGCAATGTATGACTCTCTCATGTTGGGTATAACATGGAAAAGTGGACCGTGGATAGACCCCAGTTTCATTTGAAAGCAAGATTAACTGATAGGGTTGAGCTTTAAATTTGTTTCTTTGTTAATCTATGAATATATGATAACATTTATTGAAACTGAAAGACAGTAAAATCTCGGTATCCAACAAGCTATTTAGGACCCGTGAATGCAAAAACCAGGGGCCCTCGATGAGAAGTCAACACCATATTGCCATCTACGATCAGGCTGAGAACCGAGACTCAAATGAAAATAGTCATTCAAAACTTTGATTTCAAGTGGATGGATCATCAGAGTTATTATCTACGCCCTGAAACAAATATTATTGAGGAACCCCTTATGCACATAAATTCAAAAGGAATGTCGTTTTTTTTTTAAATGGCTCAAAAGGAATATCGTTCAAAATAAATAAATAAATAAATAAAATGGTTCCACAGAAATCAAAATTAGAAATTTGATTTGGAAGATAGAAACATGTTGGAGATTAATGAAACAAATTGATAGTTTTTGGCCTTCTGGCCAGCATTGGGCCTCTGATGAAAGCTTAAAATTTGATGGAACCAATTCCAATGGAATCAAGATTAAAGATCAGAGATCAAACATAACCTCAATTAGGATTAGGCACGGAATTTTGTGTCAATGAGAGAAAGATCAAAGATAGTAGGTTGGAGAACTTTGGGAGATAAAATCCACCTGATCTGGCAGTTGCAACATCTTGAGCAATGATATTGATTACTGAGGGGAAAATATTCCTTTTTATACTAGAAGTTCAGAATTACTATTCAGATCAATGAGAGAGGAAACCCATGTATCAAGCAATGCAAGACATACCCTGTTGATAATTTTGAGTTCGTATTGAACATCATTTTCCATATAAAGAACTGACAGTACTTTCTGTTAATACTTTGAGAAGCTTTTAAACCTGCTATCAGCTTCTCGACAAAATTGGGAGAACCACACAGAACCATGCATTTCTGGGCCACATCTTAAGAAATGAAAATGAAATAGAATTGCTATGTATGCTAACTAAAATGCCTCAAGGTAGAATGGAGCACCTCCTAATGTGGAAAAAAGAAACAAAATGGACGGGCAATGTCTGGAATCTTGAGTCTTGACAAGACAAAAACATATAATACAAGATTTAGCACTAAATCCACTCACATCATCTTTGAGACTGTCACCGATCATCATGACTTCATCAGGCTGCACACCCCAAGTTGAAATGATATGTAACAATGGAGCTGGGTCTGGTTTATACGGGCGAAACTCCCGGCTTAGTGCTGGGCTAAACTCCAACTGTGGAAATACATGACAATAAAATATAGGGAGAACATTTGGTTAATAAAATCTTCAGAAAAATAGAACATAGATAACCATCATGATCATGTCTACACAAAATGGCTGCCGACAAAGCTCAAGGCATTAACGGGTTTAGGTACCTGCTTATGCAACCAAAAGCTTAATCAAACACAATAAAGTATAGAAGGAATACTTATGAAGAACAAATAGATTGGGCAGGGAAAAAGCAATGATACCACATTCTAGTTGCGTACTAAACTAAAAAAACAAATTAACATATGGGAGAAATAGCTGTCAAAATACGTTGATTCTTATACTCTATGAACTCAGGTGTGAAACTCCTGGTTGTGCATATCATAAATTTACTTTCACTATAGGTTATGGTTCTACTTTAATCAATAAGAGGCTTTCATATGGAAGACAATAAGTATAACATTATTAATTGTATAACCCATTATAATTCTATTATATATCCCATAATAACCATAATAACCCTATTGTTACTTGTTATCTTTCAAAAAAATATAACCCTGTTGTTACATGAAATAGTAATCACTAACCCTATTTATTGGGGGCGAAGAGTAATGAGTGTGGCACTTTGTACCCACATTGAACTCCGTTGCACAGTCCCATATCAAGGCAAAATAGATAAAAATATTCCATGCAGAGTTCTACCATGTTCAGTTGGGAAACATACAAGCATTAAAATCCATTACACACACACACACACACACACACATTATATGTACACACACAGGGATGGAGAAGCACTAAATTATATAAGCTCTGGGTAGTCGGCAAAGTCAGTGATTTCGAATTTGGGATTCAATTTTGTAGTTATGCATAACAGATGTCACGAGACAGGAAACAATAATTTAAAAAATAAATCTTTCTTTAGGAGGGTAAGTGATAACCGAAAATTCACAGCAAATAAAAAAATGAAACTGGAAGAACTAGCAATTAGGTTTCTGAGCATAAAGTCCAAAGATCTATACCGTCCATATACAAAGTTGAATTTTCATGCTAAAACAACTTACCCCAAACCGTAGATGAAACATATCAACTGCTGACTTGACATTGCGAGTGATTAAGCCCCTTCTGCAAAAGCAGTTGGCAAATATATTGATCTTACACAAAAGACATAATAGTACATCAGATCTGCTAGATCAGAATATAGTCACAAATATATGTGCATGACATAGTCACAAATATTTCCAATATTTTTTTTAAAGATCACGATATTTTGCAATAGTTTGATAAAAGTCAAAATCCCAAAACTTCCCCGAATTTTTGAAAAATCATAGAGATATCTTCAAAACTATCACAATAAATTCATGATATTATTTGTTGTCCTCCTAATTTTGTTCTTCAATTTTATATTTTTATTTATTTTAAATATTTTCTTTTTTCTAGTTTTTATGATAGAAACCCAAAATAACAAAAAATAAAAATAAAAAATCTTGAGACACCCTTCCCGAGAAATTCCCAAGACAAATCTTTGTGACTGTATGCAACTATATTACATAAGAATCAAAAGATGTTAGCATGCAAGAATTTGAACACCCAACCACAAGAAGTGAGGAATGTGTGAAGATCAAGCAACCATGTATATCGAATAGATACTAAATGTGAATTTAATGGTTTATATATATATATATATATATATATATATATATATATATATATATATATATATGAGGAAACTGTTGGTGCGCTTAAGCGCCCAATCACATGGGGGCCCACTTTGTTAGGATGATCCAAAGCATTCATTTGAAAGGCCCTTACATAGATGGGGGGTGTACCAAAAATCAGCTCCATAGAATCATCCTAACCCATCCATTTGTGGAGGTCAAAATGGACAGACATTGTTTGTCCACAAATCTGCCCATTTTTGTCCTCCACAAATGGAGGGGTTAGGATGATCCTACGGAGCTGATTTTTGGTAAACCCCCTATCTACGATAGGGCCTTGCAAATGAATGGTTTGGATCACCACAGAAAATGTGGGACCCATGTGATTGGGCGCTTAAGCGCACCATAAGCTTGGTGAGCTTAAGCGCACCAACAGTTTTCTCAGATATATATATATATATATATATATATATATATATATATATATATAGAGAGAGAGAGAGAGAGAGAGAGAGAGAGAGGAAAGAGTTTCTACTCTATAGAGTAGATAACATATCTACTCTGTTGGCCCAAAATACAGGGGGCCCACATTTTTTTAATGATCCAAACCATTCACATTTTTTGAATGAGCCAAACCATTCACATTTTTTGAATGATCCAAACCATTCCTTTGATAGGCCCTGACATTGATAGGGTGTGCCCAAAAAATAACCTCCATAGGATCATCCCTAACCCTTAGATTTGTGGAGGTTTACACCCATCCATTTTAACCTCCACAAATCGAAGGGTTGGGATGATCCTATGGAGCTGATTTTTTGGTCATACCTATCTATGTCAGGGCCCATCAAATGAATGGTTTGCATCACCTAAAAAAATGTGGGCCCCCACAGTACTTGGGGGCAACGGAGTAGATAACTTATATACTCCCTAGGCTTAAAATACAGTAGGGGCCACATTGGGTGATGCAAACCATTCATTTGATGGGCCCTCACATAGATATGGTGTGCCCAAAAAATCAGCTCCATAAGATCATCCCAACCCTTCGATTTGTGGAGGTAAAAATGGACAGGTATAAACCTTCACAAAACAGTTCAAAGAGCTAGGATGATCCTATGGAACTGATTTTTGGGCACACCCTATCTATGTGAGGGCCCAACAAATGAATGCTTTGGATCACCCAAACAATGTGCCCCCACTGTATTTTAAGCCTAGGGAGTAGATAAGTTATCTACTCTAGAGAGTAGAAACTCTTTTCTTTTATATATATATATATATATATATATATATATATATATATAGAGAGAGAGAGAGAGAGAGGAAAAGGAGTGCGGTCGAGCGCACCTAAGCTTAGGTGCGATCGAGGGCCTAAACACATGGGTCCCACATATTTTGTGTTGATCAAAACAATTCATTTGCAAGGCCCCATCATAGATAGGGTGTATACAAAAAATCAGGTCCATTGGAACATCCTAACCCCTCCAAAAGTGGAGGGCAAAAATGGGCAGATTTGTGGCAAACGGTATCAGTCCATTTTGACCTCCACAGATGGATGGGTTAGGATGATCCTATGGAGCTGATTTTTTGTACATGCCCCATCTATGTAAGGGCCTTTCAAATGAATAATTTGGATCATCCTAACAAAGTGGGCCCACATGAGTTTGGGGCCCTCGACCGCACCTAAGCTTGGTGCGGTCGACCGCACAATCTTATTCCTCGTATATATATATATATATATATAGTAGAAGAGAAAATTAGAGAATTTTTTGTGGAATTACTCATCACTTTTTTGACTTTTTTTAACAAAAGCACCCATTCAACACACATATTTTCAATCCTACCCCCTCCTTTATGCTTTTTAACAAAGGTACCCATTAAAGCCACATAATTTCAATCCTACCCCCCTCCTTTATGCTTTTTTAATAAAAAATCTATGGGGTGATCTTAACCATCCGATTTAAGAGGAACAACATATTATGGAAACCTCTATAAGATTGGAAGGCTAGGATCAGCCTATGGAAATGATTTTTGGGGCACAACCTATTTATGTTGTGTTCCATCACATGGACGGTTTGGATCAACTTGTGATATGGTCCGTACAGTTCTTTGTCGGCCCGTGCATCGCACGGGGTTTTTTACTAGTATATATATATATATATATATATATATATATATATATATATATATAGAGAGAGAGAGAGAGAGAGAGAGATACAAGGGAGCCCTTGCATAAAGAGCCAAAAAAGGCTCTTGATTGGATCCACATCATCAAAAGTAACTGATTTTACTTTTTCGACCAATTTTAAATTGTAACTGAAAATGACGTGGATCCAATGAAGAGCCCTTTTGGGGCTCTTTATACAAGGGCTCCCTTGTATCTATCACTGTTTATATATATATATATATATATATATATATATATATATATATATATGTGTGTGTGTGTGTGTGTGTGTGTGTGTGTGTGCGCGCGCTCCACTTGTTTGTCGTGTAGTATTTAAAGGGATGTCAGAGGATATTACGCTTCTCAAAAAGCTCTTAAAACCTTTTAAATACTACACGACAAACAAGTGAGCGCATGTTTATCAAAACACTGGAGTGCAGAAATCATTTCCCTATACAAAAAGCTCTTAAAACCTTTTAAATACTACACGACAAACAAGTGAGCGCATGTTTATCAAAACACTGGAGCGCAGAAATCATTTCCCTATATATATATATATATATATATATATATATATATATATATATATATAGGGAAAGGTGAGCGTACTCGGTCGAGTAGATACGCTTATCTACTCAGTCGGGTTAAAAACAGTGGGGGCCCACATTTTTTGGTTGATCCAAACCATTCATTTGAAAGGCCCTTACCTAGATAGGGTGTCCACAAAAAATCAGCCCCATAGGATCATCCTAACCCATCCAAATGTGGAGGGAAAAATGGACAAACACAGTTTGTCCACAAATCTACCCATTTTTCCCTCCATTGTTGGATGGGTTAGGATGATCCTATGAGGCTGATTTCTTGTGGACACCCTATCTAGGTAGGGGCCTTTCAAATGAATGGTTTGGATCACCCAAAAAATGTGGGCCCCCACTGTTTTTAACCCGACCGAGTAGATAAGCTTATCTACACGACCGAGTACGCTCACCTTTCCCATATATATATATATATATATATATATATATATATATATATATATATATATATATATATATATATATATATATATATATATGGGAAAGGTGAGTACTTGGTTCACACGGTTGAGTACGCTGTTGATGCGGTCATAACTTGGTTGAGTTAAAAGGAATTTTGATTGACTTTATGGGGAAAATGCAGACTTCGACAAGAACATGGCCAAGGTAAAAGGGAGTCAGAGAAATGTAGACTTCGAAAAAAATGGAGAATCCTTAATTGAAAAATCCAATATTTTCCATTGATTTGAATTCTAAATTGAACCTTCCAATTTTAGAACCAGCGATCTTCCTAATTCAATTATTATAAGAGGAAAATGTTCCTGAGCTATAGCTCAAAAACACATGTGGCCCCACATTTTTGGGGGGATCCAAAGCATTCATTTGGAAGGTCCTTCCACGGATAGGGTGTGAACCAAAAATCAGCCCTGTATGATCATCCTAACCCAATCAAAGGAGGAGGGAAAAATGGACAAACAATGTGTGTCCATGTTTCTGCCCATTTTATCCCTCCACAAATGGCAGGGTTAGGATGATCCTATAGGGTTGATTTTGGTACACACCCTATCCATGGAAGGGCCTTCCAAATGAATGCTTTGGATCCCCCAAAAAATGTGGGGCCACATGTGTTTTTGAGCTATAGCTCAGGAACACTTTCCTCTTAGAGATTATAATTGAGTTTGCATGACTTATCCTTGCTTATGTGTGCTCTCCATTGCAGTTGATTTCAGAGTTAAGAACCGATTCAATTTGTGAGACTTAACTTGGTGATCCTCTCTAGGTTTGGTGTATGGACTAGGTTAAGAAATTATAGGTTATCTCATTGTTTTTAGATACATAGCAGGGTGAAGAGACTTTATTTTGACTGCTTTCTCTTCCTTACATTGATTCCTTCTATCATTTAAAAAAAAAAGACTTTGTTTCTGCTAATTTACACGCACCATGACCACACACACAACCTCTCTAACAAGAACAAAAATGAAATGAAAAGATTTACCTTATTTTTCTAGAATCAAGGAATCCACAGAGTTCAGCCGCACCTGCACCATATTTGCCCTTCCATAAAAAATTACGCTAAAGGAATTAATTAAGGAGAAAAATAAACAGTGGACACAAAATTTTTGTTTATTTTCAGCAGAAGATTAAATTGTGTTAATGGCTATAATAATTTTAAAAAATGATAAAAAGAATCAGTGCTCACAATTTTATTTTATTTTAAATTTCATAGAGCAGAAGATTAAGGGCCTCTTTGGATACCTCTAAATGTATTTGAATATAATGGTACATGGAAATGGTTTAGGAGTTAATATGATTATTTGCATTAATGGTTATAATAGTTTTTTTATATAGTTAATTGGTTTCCAAAGAGGCCTTAATGTCCATTTGCAAATAAGATTAAATCAAAATAATCTCATTTGCAAATAAGAACCAATTTTCATCCCATCCAGTCACTAAATCATTATTAAAGAAATTGAGAGCTAAACCTATGCCTTTCCAAAACATCAAATCTTGTTTGTCATCTACTATTCTTTACTAGAACAATGTTGTAGGATTGAGGTCGTATGTTGTTTGGAGGAAATTAATTTGGTACATTAAAGGAGATGGAAAAAACAGAAAAACATGAAAAAAGTAAATACTCGAAATATCTATCAATCACTACACAATTCAAGGAGTCGAAGTGCCAAGCCACTGCTTACTAAATGTATCAATGGACTGGTAAGACAAGAAGTTTCAGGAAAACCAAAAGGATAATGAAAACCCAAATCCAATTCCTTATGCAGGTCCCAAAAAATCAATGTAACTATGAAATCCATAAAAGCCAGTACCCATTTCTCAGAACCTCATAAGAGCAAAAACTCAAACTCCAATTATGCAGAAATCTCAAATAAATAAATCCTAAGTTGCATCAGTACGTGTACAAATGTCGAAATATGATACGGGTATTGACTGTCGGACTTGGCAAAGCTCAAAAAGAAAGAGTCATGGATTCGCAAAAATATTTTAATCAGTTCTCAAATTTTAAATACTTATTATCAAATTTTAATTATAAATGTTAGAGTGAAAGAAGAGAATGAGAAGTTCTGTTTACCCCCCCTCACTTTAGTATTTATATAAAGAGAACATACAAAGACCACTATGCCCTTAGGCTATGCAATACACCTTCTAACACTCCCCCTCAAGCTGGAATGTATATATTGTACATTCCAAGCTTGTTACATATGTCACTCAATTTTGTATAACTTAAGAGGCTTTGTGAACACATCTGCTAACTGATTCGGCACTCAACTTGGAGACTATGTCCTTCTTCTTACTTTTCCACGACACTAGATTGCCACCAACAAAGGTGCAATATCCAGTGGTGGATCTCCTATCTGCTGGAGATCCTGCCCAGTCTGCATCACAGAAGCCTTCTACCCGGGTATGACCATGCTTCTTGAATACGAGTCTTTTCCCTGGTGCTTCTTTCAAGTAGCGAAGAATCTGAATCACTGGTGCCCAGTGAGAAGTACGGGGTGAGCTCATATGTTGGCTGACTGAGCCAACAGCAAATGATATATCTGGACGAGTGACTGTAAGATATATGAGCTTACCCACCAGCCTCCTATATCTGTCAGGGTCATCTAATAAATCTCCTTCTGGAAGGAGTTTCCCATTTGGGTCCATGGGAGCAGACGCAGGTTTCACTCCAAGGTGACCTGTCTCCTCAAGAAGATCTAGTACATATTTCCTCTGTGAGAGGGAGAGACCTCTAGTAGAATATGCAACCTCAATGCCAAGAAAGTATCTAAGACGACCCAAATCTTTGGTTGAAAACTCTTTCTGCAAGAAGGTTTTCAACCTGCGTATCCCCTCTGAATCACTGCCTATAATGATGATGTCATCGACATATACTATCAATAGCACACAACCAGGAGTGGAATGAGAACTGAAGACGGAGTGATCAACTGCACATTGCTTCATGCCATAGTGCATGATAGCATCACTGAATCGTCCAAACCAGGCTCTAGGAGACTGCTTGAGACCGTATATAGACTTCCGCAACCGACATACTGAGGAGGACATCTCCCCCTGAGCAACATACCCAGGAGGTTGCTCCATATACACCTCCTCGGTAAGCTCACCATGTAAAAAGGCATTCTTGACATCTAACTGATGCAGAGGCCAATCATGTGTAACTGCAAGAGATAGAAGAACACGACGAGACAGAATCTTGGTGACCGGCGAAAAAGTCTCTAAATAATCAACACCAAAGGTCTGAGTATAGCCTTTTGCCACCAACCGCGCCTTAAGGCGCTCAATAGTACCGTCAGGTAAGTGTTTGACGGCATAAACCCAGCGACAACCAACTGGTCGAGCCCCAGGAGGAAGATGAACTAACTCCCATGTCTGATTGGCCTGGAGGGCCTCCATCTCAAGATCCATGGCCGCACGCCATCCCAAATGATCAAGTGCAGCTGGTAAATACTGTGGCAAAGAAACAGAGGACAAAGAGGAAACAAAACTCCGAAACATCGGGATGAGAGAATCATATGAAATAAGAGGAAATAGGGTGAGCAGTACTGTGAGAACGAGTACGAGAAGCAATGGGAGAATCTGAAGTAGGAGTAGGAGAGATAGGTACCTGAGATGTGGGGGGTGTGATCTCCGGCTGCAAGGACGATGGCGCAGGCTGAGGAGGATGAGCTGTAGATCTTGGCCGACGAGGATGAGCTGTAGATCTCAGCCGACGAGGATATGTCTGAGGAGGAGCCTCAGTAGCCTCAGGAGCCTGTAGTGAAGAGGAGGGATCACAGACAGGAATAGTCTCAGGAACTAATATAGGAGGGGAGAGGAGATGAGCCGGAAGGGCGGGGAGGGGAAGAGAAAGGTCCGAGTCAGGAACTGTGGAAGGAGTCTCATGAGAATATACAAAGTAGGACTCAGACTCGAAGAATGTGACATCGGCAGACACAAAGGACCGACGCAGGCGAGGACTATAACAGTAATAACCTTTCTGGGTACGGGAGTACCCAAGAAAGATGCACCGTTCAGCCCGAGGGTCCAGCTTATCAAAGCCAGGAACAAGGTGGTGAACAAAACACACACACCCAAAGACCCTAGGGGTGATAGGAAAGGGGTCATGACCAGGGTATAACACAGCAAAGGGAGAAGAGCCACCAAGAACCGATAATGGAAGCCGGTTGGCAAGATGGCATGCAATAGGAATAGCATCACCCCAATAGCTCTTGGGAACTCGCATCTGAATAAGAAGAGAGCGAGCCCCATCAAGTAAAGAGCGCATCTTCCTTTCAGCCACACCATTTTGCTGAGAGGTGTGAGCACAGGAAGACTGCTGGAGAATACCTCGACTGGAAAGAAAATCCTGGAACCCATGGGTAGTGGAGAAATATTCTCTAGCATTATCTGTGCGCAAGCATTTGATGGTACAATCAAACTGATTTGTAACCTCAGAATGAAAAGTATGAAAAGCAGAGAAAACCTCAGAACGATCGTGAAGCAAATACAGCCAAGTCATGCGAGAATAGTCATCAATGAAAACAACAAAATATCTATATCCAAAAATAGAAGGAGTTCTCAGGGGACCCCATACATAAGAGTACACTAAAGCAAAAGGGTGCGAGGCCTAACTAACAAGCCTAGAGGGAAAAGACACACGGTGGTGTTTTCCAAGTTCACAGGCCTCGCACTGAAAAGACTGAATAGGAACAGAAACTATAGAGGTGCGCCGTAAGCGCTCAATGCATGGATGACCAAGGCGGCAGTGCCACTGGTAGGCGTCGACAAAATTGTGTAAAATGGTACGGGGGGACCTCCATCCAGACGATACAACCCATCTACCTCACGTCCTTTACCAATTGTCCTCCCAGTCGCAAGATCCTGTAATAAGCAATAAGATGGATAAAATGAGACATAGCAGTTAAGATATTTAGTGAGCTGACTGACTGAAAGTAAGTTAAAGGGAGACTGGGGAACACAGAGCACAGAGGAGAGGGTAAGACCAGGGTAGGGAGAGGTACTCCCTGTACCAGAAATGGGAGTAGTACGGCCATCAGCGAGGGTCATAGACTGAGAGGAAAGACGGTGAAAAGACCTGAGTGATGATAGAGAACCTGTCACATGGTTCGAGGCTCCGAATCAATGATCCAGGAGCTCGAGCTACTGAGAAGAGAGGCAGGAGTGCTACCTGGCTGTGCAAAGCCAGCACTGGGAGGATGGGCGGCCAAGCGTAGGCGCTGGTGCTCATCATAGTCTGCCTGAGTGAAAGACGGTACAGCTGGGCTGGAGCCGGAGGAAGATGCTCGAGGATCAGAGTCTTCCAGAGTAGAAAGGTGCGCTGATCGCCCGAACTGAGATGGCGGCGGGGGACGACGCTCAGGATGTAGCACATAACAGGTCTCATCACGGTGACCCTCGCACCGGCAATGTATACAATATGGACGAGGTCGGCTACCATATCCCCTGCCAATAGAGAAATCAGTACCCATGGTACGTCCGCCACGGCTAGAGTCACGGCCATGTCCTCGGCCAAACGTCCCACCACCACGGGCAGGACGATCTCCTACTGCATATGCCGCGGTAGCATGACCATAAAAAACAGCAGGAGTAAGAGAGGCTCCACCTAGACACTGTTGTGCCCGCTGATAGACCTCCTCGAGGGAAGGCATAGTGCCAGAACCATAAATCTGCTGGCGAAAAAACATAAACTCGGGGCCCAAGGTCTCGAGAAACTGAACAACTCGAAGCTGATCCCGCTGCCGAGCGGCGACAGCTAAGTCTGTCGTCAAGGGCATAAA